>NC_142879.1:96421875-97090937 GCF_051225735.1 Oryctolagus cuniculus | reverse complement strand
TTTTTTTGGTAAAGATTTATTTATTTTACTTGAAAGAGTTACACAGAGAGAGGAGAGGCAGAGAGAAAGGTCCTCCATCCGCTGGTTCACTCCCCAATTGGCTGCAACAGCCAGAACTGCGCCGATCCAAAGCCAGGAGCCAAGAGACTCCTCGGGGTCTCCCACGCAGGTGCAGGGGCTCAAAGACTTGGGCCATCCTCTATTGCTTTTCCAGACCATAGCAGAGAGCTGGATCGGGAGTGGAGCAGCCGGGACTTGAACCGGAGCCCACATGGGATGCTGGCACCGCGTGTGGCGGCTTCACCCGCTACACCACAGTGCTGGCCCCTTTACACAAACTCTTTACCTGCTACCACCTCTTTCCCAAGAGGAAAATAAAAAGTTCATGAAAAACATTTTAAAATCTATTGCAAAACGCTACAATAATTTACTGAGGCAATGATAGTTCTGAAGAATAAAAAAGAAGGGAGAATAGGAAGTTCCTAATCAGTATAGGCAAGGAGAACAGTGTATTTTCCCCCATCTCAGAAAGAGAAGATTTAAAAAAAATGTGGTTTGCTTTTGTGTAGGTGGCTATCTGATGACTAACCACTGCAAATGAAAACTTATGGAGACAAGTTTACATGTGACAAAGACAATGCTAAGTGTGGAACATAGATGCTAGCTAAAAGTACAACATGGACTTATTTGCGAGTGGAACAACTTTGCGGTAGCTCCATCCAATCTTAAAATATTTTTAAATCTAAGTCAACTTTGAATTCTTTTTTTTTTTTTTTTGACAGGCAGAGTGGACAGTGAGAGAGAGAGACAGAGAGAAAGGTCTTCCTTTTGCCGTTGGTTCACCCTCCAATGGCCGCCACGGCTGGCGCGCTGTGGCCAGTGCACTGCGCTGATCCAATGGCAGGAGCCAGGTACTTCTCCTGGTCTCCCATGGGGTGCAGGGCCCAAGCACCTGGGCCATCCTCCACCTCACTCCCTGGCCACAGCAGAGGGCTGGCCTGGAAGAGGGGCAACCGGGACAGAATCCAGCGCCCTGACCGGGACTAGAACCCGGTGTGCCGGCGCCGCAAGGCGGAGGATTAGCCTAGTGAGCCGCGGCGCCGGCCTAACTTTGAATTCTTATTGTGAGCAGGAAAGCGTATCCTATATCCCTTCTTCTATCCTTAGTCCATGTTCTACCCCCACATTGAAGGGACACTCTAAGAAACAATAGTGCATTTACGACTGTTCACTGTAGGTGTCTCACTCCCTGTTCCCTGGCATCCCAACCACTGACACAGTGGGCTGTACAGTAAGTCTCCTTTAGAGATGACATTTTTTTATCCTTCTTTCTGGGAAAAAATAAAGAGAAAACTGATAAATTTTGTAGCATGCTTTTTTAATTACTATAGCTTTGTAGTATGCTTTGAAGTTAGGTATTGCAGTGCCTACAGCTTGATTTTTCTTGTTCAGGATTGCTTTGGCAATTCTGGGTCTTTTGTGATTCCATGCGAAATTTAGAATTGCTTTTTCTAGTTCTGTAAAGAATGTCATTAGTATTTTTTTTGAAGATTTATTTACTTATTTGAAAATAAGAATTACACAGAGAGAGAAGGAGAGGAAGATAGAGAGGTCTTCCATCTGCTGGTTCATCCCCCAGTTGGCCGCAACAGCTGGAGCTGTGCTGATCTGAAGCCAGGAGCCAGAAGCTTCTCCCAGGTCTTCTCACGTGGGTGCAGGGGCCCAAGGACTTGGCCATCTTCTATTGCTTTCCCAGGCCACAGCAGAGAGCTGGATCAGAAGTGGAGCGGCTGTGTCTCAAACCAGTGCCCATATGGGATGCTGGCACTGCAGGCGGCAGTTTTATCTGCTATGCCACAGCACTGGCCCCATAGCACAAATGTTTTAATAGTTGTTTTTGATCCTAATTTGAAAAAAAGAAAAAAGAAAAAAGATGGAGGCAGGTATTTGGCATAGGCATTAAGATGCATCTTGGGATACCCACAATGGAATGCCTACGTGGCAGTCCCCACTCTGGTAGAAATTTCAGCTGCCTGCTATAGTGTACCATGGGAAGCAGCACAAAATGGCTCAAATACATTAAGTTCCTGACAACTGTTCTATGCATTTTAAATGTCTTTAAAACTTCCCGCTTGATCCATTCATTATTTAGAATAGTGTTGTTTGGATCCTCCCTCCCTCCCTCCCTCCCTCCCTCCCTCCCTCCTTCCTTCCTTCCTTCCTTCCTTCCTTCCTTCCTTCCTTCCTTCCTAGATTGATTTATTTATTTGAAAGAATTACAAAGAGAGAGAGAGAGAGAGAGAGAGAGGTCTTTCCTCTTTTGGTTCACTCTCAAGATGGCTTCAACAGCCATCAGAGCTGTGCTGATCTGAAGCCAGGAGCCAGAAGCTTCTTCCTGGTCTCCCACACGGGTGTAGGGGTCCGAGGACTCGGGCCATCTTCCACTTCTTTCTCAGGCCATAGCAGAGAGCTGGATCAGAAGTGGAGCAGCAGTTGGGACTCTATCTGGCACCAGCACTGCAGGCGGTGGCTTTAGCCACTATGCCACATTGCTGGCCCCTGCATACTTCTTTGTTGTCTTTCTGCTATTAACTTTTAGATTCTTCCATTACTGTCTGAGAACACACTATACTTTTGGTTTCAATTATTTAAACTTTTCCGAGGTTTGGATTATGACCCAGGCTATGTTCTTAGTGAGTGGTCTGTGAGTGATTGAAAATAGTCTGTTTTCTGCTGTTATTGGGTAGAGAAGCCTCTAAATATATCTTTTGGGTCAGTGGTGTTGCTCAGTTCTTTTATGTCTTTGATGAATGCCTTTCTAGCTGTTAAATAAATTACCAGGAGTAGGATGTTGAAGTTCTCAATATAATTTTTGATGTTTCTATTTCATTTTTCAGCATCATCAGTTTTTGCTTTACCTGTTTCGAAGCTTTGTCGGTAGTAGCATGCACATTTGGGAATCAGTGTCTTCTTGGTGCTTTGGTTTTTTGTCCCTAGTAATTTTCCTGGCTCTGAAGTCTATTTTATATGTGACCACTCTTGCTCTTTAAAATTAATGCTTTCATGGCACATGGTAAGTCTTTTTCCATTCTTATTTGTTTAATTTCAACCTTTCTGTCTGAAGTGGAGTTCTTATAGAGAATGTATATATTGGTCAGGGTTTTTAATTTTTTAAAAAAATCCATGCTGTCAATTGCTGGCTTTTAATTACTGTATTTAGACTTTTTAAAAAATATTTATTGATTTATTTGAAAGTTGGAGTTACACAGAGAGAGGAGAGGCAGAGGCAGAGAGAGAGAGATCCTTGATCCGCTGGTTTACTCCCCAGCTGGCCGCAATGGCCAGAGCTGTGCTGATCTGAAGCCAGGAGCCAGGAGCTTCTTCCGGGTCTCCCACGTGGGTGCAGGGGCCCAAGGACTTGGGGCATCTTCTACTGCCACAGCAGAGAGCTGAATTGGAAGTGGAGCAGCCAGGATTTGAACTGGCGACCAAATGGGATGCCGGCACTGCATCCCACTACGCCACAGTGCTGGCCCCATATTTAGACTTTTTATACTTAAAGTAATTATAGATATGTGGGGGCTTAAACTGTTGCCTGTTTGTTTCCTCTTTACCATTTCTTTTTTCTTAACTTTCTGTTGGTTTAACTTTTTTTTTTTAACCATTCCATTTTGATTTACTTACAGTATTTGTGAGTATACTGCTTCATGTAACTTTCTCAGTGCTTACTCTAGCCAGTACAACGTACATGCATAACTTCTCACAGTCTGCTGGCATCAACATCTTGCCACTTTGAAATAAAAAAGTGTACTGTCCTTCCTACTTTTAAAATATCATTATTATAGGGGCTGGTGCTGTGACATAGCAGGTGGGGCTGCTGTCTGCAGTGCCAGCATCCCATATGGGTGCCAGTTCGAGCCCTGGCTACTCCACTTCCGATCCAGCTCTCTGCTCTGGCCTGGGAAGGCAGTGGAGGATGGCCCAAGTGCTTGGGCCCCTGCACCTGCATGGGAGACTTGAAAGAAGCTCCTGGCTACAATGGCCAAAGCCAGGAGCTACAATGGCCAAAGCCAGGAGCCAGGAGCTTCTTCCAGGTTTCCTACTTGGGTGATAGGGGCCCAAGTACTTGGGCCATCTTCTATTGTTTTTCCCAGGTCATTAACAGAGATCTGGATCAGAGTTGGAACAGCTGGGATGTGAACCCGTGTTCATATGGGATGCCAGTGTTATAGGTGGAGGCTTAGCTCTCTACCCGACAATGTGGGCCCTGGAACCTACTTGATTGGACTTGATTATTAGAGATCCTTTTACTACTTTGTGCTATGTCACATTGCTGTGCCTTTGCCTGTGGAACGTGGGCCTCGAACACATTTTATTCCACTTCCCCCAAACTCCTGGAGAAACTGTGACTTACACCTTAAGATCCTGCCATTGATCCAGCCATCTGTCAAGCCTGATCTTCAGCCACCACAAGATTCCAAGCCACTATCATAATATATTCGTACTATTTTTTGGTAATTCTTCACTTTATTTTATTTTTTACCATCTTGTAACCCTAAGATCCATCAGAAATCATGTCTTATTACTACCATTGAAGCTAATTCATGGTCACACTTGAAAAATGTTTGCTAGATGAATCAGTGACAATGGATCCTTAATAAAACTTGGTTTGACAAAGCATTGTATACCTGTTGTGTTTCCTGGCCATATGCACCCAATACATTCACTTAGGAGATTTCAGACTTCATTTATTCTTGCTGTCTTCCCATCCTACCTTCCTAGGAGATCCCACCTGCTTGTACCCTATCCCACTGTGCTCAGTAGTACAGTTCCCTGCTGAGACACCTTTTCTCTTGTTCACAGCCTGAAGGATCATCAATTTTTCCTGACTCAGTTTAGATGTTCCACATCATGTGTTCAGTAAATTTCTCTAAAATCTCAGAAGAAAACAGTATATACAAACAGCCACCAACACTTTGCAACCTCTAAACTGTCAGTAGCATCTTTTAAAAAAAATCTACCTTTCAATCCAGAAGCATTGAATTCCCAAGAAGTGTCCTAGCCACATTTCTGCCTGGCTTCGGAAAGCTAACACCATCTTAACCTCTTGGCCGCAATAAACAGCTGTGGAGACCACAGCTGAAGGAAGCGGAAAGGCAGTGTGTGGGTTACTATGGCAGTTATCAGTGTTTTCAAATATCACAGGGTGGAAATTGCCGCACTCAGCAGTGTCCATTTTTAATCTGCACATTAGTCCTTTCTGCAAATCAGTCCGTGGTAGGAAAAACTGATCTATTGTGAGATTGAGTGGCTCTGGCAGCCTCTCTTTGTGGAAGCAGGAGAGATAAGGGAAGAGGAAATATTTTCCACAATCTCTGCCATTCTGAAGCCATTGATCCTAACTGACAGGAAAGACATTTTAACTGGTCTCAGGAGCCCGTGTACAGTGGGAAGGCTGGGCTTAGCGTTGGTGGGCAGTGCCTGCAGGAGACACCCAGGGCACAACTAAATGGCTGTCTGCTTTGTCCTTAAGATTCCTTTCCATTACTTCTTCCCTCCTAATCTATCCTCGGGTACCCACTGCCCCCCTGATTTTCCATCTGTCATGCACACACACATAAGCACACTCACACAAGCACACTCACATAACTCAACCATGCACATACCACCTAAACATGCACATATATCCCACAAACATGCAAAGCTGCATCCAGACATCACAGTGTGCTCATGCACACATGCACAAACAGCACGCGTCTGCATACATGTTGCACTTGCAGGGCAGCGATATCACATAAGCATCTGTTTGCACACGCAAGTCTGAAGGCAAGGTTGGAGATGTGCAGAGGACAGATCCACTGCAGCAGGGTGGATGAGCTGCCTTCCAGGACAAGCGTGGTGTTGAGAGTGAGCTGAACCAGAGTGGTGCACTCAGGGAGTACAGGGAGCTTTATGGTTAAATTCTAAAACCCTTTCTGAGGATGGCAGAAGGAAGGGGCAATGCTATCCCAGAAAGGAGACCAGTAAAGGTTACAGGAGAGAGGTAGAGAGTAAGAGAAAGGGAGGAAGGGCAGGAATAAGGTGAGAAAATGTGGCTGGCTAGCTCAACTGAGCACTGAGGGTGGAGAGGGTTCAAATGTGTTGTGCCTTCAGTAGGCATCTTATGTGAGATAAGCATTGTGGCAAGAAGGTTAAGCCTCCTCTTGGGACCCTGGCATCCCACATTCGAATGCCGGTTTGAGTCCTGGCTACTCTACCTCTCATCCAGTTTCCTGTTAATGCACCTGGGAAGGCAGAATATGTGGGCCCAAGTGCTTGGGCCTTGCCACCCATGTAGGAGACATGGGTTGAGTTCCAGGCCACTGATTTAGACTGGGCCCAGCCCTGGTTATAGCAGGCATTTGGGGAGTGAACCAGTAAATGGAAGATTCTCTCTCTCTCTCTCTCTCTCTCTCTCTCTCTCTCTCTGCCTTTCAGGTAGATGAAATAAATAAACATTTTAAAAAGAAGACTTACTCGGCCGGCGCCGCGGCTCACTAGGCTAATCCTCCACCTTGCGGCACCGGCACACTGGGTTCTAGTCCCGGTCGGGGTGCTGGATTCTGTCCCGGTTGCCCCTATTCCAGGCCAGCTCTCTGCTGTGGCCCGGGAGTGCAGTGGAGGATGGCCCAAGTGCTTGGGCCCTGCACCCCATGGGAGACCAGGAGAAGCACCTGGCTCCTGCCATCGGATCAGCGCGGTGCGCCAGCCGCAGCGCGCCGGCTGCGGCGGCCATTGGAGGGTGAACCAATGGCAAAGGAAGACCTTTCTCTCTGTCTCTCTCTCTCACTGTCCACTCTGCCTGTCAAAAAAAAAAAAAAAAAAAAAAAAAATAAATAAACATTTTAAAAAGAAGACTTACTCTATGAGGAACATCAGGTAATATGGCTCTGCCATGAGAACATCCTCACAGTTCTTAATTGTTCAGACAGGACAAGCCCTGAGGGACAGAGCTTACAGAGCTTCTCCCTGATTCCTGTTTTTGTCCTGCTCAGTGGTGTCCCTTGGCAAAGCAGCCTTTGCCAGGACTACTGAGATGAATCAATAATCCATGGAGTTTGCATAATACATCTGTGGCATGAAGGAAACCTGCCATGTATGGATGCTACCAGAATGTGTTCTTATACTTAACAGTCTCATGAGCTGGGGTATAGGGAGAGAAGAATTAATACTGCCTTTATCATAACGGCCTCCAGGTACAACCGTTCTGTTGCAAAAGGTAGGATAGATTTCATTTTTTTTTACAGCTGAGTAGTATTCCACCATGTGTATCAACCACAGTTTCTTTATGCAGCCATCAATGTATAGGCATCTGGGTTGATTCCATATCTTAGCTATTGTGAATTGAGCTGCAATAAATGTGGGAGAACAGGTCATTCTTTCATATGCTGATTTCATTTTGCTTGGGTAAGTTCCTAGAATTGGGATTGCTGGGTCATATGATAGCTCTATTTTCAGCTTTCTGAGGCATCTCCCTACTGTCTTCCTTATGGTTGTACTAATACATTCCCATCAACAGTGGATTAGGGTACATTCATCCCCACCCGCAGCAGCACCAACATGCATTGCTTTTTGATTTCTGTGTGAGAGGCATTCTAACTGGGGTAAGTTGAAACCTCATTGTGTTTTTTATTTGCATTTCCCAGATGGCTAGTAGTCCTGAGCATTTTTCATGTCTGTTGGCCATTTGTATTTCATCCTTTGAAAAATGCCTTTTGCCCATTTACTGACTGGACTGCTTGTTTTGGTGTTATTGAGTTTTTCTGAGCTATTTATAGATTCTGGATGTTTATCATTTATTAGTCGCATTGCTTGCAAATATTTTCTCCCATTCTATCAGTTGCCTCTTCACTTGGTTGAGTGTTTCCTTTGTAGTGCAGAAGTTTCTTTCTTTTTTTTTTAAAAATATTTTATTTATTTGAAAGACAGAGTTACAGAGAGAGGTCGAACCAGAGAGAGAGAGAGGTCTTCTATTTTGCTGGTTCACTCCCCAAATGACTGCAACGGCAAGAGCTGAGCTGATCTAAAGCCAGGATCCAGGAGCTTCTTCCAGGTCTCCTATGCAGGTGAAGGGGCCCAAGGACTTGGGCCATCTTCCACTGCTTCGCCAGGCCATAGCAGAGAACTGGATCGGAAAAGGAGCAGCCAGGACTCGAACCTGTGCCCAAATGGGATGCCGGTGCTCCAGGCTGGGGCTTTAACCCACTGTGCCACAGCGCCAGCCCCATGCAGTGCAGAAGTTTCTTAGCTTGAATAATCCCATTTGTCTATATTGGCTTTTGTTGCCTTTGCTTCTGGGGTCTTTTCCAAGAAGTCTTTACCTATGCTAATATCTTGCAGAGTTTCCCTGATGTTTCCTGTAGTCATTTGATGGTATCAGGTTGTAGATTTAGATCCTTGATCCATTTTGTGTTGATTTTTGATAAGGTGTAAGGTAGGCATCTTGTTTCGTACTTTTGCATGCACGGATCTGATTTCTCCAGCGCCATTTGTTGAAGAGACTGTCCTTTCTCCAGGGGTTGACTTTAGTTCCTTAGTCAAGTGTTTTGCTGGTTGTAGATGTGTGGATTAATTTCTGGGGTTTTCATTCTGTTCCATGAGTACTACACATCTATTTCTGTGCCAGTATCAAGCTGTTTTAGTTATAACTGTCCTGTAGTATGTCTTGAAATCTGGTATTGTAATGTCTCTGGCTTTGTTCTTGTTGCTTTGGCTATTTGGGATCTCTTGTGTTTCCATGTGAATTTTAGCATCATTTTTTCTAGATCTGAAAAGAATGTCCTTGGTATTTTGATTGGGATCACACTGAATTTGTAAATTGCATATGATACTGTGGACATTTTGATGATTTTCATTCTTTTCACCCATAAACATGGAATATTTTTCCATTTTGTGGGCCTTCTATTACTTTAATGTTTTATAAACTTCATTGTTGAGATCTTTTACATCCTTGGTTAAGTTTTTTCTACTGCTGATGGTGAGTCCAGAAAGATGGAATGCAAGTAGGTTCTCCTCCTATGTCCATTGAGCAGATTCCAATGGCACTGAGAAATTTTAGAACAAATTATTCCAATCCTAGTTTTGCAGGGTATGGTGGGGGTCATTACCCAGCTTTCCCAGGGAGACAGTAGATTTTTTTTTTATGGGCTGCAACTGATGTTAGCCCCTAGCAGCTGAGGCGAATCCCCGACTCACATGCCTGAGCATAGCTCTGGCGACAACGCCCACAAACTCCCACAGTTGCAGAATGCAGGGAATCCGTCCTTTGCCCTTCAAGTTGCCCTGACTCTGACGCTGGTAGGAGCAGAACGGAGGGGAGCTGCACAGCTTGAGTATGGTGCTCTGTCCGGGTTGGGGAGGGAGGAAAGAAAAGCAGCCCGGCCTCCCTGCTGTAAGCCCGGCAGGTGTTCGGACCTCAGTCAGCTCTCCAGGCTGAGGTTCAAGTCAGTAGGAGACTGGAAGTCCCTGTCAGCTAAAGCTGGGATTGGCGGGTGTGAGATGATTTCTCTCCACCTTGAGGCAGTAAGGCTCACTGCCCAGATGGCCTCAAGGGCTGGAGCTGCACCGATCTGAAGCCAGGAGCCAGGAGCTTCTCCTGAGTCTCCCATGTGGATGCAGGGGCCCAAGGACTTGGGCCATCTTCCACTGCTTTCCCAGGCCATAGCAAAGAGCTGGATCAGAAGTGGAGCAGCCAAGACTCGAACCGGTGCTCATATGGGATGCCAGCACTGCAAGCAATAGCTTTAGCTGCTACGCCACAGTGCTGGTCCCCCAACTTTTGTTCTTTTCTTATTTAGCACAGCTTAAGTTAACGTGGCTATACACTATTCAGCAATTGTCTAAAGTTATCATTTAATTCTATATTTACCCTAAACTTTTTGAAGTGCTATGTATTTTTGCAAATTTCTCACACAAGAACAAATGCCAGACTTACTACTCTTAGTCAAAAAGTTAGTATGTTAACTTTTTCTGCATATTGATTTGTATCCATCTCTATACTAGGGCAGTAGCCTAAGGAGCACTCAATAAATAGAAAAGTAGAAGTGAAAGCTGATGCCTTAGTTTTCTATTGCTGCCATAGCAAATTACCAGTTAGTGCCCTAAACCAGCACATGTGCATTACTTTTCAGTTTTGTCAGGTTCAAAGTCAGACGTGGGCTTCACCAGGCTTAGTCGACGTGTCTGTAGGGCTGTCTTCCTTTCTGGAGAATTTAAGGGAGGAATCTGTTTCCTTTCCCAGTTTCTAGGGCCCCCTACATTCCTAGTCATAGCCCTCCCCTCTGTGTACAAAGCCAGGGTTGTTGCATCTCTTTGTATCTTCCTTCCGCTGTACAGTCTTCCTGTGACTCTTGTTTTGCCGTCCCTTCCACTCAGGGTCCCTGGAGATATCATTGAGCCCACTCAGTTAATTCACAATAATCCTCCTCTTTCGGGGTCAGCTGATTAGCAAGTTTAATTCACACTACAAGCTTCACACTGCAAGCTTATTTTACTTTGTTATTTTAAAAACTATTTATTTATTTTGGGGAGACAGAGAAAAGGGGAGAGAGAGAAAGAGACAGAGGAAGATTCAATTGCATAAGACAGAGAGAGAGAGAGGGAGAGAGAGAGAGAGAGAGAGAGGGAGAGAGAGATCTTATATCCTCTGTTCAAAGCCGGGGTCTGCATTAGCAGGAAACTGGATTCAGAGCCTGGAACTGGACCCAGATATTATCATGTAGAATGTACCCATCTTAACTCTTTTTTTTTTTTTTTTTTGGACAGGCAGAGTGGACAGTGAGAGAGACAGAGAGAAAGGTCTTCCTTTGCCGTTGGTTCACCCTCCAATTGCCGCCACGGCTGGCGCGCTGCGGCCGGCGCACCGCGCTGATCTGATGGCAGGAGCCAGGAGCCAGGTGCTTTTCCTGGTGTCCCATGGGGTGCAGGGCCCAAGCACCTGGGCCATCCTCCACTGCACTCCCTGGCCACAGCAGAGAGCTGGCCTGGAAGAGGGGCAACCGGGACAGAATCCGGCGCCCCAACCGGGACTAGAACCCGGTGTGCCAGCGCCGCAAGGCGGAGGATTAGCCTAGTGAGCCGCGGCGCCGGCCCATCTTAACTCTTAACTGATAGGCTAAACAGCCCTCTCCGCCGTAAGCATTTTTTTTTTAAAGATTTATTTATTTATTTGAAAGTCAGCTGCACACAGAGAGGAGATGCAAAGAGAGAGAGAGGTCTTCCATCTGCTGGTTCACTCCTCAATAGGCTGCAACAGCTGGAGGTGCGCTGATCCAAAGCCAGGAGCCAGGAGCCAGGAGCTTCCTCTGGGTCTCCCATGTGGGTGCAGGGGCCCAAGGGCTTGGGCCACCTTCCACTGCTTTTCCAGGCCATAGCAGAGAGCTGGATCGGAAGTGGAGCAGCTGGGTCTTGGATCAGCGCCCATATGCTGGCTCTACAGGTGGCGGCTTTACTCGCTATGCCACAGTGCTGCTCCCACCCCTTAAGCTTTCACCCCTCCTTGCTAGGTAATATAGTATAGTATAGGATTTGGATTATACTATACTAATATAGTATAGTATAGTATAGTACCGTATAGGATTTAAGATGTGAAATTTTTTTGAGAGGTTATTATACTGCCTACCACAGCTAGTATGAATTTTATATTACTCTTTTAAGTAATTTCCTTTCTGTGGAAACAATGCAAATTAAAGTAATTGTATAATATTTGAAAATATACGTGTAGTTTTCAGTTTCTTGTGTGTTTATAACATGTGAACAATTTACAGGTTTTATAATAAGTATCTTATACACTCATTAATTGTCAAGCATTCTCTGAAAATGTTTTTGCTGGCTTTTTATCTCTCTTTTTTCCTTTCCAAACCAGATAAAATTGTTTAATGGAAACAATTCATTCTATGCGTCTCAATTGCCATATCTCTAAAATGAGATTTTTGGACATTGTGCCAATTTGTTATAGACATCAGAGTTATAAATATGGTTTTTGCTGGTGCTGGCGCTGTGGCCTGACAATAAAGCTGCTGCCTATAGTGTCGATGTTCCATCCTGGCTGCTCCACTTCTGATCCAGCTCTTTGCTGTGGCCTGGGAAAGCAGTGGAAGATGGTCCAAATACTTGGGCCCCTGCACCCACATGGGAGACCTGGAGGAGGCTCCAGGCTTCTGGCTTCAGATCGGCTCAGCTTTGGCCATTGTGGCCATTTGGAGAGTGAACCAGCAGATGGAAGACCTCTCTCTCTCCCTCTGTGTGTTCTGCCTTTTTCTCTGTAACTCTGCCTTTCAAAATAAATAATCTTTTTTTAAAAAAATACGGTCTTTGTTGGAAAAAATTTACAAATATGATAGATCTTCAAAAAGTTAATGGAAAATGCATATTATGAAACAATGATGCTTGGATTTTATTTTTTGCACCAAAATAAACTTATCTTTTAACTCTATTTTCCATTAATTTCAAGATTATTGATTAGTTAATTAGAGTTAGGGTTAGAAGACTGAGAAAGAGAGATAGAGATAGAGATAGAGAGAGAGAGAGAACACATCCATCTACTGATTCACTCCTCATATACCCACAATGCCTGGGACTAGGCCAAGTCGAAGATAAAAGTTGGAATTTAACTTGGGTCTTCTATGTGTGTTGCAGGAATCTAACTAATTGTGATACCTCCCAGGTTCTGCATTAGCAGGAAACTTGGAGTCAGGAGCCAGAGCAGGGAATTGAACTTAGGCATTCCAATATAGGATGTGAACACTAGAATTGGCATCTTAATCACCAGAATTTTTTGAAGACCTTTGTATAAGAGGAGGCAAGGCATGTCTCTAAATGGTGAAGATATTTGCAAGGTTGCTTATAATTTTATTTGGCATTCTCTTCACCAAAGAGAAGGGGAGTGCTTTCACATACAAAGAATTCACCTAAAATGTTAGTCTGGATAAGCACCTGCACTTTCTAGGCGATGGCTTAGCAATCAATCCTTGAAGTGGATGGAGAGTGGGTACTGGCACAGTTCTTCCTCGCTGTGTTCAGACATTTGTTGCCATACTCAGTAATACATGGAGGGCAGAAGAGCTTACTTGATTATTTGGCTGTTTGAAACTTTCCTAGTTTTCTGAATCTCCCTGAGGCATTTTATTGGATTTCTGGTCTCAACAAATGTCTCAACCGTGTGACATTTGGGTACCCGACAAGCTGTCTACTGGGGAGGAAAGAGCCCAAGGAAAGAGAAACATATAACCCCTCACTGGTAGCTCTCCAACAGTTCAAATAAACAACAACAAAAAATCCCTTGGGTCCTTGGGATGTCCGAGTGATTGGTTTTATGGTTATTGAACACCGCTCTTCAATTTTCGCCCGTTAAGCCCTTCCAAGCTGAACGTCTTCCCATCACACAGAAACCTTTGCTGAGTAACCCTTCCTCCTCCCTGCAGCCTCGGTTGCTTTTCTGGGGTCTTCTCTTCAACCTGCAGCTTCCCTGAAGGTGCCTTGAATGCCCTTTGTGTTGGTCCGCCTCGTCTCCTTCTAATTCTGGTGGAGTCAGGTGTGTCCTTGTCCTGTCGGCTTTGTGTCCTTCCCGTGTCACAGCCGAGCTCACCTGTTTGGGTCTCCAGTTCCTCACCGGTCCTGGGGCTTTTCAGGACCCTAAGTTCTCTGCAGAGCTCACCATGAGGGCAGAGAACCCTGTCCTGGCTGCCAGAACATTTCCAGGCTGATTCCAGACGGGTTTCTCAGGTGCAGGCTAAAATACGTGAGTGTGATTTATGTGCCCGTAGGCACTGTAAGGTAATATAATTGGCCTGTCAGGGCAGCGGTGTTGTTTGCTTTGAAATATGCCTATCAACAACCTCTCTTAAAACTGGTGGGAATGTGTTGTGACTTGCGATGCACTGATTTAAAGAAAACCCCCAGGCTTACCTGGGCCTCATTCATTAACCTTTTCCACATCCACATTTAGAAGCACAGAACAAATTCATCAAAAAACTGTGGCTTGGTTTTCATATTTGAGCCCTGAAAAAGCACTTCTGCTGTAGTTGATGATTTTCAAAAAGCATGAGATCATTTTTATGATGTGGTGTGTATCAAATGCCTGTGTCATGCGGGGCTGTGGAGAAGAGGTGCTGCTTTGCAGTGCTTTGTTGTCATGTGTGTGTCATCAGCTCGTGTGTGTGTGTGTGTGTGTGTGTGTTCTCTTGTTACAAAGGAGAGAACACCATTTTCTGGGTGCAGACTGTCCATATGGGATGCCTTCTGGAGGAGAAATCCCCTTCTGTTATCTGTCAATATACGTATCTAAGTGAGCAGCCCCAAGCTTTAAGCAGAGATCCTGAGAGATTATTTTCTTGTTGATCTTTTTTTTTTTCTCTTCTCACTGTTGTGTTAGGGACGGGGAGCAGTTATGCGTCCCAGCGGGAAATGGGTGAGTGGCAGCCGATGATGCCCATGGTGCTGCCCACGCGTGGGTGCTTCTGAGTGGAGGAAGTTGGAGTGGGGAGCTGGGGCCAGGTTGTGCATCTCTTCAACATCTCTGTGACACTGGCCGTGCTGGCAACACTGATGCCACGGCAGTTAGAAAGCATCATGAAAGGTCTTTAGAAATGTCTACATTTTGGGGCCGGCGCTGTGGCATAGCGGGTAAAGCTGCTGCCTGCAGTGCTGGTATCTCATATGTGTGCCGGTTTGAGTCCTGGCTGCTCCACTTCCAATCCAGCTCTCTACTGTGGCCTGGGAAAGCAGTGGAAGAGGGCCAAGTCCTTGGGCCCCTGCACCCACGTGGGAGACCAGGAAGAAGTTCCTGGCTCCTGGCTTCGGATTGGTGCAGTTCTGGCCATTGTGGTCATCTGGCGGAATGAACCAGCAGATGGAAGACCTCTCTCTCTCTCTCCCCCACCACCACACACCCTGCCTCTGCCTCTCTGTAACTCTTCCTTTCAAATAAAATAAATAAATAAATCTTTAAAAAATGAGAAATGTCGGGCTGGCGCTGTGGCTCACTAGGCTAATCCTCCGCCTGCGGTGCCGGCACACTGGGTTCTAGTCCCGGTCGGGGCGCCAGATTCTGTCCCGGTTGCCCCTCTTCCAGGCCAGCTCTCTGCTGTGGCCAGGGAGTGCAGTGGAGGATGGCCCAAGTGCTTGGGCCCTGCACCCCATGGGAGACCAGGAGAAGCACCTGGTTTCTGGCTTTGGATCAGCGCAGCGTGCTGGCCGTGGCGGCCATTTTGGGGGTGAACCAACTGAAAAGGAAGACCTTTCTCTCTGTCTCTCTCTCTTACTGTCTAACTCTGCCTGTCAAAAAAATAACAATAAAAAAGAGAGGAATGTCTGCATTTTAAGAACTGCTAAGTATTCACCAGCAAAACAATGCTGAGAAGGAAACTTAGGACTCCTGTCAGACTTTCCTCACTGTGTGTGTGTGTGTGTGTGTGTGTGGAGAGAGAGACAGACAAAGTCTAAGTATTGTAGGAGGCCAGGAAGGGATGTGTTAGTGTGTTATTGGAAGGAAGCCTTTGGCGGCTTTGTGAGGGAAAGAATTGTCTTATGTAAGCACACAGGCAAGAAGGAAGAGCCATGTAAGGAGAGGGCAAACATTAATTTGTCATTTGGTAGCTGACTATTGTCTTTAATCTGTCACAGCTCCTGGCACACTTTCCTAGACATTATTTGCATAGCAATTAGCAGGTATTCAATCAATGTTGATTTATTTCTATTTTTAGTTTTTTAAAAATATGGTTTGATCACGATTCTAGCTTCCTTTTTTAAAAATTATTTATTTATTGGAAAGGCAGAAAGAGAGAAAGATCTCCCATCTGCTGGTTCATTCCCCAAATGCCAACAACAGCAAGGGCTGGAACAGCCTGCAGCCAGGAGCCAGAAACTCAGTCTGGGTCTCCTATGGGGGTGGCAGGGATCCAACTACTTGAGCCATCACCTGCTGCCTCCAGGGTGTGGGTGCTTCTGAGTGGAGGAAGTGAACATGAAGCTGAAATAGGAGCACAGCCAGGTATTCCGATGTGGAAGGCAGGTGTTTTAAGCATTAGGCCAAACACCCGTCCCTCAATCAGTATTTTTTTAAAACTGAAAGGTTGTGCAGGTAACTGGGAATGGGGGGAGAAAGGTGATTGCACTTAAGAGAGAATTGGACAAAAGCTCACAGAATTCTTGGAATTTTATATAGAATACATGGAACGTCGTAGGTCTAGGAGGACTAACATGCTGACATGGCTGACATGTGGAAGTTTTTCTTCTTCTTCTTCTTTTTTTTTTTTTTAAATTTATTCATTTATTTGAAAGGCAGAGTTACAGAGAGGCAGAGGCAGGGGGTGGGGGTGGGTCTTCCATCCACTGGTTCATTCCCCAGATGGCTGCAATGCCTGGAGCTACGTTGATCCGCAGCCAGGAGCTTCTTTCAGGTCTCCCACACAGGTGCAGGGGCCCGAGGACTTGGGCCATCTTCTACTGCTTTCCCAGGCCAGAGCGGAGAACTGTATCGAAAGTGGAGCAGCCAAGACTTGAACTCAAGTCTGTTTGGGGCTCAAAATAATCTTCAATGAAAGCTGAGCCGTGACTTCTTGAACCTCCTGGCCATGGGTGGAGGGCTGCAGCCTGCCAGGCACCGAAAGTATTTGGTTTAATACCACGTGACCTTGGCAGGTTCCATTTCTGTTCTGTTTCTGCAAAAGAAAAGACAGTGACATACACTCTCAGAAACTCAACTTTAACTCCATCCTTGGTGCTTCACCAAGGAAAGAGTTTGGAAATCACTTTGACCAATTAAAAAGGAAATTATAATCCTAAGACACCAAAAATAAAGTAAAATGCAGATAGAAAAAAATTAAATGATATTTAAAAGTAACACGTTTCCCTCCTTTGTAACTCTGCCTTTCAAATAAAACAAATCTTAAATTAACACAGTTCTGGCCAGTGCCGCGGCTCCCTAGGCTAATTCTCTGCCTGCAGCGCCTGCACCCAGGGTTCTAGTCCCGGTCAGGGCGCCGGATTCTGTCCCAGTTGCCCCTCTTCCAGGCCAGCTCTCTGCTGTGGCCTGGGAGTGCAGTGGAAGATGGCCCAAGTGCTTGGGCCCTACATCCGCATGGGAGACCAGGAGAAGCATCTAGCTCCAGCACGGTGTGCTGGCCGCAGCGGCCATTGTGGGGTGAACCAATGGAAAAAAGGAAAACCTTTCTCTCTCTCTCTCTCACTGTCCACTCTGCCTGTCAAAAAAAAAAAAAAAAAAAGTAACACAGTTCTGTAAAGTCAATTCAATGTATTAACTGAAATAAACTTGAGAAAAAGCCCCCATTCTCTTTGCTAGCAAATAGATGTCCAAAACTTTTTCTTTGGGCTAAAAATACAGCTTTGCATCTTGCAGAGAGTTAGGACAAGGGGCAGGCTTGCTTACCACCTAGGACCATGATAGCCTGAGCTGACACCAGGAGCTCTTTGCTCTCTGCGTGGGGCAGCTCTTCTTGTGGCAGAAGCCACTACGTTTTCACTTTAGAATTCCTGGAAGAGGTGCGTTTCTGAATGCTTAGCTGTCAGCAGCAGCCGCTGAACCTTCCAGTAAAGCTTCTGCTGTTGAGATCAGGCCGTGCCTCCAGCCGGCTCAAGGCTGTGTGTTTAAAAATGGCCCAATTATAACCAACAGAGCAGCATGCCAGATGCCACTAGCCAGGCAAACACACTCGGCTTTTCGCTGGACCAAGGCAAACCAATCCCGCGGAGGTGGGAGCTCAGGACGAGGGAGCAGTTTCAAGAGACTCGCATGGAGGAGAGGAGCGGGCTTCGTTGGGTTTCAGACCTCCCTTCCCACACTCCAGGCTCCTGTCTCAGTAACAGCACTTTTACCTCCGCATGGGTGATCAAAGGTCAGCTGTCTTCAACAGGAGAGAGAGGGAGAGAGAGCGAGCGAGTGAGCGAGAGCTGTGCAACCCTCAGAGCCAGTGTGTAATTTAGCTTCCTGAAGAGGGAAATTATGAGAATTTCCAATACGGTGCTTTTGCATCACATGCATTGTTTAAACTGAGAGATATTACAGACAGCAAAATGCACGTAAGTGCAATTCTATGATGTTTTAATTTTTAATTTAACTTAATTATTTACTGAGGTAGGGGCAGAGAGAGGAGAGAGGAGAGAGGAGAGAGGAGAGAGAGAGAGAGAGAATATTTCCTTCTGTTGGTTCACTTTTCAAATGCCTGCAACAGGTAAGCCTAAGCCAGGCTGCAGCTGGGAGTTGGGAATCTGATCCAAGCCTCTCACGTGGGTGGGCAGGGAGCCAGGTACTTGAGCCATCACCACCGCCTCGCAGGGTCTGCATTAGCAGGAAGCTGGAGTCAGGAGCTGGAGTCAGGTGTGGAACACATGTAGGATGTGGGTGTTCTAACTGGGAACCTCCATCAGGTCATCATCTGACTCCACACATTTCCAGTTTGCCCTGCAAAGGTGATATTTGAGCTGAGATGTGAGGATTGAGTACATTTTCCAGGGAGAATGGTGATTCTGTTTTTTATTTGTGTCCTGAATGAAGTTGAGTGAAATAAGATCTATTAAATGGGGTATTGTTTGTTTTTTTTTTTGACACTGTAACAGAGACAACCCAAGTCATAGTAGTTTAAAGACGATGGAAATATACTTCTCTCTCAAGTGAGATAATAGCTGTTTTCATTAATCAAGATTAGCAGTGAATGATAGAACCTTCCCAAACAAGCTCAACCCCTTGTTCTTCAAAGCGTGGTCTGTATTTCTGCATCATCTGTATCACCTGGGAGCCTTTGGGACCTGTCTGGTCTTAGGCTCTGTAGTCACAACCTGAATTTTGATGAGATCCCCTGGTATTCATAAATACATTCAAATTTTACATTGCACTGGTTTAAAAATAGGTATTTACATACTATGTGGATTGCATAGCTCATCTGATTGAATTCTGAAGATACCTATCATTGGTCTGATGTATCTGGGGAAAAAAAAAGAGGCTTATTTTCCTCTCCTATTTAAGCCTGGAAATGATCTACTGAGGCCTACTGTGTGCTACATGAAGTCAGTGAACCTATACATACATATATATATTTATATTTATATTTGTATATATATATATTAATCTTCCAGCTTCATTTCTAGGGTCATCTGGGAGTCCAAATAGTTGTACCTGTACTATACATTACACCCATATTCCCAGTAAGGACAGTTCCCAGAAGTTGCTCCCAGCTACACTGACCCCTCATACGCTATCTCATTGGACCGTGGTCATACTCAGCTTTCTTCCTTCCTTGACTGTTTTCTCCTGGGAGCAGGGCCTTACTCCCTTGCACTGACATCTTTGGCTCAGGGACTGCTTCTGTGAGGACCTGAGTCAGGACCGACAGCGAAGGCAAGGCGACTGCCCCACTTCAATTGCCAGCAAGGTAGAAGTACTACTGCTTTCCAGGGCTGGCCCCCGAACCAGGAGCCACGCCGCGTCCTTTGGTTTTGCTTTGCAGTATCTAAGGTCACCTTTCAAGAAGGTTGTATCTCCTTGAGCCACCTGCTTCCAGAACAATTAAATCCAGTTAGATAGCTGCTGAGCCATCAGACCTTCAAACCCCAAATCACGTCTTAAAAGATAAAGAGCCTGTGGGAAGTGATTGGAGTTCAGCTGGCGTGCTGTTGGAGCTGCCTGAATGAAAATCAATTTGTTATTTTTGTTGGTTGGCTTGTTACAAAAAGTAAATAAGTAAAGAAAATAAAAAAATGCAGTAGCTTTGAGGTAGAACAGAAAATTCAGCTAGCATTCTCTGTGTTTGTGAAAGAGAAAACTAAAGATTCATGTTTCTAAGAAATGTCTCTTTCACTTTGGTAGCACCATGATCGTCTGTGATTCCTTAAATTAGGCAGTGCTGGTGCCTTTGTTCTGTGCACATATGCAAATATTTCAGAGATAATCCGATGAATAGTCCAGGGCCCCATTTTGGAACTCGTAGACACTCTGGGTGGAAATGTAACCTAGTGCAGCCACTATAGAAAAAGTATGCAGATTTCTTAGAAAACTAGAAATAGAAATGCCGTATGATTCAGCAATCCCACACTACTGGACATGTATCCAAAAAGACTCGGAATCATTGTGTCAAAGAGATGTCAGATCTACCATGTTTTTTGCAGCACTGTTCTCACTAGCCAAGACAGAGGTCAAACGAGGTTCCATCATCAGATGAATGGATCAAGAAAGTGTGGTCTGTACACACAGTAGAACACTATTCAGTGGCAGAAAACAAATGGGAATCCTGCCATTAGCAACAAAAAGGCTAAAACTGGAGGACAGCATGTTGAGCGAAAAAAACCAGGCGCAGAGAGATGGCATATTCTCCCTCATGTGGCGGGTCTAAAAACACCAACTCAGTCTGAACACAGAGAGATGACCACTAGAAGCTGAGAGACGGGGTGGGCAGACAGAGGGAGCTTGGATGATGAGCAGCAAATCAGAATCTTATCCAAGGAACAAGTTCCTAGTATCCCACAGCATAATGGGGATACTACAGTTCCCAGTAACCTAGTGTATGTTGTATGAACAAACAGAAAGAGGAAGCTCCCAACCTCTGATCATAAAGTCATGTCCAAGAAGGGGACAGGCTGACGATCCTGTTTTTCTCAGTACACATTGTGTATATAGATTGAAACATCACACTGTAGCCCATACACATGTACAATTATTGTTCATAGAAAAGTTTAAAAAGAGACCTGTGTTGATGTCAGGCTATATGCTGGCCCTGTGGAATTCCTGGGGCTTGAGGGGAATTTTGTTTTTTGTTTTTCTCCAAGGGGTTTTGTGTTATTTGGGGATAATATATGCTTTGGGGTACAAGAGCAGTGTTCTTCATGGCAGTTCGGTCACTGAGCAGGCAGGAACACTGTAATGGAGAATACAGAGGAGAGCGTGTTTGGCCCTGTGGTAGGGATACTCACCTCCTGTAGTGGTGTGCCTGGGGTTGAGTCCTGGCTCTGCTTCTGATTCCAGCTTCTTCTTGGTACATATGCTGGGAGGCAGTAGATAATGACTCGTCTAATTGGGTTCCTGGCAGATGATGGCTCAGGTAATTGAATTCCTGGCTCCCAGCTTCAGCCTGGTCCAGCCACAGCCATTGGGGGCATGAACCAGTAGATGGGAATACAGACACACACACACACACACTCTCTCTCTCTTTCTCCCTCTGAACTAAAATAATACATAATATTTAAAAAGAAAATACGCATACTGCAAGCAAAGATTGGCTTTCCCAAGGTCTTAGAGACCCTGAGGTACATATCACACACCAAGAAAGGCAACCTGAACAGAACTAGTCCCAGTCCTGAGACATTTGCATCATGAAATAAGCAGTATGTGTTACATATTAAGTTTGTATAAGAAGTACTGTGCATTAGGTAGCAAGCACTATGTATTACACAGCAAACACCATGGCTTATATATTAAGATTAAGTAGTAAGTATTGTATTTCATGTAGTGCTGCTCCTCTTGCCATCCAGCGCTCTGCTATGGCCTGGGAAAGCAGTAGAAGATGGCCCAAGTCCTTGGGCCCCTGCACCCTTGTGGGAAGAAGGTCCTGGCTCCTGGCTTCGGGTTGGCACAGCTCTGGCCATTGCGGCCATCTGGGGAGTGGACCATTGGATGGAAGACCTCTCTTTTTCTGCCTCTCCTCTCTCTGTGTAATGATGACTTTCAAATAAATAATAAAATAAATCTTTAAAAAAATTATGACTAAGTACTATTTGTTATATCGTAAGTATTATTTCTGACACAGTAAAAATATTTAGTGACCATCATGTATTATGAAGTAAGTACTATGTGCTATACATTAAGATTATAAGTACTGTATGTGTTAGGCAGCAAGTACTATGTAGCATATATTAAGATTATGTAGTGAGTCCTGTGTGTTGAGCGAGTACTACATATTAGGCATTAAGATTATACACTAAGTCTTGTATCTTGACATTTTAGTCTGGCATCTGGCAGCTTCAAACACTTTACACGGCTTCGGAGGTGTGAATCTGATAAGGTCTGGGGAGTTCTAATTGAACAATGAGCCTGAAACTGGAGCTCTGCAGCACTGTTGAACTGAGACCTGACTGCAAGAACAGCTGCCTGTGCAGAATGTGGCCACATCTCCTCTGGCCCCTCACAGTCTTCAGTCCCCAAGGATTTGGGGGGATTTGATACTGACATCACCTCCTGGTGAGCAGTGCCTCTCCAGAATAGACAACAGCCTTGTGCATACAGACAGGAATCTCTGGTCTGTCCCCTGGCCTTGAACCATGCTCAAGTCTATCGTAAAGCATTCTGATGAAATGGAAAATGGTAATTCCATCTCAGACATGCATCATAGTTTATTTACCATGTGTAAATCTTTTTTTTATTGAACACCTCCAAAGTGCTCCGTATTTTCCTTTAGGGTCACAAAAGAATGAGTCCATCATCTCTAAGTGGGATTCTCTTTTTGGGTTTTGGTATTTTCTTAGGATAGAAATTTCCCCAACAGCCACTGGACTGTTGGAAAATACAAGTAGATTTCACTTCGTGTGCTAGATAATTTCCTAAGAGAAGGTCTGTATCTGCCAGTAGAAAAACAAAATGGTCTTCTACCCTAGGGATGGTGGTGGGAAAAATTTGTTAGCAAAAAAGTTTCTCTTGATAATAAAGACACTCTCTTGTTGAACTAATAATGCAATTGTACTAGATCAAGGTTTAGTTCCAGAACTTTGTACCTTTAGATAGTTGGTTATTTAGAATTTCTTTTGCTGGTTTTTCTCACAAGGGAACACACACAAGTACAACTCTCTATCTCTCTTTCTTAAAGATTTATTTATTTATTTGAACGAGTTACACACAGAGAGAAGGAGAAGCAGAGAGAGAGAGAGAGAGAGAGAGAGGTCTTCCATCCGATGGTTCACTCCCCAACTGGCTGCAACAGCCAGAGCTGTGCTGATGTGAAGCCAGGAGCCAGGAGCTTCCTCTGGGTCTCTCACATGAGTGCAGGGGCCCAAGGACTCGGGCCATCTTCCACTGCTTTCCCAGGCTATAGCAGAGAGCTAGATCAAAAGTGGAGCAGCCAGGACTTGAACCAGTGCCCATATGGGATGGCAGCACTGCAGGTGGCAGCTTTACTTGCTATGCCACAGCGCCGGCCCCCAACTCCCTCGATGTTGGGGCCAGGGCTCCCTGCCTGAGGTAGCATTTGTGTCTTGCTGCCTGGAGAGCCCCAGAAGCACTTGCCATCACGGCAAGGTTGTATTGATAATAGTAAGCTGATGCTCAGAGGTGGCCTACCTCATTACAATGAACTAGGAGGGCAAAGTAGATTCCTCAGGCTTCTGTTTCTCTTTATTTTTTCCCCAAGAAGAAGCAAAGATAATAGCAATAATAATAATAATATTAATAATAAACCCTTTCCACTGAAGGAGCACACTTTAAAAATTGATCATATAGAGAAAGGGTAAGCTATTTGATCTGAAATTAATGTGTGAATCCCTAACATAAGCATGTTCCCTGCTTTTAAGTAATGCACTCTCTACAAGTGGGACAAATACATATACAATTATACCCAATTATGTTGACTTTTTTTTTTTTAAGATTTATTGTATTTATTTGAAAGATAGAATGAGACAGAGAGGGAGAGGCAGAGATCTTCCATCTGCTGGTTCATTAATAAATGGCTGCGATGGTTGGGGTTGGGCCAAGCCGAAGCCAGGAGCCTTGAATTCCGTCTGGGTCTCTCATGTGGGTGCGGGGGCCCAAATTCTTGGATCGTCTATTGATGTCTTCCCAGGCACATCAGTAAGGAGCTGGATTGGAAGCAGAGCTGCTGGGGCTTGAACTGACGCTCCCATATGGGATCTGGAGTTGCAGGCAGAAGCTTAACTTGCTTATCAATGCCGGCCAGATGTGTGTGTTGATTCTTCTGAAATAAGAGTTTCTCCTTAATCTGTACCACTATTGGATCAAGTTGTTGAGCACCAGTTAACTAAAAGGAATGGTAGCTGGGTCTGGCACTGTGGTGTAGCAGGTAAAGCTATCTCCTTTTTTTATTTAAAAAAGTAAAAGGAACAGTAGCTATCATTTATCCATGACTGTTTACATATCAGACTTTTTTTAAAAAAAGATTTATTTATTTATTTGAAAGTCAGAGCTATACAGAGAGAGAAAGAGAGGCAGAGAGGCAGAGAGAGAGAGAGAGAGGTCTTCCACCCGCTGGTTCACTCCCCAACTGGCGGCAATGGCTGGAGCTGCGCTGATCTGAAGCCAGGAGCCAGGAGCTTCTTCCGGGTCTCCCACATGGGTGCAGAGGCCCAAGGACTTGCACTATTTTCTGCTGCTTTCCCAGGCCATAGCAGAGAGCTGGATTGGAAGTGGAGTAGCCGGGACTCGAAGTGGCGCCCATATGGGATGCTGGCACTGCAGGCGGCAGCTTTACCCACTACACCACAGTGCCGGCCCCCACATTAGACACTTTTTTAAATAGAAAACCTTTATTTAATAAACATAAATTTTGTAAGTACAACTTTTGGATTATAGCTGTTCTTCCCCCCATACCCGCCCTCCCACCCGCAAACCATCCCATCTCCTACTCCCTCTCCATCCCATTCTTCATTAAGATTCATTTTTCATATTAGACATTTTTACACACTTTATTTCTGGTCTCCTAAATACCATACAAGAGAGCTGCCATTACTCTTTTTTTTTTTTTTTTTTTGACAGGCAGAGTGGACAGTGAGAGAGAGACAGAGAGAAAGGTCTTCCTTTGCTGTTGGTTCACCCTTCAATGGCCGCCGTGGCCAGCGTGCTGTGGCCGGCGCACCGCGCTGATCCGATGGCAGGAGCCAGGTACTTATCCTGGTCTCCCATGGGGTGCAGGGCCCAAGCACTTGGGCCATCCTCCACTGCACTCCCTGGCCATAGCAGAGAGCTGGCCTGGAAGAGGGGCAACTGGGACAGAATCCGGCGTCCCGACCGGGACTAGAACCCGGTGTGCCGGCGCCGCAAGGCGGAGGATTAGCCTACTTAGCCGCGGATACTGGCCTGCCATTACTCTTATTCGATAACAGGGACAACACAGGAGAGGCATCAGACAGGCAAGTGGTGGAACCAGGTTGTAAATTCAGGTTGGATTTTCTCTGCTGTCCACATACAAATCCCACCCACTGGGCTGCATTTCCCAGGAGAGGATCACGCACACTGTTCAGGGGCAAAATGAGTAGTTCTAGGTAAAACTTGCTATGTGCTCTGTCCATATGAAGCATTCAATTTTAATCAAGCTAATAGAAGGTGTCATTGGATGTGGCCAGAAAAGTGTGACATATTTGATTACAGCGGTGGCTTTAAACGCTCTCATCTGCAGTGCGGCGTAAGCATCCTGTGGACCCCAAGGACTGTGCGAGCATCAGGTTAAGTCTGCAGAGTGGGCTTGGCGGGCACAGGCTCCACAGATGGCGGTGGGCACGGGCTCAGTATTGGCGCAGCTGAAGCGTCTTTTGCAGGACTGTGTGAGGCTGCACGCCGAAACGTGTCTTTCTGGGCGGCTGGCTCAGCGCTTCGTGGTGTAACTTCCTTTGATCCTTTCAACAGGCCTTGGGGGTACGTTCAGCTGCAGCAGGGGTTGTAGGTAGAACTGATACATCGCCTTTTCCCTTTGGCTTTAGAGCATTTTATTTATTCAGTCATGTATTTTTAAAAGAAAATAAGGGTTTACTCTTTGCTAGGCAAGTCAAACATGATTTCCTGCCTTGGAAGGGCCATGGAAGCAGGAGACTAAAAGCTGTGTTAATGTGAGTATGAGAGGCTGACGCTGTGGCCTAGCAGGAAAAGTTGCTGCCTGCAGTGCCTGCATCCCATGTGGGCACTGGTTTGAGTCCTGGCTGCTCCGCTTCCAGTTCAGCTCTCTGCTATGGCCTGGGAAAGCAGTGGAGGATGGCCCAAGTCCTTGGGACCCTGCACCATCGTGGGAGAAATGGAAAAGCTCCTGGCTCTTGGCTTCAGATTGGCTCAGACCTGGCTCTTGTGGCCCTTTGGGGACTGAACCAGCAGATGGAAGACGTCTCTATCTCTCTGCCTCTGGCTCCCTGTAACTCTGCTTTTCAAATAAATAAATAAATCTAAAAAAATGTGCAGAGGCCAGTGCTGCGGGCGCAGCTGGTTAACGCCCTGGCCTGAGGCACCGGCATCCCATATGGGTGCTGGTTCAAGTCTCGGCTGCTCTACTTCTGATCCAGCTCTCTGCTATGGCCTGGGAAAGCAGTAGAAGATGGCCCAAGTCCTCGAGTCCCTGAACCCGCATGGGAGGCCCGGAAGAAGCTCCTGGCTTCGAATCGGCGCAGCTCTGGCCGTTGCAGCCATCTGGGGAGTGAGCCAGCGGATGGAAGACCTCTCTCTCTCTCTGTCTCTCTCTGTCTCTGCCTCTCCTCCCTCTGTATAACTCTGACTTTCAAATAAATAAATAAATCTTTAAAAAGTATATGTGAGCATGAGTTATCTATTGTGGGGAACAGAGAGTTGGGAGCGTGGTCTGTGGATGCAGCGCTGGGCGCAGGGCCAGCCCTCCAGTAGCCCACGTCATTCCTGTTCTTGGAAGCCTGCTGACCACCCCCTGATGCCTGTTCGCCCATCTCGCTATCAAAGTCCTGTGTCTGGCCAGGCGAATGCCATGCTGCGCATTAGTGAGACCGAGTGTAACTCGCACGGGGGCATGCTGGCTATTTCCAAGCTTTCCTTCGTGCCAGGTTGTTCCCTGGGGGAGCAATACACTACTGTCTTCCATAAGCCGCTTATGTTGTTGTCTACAAAAGCAAGTGAAATCATGACCTAATGCAGAGCACTACGGACTTGGCTAAATATACTTCACTGAGATTCTTGCTCCTCTTAAGATCTTCAGTCTCTGATTAGGTCTGCAATGGAACGGATCTGGAAGCAGTTGCCCCTGTCCGGTCCAGGTGGGCATCGTGAGCCAGTCATTCTCCTTTCCTTGTCTCTGCCAGCTGAGTGATGGATGGCTGGCACCAAAAACACTACCCTAGCTCAAAGTGTGTCCCAGTGCACAGTTTAATTTTGGTGAGTTACATCTACAGGCTTGTCAAAGAAATCATTGCCTTCACAGTCTTGTATTTAAAAACATATAATGTCCACATGAACTGTACAGCTTCCAGCAGCTTCCAGAAGAGAGCAGCATAGTTTAGGTCTTGCTGTTTCCTCCTTTAGTATCAGAAACTGGCCTCACAAGAGGACTGAGTAGAAAGCCAACGGGGGCTGTGGCATTCCTCCCTGGGTCCCCAGCTGCCAAGGCCACCTGTTCCCGCAAAGTGCACAGGCTCTGAGCTCCTGCTTTCCCTCACTATCAAAATGCATCACTGGCGACATTAGCTTAGCACTGGGTGTCCAGTGTCACACTCAGCATTTTGAATAGGGTCCTGGTCACGTCACAAATGCTTACAAGGCAGGTTCTATCACTGACTATTTTATGGAGGAAGAAACACAGCTGTGAGGGGGCAGGGACCAGGAACGCACTTGTCACCAGCAGGTGTAAGTGCCAGGGTTAATCACTGCTAATCCTGCTTCCCTGGAACCCCCCTCTCTCTCTCTAATTTAAGGGAATGCACTCTTCAGGTATCAGCAGGGTGACTTGACAATAAATTCAATTTAATACAACACCTACTGCTAGCTAATATTTGTATAGCTCATTACAATTTATAATGTAATTTCCTATATAGTAGTTCATTTGATCCTTATATTAACTCCATGTTAAACTTGAGAAAAGGAGACGCAGAGATGAACAAGTTTGGGTAAACTCGTGTCACTAGTAAGTGACATAATTACGTGTGGATGGAGAGCTCTGGGGACATTTACCGTTTTCTCCTGCTCTTTGTGCAGGTGGCAATGAACACAGAAGCCAAAAGAGGAGCCTCTTTTCGGCAAGCATCTTCAGATACTGATCCTTTTTGGCTGATACACCAAATGTTAGAAACTCTGCTTTTTGAAAAGTGGTCTGGGGCCGGCTCTGTGCTGCAGCAGGTTAACACCCTGGCCTGAAGCGCCAGCATCCCATATGGGTGCCGGTTCTAGTCCCGGCTGCTCCACTTCTGATCCAGCTCTCTGCTATGGCCTGGGAAAGCTGTAGAAGATGGCCCAAGTCCTCGGGCCCCTGCACCCATGTGGGAGACCTGGAAGAAGTTCCTGGCTCCTGGCTTCGGATCGGCGTAGCTCCGGCCGTTGCAGCCAATTGGGGAGTGAACCAGCGGATGGAAGACCTCTCTCTCTCTCTCTCTGCCTCTCCTCTCTCTGTGTAGCTCTGACTTTCAAATAAAAATAAAAAAATAGAAAAATGGTCTAGTTTCATCCCCACAATACGTGTAGGAGGCAGAGCCTTCATCAAGGATAGATCTCATCATTCTTATTACAGAACGAGTAAAGCAAATTTGAGGAGTTAAATATTCTTTTCCAAATGACAGAACTAGAAAGTGGCAGAGCCAGGATTTGATTCCAGGTCCATTAATCACCTAACCTTTTTCTCCTGACTCCAACCTACAACAGTGCCGTATGCCTGGGTGGGTGTCAGGAGTGCTAGGAGATGCAGAAGAGGCATCCAAGTCATCCCTTGCAAAAAACTCACTCTCAGCACAAAAAAATCTTACACACGGGGAGACCTCCAGGACATTTTGAGGCAGCCCATCACTCAGTGCACATGTGTATAGCACAGAGGGCACAATGCATGGAGAGGTACAGATAGCACTTTGGAGGGAGAGGGAGCTGAACTGCTTCCAAGCAGGACAAACAGCATTGTGACCCCTGGAGGTCAGAGTCAGGGCAGGCCCTGGAAGGAGAGAGAGCACATAGGCACGGGGTGATTGAGGAGTGGTTAATAAAGCTGCGGCTCCAAATGTGGGCAGGGTTCAGGGAAATTGACAAAGGTGCATGATCCTGGGCTTAGTTAGTGCGGTGGGGCTACATGGATGGGGGAAGAGGCTGAGGGAATATTGACGAAGCCAGCAAGAAGGGGAGTGAAAATGGAAACACTGACTAGATCACACTGTTCCTGTGCTCGGCTCTCTTCAATGCCTCTGGTTTGCTAAGTCCAGTATGCATCACACACACACATGCACACATACATGCACCCACCACACACATCACATGTACACACATGTTCACAGTGCAAAACGACATAGCACACTCATGCATACTCACACACCACACATGCATGCACACGTACACACAATGCACAGCACACACACCATCATACACATACACAATGCACAATGCAGCACGTGTACACATGTGTAAAGTAGAGGTGCACACTCATGTGCACAGGCACACGGATACACACAGCAGATGTGCTCACACTTACACACAGGTACACATTGCTGCGTTCTAACTGGAAAAACACTGAGGCACAGACAGAATCAGAAGGAGGCTTCTTCACCTTAAACGTTTAAAAACAAAAAAAATTTTCATTTTATTTAAAAGGCAGAGAGATAAAGAGAAAGAACACACACACACACACACACACACAGATCTTTCATCTGCTGTTTCACTCCCCAAACAGCTGGGGCTGGACAGGCTAAAACCAGGGCCCTAGAACTCCACCTGAGTCTCCCACAGGGGTGGCATGGTCTGAAACAGTTGAGCCATCACCTGCTAGTGCCACAGGAAGCTAGGATGAGAGTCTGAGCCAGGACCACAGCTCTCTGACATGGGATGCAGGCATCCCAAGCAGCATCTTCACTGCTGTGCCAAATACCTGTCCCTTGGTTCCAGATCTTGCTCCCCTTGGCAAAAGCACCATTCCTGCCTTTCCAGTGTCTAGCAAATATATCCGTTCCCTTGCACCTGAGACCAATTGCCTCCTGCTTCCTCTCCCTCCCTCTCCCCTCTCTCCCCAAGGCCATGCAGCCCTCATCGCCTGTTTTCAGTTCTGTCCCTCACCTTACCTAGAGGCAGGGGATTTTGCCTTGGGTCTGCTTTTGGCAAGAAAGAAGGAGGTTGATAAATGCTTAATTTTCTTTCTCAGGGACAGCAATCATTGTTTCCTTTCTTCCTTTTGTTCTTCTCAAACTACTTATTAAGGAAATGTCCAACCACAGACAAATGGAAAAGGCTGAGTTCAGAGAATCCATCATCTCAGGGCCTGAGTCTCTTTATGTCTGCTCCTGCTCTCTCTCCACCATCAGGCATCCTGTGATTCTTTTGATGTGTACGGTTAACATTGTGTGGGTATTTGATTTTTAAAACCTAAGTCTAAAGGACATTAGGATTGTAGCTACTAACTCCATCACTCACTATTTAAAAACATAACTTAGGAAGATGGAAAACTGGGGTACACTATGAAGAAGATTCTTATATTTTGAGTGACTGTGGCATCTCAAGAGGAAATATTGGTTGTGTCAGTCTATAAAATCTTAGGGTTGAAATGAAATCAGCATATGAAGGAGTTATCTATACCCTCATGTTCATTGCAGCTCAATTCACAATAGCTAAGATATGGAATCAACCCAAATGTACACCAACTGATGACTGGATAAAGAAATTATGTTATTTATATATTGTGGAATACTACTCAGCTGTAAAAAAGAGTTGTACTTTGGAAATTTATATTTATTAAATAAAAGTTAAAAAATAAAAAAATGAGGCTTAATAGGCTAATCCTCCACCTTGCGGCGCTGGCACACCAGGTTCTAGTCCCGGTCGGGCGCTGGATTCTGTCCCGGTTGCCCCTCTTCCAGGCCAGCTCTCTGCTGTGGCCAGGGAGTGCAGTGGAGGATGGCCCAAGTGCTTGGGCCCTGCACCCCATGGGAGACCAGGATAAGTACCTGGCTCCTGCCATCAGATCAGCGTGGTGCGCCAGCCGCAGCACGCCAGCCGTGGCGGCCACTGGAGGGTGAACCAACGGCAAAAGGAAAACCTTTCTCTCTCTGTCTCTCTCACTGTCCACTCTGCCTGAAAAAAAAAAAAATCCTGTCTTTTGTAACAAAATAGATGCAACTGGAAACCAGTATACTTACTGAAATAAGCCAGTCCCAAAAAGACAAATACCATATGGTTTCCCTGATCTGTGGTAACTAATAGAGTACCTAAAATGTAATGTATAGGAGTGAAATTGACATTTTGCACTCTGATGACTGTTTATAGCCCCGACCAGTGTTTTTTTCTTTCCTTCTTACTATTTGTTGAATTCTTTACTTAGTGTAAGGTTAATTTTATGAGTATAAAGTAAACTGAAAGTAGGTCATTGTACACATTAAGAGAGGGATTAGGAGAGGAAGGAGGGAGAAGGGTAGGAGCGTGGGCAGGAGGGAGGGTGGGGTGGGAAGTATCACTATGTTCCTAAATCTGTATACATGAAATTTGTATACCTTAAAGAAAATTAAAAAAAAAGAAACAAAACTTGTAAACATAAAAAATAATCTTAGGGTCTTGTCAAGCGCTGGTTGCTTCTAATTTGTACATCCAAGTCCGGCATGGCAGTCCTCTGGGACACTGATCTCTCTGGCCTGTCCTCCTCGTGACAGCCCGTGAAGCTCTCTGTTCATCCCTCCTGTGTGAAGAACTGCCCACAACAGAGAACTCGGCTCTGCAGGCAGACAGGGGAACTGGTGCTTCCTCCTGCCTTCCTTGCTCTGCAGCCTGCCTGCCTGTTTCCTGGACCGCAGAGTGTGATGCCTGAGAACAGACCTGTCCTTATCCATCTCCATGCCCACAGCAGCTAGCAAGGGCCTTCTGTGCAGTAGATGCTTAATAAATACTCATTGCAAGTTCATTCACGCTGCGTAAAGTGCCCATTGTTGTTGATTCATGAGACTGCGTGAGAAATTCCACTCGCGTTGTTGGTTAAGTGAGGAAAATGAGCTTCTGGGTCACCTGGTGGTTAATTCCAACCTTCAGAGTGCCCTGGCTCCTGTGGTCCACATCTCCCGTGCTGGCCTCCTCGCCACACCTGTGGGAGCTCTCAGGGTCATTTTCGGCCATGCCTGTCAGGGAGTTTCTGAAACCCAGCCTGACACTTTGCTTTATTTTGAAAAATGATTTTGTGTGGAGTCAGCTATGGAGCGAGGCCAGGCAATTTTGTGTGCAGTGAGGGAGGGCTGGGAGGGCTGAGAATTCCATGGACAGCGTAGGGACCTTGTATGCCCAGGCCTTGAACCTGTGGACCCTGAAGGAGGGGCAGGTCAACTGAAAACAGCCCCATTGCTCTGGGCTTGTTATGGAGACAGTTCCATCTACAGCAGCTCTTAAGTACCATTGTCCTTCTGAGCTCGGTGCCTGATTCTTCCTCCATCAGAGGGCACAAGCAGGATGCCATACGAGTAGCTGTGCTACAGGAAGCTCAGCTAAACAAAATTGTACTGCTTAGGGGGAGTGGATGAAAATGCAACTGAGGTCACGGCACGCCAAAGGGAATTTATTGTATGAAAATTCTATTGTAAGAAATTCATAAATCATTATTACTATTTGTTGCGTGCTTACTTTGTGGCCAGGCACAGAACTGAGCCCTTTACCTAACCCTATGGATGAGGATTTAAGTACATCCTGATTAAGTAACTTCCCAAGGTCTGACAAGTTATAAGTAGAGCCTGTGTGTGAATATAGGTGCACACGGTCTCCAGATTTGCTGTTGAAAATCACTGTGTCCCACACAATACATATTTAATGTGTGATAACTGCTATTATTTTTAACATTGATGAAAATGCTAAAAGGACAAAAATCCCCTACTGAGTTGACAGTAATATTGCCTCCTTTACTGACTAGTGAGGGATGTTGGAGGTTGGCAGTGGTCAGGGCAACTCTGTGAACAGGCAATCATCTTTCTGTGTGACTTGGGCTTCTAGCAGCAAGGTGCCTGGTTATGAGAAAGACTCTCAGAGGTGGAGCCTGTCAGGAGATTTGGAAGGAAGACTCCATATGATCTGATTTCAGTGGTCACACTGGTCCATGGCCACCTTGTTTTGTCAGCAATAGGCTCTGTCCAGTTCCTTGGAAGTAGTTCATTAAGTCTAGCCTACCCTCAGATTGGGACTGGAGGAAGAATTAAGCTCTACTTCTTGGTGCTGGTAGGGGGAATAGCTCCTATAACACTGGAAGTCTTCCATAAATAAAATTCATCTCTTCTCTCCATCCTTCATTTAATCAGTTACTTATATTAGTATGCTCTTGCCGGTTTATAGTTTCAAAACATTTGTGGGAAAATGTAACTAAAATACAATATGAATTTTCCAGAACTTTTTTGGAAACATGCTGGTATAAGATCATAACTGTGTAAATAGAAATAATTTTACTTCCACTTTTCCAATTTGAATATCTTTTATTTTTTTTAAACCTTAATCCCTTGGCTATAACCTCCAGTAAAGGGTATTGGATTTTGTCAAATACTTTTCCTACATTTTTTGATGCCATCATTTGTTTTACTATCTGGTATGTTTTCATTTCAGCCAGAAAGACCAAAGTGTTTCTTGGCAGGCACCTCCGCAAGTGACAGATCATCAGTTTTGGTTTGTCTGCGAATGTCTTAACTTCTCCTTCCTCTTGGAAGGATAATTGGTCTTTCTGTGCCTGCCATTTTGGTTGACATTCTTTTTCTTTCAACACTTTGAATGCATCATCCCAATTCCTTCTGACTTCATAATTTCTGATAAGAAATGCTTTATTTACAATGAGGGCCCCCTTATATTCATGAGTCATGTCTCTTGTTGCTTTAGAGATTTTCTCTTTGCTTGCTTTCTCTTGGCTTATTTTTTCATATAAGTTGTGGATTGGCAAATTTGCTTAAGTTTTATTTTCTCTTTTCTTCAGTTTTATAGAAAAATTGGAAATATTGCTCACAGAGTTCTTATTTTTCCTTACTGTTAACATGTGTTGTATTTTGTGCATCTAGCTATGGGTCTCTTTAAGTTTATCCTACTTAGAGTTGGTTGAGATTAGTATTTTTAAATGAAATTTGAGACTTTTTTCTCTTTCATTCCTTTGAGAAGGAGAGAGGGAGAGAATGAGAAAGAGTCAGACAGATGGAGATACTTCTCACCCACAGGTCTCCTTTCCAAATGCCCACAGTGGCTGAGGCTTAGCCAGGGTGAAGCTGGGAACTCAATTCAGGTCTCCCATGCTATGGAAAGCGAAGGTCCAGCCACTTCCTAGGGTGTGCAATAGCAGGAAGCTAGAATGGAGAATGAAACTGAGACTTGAATCCAGGCACTCCAACATGGGACATGGACATCCCAATTGGTGGCTTAACCATTAGGTCAAATGCCCAATACCAACGTTTGAGAAATTTTTGACCACTATTTTTTCAAATCCTCTTTTTCTAGCCCTTTGTCTCTCTCATCTTCTTCTGAAGATTCTTGTTATACTTATGGGAAAAGGTAATTAAAAGATAAACTTATTCTGGTGTAAAAAATTGAAATCTTGCATAATTTTCTTTTTCTGTCACTTTCAAATAAATGAAAATGAATAAATAATTTTTTAAAGATTTATTTATTTATTTGAGAGTTAGAGTTATACAGAGAGAGGAGAGACATAGAGAGAGAGAGGTCTTCCATCTGCTGGTTCACTCCCCAGTTGGTTGCCACGGCCAGAGCTGCGCCAGTCAGGAACTAGGAGCCAGGAGCTTCTTCAGGGTCTCCCATATGGGTGCAGATGCTCAAGGACTTGGGCCGTCTTCTACTGCTTTCCCAGGTCATAGCAGAGAGCTGGAATGGAAGCGGAGTAGCTGGGTCTTGAACCGGCGCCCATATGGGATGCCGGCACTTCAGGCCAGGGCGTTAACCCACTGCACCACAGCAGTGGGTATGTTTTTTAAAAAACAATACACAATTTCCATGAGCTTTTACAAGAACACTTATACATGGAATATTCTAAGGAAGAGACCACAAGAACTATTACAACTAATGAATATGTTTAACAAGGTTGCAGGATACATGATAAGCATACAACAATTTATAATATTTCTATGTGCATTAAATGGATAATAGAAATGAAATTAAGAAAACAATTTCATTTTCAATAGCTTCAAAAAGAATAAAATATAACTTAGAAATAAACTTAATTAAATAAATCCAAGACTTGTACATTGACATTGCTAAAAGGAATTAAAGAACAACTAAGTACATAAAGGCAATTCCATGTTCATGGATTGGAAGCATTAATATCGTTAAAATGAAATATAAAGCTCTCAGAAGGAGATATAAGGATAAATATTTTTATCTTGGGTTTGCTAAAGATTTCTTAGATATGGCAGGAAGAAATGAGAAGCAAAGATAAGTAAAAAATTGGATTTCACCAAAATTAAATATTTTTGTGCTTCAAAGGACACCCTTGAAAAAGTGAAGCAAGTGTGCATAGAATGGGGGAGGGAGATTTACAAATCATTTTTGTAAATATCTGATGAAGTACTGGTATCCAGAATATATAAAGAAATGTTTTAGGGAGTCAGCATTGTAGTATAGGAAATTAAACCTCAGCCTGAAAGGCCAGCATCCCGTATGGTTGCCAAATCAACACCCAGCTGCTCCACTTCTGATCCAGCTACTATTAATGTGCCTAGGAAAGCAGTGGAGGATGACCCAAGTCCTTGGGCCCCTGCACCCAAGTGGGAGACCTGAAAGAAGCTTCTGGCTCCTGGCTTTGGCCTGGCCCAGCCCCAGCTCTTCCTGCCACTTGGGGAGTGAACCAGCAGATAGAAGATCTCTCTCTTTCTCTCTCTGCCTTTCAAATAAATAAAAAATGAAAATATTTAATTAAAAAATAAAAGGACAAATAACACAAATTTTAAAGAGGGCAAAGAATTTGAATAGATTTTTTCCCCAAGAATATATGAAACTATAAACAGGCACATAAAATTACTATCATTAGTCATTAGGGAACTGCAAAGCCAAATCACATTGAAATGCTGCTTCACACTCACTAGATCTCTAACAAGACATGCGAATCATACTAAATGTTGATGAGGACGTAGAGAAAGTGGAATGCTCCTCTGCTGCTTGTGGAAATGTAAAATGAGGCTACTGCTTTAGCAAGCAGTTTTGTGTTTCTCAGAATGCTAAACATAGGATGGCACTGGATCCAGAAGTCCCTCTGCTGGGTATAAAACAGAGAATTGAAAATATCAGTTGAAAACTTGCACATGGTTGTTTTTAGAATTATTATTAATTTTCAAAAAATGGAAACAACTCAAATGTTCATCAACTAATGAATGAATTAACAAAATGTACTATATCCATACAATGGAGTACTACTTAGAAATAAAAAGGAATAAGATAATGACACATTCTGTGACATACATAAAGCTTGAAACATTACTCTGAGTGAAAGTGGCTTCACACAAACCCCACAATTGTGTGGTTACATTTATACAATATCACAAATAGGAAACTACATAGTCAAAAAGTAGATTTGTAGCTACCAGGGGATAGGGAGCATTGGCAACAGGCAGTGTCTAGTAAGGGTACAGTACAATAATCCTTTTTTTTATAAAGATTTATTCTATTTATTTGAAAGTCAGAGTTATACAGAGAGAGGAGAAGCAGAGAGAGAGAGAGAGAGGTCTTCCATCCACTGGTTCACTTCCCAATTGGCTACAATGGCCAGAGCTGTGCCAATCCGAAGCCAGGAGCCAGGAGCTTCTTCCGGGTCTCCCAAGTGGGTGCAGGGGCCCAAGGACTTCGGCCATCTTCTATTGCTTTCCCAGGCCATAGTGGAGAGCTGGATTGGAAGTGGAGCTGCTGGGTCTGGAATGGAGCCCATATGGGATGCGGGCGCTTCAGGCCAGGGCGTTAACCTGCTGCACCACAGTGCCGGCCCCCGTACAGCGATTCTTTTCAGGTGAAGGAATGTTCTGGATTTAAGTAGTGACAATGGCTATACAACTTTATGCTTTCCCTAACACAGGCCAGAATTTTAAGCATGGTACTTGCTACCTAACACTTCCCATTTTTTTTTTTTAATTCAGGGAACTTAGTTGAAGGATAGAATTGGGGAAAGGAGAGAACAAGGTGGTTTCCTTTTCTTCCCCCATTAGACTGAAATTTCTTATTTTTAAAATTTCTTAAAGGGAGATACAGCATTTTCTATAAAACTTGTATTGAGTTCTTTCTTTGTGCCATATCGCTTTTGTCTCTTGTATTTCTAGAAAGGTATTCGCTGTGGATTCTTAGTCCTTGTTTTGGATTTAACTGTCTTGAGTCAAGAGACAGTTCTCTTTATTACTGAAGCTGCAGGGCAGGCAGCCTTGTCTGCCCAGCCTCACAGGCCCCAGGATGACGGGAACTATATCTACTTTATTGTTCTCACACAGCACTGTACTCTTGTGCTCAATAAAACTTCTTTGATGACGAGGAAGAGGGCAGTTTTGCACTTCTTAGAAAGTAGAAAAATGCACATTTACTATTCCAGCTAAAGATCACTAGATCCTGTAGCTGTTGGGATGGGATTTGGCTGGCTTGTTTAGCATATGCAGACCAACCTGCTTAGGTGAGTTATAGTACTGTCACAGAATCTTTGTCTTTAATTTTATTGCAACTTGAACTTTTGTTGGTGCTTGCTCCCACCTACTACTGCAGGATTCCAACTCTCCATAAAGTTTTCTGGTGTGCTTAGGTCCTCTAGCAATGCTTTTAGATTTGTCTTCCTGCAATGAAATGACAAATGCAGGAGTAATATAGGCAGGGTTTTCCTTCTAATACCTGAAGAAAAAAAATAGGTCAGCAGCCTGCCTCTCACCTAAGTAGTTTCTGTTTCACTTGTCCTTTAAGTAACATCAGCACGGCAACAACTAACACAAGCTGAGTGTCTCTGTTTCAGGCACTAAGTGTTTTGTGTATTAACTCCTTTAAACTTTACCCATGGAGTACCTACTATTATTAACCATATATTTTTAGAGATTTATTTATTTTATTTTAAGTCAGAGTTACACACAGAGAGAGGGAGAGGCAGAGAGAGAGAGAGAGAGAGAGAGAGAGAGAGAGAGAGTTCTTCCATCTGCAGGTTCATGCCCCAATTGGCCACAATGGTCAGCACTGCGCCAGTCTGAAGCCAGGAGCCAGGACTTGGGCCATCTTCTGCTGCTTTCCCACTTTCCCGGGCCATAGCAGAGAGCTGGATCAGAAGTGGAGCAGCTGGGACTCCAACCGGCGCCCATATGGGATGCCAGCACTGCAGGTGGTGGCTTTACCCACTATGCCACAGCGCCAGCCCCTACCCATCTTTTACAGATGAAGAAACAGAGACATTGAGAGGTTCAATACTTTACCAGTGTCACATGGCTCATAAGAGACAGAAGTGGAATTCTTTTTTTTTTTTTTTTAAAGATTTGTTTATTTATTTGAAAGGCAGAGTTACAGAGAGAGAGAAGGAGAGACACAGAGAGAGAGAGATCTTCCATCCACTGGTTCACTCCCCAAATGGCTGCAATGAGCAATGACTGGGTCTGGGCCAGACCACAGCTAGGAGCCAGTAGCTTCTTCTGGGTCTCCCACCTGGATGCAAGGGCCCAAACACTTGGAACATTTTCTGCTGCATTCCCAGGCACATTAACAAGCAGCTGGACTGAGAGTGGAGCAGCTGGGACTTGAACCAGCGCCCAGGAGGGATGCCTGCCCTGCAGGCTGTGGTTTAACCCACTGTGCTACAGCGCTGGCCCCAGAAGTGAAATTCTAGCTCAGACAGTCCGGCTCTGGAGTTGGTGCACTCACCACTGTGATACTCAATACCTTGTGGGAACTTTGAGTCTCTGCGACCCCCGTGCACCTCTCTGGCATTCATAGGTAGTACAGTGGCTCAAACAGATGGACAGCTTTGCATATGCTTGGGGGCAATCCAGGCTAAGGTATCCAGTGAGTCCACTGTTCATAACCAGCCTTTCTGTTAGGCAAAAGATCACAAGGAACATGCATCCCATGCTCCGGTGAGTTCCTCTGATTACTTTCTCTTAGTTATTCATGGATATATAGCTGGATGATCCCCCATCTTCCTTGGGTCTGTTCTACCTTTTGTCTGAACTCATATATTGTACACACTGTTTCGACATTGAACCTCTGGGTTGCCAAGGAGTTCTCCATCTCTCAGTTCTTTCCTGCTTGTCTCAGATTTTTCTAATTTCAAACCACCATTAGATAGCCTTTCAATACTTCTTAGTCTGTACTCAAGCATCACGTTAAAGTTTGTTCATGCTATTGTTGCTGTGGGCCATAGCAGTGGTTGACCAGAAAGCTTCTTTGTTGGTTCTTTTGGTTTAGTCACAAGCTGAGTCCTAGCTACAGCTATCCCTGCTCAAATCAAAAAGTCAAAATGAAGTCCACAAACAGTAGGCTTCATCGAATGGGATTTTCCAAAAAGCACAGGCATACGCAGAAACAGTACAGCGGATTCTGAAAGCCCTTTTTGCTCCAGGATTGTGTCTCCATCACAATCAGTCACAAGAAAGTCAGAATGAATATGAGGACTTTGAGAAAGTTGATGGAAAGTGGAATTAGAAGTTTTATTTTGGCACAAAAATCTTGAAATCAACGCATATAGGGGCTCTCTAAAATGTTTATGGAAAATGCATATTATGAAAAATGTATCATGGAATTACAATTTTCTGCATTCCTTTTTATTCTGAACTTATTGGAGTACCTTCTGTAGGTCTCTCTAAGAGATTTCTAGATTTTAATCTCCAGTGTCTGCAACACTTCACACAGTTGCTGGCTCCTAAAATGACTTCCTTGGTAAGGAACTACATGACTAAGACCACACATGTTTATAAATCAAGAACTTGAAGCATCTCTCCTCGAGGCAAGGTAATTTGCCTCCTGCTTTCTTTGTCTATAAAAATGGTGTGTGTTTGACCCTTCCCATTTGTTTGGCCCTGCTCAGTGTATTCTTGTGCCTCTGATGTTACACTGCTCACCCACCCCCAGTGCCTTTATGTTCTCTCAGCTTATTCAAACACTACTAGTTGCTTGCTGCTGCAATCAATTCCATCAATTCCTCATGCATGAAACTTTCCCAAATTATTCCATTTTATAGCTCCCTTTTGCTTCAGATTTAGAACACTATTTTTTTTAAATTTTTATTTTATTTTATTTAATTAACATAAATTTCCAAAGTACAGCTTATGGATTACAATAGCTTCTCCCCCCTATAACTTCCCTCCCACCCACAACACTCCCCTCTCCCGCTCCCTCTCCCCTTCCATTCACATCAAGATTAATTTTCAATTATCTTTATATACAGAAGATCAATTTAGCATATATTAAGTAAAGATTTCAACAGTTTGCACCCACACAGAAACACAAAGTGTAAAATATTATTTGAGTAATAGTTATAGCATTAATTAAACACCTAAGAGTAATTGTGTATTTTTTTTTAACAGGCAGAGTGGACAGTGAGAGAGAGAGACAGAGAAAAAGGTCTTCCTTTGCCGTTGGTTCACCCTCCAGTGGCTGCCACGGCCAGCGCGCTGTGCTGATCTGGTGGCAGGAGCCAGGTACTTATCCTGGTTTCCCATGGGGTGCAGGGCCCAAGCACTTGGGCCATCCTCCACTGCACTCCCTGGCCACAGCAGAGAGCTGGCCTGGAAGAGGGGCAACCGGGACAGAATCCGGCGCCTTGACCAGGACTAGAATCCGGTGTGCCGGCGCCACAAGGCGGAGGATTAGCCTAGTGAGCCGTGGCGCTGGCTGTAATTGTGTATTAATTACAGAGTTCAACCAATAGTTTTAAGTAGAACATAAAAAATACTAAAAGGGTAAAGTATTAATTTCTTTTTTTTCTTTTTTTTTGTTATATAGTTTTTTTTTTATTTAATAAATGTGAATTTACAAAGTGCAACTTTTGTATTGTTGTGGCCCCCCCCCCAACCTCCCTCCCTCCTGTGGCCCTCCCCTCTCCCACTCCCTCTCCCATCCCGCCCTTCATCGAGTTTCATTTTCAATTACCTTCATATACTGAAGATCAGCTTAGTATATACTGAGCAAGGATTTCAACAGGCTGTACTCACACAACCGCACAAGGTATAGGGTATTGTTTGACTAGTAGAGAACACTATTGTTTAGCTCTGTGACAGCTCTTACATTCTCTTCATTCTTCATTTCTTTTGTTTTAAAAAGTTCGATTTCACCAACAAATCTGTCAACTCCTTGGCTTCAGGGATCATGGTAACCATGTATTATTATCCCCAAGGATTTGATACTGTGACTCATTCACAAGTCTCAGCAAAAGCTTACTGAAGAGCCTGGGAGAGTGAGGGGAGCCCACAGTGCTAACTTGAATCTTCCTGGTCGGTGACTATGAAATCCCAGTAATGGTGGGAAGAAGCCATCACCAAGAACTGTAAACAGGAGAATCTTTCTTGCCTATGACAGTACTTGTTACCATTATCATTCTTATTTGTTGACTGTTATTTTCCCCTTTATATAAATCATTTCATTCAATCCTCATAATAACTCTTTAATGTAGACATTATCATTCTAGTATTAAAAGATGAACTGAGATTCAAAGGGAGAAAGGTAGCTATATAACTCAGAGCTATATAGCAGGTGCAGGCCTTTCTGATGCCAGTCTGTATGAAGATGGCCTTCACTCACTGAAAAAAAGCCAACTTGGGCAAACACCCAGGGTAAATCAAGATGAGTGAGAAAGTCACCATGGCATGAATTTGTGTGGAATTCAGTTCAGCACGAGGTAGGCACACTGGGTCTCAGTCTAGGGTCTTTTCTCCCCTTTATGGGCAGGGATAGGTGATCTGGACAATAGGCCATGCCGTGCATAAAGTAGCCCCTGTCTTTTTTGTGAGTTTTTGGATACTACTTTTTCCTTTGAAATGCAAAATAGTCTTTCATAAGAAACAGAAAACTCCAAGACCTCAATCTTTGATATTTATGCAAAGAAGCTTAAGGGCTGCATGAAATTCGTGCAGTAAGGCGTTAGCTTGCTTTGCTGTCCTTCAAAGACAAGCTAGGAAGAATGCAGAGTTTGTAACTTTGTGAGGAAAAGGAGGTTAAGAAATCAGATGCCATATTGAAGTTGGATGGAGGTCCCACTCTCCTGCAGTTCCAATGGGGGCTCAACAAGGAAGAGCTTTGCTCTTTGGATCCCTCCCTCCTTACTCATTTGGGCAATGCAGCTCCTTCAAAGGCTTTACATATTCTGCAGTAAATGTGGGTTTTTCCTTGGTGTGTCACATAGCTATTCACAAAGGCCTCCCATGTCTTCTGAGAAGCTGCGAGGACTCCTCATGCGCCACATCACCCAAGGAGATAGACGCTCCCCTCATTTGGAGGTGCCCTGTATTGCATTCCTGCCCCAGGGCTGCAGGTGCCCTGTGCTGTCCAGACTCAACTGTATTCATGTGGGAGTGAGACTGTCTGACTTTCTTCCATTGTATATTTAGCACAAAGCTTCATTGCCTTTTAGTCCAGTGTAGTAAATTGAAAGTGTTTTTAGTGAAAACAGCAATTATGGGACTAGTGTTCTGGCACGGTGGGTTAAGCTGCCATTTGTGATGTGAACACCAGTTTGAGTCCCTGCTGCTTTGCTTTCCATCCAATTTCCTGTTGATGCACCTGGGAAGGGAGTGGATGATGACCCTACCACCCACATAGGAGACTTGGCTGGGCACTTAGCACCTGGTTTCTGTATGGCCCAAACCCTAGCCATTGTGGCCATTTGGGGAGTGAACTAGTGAAGGGAAGCTCTCTTTCTCTACTTCTGCCTTTCTCTCTGTTGCTCTGCTTTTCAAATAAATAAATCTTAAAAAAGAAGATATAAATTACAATTTACTGTACTCTGTTTTCCTTATCTATTTCATGAGTTCAAGGAGATGGAAGGGAGAAGAGCGAGGAGGAGAGGGGGAGGGAAGAGAGAAAGCTCCCATCTGCTGATGAATTCCAGTACTTACAATAGCTAGGGTTGGATCAGGGTGAAGGCAAGGGCCCAGAACTCAATCTGGGTCTCCCATATGGGTGGCAGGAACCCAAGTAGTTGAGCCATTACCTGCTGCCCCACAAGGTGCACATTAGCAGGAAGCTAATATCAGAGCAGGAATGAAGACTTGAATCCAGGCACTCTGATAAGGAATTCAGGAGTCCCAAGTGGCATGTTCACAACTGTGCCAAGTGCCCCCACCTCTGGCAATGCTGTCTGGCTGTTCTGCCAACCATACCTAGTCATGTCTGAATCCAATAAAATTTGTAACCAATCTGTGATTCCTGCTATGCTGAGAATCAAGATGAAGAAAGAATTTCAAAAGCAGAAATGACTCTTTGGCTTTTTAAGGGTTAACAAAAGATTTCTTAGACACAGCCTTAGGTAAGTAGCAAGTGCCGTGGCTGTTTCTGTTCATTCTGTTTCTGAACCCATTTTTATGTAGGTATTACACTAACTGTCTTTTGCTGGGAGCAGAATATCGGATAAAGATGCATACAGCACATGGTTTTTGTGGAGGGCAAGCTGTAACGAAAAAAGCCATGAGGATAGCACCAAGGAGGAGCCCAGCTTCTGCTTGACCGCATGGGGAGACCTGGGAGCAAGAATTGAACCAAGAGGGTTGGTCTTTTGTCCTCTGTTTGTCATTGGCTGTGGTCTTGCCTGGGGGTGGAAGAGATGCACTGACTCCTGCTTGACTGACAGCCATTGTCTGATAAAAGCAGTAGCTGTGAGCTGTAGAAGTCTACCCTGGAAAACAGTCTGTTCCAGGGATCTCTGGGCAAAAGCAGTGTCTATCAAAGATTCTCACTGGTCAGAAGTTCTGGGAAAATTTCAAGAAGACGAGTTCATGGGACTCATATCAGCTCCTGCTGGCTGTAGCTTTTCCTGTAACAGAAGCTGATACCCACGGTTTCTTTCCTTTGTCACTTCTTCTAGATCCCATCCCTTCTTTCCCCCAGCCACTTGTATTATTGATGCCATGAAGTGGAAGATCATCTGTTGACACCGACGCAGATTTATCCCTGTGGGCGGGGTGTCTGAGCACCTGGGAACCATGTTCTTACCAAGTTCTGGTTGCTGTACTTGCCAATTATATATATATATATATATATATACACATATATGTATGTATATATATAAATATATATATAAAGATTTATTTATTTGAAAGGCAGGGTTACAAAGAGGCAGAGGGAGGGAGAGAGAGAGAGAGAGAGAGAGATCGTCCATCTGTTGGTTTACTCCCCAAATGGCTTCAGCAGCCAGAGCTGCACAGATCCAAAGCCAGGAGCCAGGAGCTTCTTCCAGGTCTCCCACATGGGAGCAGGGGCCCAAGACCTTGGGCCATCTTCCACTCTTCCCCAGTTTATAGCAGAGAGCTGTATCAGAAGTGGAGCAGCCAGAACTCGAACCTGTGCCCATATGGGATGCTGGCACTGCAGGTGGTGGCTTTACCCACTATGCCATAGTGCTGGCCCCACCAATTGTGTTTAACAATAGCTTTGTTATCACCAAAGAGATTCCCCTGAGTGATAAAAAAATGTTGCCTCTTCCCCCTACCACGTACTGTATGATGATCACTGTCCATTTCCTCTGCCAGTACAAAAACTCCCCTTTTCCTACTTGTCCATGGGCATGAGGAGCCTGAAGTGACCTGGCAGTACTTGCTTTAAGAATAATGTGGCTCCTCTGAAGGGAAGAGAGAACTTCCACTTTGACTATGACCTTGTCTAAATATGATAAGAGTCGGTGAACTCAAAAGGCTTCCATAGCCTTGGCAACTCATGACAAGAGCCTAGGGTGATTACTGATGCCATAAACAAGAGTGTCAGTTTGTTAAGTCAACAACAGGAGTCACTGTGCACTTACTCCTCATGTAGGATCTCTGTCCTTAGTGTGCTGTACATTGAGATTTAATGCTATAACTAGTACTCAAACAGTATTTTTCACTTTATGTTTCTGTATGGGAGCAAACTGTTAAAATCTTTACTTAATGTATGCTAAACTGATCTTCTGTATATAAAGAGAATCGAAAATGAATCTTGATGTGAATGGAAGGGGAGAGGGAGTGGGAAAGAAGAGGGTTGTGGGTGGGAGGGACGTTATGGGGGGGAAGCCATTGTAATCCATAAGCTGTACTTTGGAAATTTATATTCATTAAATAAAAGTTAAAAAAAGAAACTTTATGTCTAACATAAATAAATAATTATAAAGCCTGAAAAAAAAAAGAATAATGTGGCTCTTAGAGTGGACTTTGGTGTAGTGGTTAAGATGCCACTTGGGATGCTAGCAGCTAGCATTAGATCTTGAAGTGCCTGACTCGAGACCCAGGTCCTCCACTTCTGATCCAGCTTCCTGCTAATATGCATCCCAGAAGCAAGCAGGTGATGGCTCAGGTAGTTGGGTCCCTGCCGTCCCTGTGGGAGACCTGGATTGAGTTCTGGGCTCCTGGCTTTGATTTGGCCCATCCTGGCTGTCATAGGTATTTATGGAGAGAATTAGTAGATGGAGGATCTCTCTCAGTCTGTTGCGCTCTCTCTCTGTCTCTCTGCCTTTCCAATAATAATAATAAAAAGCCAGCGCTGTGGCTCACTTGGTTAATCCTCTGCCTGTCGCGCCGGCATCCCATATGGGCACTGGATTCTAGTCCGGGTTGTTCCTCTACCATTCCAGCTCTCTGCTGTAGCCCGGAAGGGCAGTGGAGGATGGCCCAAATGCTTGGGAGACCAGGAGGAAGCACCTGGCTCCTGGCTTCGGATCGGCACAGCGCCGGCCGTAGCGACCATTAGGGGAGTGAACCAACGGAAGGAAGACCTTTCTCTCTGTCTCTCTCTCTGTCTATAACTCTACCTGTCAAAAAAAAAAAAAAAAAAAAGGAAAGAAAAAAAAGAATAGTGTAGCTCTTATCATGATCCCTGGCTGAAGCATTTCCCTAAAGTTTCAGACTGAATGCACAAATTCTACAAGTGTATAATGGAATTGTAAAGCAATTCAACCTACTCCCATTTTATATCTGTTGGGGACACAGAACCATGTAATGCCATTGGTTTATAGTATGTCCTACAACCTGATTGACATCATTCCACCCTTGTGAAGAATGACCCCAAGCTAGTTCCTCAGCTGCATATTCACGAGCCCATTTACCACCCCCTCTGTTTGTATGGTCTGATACATGGGACTCAGTGTTGCATCTCTTTTGATGTGAAATGGGTCCATGAGTCTGATCAGGTTTGAAGCTTCTATTGCCAGATCAGAGGCTTTATGTACATGGATAGGGGTTTGGCTAAGATACTATTTGTAGAAAATGCAAACCCATACCCAGTCTATAAATATATGAATGTTGCCGGCGCCGTGGCTCAATAGGCTAATCCTCTGCCTAGCGGCGCCGGCACACCGGGTTCTAGTCCCAGTCAGAGCGCCAGATTCTGTCCCGGTTGCCCCTCTTCCAGGCCAGCTCTCTGCTGTGGCCAGGGAGTGCAATGGAGGGTGGCCTAAGTGCTTGGGCCCTGCATCCCATGGGAGACCAGGAGAAGCACCTGGCTCCTGCCTTCGGATCAGCGTGGTGCACCGGCCGCAGTGCGCTGGCCGCGGTGGCCATTGGAGGGTGAACCAAGGCAAAGGAAGACCTTTCTCTCTGTCTCTCTCTCTCTCACTGTCCACTCTGTCTGTAAAAAAAATGAATGTTTATCAGGATGGATGGCTGTCTTTTTTTCCAGGGCAGAGAAGTCCTGAGGTCATGAATTTGCTGTTGGTCTCTTAAAGGAATGAAGAGCCCTGGTCTGCTCAGTAGCATGTGTGAGGGTTCAGCACCAGCAGTAGCTGAACTAGCCTTGATGATAGGGAGCCCACACTGAATGGTCTATACATAGCCTCTGTTTCCAAAAGGCTACTCTGTCCATGAGCCTGTGGTGCAGACACTGGGATGTCAGAGAAGAGGAGATGGTTGAAATTTACTGTCTTGATCATGCACTAAGAGGGGCATCAATGTAGAATACAAAAATAGCTGTGTGTCTACTCCCATAAGCCCAACTATTTACCTTTGTTTCCCCAGACCTTCTTGTATTTGAATTTCCAACCTTTCTACTCCCAGGCCCCCAACCAAGCTGGTGACTCATTTGTCATGGCTCATGCATCCATACATTTTCTTACGTTGGGCCAACTTTCTCTCCAAACTAAGTGGATTACTCAGTCCCCTGCTTGAAGCTTGCTTTTGGGAAGAATGACCCCTCACCAGTTTTTTGTGGTTGCTTCTGAGTGGGGCTGTGGAGCAGAGTGTCCAGCTGTGGTTTGCTTCCCTGCACTGGGTCACCTCATCAGAGAACCAAGTGCAGACTTTCCCCTCCTCTGTCCATTGGCCGTAGAGAATGACCCCTCACCAGTTTTTTGTGGTTGCTTCTGAGTGGGGCTGTGGAGCAGAGTGTCCAGCTGTGGTTTGCTTCCATGCACTGGGTCACCTCATCAGAGAACCAAGTGCAGACTTTCCCCTCCTCTGTCCATTGGCCGTAGAGAATTCCCCATGAGGCCCCAGGTAGGCAGTAATGGAGAGGCAGCTATGCCACTGTGGTGGTGTTGTGGGATAACGGTCCACTTGTGCATGTGTACAGTTATTCATACCCCCTGGAGCAGCTTCCAACAGATCTTGGAGGTAGCATTTCCAGTTTATGACAGGTTGTTGATAGTCCCTCCTGATCTTAAGATTCTGTGGTCTGACAGCAGTTTCAGGCAATTCTGGATACTAATGTTCCATGATTAAATGCTTGCCTGTACTGAGCCTAGTCTCACAGCAGGAACTGATTTTTGAATAAAGATGGCACAGACTTGCTTCAGAAACTTGTGGGACCCAAACTCTCTTACTGGAGTTTGCCAGAGATGCACACTTTATACTCTTAATTCCATGGGATTTGAGGGCAAAATACTGCAGTTATCAGAGCTGCTTATCCCACAGACTGGGATTGATACAATGTTCCTTCTTTCTCCGAATCTTACCCAAAACCATTCACTTTATGCATCTCTCAATGCTTGGTTCAGATCATGCTTGGTTCAGTCATGAGTCAGAGAAGTACTGTAAGGCATGAAATATGCTGCCTACAAAACTAGAAAATGCCTACTAGCTTTATGTATTAGTTGTGGACGCTTCAAGGCAGTAACTCGTCTTTTGCTTTGGAAGGGATGTCTGGCCTGCCCCAAACTATTGGACCCTTTAAAAACTTAATTGAAGTAGGAGGACCCCAAGTCTGTTTAGGATTTATCTCCCATTCTCTGTAGCATATGTGTCTTATAAAAGCATGCAGAGTATTTTCTACCTCGTGTGCATCACAATGATTCGTATAGAGACCAAGGCAATATCCAGTGTGGTATTGTGATGTCCAGATGGTCCCTTTGGACCGTGTTGTGACCGTGTGGGAGGGGGGAGTCTGCAGCTGTATATGATAAATGCATCGGGTTAAAGTAAATGTGTACTGATGTTCCTCCTGTGCAAATGCAAGATGCTTCTTATCCTCCTTCCTGATTAGTGTTGCCAAGAACTTGTTCTTTGGATCAATAGCCATTTACTACATAACAGAGGCTGTGCTAATATGCTCCAGTAAAGAGAGAAAACGTTGTAGCTGCTTTTGTGAGTTCAATTTGTCGACACTTGTAGTAGTCAATTGTCCTCTACCATGATTCATCTGGTTTTTGCAGACAGGACTGGACTGGTGAATTAAACAGGGATCTTCTGGGGCCCTCTTCTGCGTCTTTCAGTCTTGTGGATGGCACGAATTGTTGCCACTCTCTCAGGCTGTGGTACTGCTTTGATTCACTATCTTCATCCAAAGAATGTACTTTGGAGAGTCCTCTTGATCTTTCCTATTAAAATAGCTCCAATGCTGTAGATTAAGGAACCCATAAAGGTTCTACTTCTAGAATTTCTAAGGATGTTTGTTGCTTATACATCTGTAAACTCAGGAAAGACCACTGATGATGTCTGTGACTCCAGTTGACCCCTTGTGAGATGGACTTGAGACAGATTCCATTTATTATTTCATACCCACGGGCCCCTACTCTCATGGGAAGGTCATTGTGACGCATTTATTTCCTTGGGTGTCAAAATCAATTTGGACACTGAATGCAATAGGTCATAAAAGGACTGAGTATTTCCCTTTCCTCAATGCATGTTACTGTGGGTTATGGCTGTAGGTCACTTTGGGGGGAAGGTCTGGGTGAACCACACTACTCTACCACTTGCAATAAAGTTGCAGGCTCTTCACTTCAATTGATGCTGAGAACTTGAGATACTGAAGGAGAAATCCTAACTTTCCTTATGGTGGCTGACTTCACTCTTCTGCTCATCCATTCTTCATCTACTTTGATTTTATGCATATTGAGAAATATCCTTGCTGATAGACTATCATGTGAACAGCATGTTCTATGAACCACAATCATGGATCCCAGCACCCGGGCCCCTCTAGCTGCTTGTTGTAGCAATGATGCCCTCCTTGCTTCTGACAAATAAATGCAGGCTCCTGGGCTCCAGAACTCTTACATTCCAGAATTCTGTCATTCTCATCACCTCTAGGGAAGTGGTTTCCAAACTTTTCTACATGTTGGAATCAGCTGGAGACCTTTAGGAAATCTAGATGGCCAAATTATATCCCAAACTGGTGGTTTTTCCACCAAAGTAATTTTGTTTCCCAGGGGACATTCGACCATGTCTAGAGAAATATTTGATTGTCACAGTGGAGGTAGGGGATGCTACTGGCATCAGTGGGTCAAGACTAGGGTTGCTGCTTAATATCCTCAAAGCACAGGATGACCTCACACCCCACGAAAAAGAAACTACACTAAAACCATAGATAAAGTAACAGTTTCTAGTGCTCCATAGCGTAATGGAATGGCATGGTTCATGATAGCATATTATATACTGTGTAAAGAATTCCAAGAGAGGAGCTAGTAGGCTACAAATATAAAGAAAAGGAAAAAGGCAGACTAATTGCTTAGTTTGATCAGTTACATTGTATATATGTGTTGAGATATTATAATGCAGCCCAAATACAAGTATAAGTAGTATATGTTAATCAAAATTTTTGAAAATAAAATAGGAAAAGAAATGAAAAACACTCAAGTGATTCTAAGAAGGGTTCAAAAAAAAAAAAAAAAGAATTATGTGCCAAATTTTCAGAACTCCGACCCACGGCAAATAAGCCAGAATGTCTGAAAGTGGGAGCCAGGTGATTCAATGTGCAACAAACTTGGGGATCATTGTTTTGGGAGCCAGCTCTGTGAAAATGTCCCCTGCTGTCATCCCTGGCCTCCCTGGGACAGCCACGTAGAACCTATCTTATTGCTTTGGTAAATGAGGACTCTCTGGAGTGAGCCTGTGCAGTTTTATATGGGGGCTCATTCCAGCATCCCCACTTTTGAGTCCTTTGGTCACTTTTCCTACAGTCATTGGTTAGTCCTTGGGTATTTGTTTCATTTAATGGAAGCCAACGCTTTTTCTTAGCTTTGAATTCAACCTGCAGCTTATTAGAATCATCCTGTTGGGACTCCTCAAGGTGTCTGTTGATTAATTTATGGTTAACTTTCCTGGCGCATGGTATCCAGGGTTTTGCCCAACACTAGTTCAGATGTTACTATGAAAGTATTTATATAAAGTGAAATTAACATTTAAATCACTAGACTTTTAATGAAAGCAGCTGATCCTCCATAATGTGAGTTAAGGCCTTAAGAGGAAGAGAATGAGTTTCCCCTGAGGAGGAGGGAATTCTGCCTCTAGATGGACCTCAGACTCAAGCTGAAGAATTGGGTCTCTAGCCTGCTGGTCTACCCTGTAGATTTTGAACTTGCCAGCTTTCATAATCACATCAGTCTATTTCTTAACATAAATCTCTTTTTTTTCTCTCCATACACATCCCATTATCTCTGTTTCTATGGTGAACTAAGGGTAAATCTTGTATGATGGAAGAGTTCCATGCCTTCATGTAGACAAACTTTCCTTTCTCTAACTTCTCATTCCTTTTTGTTGAATGATATACTCAGGGTCAACTACCAATTCCTGCCAATACATGTTAAAAGATCATGTAGGTTCAGCCGGCGCCGCGGCTCACTAGGCTAATCCTCCGCCTAGTGGCGCCGGCACCCTGGGTTCTAGTCCCGGTCGGGGTGCCGGATTCTGTCCCGGTTGCCCCTCTTCCAGGCCAGCTCTCTGCTGTGGCCAGGGAGTGCAGTGGAGGATGGCCCAAGTGCTTGGGCCCTGCACCCCATGGGAGACCAGGAAAAGCACCTGGCTCCTGCCATCGGATCAGCGTGGTACGGCGGCCATTGGAGAGAGAACCAATGGCAAAGGAAGACCTTTCTCTCTGTCTCTCTCTCTCACTGTCCACTCTGCCTGTCAAAAAAAAAAAAGATCATGTAGGTTCTTTGAAGTCTGACCCCTCTCCTTCCTAGCTAGGTCCTGCTGATGTGAGATTTTGACCTTGATTATTCATCTGGTGGTTGGAGGTCAAGTAGGAGCTCCTCTGGGGAGAAGCATTGTCTACAAAGGAACCCAATCATTTGAGGTTTCTATCTAGTTTTCAAGCAAATAGAATCACCTCTGGCAGGCCCAGAGATCTCAGGATAAGCTAGGTGAACAAAATTGTTAAGTGAATCTATCCTCATATTCCTATTCTCTTAGGATCCCACTCCTTCTTGATTTTGGTGTAGAATTGTCTCAACTGTCAATTCAGCCTCCTTAGAAATTCTGTGCCTGGTTTCCAACTCTGTCTACCCTCCAGCTGCAGGAGATGATTTTTGCTTAAATGACCACCAAAGAAGCTCTCTGACAGCCACATTTTACTCTAAATTGATAATTTATTATCTTGAGTCTTTTGTCTCTCTTCAAGGCATCGATGATACTTAGCAATTATCACTGAATTTGACAGCCTCTGTAATATTGCACAAATGTCGGAGTTATGGCACCAAGAAGTGCATTCCCTTCCACTTGCTGTTGTTCTGTGCACAACAGGTAAAAAGTTTTAGCCACAGCACTAGGGAGCACCAATCTTCCCACCCTTTTTTGCCAGTTGGTTAGAGAGTGCAGAATCCCATTGTTGCAGTATATATTCTAGGGCCATCCTTGATGACAACTATCTTAGGTCATGTTCCCTAGAAGCAAATCCTGACAGAGATTTGGGCATACGACTCATTGAAAATTTTTTCTCAGGAGAGTGGCAAAACAGCTAAGCAAGTCCCTGGTTTCTGCTGGAGTCTTCCTCCAGCTTTTCCCCATGGGGAGTCCAACAGCATGAATTGCAACACAGCACTGGTTTCTTGTTGAGGCAAAGGATATGGCTTTTTGACTTTCTCTGTCAGTCATTGGCTTTGGGCTCTGCCTGATCCGTGGGAAGGTGGTGGTATCTAACTGTCCAAGTGAGGTGACTTCTACTTAGCAAAGGAAAATCCTCCAGAGAAAAATAGTGTCTGTGATGCATCAATAACACTCACATCAGCTGGGGAGTTAGTGAACTAGCCATCAAATTGTTCTAGATTTTGCACCAGCAGGGCCCACAACATGATGCTATTATGTAAATAATCATTGAGGGAAAAGTCTATCTCCTATTCTAGAAGACAAAAATGCTAGGTATTTATTTCTGTGGTCTACTCTTTAGCTAGAGAATTGAATTGTACTCAGACTACCAATAATGCATCCAGATTGAACTTGGCATATCTGATTGGTGGAACCTGGGAATGTACCCAACTCCCTGCCTTTATTTAATATAATCAAATTATGAATACACAAGGATGCTTCCCATCTGGTGTTTATGGTAACTATTTATTCAGCACATAACTGGGATATGGTTTTAGATATTTTTCTTTGCTTCAGAGTTTTAAGCTTGATTCTGCAGTCCTTCTAGTAATTTTGTGGTTAATTCACTTCTTCTACCACTTTTATTGAACCCAATTCCTGCTTAATGGAGCAAAGTTAATCTCTGTTGCTGGCAAATAAGAATCTTGAATGATGTAGAAAGAAATTAGGAAATGTGTTAGCTTAGCATTGTGTAGAAAGTGGACAATACTGAGAAAAGCTCTCTAGCTGAACTGTTGACTTCAGATTTGACATGGATGGGAGGAAACAAACTGTCTACTGGTACTGGAGGGGAACAACTGTTGACAGACGGGTCAATGGTTTGAACACTCGGCTGGGGTGAGCTGGACCTTTCAGTGCTGGATGGAGTTCTCCTCTTCTGCACAAAGGTGTTGATCTCTCATAGGGAAAGAGAGAGATTCTGCAATTTTGGAACTTGAAACTTAGTTCATTTCAAGGAATGCTTATCAGGTAAGAAGTATATGCTAAGCATTGAACCAGATACTGGCATTTATAGATGGATATGGGACAACTTCTGTTCTTGAGGGAGCTGCAGGATACACAGTGTCAGTAATTGGTATGTGTGTGTATGTGGTTTTGTGGGACTCAGATGCTGAGACTCACTATATGGCTGCAGGAGAGGAAACAGGGAAGGCTCCTGGTGAGCATGATGCCAGGCAAGGCTGGGAAGAGAGTGGAGTGTGTTTCATGTATGCAGTGGTTGAAATTATGTGTCAATTTGACTGGGCTATGGGATGCCCAGATATTTAGTCAAACTTTATTCTGGATGTTTCTGTGGGATTTGTTTGGGATGAGATGAACATCAATGGATTTTGGATAAAGAAGATTGTTCTCTTCAATGTGGGTGGGCCTCATCCAATCAGTTGGAAGCCTGAACAGAACAATGACTGAGGTCCCTAAGAAGAGGAATTTCTGCAGCAGATGATCTTTGGATTGGGACTGTAGCTGTTCTATGGTCTTCAACCTGTTGTCTTTCTCTGCAGGTTTTGAACTTCGCAAGCCTCCACAATCCTGTAAGCCAATTCTTTAAAATAGATCTCCTTTTTTATATGCATACCCATCCTGTTGGTTCTTATTTCTCTAGAGAACTAATGCAATGTGTAATAGCAGTGTGAGCAGGGGCATGTGGATGTTTGCCTCCATGGTGTGTTAGCAGTTGGTTGTGGCTACAGCAAAAAGCATGAATGAGTAAAATTCTTGGGTTCTGGCCTCCTTGGGGACCACATTTGGTTTCACAGAAGATAATATGATTCCCTACATGTTTTAACATATTTGGGAAAGTGGGGAGAGCTGCCGGTTTTGAACGGCAATGGTTACTCAAGCCCTCACCCAAATAACCACCCGGGGCAGTCACCAGCCTGGCCTGACATCCTTTGCCTCTAGAACTCCCTGGGCCCAGTTGTCTTATCTCTATTTCTTTGCCAACAGTTGGCACCAAAATCTTGGGGAGTATATTATCATTTATTTTTAAGTAAGCCATTTCAAGTGAGAAATGGAACCTATTTTGTCATAGGGTATATTCAGAGCCAAGAATTAATATGTACAGCTTCAAACCACAATTGTTCAAAAAGTAGGCAGTGACTGGACAATCACTATGGCCCATGGACACTGTTTTGACAACATTCTAACTTGTTGGAGGTCCCCAGTGATTTGTGCTGCAGGTCTTCAAGGGGCCTCAGACCTGGTTCTCTTCAGACTTCTGATGAATCACGTATGTGGCTTGCAACTGGAGTCCCTAGAGGGGCTAGGGGCTTGGGCTATAGTTGTGCCTCACTGCCGCTTCCAGGGACCTGTCATGAATCACTCAGCAGAGAGCCTATGTGAGCACCTAATGGGAAGAGATGGTTGTGATCCAATAGGACTCAGACCTAATGGGTGGGCAGCAAGGACACAGCAACTGCTGCAGAAGTGTCACTTGACACCCAGGGCATGACATAGGTGCATCAGCTGGTGGTCGGGCTCTGGTCACAAAGGATACTTATTCACAGTGTAACTGAGGGGGCATCAAAGGGAACGTGATGTGCTACTCACAGGCTATGTGTTCCTGGCATGGAACCTGCAGTGACAGGTGTGAGCAGGTGCTTTTTCTAAGCAGTAGGATTTCCAGAGCTGTGATTTTGGCTTTTAAGTAATTGTAAGATGCAGTTAGACTTGAGTGAGGGGGAGAGACGTGGTGCAGGTGCAGGAACAACTCTCTCTGCGCATTCTGCACATTCTGTTGGAATGTACTTGTTTGCAAATGAGGTCAGCTGACTCTTCCCTCTGCACATGGTCTGGAATCAGAAGACAATTAAATCAAAAAGTTTGCCTTTGGCTGGGTGCTTGCAAATATTCTCCTATTTTACTCATTTCCTGATTCTTTTTCTCTCCTCCTCAGTGCTATTTATTTACAGGTATTTATTGAATACCTACTCTCTGGTAGACCAGAAAACAAGCAAAATAAAACAAGCAGCTGCTAATCACTGCCCTGGTAGAGGTGACTTTACGGCAGGAATTCTCCTGAAGGCTTACCGTGTTGTCCACACTGTGCCCAGGCCAAGGAGAGTCCAGGGAAGCAGTGGCAACAATGGGTTATGCCAGAGGCCAGCTTTAAAAGTTCCCTCTGAGTTGTCCCCTTGATGTCGAAGTTGTTCTTGTAGGATTCCTTCGGGCCACTCCAGGCTAAGAACTCCCCCTACCCTATGCAGAGTGCTCTGTGTGAGAAGCCTTTGACCTGGCCGGCCATCTCTTCCAACTACTTCAGTCCTTTCTTTCCAGGTTGCCTCTGTGTGCACCACCTCTCCTCACCACTCCATTGCCTTGTTCTCACCTCACATGTGTCACAATCGTGCCCCTTATCTTCCAGTGAGATTTCTCTTCTAAAGCTCACAAACACCCTCTTGGTTGTCAAATGATCCCTTCTAATTCTTCCTACTCTTCTTCTTTAACATTTTGTTTTTCACATGATGTCAGCTTCCTGATGTGCTCTTTTCTCTCAGGCTTTATAAAAACGGCATCATCTGCTTCTTTGTGGAAACTTGGGTTCACTTTGTTCTTCCACTCCCAGGATTTTCTAATCCTAGAAAGCGGCACTGCTCTTGAATTACAAGCATGGCTCCTTTGAGGGGAGCTGTCCTTAGAAGCAACTCACCTGGGCCACCTGCCAAGTGTGCTCAATGTTCCTGAAGAAAAGCAACCAGTATTTTTACAGCATCTTGCAGTATAAAGACTTTCTGCTTTATCTGATTTTACCACAGCTCTTGAGGGTATTACCCTATTTTATATTTGAAGTCCCTGTAAGAGTAATGGTACTTGCCCAAGGTCATATAACTTATCGATGATGGAGAAAGCACTAGAAATCCAGCCTTCTGATTCTAAAAGGCATCATATTTCTATTATTCCACATTGAGCCTACTTCCCCACAGAGCCAAACCATCCATCTTTGAGGAGTTCATTAACGTTGTCTCCCAAAAGTGAATGCAGGACATTAGTCAAAATTCCCCTGCAGCACACCTCAGCTCTGAGCCTGAAGGAGGTTCTTTAAATACCAAATTTCATATTTAGCACAATTATTCAAATGATTTATTTTTTAAATAAATTTTTGAAGTGGTAATTTTATAAAGTTTATTTATTTATTTGAAAGGTAGAGTGACTGAAAGTGAAAGAGAGGGAGGGAGGGAGGGAGAGAGAGAGGGAGAGAGAGAGGGAGGGAGGGAGAGGGGGAGGGAGAGAGAGAGGGAGGGAGAGAGAGAATCTCTATTTGTTAGTTCACTCCTCAAATGCCTGCAACAGCCAAGGCTGAGCCAGGCTGAAGCTAGAAACCAAGAACTCCAATAGCTTTCCCATATGAGTGGCAGGGTGACTACTTGAGCTGTCACTTGCCTACTCCCTAGGTGTGCATCATCAGGAAGTTGGATCAGAAGTGGAGGTGGGACTCCTCCTCAGGTACTCCTATACAAGATGCAAGGTCCCAGGTGGAAGCTTAACCTCCTGCCCCATCCCATACACCCAAGTCGAGAAATTTAATTCTGAAAGGCTCAGGGGTTGAGTCTTCTTTAGAGCGGGTCAGTATTTGCTTTCATTATTATTATCCTTGATCCTGTTCTACTTTTGTTGATAAAAAGGTCTTTCTGGGAAATCTGGCTCTTTAAGAGCAGCGGCTTTCTGAAACTCACTTTGAAGGCTATATTTCTACTATCAAGTTAAACTCAACTAAAGGAACCTGATTTAATAGCTCCAAAGTGGACAAGGGTGTAATCAATCACAGAGCCTAGAAACCGCTGCAGTGGCCATTTTGTCCTTCAATCCTCATGCACACCTATCAAATCTTAAGAATCAGAGCGGACTCCAGTTACTTTGCTTGGGAACATGCACTTAGCTGAAACCTTTTACTAAGACAATATATCATAAACTTCATGTTTTCATGCTTTAAAAAAATTCTCAACAAGAAAGAAAAATGCCACAAGAAATGAGGCCATAGTCTAGCCTAGAGTAGCTAGGGACTTGACAGCCCAGAAGAATGATTTGGGGTTGATAGGGAGAACCCTCAAGTTTAAAGAGGTTACTGAGAATCAAAGCACTTATTTTCAGGGATGATGTATTTTCTCTCATAGGATGAAGTCCTTTGTGACTGACAGCAGTCATTGGGTATCATCCCTGAGACTTGCTCCTGGGAGACCATTAGAAGATTAGGCTGGAGACCTTTCTCTCCTTTGGCCAACAAAGGGTCCTGGCTGGCATACATTCAGAATCTCAAAGCTTTGCGATTTGCTCCAGGTGACTTCTGGACATGTCACAGCACTGGAACATTTGAGATTTGTCAAGAAACATATTTACAAGTCCATCTCTCCTTTATTCCCTGATACTAACCCTCATCCCTGTGTATCCTCTCTATTAGGAATAACTTATTGTAAGACTTCAAAAATAAGAGGCTTCTGGAAATACTGCCACGCAACCAAGAGGAACATCCCACACCCCAACCTGAGATAGAGGGGAAGAATTGGAATATCCTTCGATGTTTACACATACCAATTACTTCCACCTTTGCCCTCCACCTATCTCAAGTGCTTTTGCTTGAGTTAAGTATCACTGCGCTTGATGTGAAATAAGTGTAAACTGAAAAGAAAAAAAGAAATCCCTTCCCTGCCTGAAGGGAATATGTGGTAGAATTTTAGATATGCTGGCACCGTGGCTCACTAGGCTAATCCTCTGCCTGTGGCGCTGGCACCCATGGTTCTAGTCCTGGTTGGGGCGCCAGATTCTGTCCCGGTTGCTCCTCTTCAAGTCCAGCTCTTTGCTGTGGCCCCGGGGAGTGGGCAGTGGAGGATGGCTCAAGTGCTTGGGCCCTGCACCCTCATGGGAGACCAGGAGGAAGCACCTGGCTTCAGATTGGTGCGGTGCACCAGCCGTAGCGGCCATTTGGGGGTGGTGAACCAATGTAAGGAAGACCTTTCTCTCTCTCTCTCTCTCTCTCACTAACTCTGCCTTTCCAAAAAAAAAAAAATTTAGATACTGTCGCTCCCCCTCTTCATGGAGGAACGACACTAAACCCTGTCTAGGCTTCATATCCGAGTCACGGCACCATTATGTCGCTCCCTCTCTTCATGGAGGGACGACACTAAACCCTGCCTAGGCTTCATATCCGAGTCACGGCACCATTATGTCGCTCCCTCTCTTCATGGAGGGACGACACTAAACCCTGCCTAGGCTTCATATCCGAGTCACGGCACCATTATGTCGCTCCCCGTCTTCGTGGAGGAACGACACAGGACCCTGCGCTGTTCTTTTGTCTGCTCGGCCCTCCCCGGGTTTACTGCTGGTTCTTCCCGGGTTGGCTACCGACCCTTCCACCTCCGTGGAGGGGCGGGCCCCGTGCCGCTTTCCCCACTTCCGCAGGGGAGCGGCATACCGCCGGCCGGCTCTCTCGGGGGCTGCACAGGTGTTCCTTCAGATAGATGTTCCTGGTGCATGTTGTCTCGCTCCTCCTTTATAGTCCTCTTCCGCCAATCCCAACTCTGCTACCCATACGCCAAGTACGCTGCTCTCCTCCAATCAGGAGCAGGTCCTACAGTTTATTGGTGGAACTGGAGGCAGCTGTGTAGAAGCTGTTTCTCCCTTCTCAGCGCCATATTGTGGGAGAGCAGATGCATAGAATAAGTCTTAATTCCAGTAACTTAGTCTAGTCCGAGTTGCTCCCAGTTGCTCCCCACAAGATACTGTGATGGATGAGAGGGTTCTTTTTTATTTATTTATTTTGAAAGGCAGAGTTATAGAATGAGAGCGATCATCCATCTACTAGTTCACTCCCCAAATGGCTGCATCAGCTGGGGCTGGGCAAGGCTGAAGCCGGCAGCCTGGAATTCCATATAGGTCTCCCACATATGTGTAGGCTCCAAAGAACTTGGACCATTTTCTGCTGTTTTCCCAGGAACTTTGGCAGGGAGCTGGATCAGAAATGGAGCATCTGGAACTTGAACTGGCATCTACATGGGAAGCCAGCATTACAGATTATGGCTTAATCTGCTGAACTACAACACTGGCCCTGAAAATGATACTTTCAAACAAGAAATCTTTTCCGTGATCACTCAAATTATAGCAAACAAGCTATGTATTCAGCATATTTGTAATTTTTCTCTATTTATAGGTTGACAAGTGAAAATGAAACATTCTTTTAACTAAAATATTTATGTCCTCTTATGGGTATACCTGTATCAAATTTAGGCATTACCCTGGAAAAGAGTAAAATGCATTACTGTAAAAATGTTCAACTGAACTCTGGAATGGTCAGTCCATGCAGTTGTGTAGAACCAAGGCTGTGGCCGGTGCCGCGGCTCACTAGGCTAATCCTCCGCCTTGCGGCGCCGGCACACCGGGTTCTAGTCCTGGTCGGGGCACCGGATTCTGTCCCGGTTGCCTCTCTTCCAGGCCAGCTCTCTGTTGTGGCCAGGGAGTGCAGTGGAGGATGGCCCAAGTCTTTGGGCCCTGCACCCCATGGGAGACCAGGAGAAGCACCTGGCTCCTGCCATCGGATCAGCGCGGTGGGCCGGCCACAGCGCGCTGTCCGCAGCGGCCATTGGAGGGTGAACCAACGGCAAAGGAAGACCTTTCTCTCTGTCTCTCTCTCTCACTGTCCACTTTGTAAAAAAACAAAACAAAACAAAACAAAACAAACAAAAAAACAAAAAAAACCAACACCACCAAGCCTGTAAAAATCTTTGAGTGTTGTTTTGTTTCTTTGCCTTAGTATACATCTGACTTAGTATCCTACAGGAAAATAGTCAGGGACACCTATACTTCACTTGTGTCAAGTTTCGGTAGAGGACTAAGTTCTTAAATACTTACAATACTTTAACTCTTTCAAAGTGTTGTAACATTGTGCCTTTATTAATTTCTCTTAGCAATCTTGTGAAGTCTTGTTTCCCATACTTGACAGTGAGAAAGCCGAGGTGCAAAGTCATGCATGAAATGATTCATTTAATTTTACACAGTTAATGAGAAGCTGGTTCAAGTCTTGAAGGTAAGTCTTTTCATTCCCAGTCCTGTGATATTTTAGCAAGTTCACTTGCATTAAATCTATAAGAGTAACATCTGGACCAGTGACTTACACTCAGAATCTGCTAATTAATGTAGCTATGCTTTAGGGTTGAATATGCCATTTCTTTGGAGTGGGCAGACACTGTATCTTTCACCAAGCCTAAACAGCATAGGATTCCACTAACTTTTGTGCTTTATTTGATGAAAAAAGCCCAACAATCCAGGAAAGAACAATTTTACTTGATATTTTTATTCACTTAACAGAAACATTCACTTATCAGGTATCACTGAAGTGCAATTTACAGAACTTAGGGAAATTAACATATTCAAATTCATATTTTAAGGTTTTAGGTTTTTTTTTTTTACAAATATTACAAATGTACATCCATTGGTACAATATTGCCATTCAATCATGCTTTTTATGTACATACTTTCAATTAAGAATTACTATTTATTAAGTTTATTTTGCTTAAAAAATGCTGAAAATTAACTGGGCACTCCTGGGAAATAATTTTCTTTACTGATGTATATACTGCAGAGTGATAGAAATTTAGTGCCCATGTGAAAAGAGGCACGAGAATCCAGATAATTTTATCTTCAGTTTTAAAGATCCCTCCAACTTTGATTTTAAAATTATGAGTTGGGAAAGTATGATATCTCTTTTTCCAGAGTTTTCATTTCCCTGTGGAGAAGATATTGTTTGGTCTTAATTTCTACAGATGTGGCTATCAGTGTTCATTTTGGTGGGAGGTCAGGCATAATGGGCATATTCCAGTAATCAAAAACAAACAAAAAAAGACTATGGCAAATCCCTGTATAAGAAGTGTCACAAGAACACATGGGGTTGGGGCTCTTCCTTAACCCTGAGCATCAGCCTGCTTTATAGGTCAACCTGGGGTGGATACATGCCCATGAGTTCATTCCTTTTGGTAGTATCAGGGAATCCTTTAGGGATGGGGAAGAGCAGACAATAATAAAATAAAAGGAAGGAGAGTGAAAAAAGAAAGTAAACTAAAGAGGTAGACTATATGGGAGAACAAACAAAGAATGATGACAATGGGTAACCTTCCTCTCTGGTTTCCCAGAATTGAGGGTGGGAGAAACCACTTGAGAATAAAGTCTTGTGCTCCATGCCCATCTACCCTATGGTCCACATCTACTGTATCTTTGTTTCCACGTCCTCATTTCACTATCATCCTTTTATCTGATTCAGAATTTGTGGGAGAAATTGAACAAGAACCACCACCATCACAGCACTCCCAGAAACAGCTGTGCTTCAGCCTTCAATGATGAATCGAGACCATGGACAGCAGCAAGGGAGCCGAATCTTTGCCTTCCCTTCATCCTACTCTGCATTGTCCTGTTCCCACCCATGCCCATCCCACGTTATCCCTCATATGTTATGCCAACTCTTGTGGGTGGGAGACATAACCTAGGCAGGTCTGTGCCAACTAAGAGCTGCTTTGATAGTTCTACATCCTTTTCTGCAACACAGAGGTTTTGATTTTCCACTTCAACCACGAGCTCTACAAAAACTCAAAGCTGGGATCACCTGTCAAAATGTGTAAGACAGTGAGTGGATTTCCTAATGCTGGCTTGGATTATGGACTCTGCAAACTCTATTAGAAACAGATGATAGAGAAACCTGCAAAGGTACTTCAGGGCTTTGCTAAGTGTTAAGTGAGACTTCTGCCAAAATAAGTGGTCCAAGCAATCAAATGATAGTACATAAAAAGAAAGATTTTTTTTTCTAAAATTCCCTTTGGTCTCTATTAGAAAGTGACATTTATTGTATTGTGGGCCAATTAGATTATTTCATTAGAATGGCTTCTTAAAAATTAGTATATCAGCCTACCTAAATTAAAAATGTCTACTATATTTAAGTTTCAAATGTCCTTTACTTTTTAAAACAAGATACTATAGACTCATCTTGAAATTTATAATCTAAAAATAGGATTTCATCAAAATACTCTATTCTATTCTGGGCATTGATATACTATGTATTTACTCTTTATGGCTCTCCAGATGTGGTAAACACTATACCAAGAAAAAAAACCCTCTACATTTAACTTTATTGATAAGAACCACTTCTTGTGAAAAGAAAATTATATAGAAAAAAATATGAGCTATGCATTTATTTGAAAAGTAACTCAGCTTGACGTTTTTGAGGAACAAGACTTATCACAGATCAGTAGTGGCATGATAGATATATACAGATTGAAAGAGAATCACAGGAATAAAAATGAAATGATAGTTATAGACTCACAAATCCTTTTGTTGGCAAAAAGAAAAGCCAAAGAAATCCCAAATTCAATAACTTGATATTATACACTGTTGTGAAACCTTGTGCTGGAGCTGGACAACCACAGCTTGAATGCCTTGGTGACCTTTCCCCTTGGGCTCAGTCTTGTGAAAAGCTCACAAATGATCAGACACCAACTTTTTGATTAAAAACCAGGCAGGGAAACTTAACTTGTTTCTCTCCATGATAGGAAAGAAGTGAGTGTTTTGGACACAGATAATAATGGTGTTCATTTTATTTGGATTTTATTGGCAGGGCTAAATAGGTATGGAAGGAGAACACAGAAAGTGTGGGAGAAAATGACTTTGAGCCATTGTCTGGTAAGAAACACAGGAGGTATGGGGATGGTAGTTTTGAGGCAAATTCAGATGGACAGAGAGGCAGCTGGTGTAACTTAGATGTTTGGATGTTCCCTTTTGTCCTGTCTTCCTTTTCTTTGTCTCAGGTTTATATATATTTTTTAAGGTGACTAGAGGCTATCAAGCACCTATCTGCGTTTTGTTCTACTTACAGATACCTTTGATTAGATCATATATGTAAGCTACTCTCAAGGCTAATTCTGCAGTCAAAAATGCAGGGTGGTCCTAGCCTTATAGCAGTGTTGGGATCTTCCCCTGGACTTTGAACTAAAAGATAAATCCTTGGGCTTCCACCGCTAGTCCTTTTTGTCTGGGCACAGACATGACCTGTCCCTTTCCATGACTGGCCACTTGGGGTCGGCTCAGGCTTCTGCCAGTCCGGAAGAACACACATGTGGCACAATCTGGTCATGGTGTACAGTCCTAATCTGCCTTCCTGTTTGCTTCAGAGAATGGAAGCATCATGTCCTTTTCTTCCCTTCCCTTAAATCCTCTGTATTTTACCCATTCTTAGAAGACTTTATCCCACAACCCCAGCACCCCAGCATGTGGTTTGCTTCCATTGTCTCAACATACTTTCACTTCTTTCACTGCACAGAGCCCAGGATTATCTGGCTTCTCCTCATTTCTCTCTCCATTTTGCAATCACTTGGACAGATTACCCATCCCCCCCAACCCAAGAAGAGCTCCTGATTCTCAGACTCTCATTTGCTATAAACTCTTCTTTTTCTATCAAACTTCTCTGCAGTCTTCATCTATCCTCTCAAGGAGTCTCCTGTCTACTTTATATGATGAATCCCTATGCTAGGGCTAAAAGATGGAATGGAGTTAATATGTGGATTTTTTCAGAAGAATTCTTACATTTTTGGAAAGTTTGGTTGTTTCTGGAGAAGCAGTGCCTCAGACAAAATGAATCATGACCATATAGCTGCAACTTAGGCACTGTGAGAGTATTCTCAACTGGGGATGTAAGTACTTTCCAGGTTTCTTGAATCAGATCACCTAGGTGGTACCCACTGAATCTGTTTGCAGGACCACCTCTGAAATCTTCCCATAATGGTTAAGATGGCTGCTGTGAATGTCAATCTCCTCACGGTGGGAAGAACACCATTTGGAACACATTCATATACTCATAAAGCATATTCACGTTTCTTCAGGCTCAGAATGTTATTAATTAGAGGTTCTGATCCTAGACTTTGACCAGGAATCAGCTGTGCTTCCACACTTTAGAAAAAGGGGTCAAGATATCTAATGACTGAGAGAGAGTTTTGATTCTCTAAGATATGTCCCAGTGATACATCAAGTTATTAGAAATTAATATAAACTGGTCATATTATCTTGGCTTTCACACTGATTTCCTCAATGTTTATGGAAGATTAGTATGAGTCATCTATTTGCAAAAACATTTTCATGTCTTTTAAAACTTTGTCTTGAAGAAGTTGTCTACTACAGTATCCACTTTCTTTTCTAAAAGAATTTGAGTGATAAATTTGAACTTATGTTAAATCCCAGGAAAAGTTTCTATTTTCATACTAATAGCTCTACTTCTTATTATCTTGTAACAAATAGCTACAACTCAGTTTGTTTCGTTTCTGCCTCATTGTTATGATACCTGAACTTTATACTTAAATATATACAGCATGGTGTTATGCTTGCATTTCTTGGGGGGGTGGTGGTCAAGTTGGAACTCTAAATAGGAAGCTTATACTCCAGAGGTGGCTACTTCTGCGTTTTGTTATTTGGCCTAATGAATTTCAGATAGGGCTGTTTTAATTAAAGAAATTATAGACCTGCTAATTCACATCATGAATGTTAGAAATGCATTCTCAGTGGTAAAATAATTCAAGGAACATGGTAGGGAAGTGCCTCATCCTTGCCTGAATCCAGCACCCCTCTTAGGAAGATGTTGAGGAAATGGTTCTAAGTCCAGCTGTAATCTTTGATGCCTGCTGATAGAATCCTGCTTCTTGCATTTTGGCAGCTACTTTATTTTTCTTTCTTTCTTTCTTTCTTTCTTTCTTTCTTTCTTTCTTTCTTTCTTTCTTTCTTTCTTTCTTTCTTTCTTCTTTCTTTCTTTCTTTCTTTCTTTCTTTCTTTCTTTCTTTCTTTCCTTTTTTTCATCAACAAGACGGTGATTGGAGAACCTAGAAGAAAAGAAATCTGGCCTCAAGGCTAAAATCAAAGTGGTTTTTGAAAACTTTTTGTGTGTTTGGTGTCTAATACAATTCAAGTTAAAAATTCAGAATTTGGTGTGAGACTCAGTTTTGTTATTATCTGATCAGGAGGTTGTTGGGCAGTAGCTAACCCTTACACAGTCAGACTGCAATGGCTATCCTTTTCTGTCTAAAGAAACTAAGAGTTGTGATTGGCTGAATAGACCTGGGGCATTCAGCAGTGTCCAGTTAGCAGGATGTTTAGAAATGGTCTCCTTACATCACAGATCTTAACTCATTGGTGCCTTGGGTAACTGCCCCTTTGCTTTGCAAGGATGTTTTTCATTTCTCTGATCCTATTCTACATGTTTAACATTGTGCATCTCAAGTCCTTTTGGAAAGGAGATGGAGTAAGAAACCAAAATGAATAATGAAAATAATAGAACGTTGTTGGATTCTTTTTTTTTTTTCTTTTTTTCTTTTCTTGTGGCAAGGGAGGTGGGGAGGAGGGATGGTTCCATGGCTTTTCTCTTCACGTGTGGCTTATCTTGAAGTGTAACATTTACTGTGCTAGGGAGACCCGAACACATCTGTAGGGAGGTGCATGGCAGGGGAAGGAATACAGGGGAATGGTGCCTGAGGCTTATTTCTAATTGGCGACGCTTCAGTACAACTTGTCAAGGCTGCAGCCAGCACCCCTCCCCCCCGACACACCTTGCCTGTATAGAAGCTCTCCCTTTGACGCCACCAAGAAGACACAGAGCTAACACAACGGCACTTGTACCTGTAGGTGTAGTGGACAGGGTTCTTGGGATGAGCAACCCAAATTCAAGTCCAGTTGCTCATCCAAACTTCCAACACTTGTGTGTGTCCAGAACACTGCAGGAAAACAAACGCAGGGGACCCATGGACACACCATGATGCTCCACGCGCACAGCCTCGTCCTCTCTGGATGTTTCAATAGCAAAGGAGTCTGGTGACTTAGAGAGTTAGTAGAAACTGATCTTGCTCCGGTGGTTTCCTGACCCAGGTGCCGAGCCCTGCTTTCTGAAAAGCCTTAAACATCTGCTGCTTAACAGACTGGTAGGTGTGCGCCCCCAGCTTGGCCTCACAGTACATGGATGGCGTGTCTCCGTGCCTTGGTATCCGTGTGCTAAGCTGTGGACAGCAAAGAGAAAAAGCAAATCAAACTACAAGCAGAAATAGGAACCTCCGCCATCTGAGTTTTGCAAGCAAAACGTCACTCTTGGTCTCAACCTTTTGCTTTTCTTTCTCTTTTCCTTTAGAACAAAGAAACAACACAATAAAGAACAACTGTGTAATTAGCTCCTGCCTTCCACGAAGCCATTCTATGGAATACCCAGTAACAGAGCAGGCTTTGCTTCATCGCAAGTGTCAATGATTAATGAACAAAATTAATATATACCTTGCCTGCTATTAAAAACATAATCACCAGCTGTACTTTTCTTTCTGGAGGAGGAATACGGGCTCCAAATGGGATAGGGATGCCAGGAACATTGGGGCAACTGAAGCAGCTCATGGCAGACAGGAAAGAGGAAGGGGTTTGGCTGATGTTGCTCGCCACTCAGAACAATACAACTAAGATGCTTTCTCTGCCAGGTTTCTGAGTGTATCAGGCAAAGCTTTGAAAGACAACATAAAGCAGGGATCAAACACAGTTCCAATTACACCCACAGTAGAGGAGGTCATGGAGGCTGCAGAAGAGAGGATGGCAAGGCTCCTGGGTGGGGGGAGCTCCCTACCCCATCCCAGGGGGAGTCCACAGATCAGCCCACTCATTGGCAATGTCCCCTTGGGCAGATATGAAAAAAGAGACCCTTTGTTTAACAAGGGAAGGCTGATGCCTCTCTGCCCTCCCAAAGTCTTCAGAGGTGAAACATGGGAAAGCGCCTAGAGCAGGCAGGATGGAGGCCGCCTGGCTTTGGACCTGTGCACACACGTATTGACTTGTGGCAAAGGCAGAACTTGCCACCAAGCTCCGAGCTAAACATGCAATATTCAGCACCATTTTAGTTGACAAAAATGTTTATTTTAAGCATCAGTATGTCCCTCCTGTTCTACTGATTAATAAATCAACCATAGCATTGTTATTCCTACTTGGAATCATTACTTGGATAAAAATTTTAACAACTCATTTTTTATTTGCTGACTTGCTTTTTTTAAAAAATGTTTTTGTTATAATCTTCTATGCTTTGGAAACACATTGTTTAAAATACAGAAATTTTGGTTTAAAATACAGAAATTCTGTGATTATCCCTGTTTATGGAGGAGAGAACAGCCTCTGAATGGTTGAAGTAGAGAAATACAAAGGCATCAGGATTGGGGAGAGAGCCTAATCTGAATGTTTACTACCTTTGCAATTTGAGGAAAATTCGCTAACTTTCCTGAGCATCAGATTTCTTGTATCTAAACTGGGGATAATGCCAACTTCAAAAAGTTTCTGTGGGAGCCACTGTTGTGGTACAGTAGATTAAGTTGCTGCTTTCAATGCCCACACCCCATATTGGAGTGCCAATTCGGGTCCTGCCTGCTTTCCTTCCATCCTGCTTTCTGTTAGTATGCCTGGGAAAGCAGTGGAGGATACCCTGCCACTTACATGGGAGACCCAGATGGTCTCTGGGCTGCTGGCTTTGGGCATTTGGGCAGTAAACCAGTAGATGGAAGATTCTCTCTCTCTCTCTTTCTCTCTCTCTGCCTTTCAAATAAATAAAAAAATTTCCATGAACTTTTCTTATGATACCCTATGTGAGGGGGTCAGTGCAGCGCTTGCCACATTAGCTGTTCAGCAATAAGTTCCCTTCCACTTGGCTTCCTAGGACTAAGCTTCCTAGACTGCAGTGCTGCTGGTCTGGGGATCTGGTTTGGGCAGTACAGTCTTAAATCCATGGGAAAAATGCCATTGGCCTGGATACATGGGAAAAGGAAACACAGTGGGAGCTGGTTTTTGCATTCTGTATCACTCTCACTTCAGACCCAAAGATGGCTCACTCCTGTGATCTTGCCCCGAGTGTGAGCCCCAGTCTCTTGCAGCCAGCCTCTCCCAGCAAGGACAGATGCAACCTACCCTACCATACAGCCGTGCCCACCGGGCAGAGAACACGTGCTTGCAGAGCCTGGAGGAGCCCCCGCAGCTCCTCTTCCCTGTGGTGGCATTAATAATCTCCACGTCCGCATTGCCCACGACCCAGTTCACGCTGAAGTGGGGAGACTTTCCTGGCTGCCGTGCCTCGGCATTACTCACTCCTGTCAAGAGAGAAATAGGAAGCAGCCAAGCATGAATATTCCTGGCCCCAAACAGGGCTCTCATGAGAGCAGATAATGGGAAATAAAATCTGCGTTTGAGTTGATGTGAGATAGTCACACACACATCACCCTGCTTTCCATCTTTAAAACTTGGTCAGTTCACCTGGAGGTCACCATTGTACCTGTAGGAGTCGAGGTTGAGAATCAAGTTCAACCCTGATGACGGCTTCATGCTGCAAGTCATTGCTGATACCTGTTTTTCTTAACCTTTTAATTTAGAGGATTTTATGAGCAGTCTTGTAGTAATAAAGCTCTGTGGAGATTTTCCCCCCTTTCTATGAATATTTGTTGAGTGAATGAACAAGCAAAGCCATGTAAAAACAATCCAGGAATGTGTGTTTATTGGGCACCCACTGTACCCCAGCCTTGTTCAAGGCATAACACCAGACATGGTAAACACCAGAGACCGCTTAGGTTTATAGTTTGGTTGATGAGGAAAAAACTAATCAAGAAAAAATGTAAGAGTTTGGGATAATTAATTAATCAAGCAATGTGATGCAGAAACAACACTGGCTACAAAATTTCTGAGACTTGCTGTGAAAGGAAAATGTGGGTCCCTTTGTTTGAAAATTAAGAATTTCACAGTGAGTGAGCATGGATCATTCTAGGCTGCACACTTCCTGCGGGACTGGGTATGTCACACACCCAGGGAGCTGGTTCTGTCCAGAAAACTCGGAGAGTCCTACTTTCAAAGTGGCTCTCTCCTTGCACACTCTGACTTTTTGTTGGGGTCCACACCATCCTTACAACCATAGATTTCCACAGCAGAGCAGAGGGAGAAAAGCAGGGTGTTCCTGCATTTGCTTCGCAGCCTGGGACTTGGCTGTACTCTCTAGCTCCTGATGGGCCTCAGTTCCTGCCCAGTCATCTCACAAGGTTCCTCACTGTGATCAGAACTTCCTACAGAGGCTGGTGCATAGCAGGTAAAGCCGGCATCCCATATGGGCGCTGGTTCAAATCCCGGCTGCTCCACTTGTGATCCAGCTCTCTACTATGGCCTGGGAAAGCAGTAGAAGAAGGGCACAAGTCCTTGGGGGAAAACCTGGGCATCACAGTTGTAACCAGTGTGTGGGCAGTGGCATGTTACATGTCCCAGTCTCTGTTCAGTCACATGGTCCAGCCACAAAAGTAAGTAGACAAACAACTGTGTCCTGTTTGCTCACGTCAGTGATATTGTGGATATTCACTTTATAGGCCAGAAGCCCTTGTCCAGGGCTCCCTGCTCCTGGAATCTCCCCCTGCTGCAGCTCCCACAAAGCCTCTGCAGGACACTTTCCACCAACCCAACCCAAGTGCACTGCATTTAGGCCACTGGAGTGGCAGGTGCGTGATGACAGCAACGCATCAGGCACTCTGGTAGAGAAGCTCAGGTGTTGAACGTAAAGGACTGGCTGGCTGAGCACAGTGCGAGCTCTTGGGCCCAGCAGACTCCCTGAAGGGAGCCACTCATGCATGGAGTGCAACCACAGCACAGAATACTCTCGGAAGCAGCCCTCAGCAGAGTTCACAGGAAGATCTACTTGACTGTGGATTGCAGGGTCCCAAACCCCAGGATGTCCCCAGAGTCCCCAACTTCATTAGGGATCCAGGGTGCATCACCCTCTTGGACAGAGTGCATCACCCTCTGCCTCCTACCCAGTCTGGTGCCCCAGACTGAAAATCACCCTGTGACCTTCCTCTGGTCGTGGACGCGCAACGTCAGGTGCCCAGGCTAATTCCATTCCTATCAGCTCTTTCTTTTTGCTAGAAGTGATTCACCATGGCAGCTGCCCACCCCCCAGAACTGCACAGGGGGTACAATCTGGCCCTTTGGCAGCATGGGCTGTCCTACTGGGCAGCGACTGCCCTGGCAGGAGGAGGCAGCTGCCAAGGTCAAGGATGACTGGGTACGAAGAGAGGCAGTCACTGCTCCAGATCTATGTGCAGCCAGGCTCCAGGGAAACAGCCTCTCCCTCCCCCACCTTCTCTCTCCCCCTCCCTCTGTCCCTGCCCCTTCAGTCTTCATAATAATGGACACTGACCTCTGAGGCACAGAGCTGGGTCTTCTCGCCACCTTTCCACTCTGAGCTCAGTGGAAAGTCTTGGAGTATCTGATGTCCCCATGAGACCTCCCCGTTCCTTCAGGATACCCGACCTCCCCCTCTCTCCCCCCATTTCTTTGCTCTGGGAAGTTTAGCTGCTTTGCTGCTGTTGGCTGTCAGCACAGACACCTGCTTTGGAGAGGTCTCAGCTGCAGCCTGGCTGGGCTCCTCTCCCAGGACTCCTTGCAAACCTGGCCAACTTCAGCGGGGCCCAGACAATGCTGGGAAGGCAGCCATGAGGATGCTTGTGTCAACCCAGCACTGCTCTGCTCCGCAGGTAGGGACGCAGGGGAATACAAAACTGGGGGGGGGGTACAGCACGGGGAAGGTGCAGGCTGATGGGCCGAAGGGATCTGAGCTGCAAATGGGCAGCTTCTCCCACCCCAGTGCTCTGGTACTACCTTTTCTTTAGCCTTGGTCCCAACTTGTTGGCACGTGGGGAGGGTAGGGGAAATAGCTGCTTTGTAAACAAGACTTCAGCTAATGTGATGCATGCGTGATCTAATTACAAAACCACTCACTTCTCACTACAGTACCATTGTAAGCTAATTTAAGTATGAATTGAGGTTGCAAGGCCCCTACAGTCTCCAATACCATTGAGTTTATCCCTGACTGCAGAGGTGGAAAGTGTGAACAGCCTCTTCATGTGACTTAGGAGTCAAGAGACCCGAGTTTCAGATCATCTTGGTTCCTACTTCATACTGGGATCTCGGCACCGGCCATTCTTTTCCTTATTTTGTTCTCTGACAGTGGTAAAACTTCTCCACTTCACAAGGCAATGTGAAGATTGAGCAAGACGCATAAGAGCACTTTTAAAGCATCAAGTGTCAGGGTTATTGTTATTTTCATCGGAAGGAAGATTTGAAGGTCACCTCAGCTTGTTTAGTGCTCTCCAAGTCATACAGATCAAGAGAGCTCCCAGTCAGCCTGCAGAAAATGCTTCCAGTTTAGTTATAAATCTTTTATTTCAATTATATATCTGCTTAACATTTGCATTTAATACCTCTGCCAGAGATGTTATTGTCTACATGTACTTTGAGCTCCTCCTGTAAGAATAATTTCTTTTCTGTCTTCTGCAAGCAGGGCTAAAACTTCCAAAGCAACACAGAAGGATGGCAGTCTTTTTCTTTTCTCTTGAAAAATGAATCAGCTGCATAGAGGTAGTTCTTGGAATGTCTACTAACAATTCAAGCCAGTAGCACATTTTTGACATCCCTGTAACTGATGGCTGGTATACTGATTATACCCAAGGAGGTGGAATGACTCTGGCAGACTTACTTGAGACTAATAGTAAATTTACCAATGTACAATGCAACATGGAATATCATCACGGAGCCCTGGCGTGAGTCTAAGCAATGTGCTCTCTTTCTGTGGGATAAATCCCACAAGGATGGACAACATGTAGTCAGGAGCAATTGAAAACTTTCAGAGAATAAGCTATTACCTCTGATTGCTATGGTGGAGTGGGGAATGTTTGTTTCATTATTCTAATGGTAACCTGCCCTGGGCTACCTCTTTTCATGTCAGGCTTCTGTACTCCCAGGAGTGTCAACGCTCTGAGGAAGGCCCTTGTTCCCTACTTGTCATGAACAGGCCAACCAGGCTCACTTGTACTTGGTTTCCACATTCCCTTCTTGGATTTCAGGGTGATTGTGTTCTTTTCCCCCTTGTGCCTAGAATTCCTTAAACTGAGATGATCTAAAGATCTACTTGCATGGTGGGTTAGGTTACTTCCAGATTCTTCCTTTTTTTTAAAAAAAAAAAAAGTCTTGGTAATTTATTTATGTTTGGGAGACACTTGGTTTCTAAGGAACTTCTTTACGTATATGAATGATCTCACTGATTAGGCATTGATTTTATAATTTTAAATCAACTTCCTAGGTGCTGTTTTGACATCCTTGTGTACAGACATAAGTAAAGAATCTTCCAGAAAGTTCTTTAAAACACTCATTAATTCACTCCAACTGTACTGATTATCTCCCCAGCCATGGAGGATTGGACTTCTGAAAATGTTTAAAGAATATTAGGGCTACACTGCTTAACTCAGTGCTACATCACACCATGAATGATAGTTTGGGTGGGGCTGGATAAGTTGAACAGGCCTGCAACGACTGCATGTGTTTCATTTTTTTCTCTCTGTGGTCAGGAGCTATGACAATGAAAGAAGGGCACAAATTCTTGGGGACATTCTTCCTGAAGTGAACATCAAATTATTTAAGATTAAAAAGTCACAATAAATTGAAAGTATGTTATTGTAAAAATTAAAAGAAAAAGAGGAAAAGGAGGGAGGTTGGATGTGAGGGGTAGATGGAGTGTAAGAGGTGTGGAATATCATTGTGCTCTTAAAACTCATGTATGAAATACATGAAATTTGTTACCTTTGTATAAATAAAAAATATGAAAAAGAAGTAAAAAAAAAAAAGCAAAAACAAAGAGTCCCTGAAACTGGGGATATGTTGTAAATGAGTTGTTTCATTTTGTGGATTAATATAGTCAAAAATGTGTAAGAGTGAAACTGACATCTATGTTCTGACTGTTGTTTTCAGCCCTGTCTATGTGGAACAGTGATCTTTCTACTTTTTACTTGTTGAAAATTATGGTTAGTGGTGCATGAAGTCTGTGATTATAAGATAAATTGAAATTATGTTAATGCAAAATTAAAGGAAAAAAGAAGGAAGGAGGGGAGTTGGAGGGAGAGAGGGGTGAAGGGAAGTACAGTTCTTTTCTTAGAATTGTATCTGGGGCTAATGCTGTGGCATAGCGGGTAAAGCCGCTTCCTGCAGTGCTGGCATCCCATATGGGTGCTGGTTCGAGACCTGGCTGCTCCACTTCCGATCCAACTCTCTGCTATGGCCTGGAAAAGCAGTAGAGATGGCCCAAGCGCTTGGGCCCCTGCACCTACATGGCAGACCTGGAGGAAGCTCCTGGCTTCTGGCTTTGGATTGGCACAGCTCCGGTTGTTGTGGCCAATTGGGGAGTGGACCAGCTGATGGAAAACCTCTCTCTCTTTCTCCCTCTGCCTCTCTTTCTCTAACTCTGACTTTCAAATAAATAAATAAATAAATAAATATTAAAAAAATGTAGCTATGAAATACATGAACTCTGTCCTCTTTATATTAATAAAAATTAAAAAAATATAAAAAAGTCATAAGGACACAATGAACAACAGTCACAGGTGTAACCCTACTAAATTCTATTCCCATCAGGTTCTTCCAAAGAGTCCATTAGCACATATCTAGTAATCCAGTAGTCTCAGAAAAGTATTACCTCCTTTCCCCAGCTCATAACATTAAATGTCTCCTGGAGATTATCCTCATTTGGTGCAAGATGCCAATGCATGAGAATATGACCGTTGACATGGGCTCAAGTCCTCATGTCTGAACCCAGAGGACGGGAGCATTGTGCCAAGCATGCTCCAAGAAGAGAAGAACGTCCTAGGAGAAGTTCCTATGCAGAAACTTTGTTTCTCCTGTTTCTCATTGTACAGACCACCTTAACCAAGGATTCTGTGAGCTTGCTCTTTGGCATCCAGAAAGTAAAATCACAATCAAGTAGCCTAGGATGAACTCTGGGGGACTTTTGCTTTTAGTTCATGGCAAAACAAGAACAACATTATGTGTTTTAATGTAGAGAAAATTCTACTTGCATAATGTAGCACTGGATTCAATTTCTGTGGCTGCAGTCACACATGGCTATGAACTTCAAGGCTTAAAACAACAGAGCTGTATCCCCTCACAGTTCTAGAGGCTGGAAGTCTGCAATCAAGGCACCAGCAGGGCAGAGTCATCTCTGGAGGTTCCAAAGGTAGGGGAATTCCATTGTGCTTCTGCTGCTTCCAGTGACCCTAAGCATTCCTTGGCTTGTGGTTGTATCACCCCAATGCAGCCTTCTCTGCATGTGTCATGAGGAATTCCTCTTATAAGTATGTTCTTGTTATGAGGACAGAGGTAACCGCACATAGGGTCTACTAAGACCATCCACACTGTCTGCTCATCTCATGAACCTTCGTTTAATCACATGTGCAAGAATCTTTCTTTTCACACCTGGTAGTTACAGGTTGCAGGGATTAGAATTTCATATCTTTGGGGACCACTATTCAGACTTATCCAAGTAGTAATTTTGAATCTTGGCACGATTGGTCTATGAACAAAGGAGGATTCCTTCTGGTGGAACAATCCCACCCTTTGGACACCATTTTTGGGCAGAATGATGGATTTGCAGGTGAGAGAGCTCACACGGCCGCTTCTCAGCCACGTCTGTTTTCCCTTCCATCACACCATAAGAAAGGCAGGTGGCCCACCCTGCAGCACAGCTACCAGGGAGAAAGTTCTCACGCCGATGGGCTGCTTTTGCAGGGAACACCATCACACATGCCTCTGTGTGAGTGAGGTTGGCGTCGTCAGGTAGGATCTTGAAATCTTAAAAAGAATGTCCAAGAAGGGTGAGGAAAAAAAACTCTTGAAAAATTGTGTAACTTGGAGAAGAACAGCCTCTAATATCATTTTTAATAGCTATTTCCAAACAGTCTTGTGACATCTTTACCTAAATAGTTTCTGAATCAGAGTAATCTCTAATGGAAACGAGGCTAACAAAAGCTTGTTAAGCCTGGTATATAACATATAGATGTGTTTGGTGTTTACTAATTTGTAGATATACCACATATTCATCTTTCATGAAAATGTTGAGAGAGGCATTTTCTTTAAAAATAGATCTTTATGAGAATAAGCTGGTCTCTGTCAGTCCATGGCACAAACATTTTGCTGAGTTCACAGGTCTAGAGGGATGGGCTTGACGAGATGGGATGATCTTTTATTTAACTGCCAAAGCTGTGCTAACAGGGTGGGCTCTGGAAACAGACCAAGGCCAGATATCACTTCTATGATGTACAGGAAGTGTGACCTCTGATAAATTAACTAACCTGCCACTGCTCCCTGCTGTCACTCCACTAACTTGATTACTACTAGTGTCAGTACAAACACTACGACTGTTACTACTATCATTATTTAAGAGCAGTGAGTGAACCCACAATGCTTCCATGAAAATGAGTTTTATTATGGTTCGTATAGCTATATAAAGATGCCTTACTTTCAGAAAATCCTTCTTTGCCTTTAAAAAAAGACATTATATAAGTGAGATGTTACAACATGTCTTTAAATAGCAGATGAGCCTACTATATTTGAAATGGAATTCACTTTCCCCAAATTAAATTTACACAAGACATTTCAAGGATATAATTTTTACATGAAGTGAGGCAAGTCTGTAAGACAGGGTAGCATTATGTTTAATTTTGCAAAATGAATGAAGCAGCATGATTCCAGGCATGCCCAGAATCATAAAGTTGCAGGAATAGAAGGGATCTCTTGAGTTTTATATGCAGCCAAGTATCCCCTGGGATCAATTTATCCCCTCCTTCCTCTCCCAAATACACACACACATAAACAGCCACACAGAAGTGGAGCTAGTAAATTTAATGTGTGAGTGTATGGATTTGGGATAACTAACTACTAAGGCTGTATTAATGTCATTTTATTCATTATCATTAACATGAACATCATTATAATTGTCAGTACTTTTATAGGTACTGTTGTGTTTTAACAGTGCATATTCAATGGCCAATACGTGAAATGTACTCGGAATCTTGAGTGGTGCATGAGAACTGAGGTGGATAACTGGCTCTTTGGCAGTGAGATCATCAACACACACGTGTGCACACAGACGCACACACACAGACACAGTATGACAACTTTCCCTTTTACCTCCCTTCATTTGACTAGTTTGATAAAGTGATGGCTAAAGTGGTGGAGGTAAGTGTTGAAGGGTGTGGGCCACAGGCCACCATGATGGCTACCCCATCTAAGAATGCTCTGTGTGAGAAATCTGCTGATGGTAGCAGCCATGTCACCAGGGCAGTGGGGCCTCAGCCTCTTCTCTTAGTAAGAGAGTTCATGCCTCCACTGATTTTTGGGGACTTTGTACCTTGTCTGTGGCTTGTATTTCACATAGTCTGAAATGCACAGGTTCATAGGATGTTTTAAAAGATGGGAGATTTCCGTGGCAGGAGGAAATATTTGCATTTTCATTTATTAATCTGATAATGATATGATCCTTAACTTCTGTAAGGATTATCATTATTTTAAAAGATGTAGAACAAAAGGACCCTGGCAGAAAATATATATATTTTACTGGTACAGTCTCCAGGATGGTGAAAAGCCAAGTTCTAAATTGAATGAAAAATATGGATGGTTTTTATTGTTCTTTACACTGCATTACCCATTTTTTTTTTTTTTTGCGAGGTAAAGAGGTAGAGACAAAGAAATAGTCACTTTCACTAGTTATTTCACTAACAGCCCACAATAGCTGGTGGGGTGAAGACGAAGCCAGGAACTAGGAATTCAATCAGGTCTCTCACATGGGTGGCCAGGACCCAACCACCTGTATCCTCACTAATGCCGCCCAGGGTGTGCAATAACTGGAAGCTGTGAATTGACAGTTGAGTCAGGACTTGAATTCAGCCACTCTTATATGGGATGCAAGCATCCTTGCATGACATGCTAACTGATATATCAAATGCCCACCCCTGCATCACCCATTTGAGATTATGTTTTTGTTTTTTTTTCCCAATTCTTTTTAACACATTTAGTATTTGCTTTAGTATGAATCTAATGGAGTTGGATTTTCTCAGGTTTTGTCTGTTTGGACATGTTATCTCATTATTATTTCTGAAAGATATGAGATTTTAAGTTGAGATTAATTTTCTAATAGTATTTTAAAAAATGCTATCTCATTCCTTTTTCTCTTCCAAGAACCAGGCACCCATCTGAGTTAGTTCCTTTAAAGTTAATCTGTCTGTTATGTTCTGACTGCTGTTAAGATTTTCTTTTTCTTTTTAGTAATTTTACTGCTTAGATGAGGATTTGAAAATTCTTCTTCACAGGTTAATATAATTTTTAGATATATAGCTTGATGCTTTTCATTTCTCTTAGAAAATTATTTCTTATGATCTCTTTAAATAGTATTCCTTCTGTATTTTTCTCTTTCCTTCTGAGACTATTACTAAGTGCATATTAGATTTCCTCACTTTGTCTTTTCTCTGTCTTTTATGTTTTCTTTTTGTGGTGGTTAATTTTATGAGTCCACTGGGCTAGGCTCTGTCAACCATAAGTCTAGATGTTGCTGTGAAGGTATTTTTGATGCTATTAACATTTGATTCACTGGATTTTGGCTAAGGCAGTTTGCCCTCCATATTTTGTGTGGTTCCATCCCAACACTTGAACAAAGACTGAGGTGTGACACAGAGAGGGAGAGACTGCGAAAGAGAGAGAGAGATGTTTCATCTCAGGGTTCACTCCACAAATGGCCGCCATGGCTGGGACTGGGCCAGCCAAAAGCCAGAAGCCTGGAACTCTATCCACATGGGCGGCAGCTGGGCCATCTCCTGCTGCCTTCCTAAGTGCACCAGCAGGGAGCTGAATGGGAAGTAGAGCAACTGGATCTTGAACTAAAGCTCACATACAGGAAGCTCAAAAGACCCCAGACAGAGATCAACCACAAAAGACCTCCAAGGAACATTATAGTCAGGTTGTCAGAAGTCAAGGACAAGGAGAGAATCTTAAACACAGTGAGAGGAAAACATCAAGTTAAATATGAAGAAAAGCCTATTAAACTAACAATAGACTTCTTTGCAGAAACCCTACAGACCAGAAGATAATGGTATGATATATTCAAGATTTTGGAAGAAAAAAAATTTCCAACCATTCTTGTCCTACAAGAACTCCTGAAGGAGGTCCTACATCAGAAGTAAACACCATGAGGAACCTGTTTGGTGATACAGTGTGTTAAGTTGCCTCTTGTGACACTGGCATCTCATATCTGAGCGCTGGTTTGATCTATGGCTGCTCCACTTCCATTCCAGCTCCCTACTAATGCACATGGAAAAGCAGAGAGTATGACCCAAGGACTTGGGTTCCTGTCACCCACATGGGAGACCTGGATGGTGTTCTGGGCTCCTGGCTTTAACCTGACCAAGCCCTTGCTGTTGTGGTCAATTGGGGAGTGAACCAGCAAATGGAAGACCCTCCCTCTATTTCTCTGTCCCTCTCTCTCTCTCTGTTTCTGTCACTCTGGCTGTCAAATAAATAAATGAGTCTTTTTAATAAAAAGAAATAAATATCATGAAAACACAGAATAGTACAAAATTCACTAACAAAGATTCACAAAAAAAGAAAGGAGAATCCAAATTTATGATAATAGAAAGTGAACAAAACACAAATATAAATGGCAATAGAGGCAGAAAGAAACAGAGAATACATAAAACAATCAGTAATCAATAAACAAAATGATAGGCTATTTAGCAATATTAACATTGACTATGAATGGATTAAATTCACCAGCCAAAATATATAGGTTGGCTGGGCAGATGAAAACAATAAGGCTTAACTACATGCCGTCTAGCAGAAACTCACTCCTCAGGCGGCGATGCACAGAGATTGAAGGTGACAGGTTGGAGAAAGATACCACGCAAATGGAAACGGAAAATAATCAGGAGTAGCTATACTCATATCAGACAAAACAGACTTGAAATAAAAACTTATAAAAAGAGGCAAAGAAGAACATTACATATTAATAAAAGAACTGGTTAAGTCAGAAGATATAATAATTATAAATATATATGAACTCCATGCTAGATACCCAAATATATAAAGAAAATAGACCTGAAAGGAGAGAGAGATAGTCTCTAATACAGAAACAGTGGAGGATTTCAACACCCTACTGTCATCAATGGACAGGTCACCCAGACAGAAAATCAACAAGAATACATCAGATTCAATATGTTGAATCATGCTATAGAGAAAATGGACATAATAAACAATTATAGATCATTTTATCCAACAACTACAGAATACACATTTGTCTCAGAAACACATGAATATTTTCTAGACTAGACCATTTATTAGGCTAGAAATCAAGCCTTAGTAAACTGAAAAAAATTGAAATCACACCATGTATTGTCTCAGACCAGAAGTAAAACCAGAAATCAGTAAGAACAATAGAAAGTTTACAAATTGAGCAACATTCTCTTGAATGAATCATTGAAGATTCATCTTCAATGAATCATTGAAGAAATTAAAAAGGAAATAAAGAATTTCTTGAAACAAATGGAATTGAAAGCATATTTCAAAGTCTGTACAATACAGCAAAAGCAGTGTTAAGAGGGAAATTTATAGCAATAGTGCATATATTAAAAAAAGAGAAAGATGAAGAGCAGAGAACACTCCTATCTGCTGGTTCACTCCTCAAATGTCCACAACAGCCAGAGTTGGGCCAGATTGAAGCTAGGAGCTGGACATTCAATCAGGGTCTCCTGAATGGGTGACAGCACCCACATACTTGCTGCCTCCCTATGCACATTATCAGGAAGCTGGATGGGAAGCTGAGGTGGGCTCCATCTGATCACCGGCACTTCAATATGGAAAACACGACAATGCCTGCCCCAAGGACCACTTTTTAACCCCCTCCTCCATTGCTTTATTTTTCCACAAGGGCCTTATATTTTGTTGGTTTATTTGTCCATATTCTCTACCTGGATGTGATCACTCTGACATGTGGATTTTTGACCATTTTCTTCCCTGCTCTATCCCAATCGTGTATTCACATATTCATTGCAGGATTAAATTAATGCTAAGATTATGTTGGTAAACTTCTTGGTATTTTGTATAAATGACATGTATTGACTACAGAAGTATTTTCCTTGGACTGGTGACAATAGGACACAGATATATATTTTTAAAGGTTATGTTTCATACCAAAATATATGGAACATTTGTATGTCACTCTATAATTTATCTACATTTTAACATAAAGATAATATTGCAAATTACTTGTTCTATGGCTAGAAAAAAATAGTTGCTACAACCCACTGAGTTATTTTACAAAATACTGTTATGATCATTAATTTTAGAAATCTCTCCTGAATTAGAAGCCTGATACAGCATCTAAGATTTTTCCACTTAATGTGACAATATTTAAAAAAAATCTAGATTCACACAAAAATGTGAATATAAATGGAAACAGAATGCAAAAATAAGGTGATATTGGGCACAATTTACAGGCTACCACTGGTGTACATTTTGATAAACATCAAACTTTTCTCAGACTAATTAAGTTTCTATGAATCTTGGAAGTATGAAAGGACTTCTGACAGAAGCCTCCACTACTCATTTTTACTATTTCAGGAAAACATGCACTGTGAAGAAAGACAGCTGATGCCCTTTATCACCAATACTGTAATATTGTAATCTGTTCTCCATGTGAACAGAAACAATGAGTCCTAACTGATAGTCCTGGCAATCAATTCTCTGGGTCTGTCTCTCAAATTTCATGTTCATTGCCAAGACCATGCTTCGAGGCTGTGAATATAATCATATAGACTGAGTCTCACATTGAAAAACATATCTGTAACAGATGCCATTAACATGAACACAGAGTTTATTTAACCATCCGGATTTTCCCTTTGTTGAGATTGTCTTTTCTTCATGTAGAAAAACAAATTTAGCCTTGAGGTTGAAAGCTCAGAGAAGCATATATCGCATATATCTCAGCTTGGGAGAACAAGCTGTCAAAGTCACTTTCTATTTCGTGGATCTGTTTTTTCCCCTAAAAATATGAGTATTCAAAGCATATATTTTTATTACTTATTATCCTCACCATTTTTTCACCTTATTGAGCTCACTAGAAAGACAAAGACAGACTCCTTTAGGGTAGCTGTTGTAGTGGTGCAACTTTTGCTTAAAGACTCAGAGTTTGCAACAGTACTGATGTGGGGTTCTGTTCTTGAAGTTTTGCCACAGGTTCAGCCCAGTCTGTGCAGAATGTTTCAAGTATATTTTTCAGCATTTATATGCATCCTCTCACTGTGCCAATAAGGGTATCTTTTTCAGCTTGGCTGATCTTTGTAACCCAGAACTGATTTAGCCGTATCTAAATTGCAGTGCTTCATCCTACTAATAGGTAAACTTCATCTTCTAAGGCAATTCCGCAAACTGACCTTGAGGGACGCCCCAGGAGAATTTCATTTGCTTGTCTGACTGTTTTTACTGTTATCCCCACTCAAGATCTTTCTCTGTTTTGTTGCAAGAAATCACGACTTTCTTTAAAAATCTACATTAACTGTCCATCAGATGGGCAATGCAGTTACTGCTTAGGGGTTGCATGCAAGTGAGATACAGAAGTTTAGGCTCATTTGCATCTCCACAACAATAAAAATCACATTCTAAGCCATCACATAATACAGACTGAAATGTCTAGTCAGATTGCACTTGTTGGGTTAGGGGTAGATATCATTTGGGGTTGGGGTTGGATAAGATGTCTCAGGTGTCTTACCATTATATTATGGTACTCAGTGACAACAGGTGGTTTTGAATTTATCTGTTTATTATTTTTTAAAATCCACTGCTTCCACATTTATGATTCAAAATTCCCGCTTTTATTTATGTTGACATGTTCCCAGATGAACATATAACTTAAAAAGAATATTGAAAAGAAGCTAGATTCCCGGGAAGAAATATGCTAGTATTCAAAAGGTAGATGAAGACGTCTCCCTGGACAGCGGTTTGGTAAGGACAATGGTGTTTGTATTTTTTTTATTTTCTTGTGCTTATGAAGTTTAAATAAATTCTTCTAGCTTCTGCAAACAGAAGAATGAGGACAACTGAGGGAACCAGAAGTATGAAATAAGAGAGCACTTGACACTCATCGGAAAAGAAGTTCTCTTCCAATTTGACTTAGAAATTAAAGAACTTTACTGAAATTTTTGGGGTGCCCAATACGGGAACATTTTCATTTAGTTCCAAACCAGTGGTTTTTGGTCTTTTTTGAAGTCTACCCAGAGCTGTTTTTGCTCTTCAGCCACATCTTCAGATAAATCTTTTTTTTTTTTTTAATTTTTTTTTTTTTGACAGGCAGAGTGGACAGTGAGAGAGAGAGACACAGAGAAAGATCTTCCTTTTGCCATTGGTTCACCCTCCAATGGCCGCCGCGACCGGTGCGCTGTGGCCAGTGCACCGCGCTGATCCGAAGGCAGGAGCCAGGTGCTTCTCCTGGTCTCCCATGGGGTGCAGGGCCCAAGCACTTGGGCCATCCTCCACTGCACTCCCTGGCCACAGCAGAGAGCTGGCCTGGAAGAGGGGCAACCGGGACAGAATCTGGAGCCCTGACCGGGACTAGAACCTGGTGTGCCAGCGCTGCAAGGCGGAGGATTAGCCTATTGAGCCGCGGCGCCGGCTTCAGATAAATCTTAAAACAGGAGAAAGAAAAAAGAGGGAAAAGGAAAGACAGAAGTTGAAACTGGGTCCAAAATGATATTTTTTAAAAAAAGAGTTACTGAAATTCTGTATCGCTTAAAGAATAACCCAGGAGTTAGACTCCTATGAAGACGCCCGCATCCCACATCGGAGAATCTGGGTTTGAGTCTTGGCTTTGGCTCCCAGATCCAGCTTCCTCCCATGCTCATCCTGGGAGGCAGCAGGTGATGGCTCCAGCAGTAGGGTCCTTGCTACTCACAGGGCGGGGACCCCGACTGAATTCCCTGCTTGAGGTCTCAGTTCCAGCTTCACTCTGACACAGTCCTGGCTGTTACGGGCATTTGAGGAGTGAACAAGTGCATGAGCACTCTCTGTTGCCTCTCCCTCTCCCTCTCTCCCTCTCTCTCTCTCTCTCTGTACCTCTCCAACAATAATTAAATACCTAATAAATCATTTTGTAGACCTCAAATGTGAAGCAATTTTTTTTTTCAGTTCCTCGCCTGGCAATACACGAATCATAGTGGTTATCTCAGCTAGTGTGAGTGAACTCTTAGGCAGCTAAGAGTTTTAGACAAGCTTCATTGGGTTGATTTGCCTCGTGCACACCAATTCTCCATTAATCAGATGTTGTGTCTCTTCTTCAGCTGCTCTCGTTTTGCGTGATTAGTTTTTATGTGAGTAAAGAAAGACATCTGTCATAAGAAATTATGCCTCACTGCCACAGGGTGCAGTGTGGTACATTGAAAGCATTTGGGATTTACAATCAGTCAGATCTGAGTTCAAATCTTTGCTTCCTAGTGATAACTCAAGCTTCTTAAGCAAGGTATTGAATTTCTGTGAGTCTCTATCCATATTATTAAAATGGAGATAATACCAATTGCTGTTGGTTGGTGTCAGGATTGATTGGGCTACGTCATACACTTGACATTGGGAGGGAATCCCCACTCAACCTGGGTTACTTCCCTTCTCTAAATGTTAGAGCCATTCTTTAAATGAGGCTTCTGTACTTTTTTCTTTTTTTTTTTTTTTTTACAGGCAGAGTGGACAGGGGGAGAGAGAGAGAGAGAGAGAGAGAGAGAGAAAGGTCTTCCTTTGCCGTTGGTTCACCCTCCAATGGCCGCCGTGGCCAGCGTGCTGCAGCCGGCACACTGCGCTGATCCGATGGCAAGAGACAGGTGCTTCTCCTGGTCTCCCATGGGGTACAGGGCCCAAGCACTTGGGCCATCCTCCACTGCACTCCCTGGCCACAGCAGAGAGCTGGCCTGGAAGAGGGGCAACCGGGACAGAACCCGGAGCCCCGACCGGGACTAGAACCCGGTATGCCGGTGCCACAAGGTGGAGGATTAACCTATTGAGCCGCAGCGCCGGCCTTCTGTACTTTTTAATAACTATACCACTCAAACCAAGCCCCTCTGAATTCTCTCATCTCTCAAGCCCAAGAAAACCGGCCAAAGGCTGTTCATTGCCCATCAGCTATTATTGTTCCAGTTCCAGGACCCTGGAGCTCTGCACACAGCTTACAGAAGCAGATTATAGCTTGGACCTGTGAGATGAACTAAAATCTGTCCAGCATGCACTAACCTCTCAGTTAGTGGCTGAGACCCTACTATATCTATCCTCTGTCTTGGGGTTGAGGGAAAGAGCCAGTGACCTGTGGACAGAAGTGGGGCTTATGGGGACAACATGATAGTGACTAAGAGAAAATGCAATTTGGGTAACACTGCCATCAGCATGTAGGTGTCATCCTGTCTTGTTAATATTTGTAAATCAATGTTTGTTCACTGAGAGGTGAAGTCAAAATAAACAAACAAGTACTTAGCATTCCCGGATTAAACAACATTACCCTCTTTTAAATAGCCTTGCTGAAGTTCACTAACTTTGACGTCAAGTCCTCCTTCACTGGACATTTGCAAGCCTCTGTAATGGAGCAAGAATCTGTAGATTGGAGCAGGAGGTAAAGTCCAAATGAGTTGATTTTTAGCTGACTACCTGAGTGCCACAAAATCCTCCACAATGCTAACAAAAAACTGATTCTTGGCAGAGGCTCTCGGAATCTTAAGAATCGGAATCCCGGAATTCGAAGATGTTGAGGAACTGGGGTACAGGGGTACAGGGGTACACATTGCGGAGAACCCCTCTGCTGTCTCTATTTTAATTTTAAGGTCTGTGATCCTATTTTCCACAACAGTACACAGAAGATTTTCAGTATTTAATTGGTGAATATTGTAGAACAAACGGACAAGCTTGGAGTTACTTCTGTGGCAGGAGTTACCTTTTCCTCTGTGCTTTTTTTTTTTTTTTTTTTTTAGTTCCTACTACTGCTCCCATGAGGCTCTATTTTACCTCTGATCTTATAATTTGGAACAATTCTAGAATCCTGGGAATAAATCGTAAGCCCAACTGCTCTCAGCTGTTTCATTTTATTGGTTTTTATTTTTTTCTTTTCCCCTGGGGGATTTGGTGTGACTTAAACCAGCAAAGCTGTGGGTGTTATTTATTTATTTATTTTTTTGCCCTTGGAACAAGGAAGGTGTGCTCCTCAGGCAGAAGCAGTCTCCTTGCTTCCTCAACGTATCTGCCTGGTTTTGCCATGAGCAGCTCTTGAGAGATTTCTCTCTCCTACTCCAGCCAGGGAAGCAAACACCAAGATCTAATGCGTTCCTCCAGGGCTCCAAGATGAGGCTTTAGGGGTGTTGTTAAAATCTCAGTGTTCCTTCCCTCTGCTTGCAGTTTCCCCATCCCAAGAATTTCCTTAATGTGGAAGTCTAGTGGTCACAGCGGATAAATGCCATCCTTCCAACATGCTAGCAAACAGCTGGTGGACATGGAAGTTCACGGCTTCCTCAGTGTTTGTGTGGTTAGGTGACCCTTGATTTCACAGCTGACCCTGTGTCAAGTGGCCTGGCTGGGCCTCCCCATGTAATGTAGGTGTGTGCTGGGAGACTTGGGAAGGCCTAGGGATCTCTAAGGGCAGGCACTTGGGCTCTGTGGAAGACAGGAATTGTGGTCCACTTCAGTGCTGGCTGAGCCACCTCACTGCCTCTGAGATGTGTGTCCCTCCAGGCCCTACTGCAAGAAGCACTGGGACCCTTGGTTCTAGTGGCCCTGCTCCAGCCGCCTGGACCTGGCTCCCACCTTCCTTCCTGTTCTCTGCATTTCTTCCTCCCTACATCTCCACCAGCAATGTCTCTGGTAGAGCAGCACCAGGAGGGTGCGCCAGGTCCTCTTGCCACCTGCCTCATTAACAGAGCCTTTTCCTTTTTAACTGGCTATGCAGACACTGCAGTGAAAACGACCCAGTGATGTGGGATGAGCTAGGTCCTGTTATGAATTTATAATAATACCCTTCCTATGCTCAGAGATGCACTGTAACCTTTCACCTCTTTGCTTTCTTAAGTCTTCGGATTGTCATGAAGTCTTAAAGAGTCGCTGGCTACAACAGGTGGCTCTGTTGGGGCCTGCACGCTGCTGGCGTGCTTCTGGGATGGAGGCATTGGGTCCCTCAAGACAGGGTTTTCTTACCACTGAGAAGGGGTCGGTTGTGCCGGTATGAGGTGGGCAGCTGGCCGATGTCCTCCATCCTGTGGCTCATGACCCGGGAGAGGTGGCCCGTGTGGTGTAGGCTCCCCACGACGATGCTGTGGAGGTACACGGGCTCGATGAAGTGACAGAGGAGAGCGCCTTGTAGTCCCAGGACATTCCACCTGGAGGGAAGAGCGAAGGCACAGTCAGCGGAAAGTTTCCTTACCTGCTGGGAAGCTGCAGAGAGAGCAGCTACTCCATCAGCCCTGAGCACCCTGGTAGCTGGGCTTGTGCAAAAACACTGGTGACTTTCTGCCCTTCAGCTCCCTGGTCCTTGCAGTGTCGCTCTTTACATCATGCAAATGATGGGAAGGACGCGCCTGGGAGCTCGCCAGGCACAGTGGAGTCATCACGGCGGCTTTGGCCTGTGGCCACTAATGATTTTGAGTGGCTCTTTACGCTGCGGGACTGAGCTCTGACAGTGCCTCTGCATGTTAATAAACCTGACTTCCCTTTTCGGAAAATGAGTTGTGAGTTGGAGAGGAGGCTGGCTGTTCAGCCAGGGACTTAAAGTTAGATTTTTAACAAAAGGCACTCTGTTCCCAAAGTGAAACTGAATTTTGCCTTTATGTTAGCTGGGAAATATTAGAAATTGAATTTGTTTATTTAAATTTAGGGATAATTTTATTTTTTTCTACTCCCTTTGTTCCTTAGCAGTCAGAATGACCTACGGTGTCGAAATTAAATGAAATGACATTAATAGATTTGGGTCTGGGGATAAATTTGCCTTTAGAAGCCCAGATGAGAGATGAATGAAGGCCATGTTCTTTGAAAGAAACAGAGCCTCTGGGCAAATGTTTTTTGCTTCTTCAAGCAAATATTTCAGGGGCATTGTCAGATTTTAAAATTCAAGTGGGTAAGAGATTCCTCGTATCTGTTATTTAAGGCAACATTTTGTGGTTCCCACTTGAAATAATGTGTTCCAAAATCCAGCCTCCATCGGCCGCAAGCATTATGCAGCTAATTTCTTACATCATTGTTCTTTTCATTAATTAACATTTCTCCACTGTTAGAGCAATTATTGTGGTGCCTCCATGCTGTACATCTCTTTTCATGATTAATAAGGAGTCATTATATTTCCCTTCCTGAAGCAGTCAATTAACACAGAATTCTTTCCATTAATTACCGCATGTCTCTCTACCTGGAGAGCAATCTGCTCCGAGAACCTGTGACACCAATTGCTTTAAAAAGTTCTCTTTAAATTTTATTCCAAAAACACAAGCAATTTAGCTGGCAATATTAATTTGCCTCAGAAGCATCGCGGCGAATGAGAAACATCTTTTAATCTCATGCAAGAAAAGGCAGCCATCTGGCTGGTGAGAATTTCAGGGAGCCATGCTCCCACTCTCCCTCCGTAAATGCAGGTCATTAAAGTAATGTGTTCATCTACATAAAACTCAAATGGAATATAAAAGGTAATATTTATATACAAACAATTTAGTCCTACAATTTAAACAGTCATTGGTTTTATGAAACATTTACTTTAGTCTATCAGATTTGCATAACTTCATTTAAAAAAAAACTATTTGTGGTCACTTCCATCAGTCATATCGTTTTTCTCGGAAAGCAAGGAAAGAGCTATCCTTTGGATCCATATAATCCTACCAAAGAGTAAACGTCTAAAATCTTCGAAGGAAAGAACATTCCTGAAAGAAACAGGAGTGCTTATTACTGATGGGGAGGGATCCCTCTGCTTGGCGGTGCCCTGTTTTTCTCACTACTATAGGGCAACACTCTGAGTGAGACTTTCTCTCCCTCATTTTCACTGATGAGTTAGAGAATGGCTACAACACTCAGGAGAGGAGTTTTTTTTTTTTTTTTCCTGATGTCTGAACTTTTTCTCCAAAGAAAACCACCATTAGTTTTGAGTAGTGACTGTGAGATTTGGCTTCTTCCCTTAAATCTGAGACCAGAGGAGAGACCAGAAAGGGAGGCAACAAAAACGAGAGTCATCTTTACCTAATGTTGCAGATGCTGGTTTTGCTGATGTGAAGGATGCCCAGAAAATGCTGCTGTTTCTTGCAAGGGACTCTGGGTTACAGAAAATCTAAGCAGGGCCTGTTAATTCCCGGTCTGTTAGTGGAGTTTTAAAATTTCATATTAATTTAAAGAAGCAAAGTGTAGACCTCCTTTGTCATCAACAAAGCACGTTTTTAAACAAGTCAAGTATTTAAAAATGAAATTAGTTCTGATGTGGTGGTGCAATGGATTAAACCTTTGCTTGCAATGCTGGCATCCCGCTTTGGAGTGCCAATTACACTCCCAGCTACTCTGTTTCCAGTCCAGCTTCCTGCTAGTTCCCCTGGGAAGGTAGGAAAGGAATGGAAGATGGCTCACATCCCTGGACCCCTGCCATCCATGTGGGACACCAGGATGGAGTTTCTGGCTCCTGGCTTTGGCTTGGCCCAGCTCTGGCTGTTGTGATATTTTGGGAGTGGATCAGTGGATGGAAGGTATATTTATCTGTCTCTCCCTCTCTCTTACAAACAAACAAACAAGCAAACAAAAATAAATCTTTAAAGAAAAAAATAAAATTAGTATTCCCCAAAGAAACACCATGGTACTCTAAACAATAAAAGCATGGGCTTTGAACAAAATTTCTGGAACATATTTGAGTGGTTCTGATTCTACAGGATCGTCCAAAGACAAATAACTTCCATATCTGATTTCCTCCTAATAACCTTTACAATAAAGAGAAAATCAACCTTCTCCTTGCCTGGCTATAGGACTTTAAACTTATTCAGCTAACACGATCAATAAAACCAAATGTCTTTCTGAATATAAACTGGAGAATTCTGAGCACTCAGGCTTGGATAGAAAAATACCTCTCCTTTTGTTCAAACAGCTGATATTACTGCAATGTTGACAGAGAAAGAAATCCCATGTCCAGTTTTCAATATAGATAATCCCTAAATAAATATATTTTTGTCTGTTTGTCAATCATTGAAATACCATAGATAAGTGGGAGAAAGATCTTGGAAAAAGGCTGCCTTTCTTTAACCAAAAGAGGCAATCTCCTTGTCTAGTTCAAACCGTGGCCTCCACGTCACAATGGGAATGATGACAAGATTCCTAGAGACAGGCTCTACATCACACTGTCATTACAGGCATGGGCCGTGGAGATGAGACAGAGAACAGGGACTGCCATGGAACATTTTGGACAGCTTGTGTTCCTGCCTGTTGTTTCTGCCACCTTGGTGTAGCCTTGGGAAGAGATGTGACGCTAAAATTAGAATGAAGTCTGCAGCAAAGTCTTCAAGTACCACCGTCAATACATACCTTCTTCATGTAACACTCTTATATCTGTGGGCCAATGTTTGCATGTTTGAATGTATAATACCTATTGGGAAAACTCCCTATTCTGTGTCTGAAGCCAGTGAAGCCCACAGTGAGGATAGGTGAAGTGAGGAGATCCTGCTTTATCTGCAAGTGATGCCTGGGTCCTCCTAAAGATTCTGACATCACTGGTCAGGGTCAGCCTGGGAATCAGCATTTTCAAAGATCCTCGCATGCTTCGAATGTGAGCCAAGGGTGAGGAGTCTCACAGCAGAGTAGTTAGCACAGGCTTGGAGCAAATAAAATCAGGTCAACCCACGTGTTGACACTGGCCGACTGGATCACCCTGGACCACCTCTTGCTGCCTTGAGCAGCAATCTCCTCAGTGGCCTCAAAGTGCAGCACCTGAACCAGCCGTACGGCATCAACGTGGGGAACTTGATAGAAATGTGCATTCTCCTTCCATAGCCTTAGCAGCTCATGACAAGAGCCTTGGGTGGTCACTGACGTCATAAATAAGAGTGTCAATTGTTATATCAACAACAGGAGTCACTGTGCACTTGCTCCCCATGTAGGACCTCTGTCCTTAATGAGTTGTACTATGAGAATTAATGGTAAAATTGTCTTCAAACAGTACTCTATACTTTGTGTGTCTATGTGAGTGCAAACTGTTTAAATCTTTACTTAGTATAGAGTTGGTCTTCTGTATATAAAGTTAATAAAAAATGAATCTTAATGAAGAATAGGATGGAGAGGGAGTAGGAGGTGGATCGGGAGTGGGGGTGGGAGGGCACGTATGGGGGGAAGAACTGCTATATTCTAAAACCGTGCCTATGAAATTTATTAAATAAAAGATTTCTAAAAAAAAGAGAAATGTACGTTCTCGGGCTCTATGCCAGACCTGGTGGATCAGAGACCCTGGGACTCAGAAGCGCATGTTGTAAGAAGCTCTCCAGGTGATTATGATGCTGCTAAAGTTTGAGAAACGAGGGTATTGGTTTTCACATCAACAGTATGGTCCCGATAGTAGCTGCTTGTCAAGGCACTTGAGTACAGGAGAACATTTAATGTTCCTGTCTGGAGGTTGACACCTCCTTCTCTCTGTATTCTTCCCCTGCCTCCATTTTCACATCTTCTTTCTCCCACCTCTTTTGCAAAGACAAGCAATAACGCCAAGCCAGAGACACTTCTGCATAAATAGCCCCTTTTCAGCTGACTAGTATCTTTCCTTAGCCTTTCTAAGTGAAAGAGAAGACCAATGACTCTTTTGACTCAGTAATATTGCTGCTGGAGATCCGTCCCATGGATACTCTGAATAAAATGTCAGGGTAGGCTGGCAGCGCAGCTCAATAGGCTAATCCTCCGCCTGTGGTGCCGGCACACCGGGTTCTAGTCCTGGTCTGGGCGCCGGATTCTGTCCTGATTGCCCCTCTTCCAGGCCAGATCTCTGCTGTGGCCCGGGAGTGCAGTGGGGGATGGCCCAAGTGCTTGGGCCCTGCACCCCATGGGAGACCAGGATAAGTACCTGTCTCCTGCCATCGGATCAGCGCGGTGCGCCGGCCGCAGTGCGCCAGCCGCGGCGGCCATTGGAGGGTGAACCAACGGCAAAGGAAGACCTTTCTCTCTGTCTCTCTCACTGTCCACTCTGCCTGTCAAAAAGAAAAATGTCAGGGTACACGTATGAGGGCAGTCTGCAAAGCAGACAAAATAAGACAAAAGGAAAAACTGGAAATAATCTGATTGCATTTCAATAGGGAGTGTGTTAAATCAAGTACAGTTCATACACAAAAAGGAAACAGCTGTGTTGGTCCCACAGCCTGCCTGAACTCTGCAGGCATGGGCCACCTGTGTCCTGTGTAATGGCTCCCTTGGAGCACGTCACAGCCCTTCTGGTCTCCATGATGCACGTTCTTCTCTGTGGACGCTTTACTCTCCTAGCCAGCCTCCTGCCTGGCGACTCTCCCTACCCAAGGTAGGACAATTGCTGTTGCTTTAGAATCTCCATTCTCTCTTGAGCAGTCACCTCCACTACCATCCCCTCTTTTCAAAGCTCCAGCTGCTGCCTCCTCCTAATATGGGCACCTCTCATTACCAGCACAGTTTTGTACTATTTAAACACAAGTCTAATATGTATCTCAAGATGCATGGTATAAGGTAAGAAGGGGGACTTAACTACATATAATAAGGAGACATGCTACATACAGCTTGTCCATTCACTGAGCAGCTGTGTCATGTTCCAAGGTTAAAATAAAACATCAGAGTGTGTGGTGGATCTCAGTTCTGACGATGGTCTCAAAGGTATCTCCCATCACTCAAGTGCTTCTTAAGTGTGGCCTTGATGCCAACAGGATGGGTCTTGTTATCCCTTTCCTTGTTCAGCTGGCTTGGGATGCCTCAGCTGACAGAGACAGTGGGAGTCATGCTGTGAGAGCTAGCTCCAGGGATGCACACCTGGAGCTCCTGGTTGCTCCCTCCAGACTCCCACAGTCCATAAACAGTAACCAATCCCACCCCCACCGCCTGGCTGAGCTTCCAGTTAATGATCAGCACTAATCTTCCAGCCAGGGGAGAACACCGGCTTGAAAGTGAGTCCCTCAGGGCTGGCGCTGCGGCTCACTAGGCTAATCCTCCGCTTTGCGGCGCCGGCACACCGGGTTCTAGTCCCGGTAGGGGCGCCAGTTCTGTCTGGGTTGCCCCTCTTCCAGGCCAGCTCTCTGCTGTGGCCAGGGAGTGCGGTGGAGGATGGCCCAAGTGCTTGGGCCCTGCACCCGCATGGGAGACCAGGAGAAGCACCTGGCTCCTGCCTTTGGATCAGCGTGGTGCGCCAACCGCGGCAGCCATTGGAGGGTGAACCAACAGCAAAGGAAGACCTTTCTCTCTGTCTCTCTCTCTCACTGTCCACTCTGCCTGTCAAAAAAAAAAAAAATAGTGAGTCCCTCTGCTCCCAGGCTCAGCCCCAGCTAACACCATATGGAGCTTTCTATGAGATTATCAAGTTCTGCAGAAACGGCCTTTGAACAAAATAAGTGACTTTTGCTGTTTTAGGTCACTGCGTTTGGGGATGGCTTGTTACACAGCAAGAGAAAACGGATTTGGAGCCTTTTACATAGTTTCAGGTGATCTACGGGCTACCAGTGACTCTTCTGAAAGTGTGTATACTTCATGGCAATCAAAAGATGACTTGAATAAGGCAACCTTTGTGTGTGTGTGTGTGTGTGTGTGTTATGGATTTTGTGTCCCTCCTGAAATTCATATGTTGAGATCCGACCCTCCAGTGTGATTGTATCAGGAGCTGGGGCTTTAGGAGCTAAGTCATGGAGATGGAGCCCCAAGGAATAGGATTAGTACCCTTATAAAAGAGGTCTCCTCGCTTCCACTACGTGAGGCACAGCAAGAAGGCAGCAATTTAGCAACCAGGAAGCCCTAACTAGGCTCCAAATCTACCAATTTCTGCATCTGGGACTTCCAGCCTCAGGAACCCTGAGAAATACCTTTCTGTTTATTAGACCTCCAACTTGCAATATGTTGTGTAGCAGCCTGAGTAGGCTAAGACACTGACTACAGAAGTTCGGCAGTATGAACATGGGATGTCCACTGATGTCAAGGTTGGGATCAGGGGGACTCTGTGTCATTTCAGATTAATTTCTGCTGAAAGCAATTACTTCCACTTCACACAGCGTCTTGTTTCTCATCTCTGAAACCTATTTCAGAAAGTCCTTTCTCTTGACACAGTATCTCACGCCAAGTCTACCCCACAATAAACTGGCACAATGTAAAAATTCTCTGGAGATCAGCAATGAAATTGATGGTTCCTAATCACACCTTTCCATTTCTAGGTCCTAAGAGTTCCCTTTCCAGTCACCTGTACAGGAGAAAATTCGCTGACCCCGAGGGTGTGACTATGGAAAACACAGTGTCTTCTCAGTCACCAGATGTGTGATTCTGTGGATTCTGAGCTTGGAGCCCATTCTCAGAGATATTACATTTGGTTTCCTGGTTCCTGGGGACAAAGGGCAAACTTTACTTCCTCTAAGAATGTGGTTTCATTTTTCTTTTCTGAAGATGGAAGTCGTAAATGGGAGCTTTGCTGGTTGTGTACCCCTTGTAGGCTCTCATTCTTGTCACATTGCTTCCCACGTGGCCCTGTGTGATGTTTAGTTGGTGTCCATGCTGTCTGTGGAACATCTGTGGAGTTGTCTTAGTTGATGCTTACCCCACTCTCTTGCTTTCTGTTGACACTCATGTGATCTCTTTTTTTTTCCCGACAGGCAGAGTGGACAGTGTGAGAGAGAGACAGAGAGAAAGGTCTTCCTTTTCCACTGGTCCACCCCTCAATGGCCACTGCGGCTGATGCATTGTCCTGATCCGAAGCCAGGAGCCAGGTGCTTTTCCTGGTCTCCCATGGATGCAGGGCCCAAGCACTTGGGCCATCCTCCACTGCACTCCTGGGCCACAGCAGAGTGCTGGCCTGGAAGGGGGGCAACCAGGACAGAATCCGGTGCCCCGACCCGGACTAGAACCTGGGGTGCCGGTGCCACAGGTGGAGGATTAGCCTAGTGAGCTGCGGCGCCGGCCTCATGTGATCTCTTGTTCACTTATCTAGATTGTTAGCCTTGTCTTGCACCAAGCAGCTTTCCGGCTCTGTGCTGTCTCTGCAGCATCCAGGCAGAGTCCTGGGGATGAACTGAGCTGTGTGTGCCAGGTGCACATAATCTGGCCACTCTGGCCACTTCACCGTGTTGTTGCAGAAGGACCAGTGGCAGCAGAAGCAGAAGTATCCTTGATTCATTGTTACTACTTTTATATTTGATAAGCATTATTGAATTGATCACTCCACTACTTTTATCACTAGGGATCACATAAAATTCCACTTAAAAGCTGTAATAAAATCTCCATGCCATCTATGCTAGAGAAGGAGTAGGAAGCTTTTTAAGCCAGATACTGAAATTTAGGGTTGAGTGTTTTAGAAGACTAGCTGTTTTAAAACACAGATATTTTGAATTAGAAAAGTGAATAACATTCTCATTTGGCTTCAATGGAGTTGGCAACACTTTCAACATAAGAAAACTGCCAATAAATCAAGGAGGAGGGGTGTCAGAAGGATTTTCCCCAGGTGAGCTGGGGGAGAGGGAGGGAGAGAAACTGACTGTGAGAGTTGAGCATAGATTTCTATCCTCAGAAGGAGAATACATACTTCACACTCTGAAGCCCAAGTTTAGAAATCAGACAAAGCCTGATTCTCCAGAGAGAAGCTATAATTTTTTACAGTTCATTTTCATGGAGAAAGTTTTAATCTGTTCATTTAAAGACACATTGTGATCAATAATCAAGCTCAGGTGCTTAAAATTAGAAACCATATCTAAAGGAGCATTAGTTCCAGAAGATTTAGATTTTTATATGCTGCTCAACTTTTGATTCTTAGAGACAAAAGCGAAAAACACCCCTCTGGTTTTCCTGTGCTCTCAAGAGACTGGATTTCACCTGTTAGTAAGAACAGAGTCTGGCTTCTTGGAGCCAGAAAACAGACCGTGTCTGCAAGAACGTGAGATTCGGCAATTAGGTTTCTCAACGTGTGTCCCTTGTCCCATGGAGGGGCAGGGTTTGGTTGGTTGGTGTGCTACCCAGCCCTAATCTCTCTCTCTCTCTCTCTCTGTGTGTGTGTGTGTGTGTGTTTTAAAGATTTATTTGAAAGTCAGAGCTGCAGAGAGAGAGAGAGAGAGAGAGAGAGAGAAGGAGGGAGAGAGAGAGGGAGGGAGGGAGAGAAAGAGAGAGAAAGAGAGAGAGGGAGAGGGAGAGAGAGAGGGAGAGAGATCTTCCATTTGCTGGTTCATTTTCCAGAGGGTTGCAATGGCCAGGGCTGAGCCAGAAGCTTCATCCGGATCTCCTAAGTGGGTGCAGGGACCCGGACACTTTGGCCTTGTTCCATTGCTTTTCCCAGGCCATGACTGCACTTAGAGGCTCCCTGTATAGGGAAAGCACCTCCTCTTGGAATCCTGAACTTAATCCCCACCCCAGGAGGTCATATGCAGAAATTCTGGGAATGTAGGCCTGGATGTATGTTTTTGGGGCACTATTCATCTGTATCTGGGGAGATTCCATCTTGTCACTTGTTTATGACAGCCTATTGTTTACTTTCTGCCATGGGCAGGCTCCACTGAAAAAATCCTAAGTATGAACTCTGAGATTTTAGAAAAAAGGCTTTTGTACAATGGCATTATTGAAAACACTATTCATAGTAGCAATCATTTGGAAGCACCCCAGACATTTAGCAACTAGGAATTAACCAGCTGAAGTCATAACTCTCGGAAGTAATACTATGTACATGCTAAAGTGCTCATCATCAAAAAAGGGGGTGCATGGGGTGGGCATTTGTCCTAGTGGTGAAGACTATGCCTGGGATGCCCATACTCCCACAGCAGAGTGCCTGGGTTTTTGTTTCAGCTTAACTCTTGATTCCAGCTTCCTGCTAAGGAGTACCCTGGGAGGCAGCACATGTGTCCCTGCTACCCATGTGAGAGACCTGGATTGAGTTCTGGGTTCCTGGCTTTAGCAAGGCCCAGTCCTGGCTGTTGTGGATATTTGGGTAGTGAACTAGCAAATGTGAGATTCTTCTCTCTTCTCTCGGCCTCTTTGCCTCTCAAACAAATAAAATAAAAAAACAGCAATAATAACAGTATTTAGTAACAGCTTATAAACAAACTGGCCTAAGCAGTCAAATTCACACTGTAGAAATGATGTAAGTTTAGCAAAAAAGATGAGCACGAATATAGCAATAGTTGACTGCTGCTTTTTATCAGCATTGGGATATTGGCTGGCTATTTCTTTTATGTCTTTCAACTTTATTGTGCTTTATTTTTTTAATGATGGAAACCTTCAAATATATGGTGCATTCATTTTGAGCTGTTTTGTCAGTATTGGGGGTATGATAGGTTTATTTCTTGACTCTTTCTTGATTGATGCTTTTTCTTTCAGTGGGAGGCATTTTTTTTAAACACAGCTTTGGGTGATGTAGGATGGCTTCTGGCCATGGAGACTTAGTTTTGTTTTCTAAGCACAGCCAGTTCACTCACAAGGGGATTGAGTCCCACAACCTGGGACATTTGAAGTAGATGTTATCTCTAAGATGCTATTTAGCTTTCTTTTTGACTGAAAAACCTAAAAGCGAAGTTTTGCTTTAAAAAGACTTTTATGGCCCAAGAACTCTCCTGGTAATTTTGATGACTGTTCTAAATAAAAGGGATCTGGTTTTGTTATCTGCTATGTTCAATATCAGTAGTCCATGTTTATGCTTAAAAGTAATATCAAAATTATTTTTGAAGGGAAAAGGTTAGCCAGCCCACCCTCACTTAAATCTTCGAGATGCTTTTTCATCAATGGGAAAGCAAACAGCACAGGGGCTCCCTGAGTGTTCATCAGCTGGGCTTTCCAGCTCTGGGTGGTAGCCGGGGAGAGTGTTGCCAACCCTCACTGCAAAATGACATCCTGGGTGTTACTGCTAAAGAATGATGTGAACTCAGGCAAATGGGGACACACGTGTGTGCCTTAGAAGGGACTATATTCCTTTTTTGGTGAATTTTGTTTTAATTTATCTGAAATAGCAACAGAAAGAGAGGGACACATACACGCAAACACACACACACACACACACACACACAGAGCTAGGGAGATATCTTCCATCCTCTGGTTCGCTCTCCAAATGCCTTCAATAGCCAAGTCTGGACCAGGCCGAAGCCAGGAGCCAGGAACTCCATCTGGGTCTCCCACACGGGTGACAGGGCCCCAGGCACTTGGATCATCTTCTGCTGCCTTCCCACGTGCACCAGCAGGGAGCTGGATCAGAGGGAGAGCAACCCAGACCTGAGTTGCTGCTCTAATGTGGCATCTGGAAGTCACAAGTGGCGGTTTAACCCACTGCACCACAATGCCGGCCCCAGGAGGGAGCCTTCAAGAAAGCAGACGCCCAGGTGCATGTTTGGTTTCACTGAGGTTTCAGTGATTGTGTCTGTGAGTGAATTTGGGGGCCCATGTGTGGAGGAGACCAGGTGCTTGAGCAAAACAAGAGTTGCCTTGGTCTAAGCAGCAGCCCTGTTGCTAAGGAGTGTCTTGGGCCAGAGCCAGTTGCACATTTCCTTGACTCTCAGCTGAATAATAATGATATTACTATAACAGCATCTGACTTATTTACTCCACTTTGAGTAAGGGGTTCACTTAGAGAAATTTGGGGGAGCGTACAATGTTGGCATTGCCGGTGTGGCCTCTTCTGTCCTTTGGATGTTCTGGGTCCAGGGGTCCTTCATGGTCCCCATCCACAGAAAGCTCTATTCTCCAAGCTCTGTGATACCCACTGGCCTCTCAGATATTGTCACAGAACTGGGAAGCAGGTCTCCCAGTTCCTTTTCTCTGTGGCAGCTGTGATTCCAACATGTCAGGTGCAGTAGCCTGTCCTCAACTTGAGTTCTGACCCAGTCTTTCATGTTGTCTCCTCTGTAGGGCACGGCTTCTCTTCTATCTTGATCAACTCATTCTGATCAGTATCAGGTGATCAGCAAAGACAGCCTCTCCATGAGGCCTCTAAGATCTGCTGGAAAAGGAGGCAACATCCCCCCCACCCCATTTTCATGTTGGAAAACCGCCTCTGTTCTGGTGTTGCTAATCAGGGCACACAGCTGCAATTCTGTCTGTTGATTCTGGTGACCTGACAGCTTCACTGCTTATTCAGGATGCCTTTATATCTTTTTTCCTATCACTTCTTGGCCTTTTGGCTAAGATCAAGTGTAGTATCTGTTTTTATCAGTTTAATATATCTTTTCTCTAAAAATATTTTATTTATTTTATTTGAAAGGCAGAGAGAGAGAGAGAATCATTTGCGGGTTCACTCTCCAGATAGCCGCAATAACCAGGGCTACCCCAGGCTGAAGCCAGGAGCCAGGAGCTTCTTCCAGGTCTCCCACATGAATGGCAGGTGCTCAAGCACTTGAGGCTTTTTCTGCTGCTTTCTCAGGTGCATTAACAGGGATCCGGATCAGAAGTGGAGCAGTTGGGACATGAACCAGTGCCCATTTGGGATGCTGGTGTCACAGGCAGCAGTTTAATCTGCTGAGCCACAATGCAGGCCCCGGAATCCCTTTATATCTTTTTTTTTTTTTTTTGACAGGCAGAGTTAGACAGTGTGTGTGTGTGAGAGAGAGAGAGAGACAGAGAAAGGTCTTACTTTTTCTGTTGGTTCACCCCCCAAGTGGCCGCCACGGCCGGCGTGCTGTGCTGATCCAAAGACAGGGGCCAGGTGCTTCCTCCTGGTCTCCCATGCGGGTGCAGGGCCCAAGGACTTGGGCCATCCTCCACTGCACTCCTGGGCCACAGCAGAGAGCTGGACTGGAAGAGGAGCAACCAGGACAGAATCTGGCGCCCCGACTGGGACTAGAACTCGGGGTGCCGGTGCCGCAGGTGAAGGATTAGCCTAGTGGGCTGCAGCGCTGGCCATCCCTTTATATCTTAACGAGGTTGCATAATTATCAAATTAGAGGGCATCAATAAACCTCTAATTGATGCAGACACTATTCCAAGAGCTATGGAGTGGGAGGTAGAGGGGCGACTGGTTCTTGTTCTCTAAGGGCACATGACCTGTTGGAGCGACACAACATAACAGCCAGCACCTAGTGGAGAGAAGATTAGATTCCTTGTAGGTGAACATGGCCCTTATGCTTCTCTTGCAGGGGCTGTTCAGTGCCTGGTGAGCAATCAGAGCTGTCATCATGGCTCAGGGGTAGGGTGAGTGGGGATTTTGCCCCTGTGAATAGCTGAGGTGTCCCTGTGAACTGTGGGTCCCTCAAAGGCTAGATGGAGCAGGGGGAACATAGCTTGTTGATAGCGCCAGGACTTTTCTGAATGGTGAGGAAAGCCTACACATGGATGGAGGGGGGTAAGCAAGAATCTCCTTTCCCTGGCATGTGGGCTGACTCTCTGACTTACGTTGGAGAGCAATGAATTTGTTAAATGATTTCTGGAGAAATGCTAAGGTCATGCAAAAAAAGAAACGTGACACTGTTCATCAAAGGGGTTTATTTGCTTTCCCCTCTTCCTTGATAGAGAATTGGGAATGTCACAGGTGCCTGCGATGTCCATTGCATTCCCTCCTCACACTCGCTGTCTTTACACTGTCCTCTTTGCAGAATAAATGATGGTTACTGTAGGAGTACTAGAAAATGTCTAAAATCCATGCACATAGGACAGGGGAACAACAGATGATATGTAAAGAAATGTGAGAAAAGTTTTTTTTAAACAATGTTTTATGGCTCATTTTAAATCACTGTAAAAATTTCAAGCTTTCTGTAACACGCTTTCATTTTTGCTATAAAGCAATCTTGCCACTGACACTGTAAAATGGAATCAATTTTTATTCATGGAATTCTGTTCTCAGAAGAATGCCTGTTGTTACCTAAGAATATTATTACTTGGATATTATTGATCCAAAAAGGTGATACCCGTGCATTACTTTTGATCTAGTTCCTTTTTCTTTGATATCAATAGGGATTTGCAAAGAAAATTACAGATGTGTCCAATAGATACACTTTTCCTACCTTAAAGATGTGATTTTATTAATTTATTTTCATTTTAATATGTGAAAGTCATATGAAGTAGATGATGAAAAAGATCAGTTGAACATATCTTTGCTTGTTTTTCAAAAAAGCTTGCATCTGTTAATAGATAATTTTCTTTCTTTCTTTTTTTTTTTTTTTTGACAGGCAGAGTTAGACAGTGAGAGAGAGAGCGAGAGAAAGAGAGCAAGGTCTTCCTTCCATTGGTTCACCACCCCAAATGGCTGCTATGGCTGGCACACTGCGCTGATCTGAAGCCAGGAGCCAGGTGCTTCTCCTGGTCTCCCATGCGGGTGCAGGGCCCAAGCACTTGGGCCATCCTCCACTGCACTCCTGGGCCACAGCAGAGAGCTGGACTGGAAGAGGAGCAATCAGGAGAGAATCCGGCGCCCCGACTGGGACTAGAACCTGGGGTGCCGGTGCTGTAGGCGGAGGATCAGCCAAGTGAGCCACAGCGCCGGCCTAGATAATTTTCTAAATTACTAAATATATTTGACTATGGGTAATAAGCATGATGTGGAATAAGACTCTTACTCTCTCAGAAAGAACATCAGTAGGTTCTGTTGATTATAAACACATCCCTAAAATTTACAGCTAACGAAAATGCTTCTTAGCTCTGGTAACTGAGAAGGGCAAAAATTGTGGAGTTCACACAGCAGTCAGCAGCAAAGACAAATTGGTATTAGTACTCACTATACTGTGCTCATGTTTTTCCCAAGTTCTAAACCGCTTTCAGCTTCACAAAGTATTCACACACAGGCTGTCAGGGGATTTCAAGGCCACTGTCATCTCATGTTATCACTCAGGCTCTCATGGATTTTTCCCCCATCCTGCTTCCCATGTATCCACCCCTTTACCCCACCAACACTCATTGTGCTTGTTGTATATACGTAGGTGCTGCATGCGCCCGGCGCTGAACATCTTGCACAGAATAGGACACGGTTCCCCAACTGCAAGGAGCTTACAGTTTAGTGGGAGGGATTAATTGTAGGGAGGAACGATGACCTCGTGGTTACAGGCGTAAGACGGCATAGTCAACCTCAAGCATGCTGTTTCTAGACTGAACATACTTGCTTAGGTTGTTCATGATGCTTAGATGGAACTGTATGCCAGGAACAGTCAGTTCTCAAAAAAAAAACACAAGTGTGCATTTGAATTTCATGGTGTAACTACCACCACTGCAGCCAGTTTCCATCACCAGCATGAGATCACTGAGCACAGACGAGGGAGGAGATAAAAAAAAAAAACTGGGAAAGTGGCACACCATTTTGTAATATTTTCACTACCCAGGTCCAATAGGTATAAATAATTTTGAGAGCATACATGACAGTAAGATAAGTTGAAAGGGGTAATATTTGAGTGTTTATAACCTTTGCTTAACATTATTTATTTATTTTGGCTTATGCAATTTAGTTTTTAGTTATGACCTTGTTTAACAATTGACTTTCAAAATTACCTGCAGACTACCAAGCACTTCTTGAGGACCAAGTTAGTTTCAGTATGACACTGTGCTAGCTACAGTGTATTAGGTGTTACAGTTTTTAGTAAGATTTATTTATTTATACAGTTTTATTAAAATTTATTTATTTATTTATGATGCAGACACATGGAGAGAGCGAGGAGAGAGACAGACAGAGTGAGAGAGAGATAGAGATAGATAGATCTCATCCTCCCATCCATTAGTTCACTCTTTAAATGCCTTCAACAGCTGGGACTAGGCCAGGCCAAAGCCAGGAACCTGGCACTCAGTCCAAAACGCCCATGTAGATGCCAGTGAGCCAAATACTTAAGCGATCACCTGCTTCCTCCATAGGCGCACACACACTGGCAGGAAGCTGGAATTGAGAGCAGAACTGGGTAACCAGAACCTAAGCACTCTGATATGGGATGCAGGCGTAGCAAGTGGTGTCTCAACTGCTAGTCCACACACCTGCCCCTGTTACAGTTTTCCTAGCTGAGTGTGTCCTCTCACCTTTTTTAGACTGTGACTTGTATATCTTTGTGTCCTCAGACCCCTGCCCTCTACAGAGCCTTGAGTGTCATGATTCATTGAATTACAATGTTTCATTCATCTCAATGTTTCACTCAACTCTGTGTGCAAAGAGTCCTTTATTTTGAATATTATTTAAGCCCTAGGTCTGATTTTTTGTTTTTGTACAGAATGGAAAACAGAAGAGCACATGCATTATCAGAAGATTTCTTTGTGAAGCTTTTGTGCAAATAACACACGTTACAGATGCTTATAGCTTTGAATCATTAGCATAACATATGCTCCTGTTCAAAAATGGCGAATGTCTCTCCATTCTGAAACAGCTCATGTCTTAGCATTAACACTGTTATCTTAGGCTCAGAGTCCGATTATAGTGTCTGCACAAGGACTTCCATGGCAAAGGATGTGTTTTGAAAGCCATTGCTTTTGCTCGACCCAGACAGGACTGCTCAGAGCTGGTGGCGTTACTGCTGTCATTGCCATGGTCACCATTGCCCTGTCCTCATCATCATTACCAACAAGCGCTGTTTATCGAGGGCTATCATGTGCATCTCACTGTGACAGATACCATGCAAATCAAGTGGCACCAATGAGCCCTTGAAGGTCAGAGCTCAGATACAGAAGCAAGCAGTACTGTGGAAACAAAACCCTGCAATTTAAGTGCAGGAGATGGGTTGAGGAGGGTGGGGATGGGGATTAGGGTTAGATTAGGGAAAGAGCAATGAGACAGAAGAGGCAGAAGAGCTGCTAGTGGTAAGCTTCAGGAAACCCAATGAGTCAGGGAGTATGAGTGGAGCCCAGAGAGATCGTCACAGCCAAGGAGGAAGATGAAGGTGGGGGGAGGGAAGTACAGGGGAGAGACAGGAGGAAGAGGACAGAGAGATGGATGGTGAGAGACAGAGACAGAGAATGGAGTGAGGGACAGGAATGACTGAGAATAAGAGAAATAACACAGCAAGGCAGAAGAGAAGGAGTGAGGTGGGCTTTGAGGTATTTGGCCAGGGGTAAGGGGGGCATCTTTAAGCCTTTCAGTCACCTCCTCTCTGCTTCATTATGCCCCTCTGTTCTTCACCACCCCCTGGCCTATAGATTTGGGGCTCAGGAACCAAGTGAATGAGAAATAGACCTAACTCTGAAGCCCCAAATCCCCTGGCACTTAACGGCTGAATTCAGCATGGACTCAGGGAGAGTTTTCACTCCAGCCACTTAGAGTCACTGTCGTTATGATGTTTCCCAACTTTTGCCTTTTTATTTTTATTTTTTCCCAAAAGCAGTCTAGCACCAGTCCTAATCAAGGACACTGCCTGAAAACACCCTCCCCCTCCCCACCCCGGGGAGGGGGTGCAAGGTGGACCTTTGGTTCTCAAGGATGTTTTATCAGAGAGGAAAACCTGGGATTTGAGCTGCTCTATTATCATTGATAGAACTGCCAACCACAAATACGATGCACATTCTGTTGCCCGAGTTTAATTTACTATCTATTGATGTCTTAGATCCCAGGGATAACAACATTTCAATTCTGTGGCATTAATTTACTTCATTTTTCGGGGGAGTCAGAGAGTTAATTTAGAAGCCCAGTGCTATCTTCAGACACCAAGAGAATTTCTGTTAAAGTGAACATTGACACTTAAAAAAAAAACTTCATGAATAGATGAACACATTACAAAGGAGGAATACATTCTCTTCTGAAAGATGAGCTCTTTGAGGACTAGAGGCTGTTCCCTTTGATACAGAAATCAGTGCTTTGATTTATCGTCATTAGGCTGTCTGGTGGCTCTGCGGAGCCAGGAGCAATCGAAACCAGGGAAGTAAATGACACTGTTTTTCCTCTAGCCATTTGGTAATTTCCCATGAGAATTCAGAATCCCTGTTCTCAGGGGCTGAGGTTTTATGTGCCTTGTAGCTCTGGAGTTCTCACAGAGGCCACCAAGCGGCCCCAGGACACAGAAAGCAAAGGCAGGGAGGCCTGGAGTGTGGCTAGGGAGTGCAGTGGGCCAGGGCCCAGGTGTGGACGGCTGTCTTTTCCCTCCCAGGACCAGTGGCGCGGGCTCCTCTCCTGGGCTTAGGGCTCGCCAGCACTGTCTGAGGTCAACGCCTCTGACCTCACACAGGACTTCCTCTCAGCTTTGGGTGGCTGCTCTCCGCAGTGGAGGGCGGCCGCCCGGCAGCAAGTGGAAGCCCAAGTCTTTGCTCACAAGCATGGGGGAGTGGGGGGTCCCAGGGCCAGGGAGTGTGCTGAGCGCAGGAGAATGCCCTGGGACATCCTGACAATGATCACCCCGTTCAGGGAAGAGGAACGTGGTGGCAGTTCGCAGCAGCAACCTGCACTTGCTCTCTCGAGCATATGGAACTCAGTACTTGCACATGGCTGTTGAAGGGAGGGGCTGTGCCTTAGGACCCCGACCTTACCCAGGGTTAGGATGTGGGACAGAGCCCGTGGCTTTGGCCATCTCCACTGCGGGTTGCTGCTGACGTTTGGAAGGGTTCAGCGAACGGGGCTGTTACCTGGCGATCTTGTCTGTGCAGGACATGGTGACTAGCTGCTCTCCCAGCAAGACGCCGTCCCAGGTCTGGACTGCGCTGGGGCTCCGGACGGGGACTGTCCCTTCCCCGGACTCAATCTTGGTGCGCAGGTGCCCGCGGAACTTCCTGACGATGTGTTTGCTGCTGTTCACTAGGAAAGAAGAGGCGGTGAGAGGAGGTGAGGACACCTGTCCGGAGACACGGGGCTGCAGCTTTGAGAGGTGGGACAGGAAGTGCGACAGGACGCTGGGCATGAGAAGACAGGCTTTGGAAGTACATGCCCAGGTGTGTGTGTGTGTGGGTAATTCCCTCAATTCACCAGGAGCACTGTTAAGAGCTGGACTCTAGAGCAATATTAGAAGCCAGAGGTTGGCCAACATTCCTGTCAAAGACAGGACTTTGTGGGCCATATTGTTTCTGTCAGCACCACCCAGCTCTGTTGTGGGTCCACAAAAGCAGCTCGGGAGATTCATAAACGAAGGAGCATGGATGGCTCTCAGTACTTGATTTATAGACCCTGAGCTTCAAATATATAATTGATATGTAATTTTTTGCATGCCATGAAACACAGCTCTTCATACCCAGGGGTTCCACATCCATGGATTTAACCAACTATAGATTGAAAATAGTCAAGGGTCTGGCATTGTGGCACCGTGGGTTAATCTGCCACCTGCAATGCCAGCATGCTGTATCTGAGTGCTGGTTCACGTTCCAGCCGCTCCACATCAGATCCAGCTTCCTGCTAATGAGCTTGGGGAAGCAGTGGAAGGTGGCCCAGGTATTTGGGCCCCTGCATCCATGCAGGAGATCTTAGTGAAGTTCCAGCCTCCTGGCTTTAACCTGACCCAGGCCTAGCTAGTGCAGTCATTTGGAGAGTGAACCGGAGGATGAAGATCCATCTCTCTCTCTGTCTCTCTATCTCTGACTCTCTTCCTCTTCCCCCATCGTGTTTCCCTAAATAACACAGCTATCCATACAGCATTCATATTTTATTAAATATTATAAGTAATTTAAAGATGATTTAAATTATATGGGAGGGATGCTATTTATAGGCTGTGCAGAGGATATTTCAAAATGTTAATGCAAAAATAAAATTAAAAGATACATTTATTTTGGTGCTAACATTTGAAGGCTAGGCACAGTTTTTCATCAAATGATTTCCATGAACTTTATGAAGAGCCCCTGGTATGTAAATACTATGTCAGTTTATGTAAGGGACTTGAGCAAAATCTGCTGATTTTGGTTCCATGGAGTTATGAATCAGTTCCTCATGGATACTAAAGGATAGCTGCATTATTATTTTTACATTTCCAGTCATTGAAAAATTTAAAAACCATGCTAAACATTTGGGCCATACAGAAATAGGTGGTGGGTGGGATTTGGTCCTCACTATGGTATGGATTTTAATCCTGGCTCTATCATGTACTGTGTAATCTTGGGAAAGTAACTTAAAACAGTTATTTCCTCTCAAAAATTGGGATAACAATAGTGCCTAGCTCCTAGGCTATGAGGATTAAATGAACTTGCACATGTGGAAGCACTAGGATAGATTGGAGCACCTCAGCTCTTCTTATGCTCCATTTATTACCAAGGCTCTAGCTGGGGCAGCCACTCTGCTGGGTCTGGAAGTGATGTGGCCCCAGGAGGGTCTTCATGCATCCATTATATGTCCTGTATCCTCCTCCCTTCTTTTCTGAAGCTTCCTGATACACACTCACCCTCAAACACCATACCTCATACCCTAGCAATTTTGGAGAACTAGTATGAACAGGAAGAAACTTACATTTATTTTTTCTTTCTTTAAAAATTCTGTATATTAAGTCTGGGTTATGTTTTACTATGGGGATGGTTAGCTCCTTTGCATACAAACTACATATAAGATAGTGTAGTGATTCCAACATTGAGATACATAGTTTACATCAATGAATATTAGATACTTCCTTTAAAAAGCTTCTGTTTAAATTTCAGAAGTTGTGGAAATGGAATTTTTCCCTTTTTGCCCTCACTGGAAGTGCTGAGTAATAAATACCACTTGAATTGATGTGGGAGCTTTCTCCTATAGGCCTCAAGGTACTTTCTAGTGTACTTTCTTGTTGTTTCTGAGGAGAGAGGTTCCTTTACTACACATTTGTGTTAGCAAAGGCTATCTTTTAGGAAGAAAGATGGCTACAATGCTTGGGGAAAGTAGACTCTGAGAGGTTTCAGATGGCTTTCTTGTCCTGTAACCAATCAGATGCTCGGTGAAACCCAACTTGGACTGGCTTATGAGTCATCCATAGAAGAAAGAACCAAGGGGAGTGACTGATCCTGGCTGGCATGATGAACAAATGCCTACGCTCCCCTAGGTAGAGTGTGTCTCTTCTTTACAACTCTAAATGGAACTGGGATAAGATGACAATGGTGATGGTGTTGTTGATGATGGTGATGGTGGAATTGGGATGGTGATGACTGATGGTGGTGGTGAGGATTGTATTGATGATGATGACAAAGATAGCAGGAGTGACAATAAGGAAGATTATAAGACAATGATGGAGATATGTTGGTGATGATAATCACAATGATGATGATAATCTGGGTGTTGACGGTGATGATTGTATATTGAACATAAAAAAGTACATATGACCCAAAAACACATGGATAAATCTTTAAACGTGAATTTTTATACTGTTTGGGTGAGGGAAGGATGGGTCCCTTTATCACTATCGACTTTCTGCAGTTAGTAGCATTGGAAGAGTGGAGGAGCCAGCACATCTAACAGTTTCTATGATGTTGGGGACTTAACTCTTCATTTGGGAGAATTTTCTCAGGGAGCATGGTGCTTGCGGTCCCTTTAATTTCTGTCAGTTATAATGTCCTTATTTTTTCCCGTCACTTCGACTATTGTGTCATTTCTAGACCTCAGAAGTTGTGCATGTTATTAGAAAACCTTTCTAGATTCTTACTCATGTCTCCTGCACAGCTGCTTCCAGGAAGTAGACTTTGTTAATGCCATGACAACAGAGAGAGGTGACTGGAGTTAACAAGTGCTTTCCAGGAGTTACCCCAAAGTTTTTAGTTTGGATGGGTTTTGCCTAAAGAGCCAGGTGTATGAGATACTTCCGAGAGTATTTATTTTTGAAAGTGCTGTGTCTCAGGCTGCCTTCTCTAGTGCACATCCTGATGAGTGTGATCACCCCCAGGGCGAGTCTGAGTGTGGGTGATCTTATAGAGCTCATTTCCTTTGGTTCTTTCCTGGCTAATTGCGAGAGGCAGGAGGATGTTGAAGATGCCACTTCAAGTAGAATGAAATGCCAATCTAGCTAGTGATTGCAGAGAACTGAACTTAAACATCTGACAGTGTGCCTGAGACAGTGGAAGTGTGAAATGTTAAAATCCAGCCTGCTGTGCATACATAAATACTCCAAAATCCATCAGAACTTTCTAGTCCAACTTTGACACTGCAAAGCACCAGATCCTTGTTACTCTGTTTGCTAATAGAAAATCTTTACCTTTTGAGACTGATGGCAATGTGCAGTGTAGATGTTTTATAAAATTGTTCAGCTGAATATTTTTAGGGGACCATACAAAGAAGATGGTGATAAATGACAGGATATACACTCCCTTGGGATCTAAAATTTATTTAAAAAATGATGCAGGGTTGCTACCATGGTATAGTGAGAGAAAGAGTCAAAGATGGAAGTAAAAACCTATCTATAAGATAAAGGAATGGAAGAAAATATATGTAAACGCCAAAATAGCTTTATCTATAAGATAAAGGAATGGAAGAAAATATATGCAAACGCCAAAATAGCTTTTAAAAACTGTATTCATAAGGTGTATCCAAGAATGTATATCTGTGAAGTAATCCACTATTTATAGTAATAATAAATCTGTAACATTTCCCATGTAGTCACGTCGATGACCTTTGCCTTATTTGATGATGATGATGATAATTAGGATGTTGAATTATGAAGCCATTAAAATTCATTATCCTACAATGCATGGATATTACTGTACACTGTATGTTTCTATAGTACAGTAGGAAATAGGAACATAGGAATTTAAGGAACTGTATCTTATATTCCCTGACTTTCTATTGGATTTCGGTACAATCTCTTAGACTGCATTTATTTATAAATAAATGAATATACACATAAATATATAAATATAAATAAATGAGTTGGCTTTGAACAAATGTACAGGAACTTAGCATAAAGTTGTAGATAAATATACGAGATAGCCCTGCTGTTCTTCATGCATCTTGTGGGAGATACACTGGGTAATTTAGCTAATCTGTTAAATTCTTGGAAAAATGGTATTAAGAATGGAATTCTACCAATTTTTTTAAAAAAATCATTTAGGAAAAGGAATTTGCGGTAAGATTGTTGGTGGTTTGGAAAGAGGACAAAAGCTGTTGAAACACAGTGAAAGGCTCTAGATTCTTATATTTTTTTGCTTGCATCTAGGCTTTTGTCAGAATATTCTTGGTTCTAGTCCAGACCTCTCAGAGCCACGAAGGGAGTGGAGTCATCCTCCCGGAGTCTGGAGGGAGCCTCATCCTTCTATGGAGAGGGGTTGTATAAACTCAGAGTCCTGTGTGTGCAGAGACCGTCTCTGAATCAACTTTTCATTTGTGGTGCATGCAGCATGCCAGTCAATGCATTTCCTGCCTTCCCACCACAGAGTTCTGCCACAGAGCTTTGTGTGACCTTTGCAGGTCTTCTACCGGGTCTTCTCCCTGAATATCTTTCCATCAAGCCAGCAAGGAAATAAATGCCTAATATGGACAGAAAAGATCTAAGGGAGCTCAAATCCGGTGGCTCAAAACATGCCTAATGTCCAGAAACTACAGATCCTTGCAACCCCCCAACCCCTCCTCGGCTAATGCATCAGAATCTTGGCCAAGGAGCACGAGGTGGGAATTTGGATTTGAACAAACTTCTCAGGGGACCGTGATAGACAAACCAAGCATGGAAACAATGGAATCTAATATAATTCTAAACCTGCAGGCAACATATCTCCCCGAATATCTTGGGTCAGTTTGCATTGATATAAGAATTGAAGACTCCAGGGATGGATAATTCATGATCTATCTAGCTGAATGTTTATTTTTTTGGGGGGGATAAAAATGAGGAATATGAAATTTCTGAGGGGCAGCGCCGTGGCTCACTAGGCTAATCCTCTGCCTAGCGGCGCCGGCATACCGGGTTCTAGTCCTGGTTGGGGCGCCGGATTCTGTCCCGGTTGCCCCTCTTCCAGGCCAGCTCTCTGCTGTGGCCAGGGAGTGCAGTGGAGGATGGCCCAGGTGCTTGGGCCCTGCACCCCATGGGAGACCAGGAAAAGCACCTGGCTCCTGGCTCCTGCCATCGGATCAGCGCGGTGCGCCAGCCGCAGCGCGCCGGCCGCGGGGGCCATTGGAGGGTGAACCAACGGCAAAGGAAAACCTTTCTCTCTGTCTCTCTCTCTCTCACTGTCCACTCTGCCTGTCAAAAAAAAAAAAAAAAAAAAAAGAAATTTCTGGAGCCACAGGCATCCCAGGGAAGTGGGGCTCTATGGCAACACCAGGGCTCTGGTGTCGTCTCTTAGATGTCTGCCCTCAGGGGGTTCAGATGGATCAGCAGACTTTGAGCTAGGGGTCTCAGGGGGCTCATGAAACCTTTAGAGCTTTCAGGATAGCTGTGTCTTCAGAAAGGTCCCCAGCCAAAGGAGTCACTCTAAGACTGCTCAGGAGTCAAACATTTGCTCCTAAAAATTCCAGATCAGACTCAGATCTCTCATGGGCCTTCTAGTGATATGATGTTTGCTTTAATGGTTGTTTAACACTATCTAGGAGCCCTGATGACGACCTCAGGGGAATGGACTGAACATGTCTGTGTTTTGCAGTCTCAGTGTTTGTGAGCGTAATGACATAGCTGTGAGTTTGGGGGATAGTAGATCCATAGAACATGGACCCTGGGCTTCATTTGGGAACATGGGCCCCTGAGCTGGTGCTGCAGAGAGGCTGGGGTTTCTATGGGTTTAACCAATAGAAGGTAAATGGTGCTGGCTGCTGACTTCTGAGAATAGTCCTAACTGATGTTTTCTCAGCTCCCTGCATCAAACCTTTCCTGCCATTCATACAGATGCCATGGCACTTGCATCCCTGTATACAGCATCCCAGCCCTCCTTGAAGGGTAGCAATGAGAAACACTGCATAGATCAGCACCATGGAGAGCTCCCACCCCTCTTGCTTTCAGGGGAACCTGGTGCTCTAAGTGGAAGCTGCAGAAGATATTCCTGGGCATCTCTCTGAAGGTCCCGTTCAGGCAGAGGACAGCTGGCATTTGGGTTTTCTTGCCCCTTATGGAGTGAATAAGAGAAAGGTGATGCATGACTTTTGGCCAACAAGTCCACTTTACAAATTTGCCAGGTGCCTATCTTCTCTGCTCTCCCGGATAGGAGGCGTTGGGGAGAGATGCCAGCCTAACTCCGAACCACAAGGCAGGCGGTGGCATCTCATTTGTGCCTGGCATAAAGGCAGCACAAGTGGGAGAAAAATGCTTTATTTTTTTCTCCTACAAGCACCTGCCACTTCTCAAAAGCACCATGAAATAAAAGACATCTGTGTCTGGAAGTGAACCCCAGGGTGCCTCCGAGGATGTATTTGTTTGTTTTTCTAAACTACTGACATTGCAAGTTGGAGTTAAGGGCTGGAGAAGCCCCAGTTGTGCTTGATGTACAGAGACAGGGGAAGCCCAATGAGCTAGAACTGTCTCTTTGGAGACCAGCGGGTGTCAGGCATGGCTGGGGCTCCTGCTGTCCTCACTCGGCCCTCTCCTGATTCTTGCAGGGACACAGGGACCAAATAGGAGCTGGATAAGCTATTCCTAACTGCAAATGCTTTGCAGAACTTCCTCCCAGCACTTGGGAGCTCCCAGGTTCGGTCTTCCTGAGAAAAATGGAGAGTGATATCAAGTGGACAAAATTTAATGATTTTATAGGATCAATTTGTATCATGTAGGTCTAGCTTGATGAGCATTTACAAGGAAAACAATTCAGCTCCATGGTGTTTTCCTGTCTTTCTCTTTCCGAGAGCTGCACAGTTGTGCAGGAATGCCCTACACGATCCCACTGGAGACCTGCATGCTTCCTCTTCCCACTGAGGAAGAGCTGTGGTCACTTCTCACATTGTCCAGGCAGGCCACTCCAGCTCTGTCTCCCTTCTGTGGGCAGTTCCTTTAATGATCTGGCATGTATTGGGCTCTCTTTTCTAGATTCTCCATTTAACTTGATTGTCCCATTTACTCTGCAACGGATGTGAAATGTCCTTTAAAATTCTGACATGGGGAATCCCATCCGATCACTCTCCCAAGGGGAGAACGAGAGGTTGGAGAAAAGCCAAAAATCGTAAAGGAGTATGAATTTCTCTGGTCTGACATCCATTCTGAGGACTTGAGGAATAGGCTGAATACAAATAGCATTAAAAAAATTCCCCTTCCCGCCCCCACCTTCTTTATCTTTGGTGGTGGAACTTGTTACAAGCCTGGGAAACAACAAGACACTCAGCAAATGTTTATTTTTCCTTTAGAAATTAGAACACAAATGTAGACTTCCATAGGAAGAAAACCAGAAGGCCCATAGCAAGCCTTTATAACTGTGCACTGTCCATGGTATTTCTACTGGAATGTCCTCTGAACACAGAATAAGCCTTCTGATGTTTCAACACTGGACCAGATCTTTCACTATATACACATATTTATTTATGTTTTGGTGTAAAATATTTTTGTATTTTATTTAGCTGGAATGAAAAATCCAAAATGTTTTGCCTGTGATCATATCTGAGTGGTAGAAATACATATACAGCTATTTAACTTCACTGCTTATGTTGGAAGCTGTTCCTAGGACTGCTTCTGGAAAGGCCTTAGAGTGTGAGTGTGTGGGGTCTCTAACTACACGTGCACATATGTACGTGCAATATATAGACATACAGCACCAATAATAGAATTTCATCTTGTGCTTAAAGAGAGGTGGAGTCATCTCTGGACATATTTTCTTCTACGTGGAGATGCTGAGACCATCAGTGTGACACCAAAAGCAGAGACCTAATCTTGTTTCCACTCCCCCCACCCCACCCCGAGTATTCAGTGTCACCAGTTCTTGCTGACAGAGATGACCAATAAGACTCAAGGGCACATGGTGCCTTCTTTCTCTCTCCACTGATGAATGCTGACAGGGTGGGGTCAGCTGGGGCTGGGGGTTCAACAATGGAACTTGGTGTTAACTTGGGGAGGCACCTTTGCTAGGTGTCATTCACCCATGGCTTACTGATCAAAGCTGAGCTTTATTTTCTCCAAAATTGCAAACAAAGGCAAAGAGAGCCAGTTTGAATTTGCTCCCACCCCATATCATGTTCATTTCCCTTCTCCTTCATTCTGTTCTCTTGCCTGGGATATAGGAATTGTTTGATCTAGTAAAATGAAGTGGAGAATTGTGGCAATTAAATAACTAATTTCAGACCTCAAACTACTCTTCTGCCAGTGCTCTGGGCATTGCAGACTAAGACTTGGAGGTAGGATTATCCAGTTAATTGCAGATGCAATCCACTTCTAGCATCTTAGGGCCCTGGCCATGCTGAACACAGGGTGCTTTGGTTCCGATAGGCTCAGCCAGGGAAAGGAGAGCTTGGGAACTGTTTGTTTACAAAAGGTAAGAATGCTGTCTCTTACGGTCTGTGGTGATCTCGTAGGGAGAGTTGAGTCTTGCGTCTCCGCAGGGGGAAGTGCTCACGTACAGGTGGAAGAGAATGTTGTCTCGCAGCCGATAGCCTCCCTCCTTTAACCGCACAAATATCGATCTCTCGGAGTCCTCTCGCCGCTTGCTAGGGTCACAAAGAGGTTCCGGGTCATTTGTTACAAACCAAACCAGAAATGTTCCCAACAGGTAAATGCTTTTGTCCTGTCTTGCAGAGTGGTGCCCCATTGATTTCCTCCTTTATACTCCATACTGTGGTTTCTCCTTGCACCAATGCTTCTAGAATGAGTAACAATGAAACCACGTGAGCGCAAACACAGTCAGCAGCGACCCTGCCATCCTCACCCACCCTTAACATTTATATTTCAGGTTTACCTTTCATAAAGCCAGCATCCATATGTTCATAAAATTTGTTAATCCTACAGATTCACAAACACTCCAAAGGGCAACATCTCACAGTGGATTGGTGACTTGACAAAGCTTCCAGGTGCAACCCATGTGTGTATTACAGGGAAAAGAGATTTTAAAAGGAGATTGAGCTTGGCAGCCAGAATGACCAGGTCATGACAGTAAGGAGTGAGGAACCCACTTTTCCTCTGCAGCCAACCAGGGTAGATCTGAAAAAAAATCCTGGGTCTCCTAACCTTGGAGGGACACAGGCTGTATGCCCTTTGGAAACCTCCGCACTCACCCCTGAAACTCATATTGGAGCGGCCCCAACTTAGTCTCGCCAGAGCCTGCAGTGAGCCTTGCACAAGTGGCTGCATTCCTGTTTCCCCTCCTGGATTTCATTCTGCCTGCTTCCTAGCCGTCTACATTCTGCCAGTCTTGCTGTTTTTACATGTTCTGCCCCATTGGTGATGGATTCTGTTTTGCTGGGCTCTGAGACTTCACAGGCAGCAGAACAGATATTTTCTCCCCAGGAAACCCTGGAGGCGTCTACCAGCCTTTCTGCCTCTATGCTTTGGCTCCTTCCACTCTCCCCCCGCCCGCCCTCTGCCCCAAAACACCCTGCCTGCATAGATGTGAAGAAGGCTGTCTTCTCTGTGCCCCCTCGGAGCAAATATGCCTCTTCCCTGGGCTTCTCATTGCAGAGCCGGGCAAGCTACATGGCTGTGCTTGAACCTTGTTCCATTTTTCTGGCTTTTTGTGGTCACTGCTGGAGCCCCCGTGCAGGGCAGGAACCAGGCTACGGTTGTCTTTGAATTCCTCCCAGCTGGCAGCACAGTGCTGGGCATACAGCCAGCTCTTGGTAAGCGTTGGCCCGGTTGCCTTCTATGACACACACAAGAGATAAGGGTACTCGGAAATATTTCCAACTGAGCAGTTGGATATTCAGGAAAAAATCTTTCCCCACATTCTGAGAGATTTCCAAGTCCATTCTCCAACGTCTAACTCTGGCCGCACCCTGGAACTGAAGTGGCAATATACTAGGCTGCCGCTCACTGCTGAGGCTCAGATAAAAATTAATTGAGTGTATTAAGGTATTGCTTTTATGTGAGTCTGTTTGGCGTACATTTGGGCCGTTTCCCCCTCTGTGTGGCTTCTGCACGTGCTCATGGGCATGGATGTGTCACTCACTACAGCCCTCCTGAGATCCCATTGTTAGTGGATTTGAGGAGCACTACTTCATTTTAAAATTTTTTTATTATTTATTTTTTTTGACAGGCAGAGTAGACAGTGAGAGAGAGAGAGAGACAGAGAGAAAGGTCTTCCTTTTGTCGTTGGTTCATCCTCCAATGGCCACTGCGGCTGGCGCGCTGCGGCCAACACATCGCGCTGATCTGAAGCCAGGAGCCAGGTGCTTTTCCTGGTGAGGAGCACTACTTCAAAGGATTGGAAAGGGCTGCTAAGAGAGGTGAGGAAGGAACATCTTTGGCAATGAGGCTAACGGTAGTCACATCACTGGCATTAAATAGCCCCATCCAGGAACGCATCTGAGCTGCCAGACCTACGGACGTACATGTCCACTTCTGCTTCTGCTCCTGTTTAGTATGTCTTAGAGACGGGTGCCAGCCTGCCTCTTCCTAGAGCAGACTGCCACCAGAACCCTAGAAACTCCAACACTGGAACACATTTCTGGGGTTCTCAATGGCCTCTTTGTTCCAGAATACCCTTACTAAAAAAACCATAAGCTTGGAGGTGGAGGCACAAAACAGGTAACCTCTCAAAAGCCAACAATAGATGCTTTAGTCACATCACCTAAGGATGAGGTCTAGAAAATGGGACACATTTGAGAATGTGGCATACAGAGAGAACTGGGTCAGGAGAGGGTGACCTTGCCCAGGAGGACAAGGGCTGGCAGGTACTGAATGCCAGAGGCAAACCTGCCACTGTGTCTGATATGACAAGAGCTGGAACTTGTCCGGTGGATACTGAGCCTGTGGCTTGAGGACGAGGCCTGGGGACCAAACAAAGTGGCACCCTGTCTCTGGCATCTTGGAGGGCGTCCTGGCCGTTCTTACAGAAGCTCTGGACACGTGAAGAGGTTTCCTTGGCTGAGAAACTCTCAAAACAGGGCTGGCAAGGGAGAAGAGAGGCTCTCTGTCTGTTGGAAATAATGAAGCCTGGGTTCAATTTGAAGTGGATATAATTTCGTGAAAACTGAGCAGAGAGGTTGACTTCAGCCTTGCACCTTTGCTTGACTGAAATGCCCCTTTCCCAGGGAGCAGCTGACATTGATCTGAGTAACCTCACAATGTAACTCAACACACTTTCAGTTCAATCAGTGCTATGCTGGGTCTCAGAGAGCAAGAGCGCCCATCTCCCAAGACACTACATGGTTTTTGTTTGTTTTCTTTTCTTTATTTCTTTTTAACATAAAGCTTGTTCTGGGCTTAGAACCTGGAGGCTGTGGTGCAAGAGCATTGCCTTGATACAAGTCCACAGTAAGGGGATGCAGTTTAGGCTGGAACTGGGTGGGTTCCTCCCTGTGGGAGAACATCCTTATGCCTCTGTAGCTGGTGCTGTCATCTTCTTATCCCATTGGTGTTTAGAGTTTGAATAACTAACTGGAGAAATACCTTGGAGGGATATTGACAGCATGGAAAATACAGAGATAGCTGTCTTGTGAAGAGATCTTTAACAAGGAATCATCTCAAATGTCCATCAACTCATGACTGGATAAGGAAATTATGGCATATATATGCTACGGAATACTACTCAGCTATAACAAAGATTTAAATCCTGCCTTCTGCAACAAAATGAATACAACTGGAAACCAGTATACTTAGTGAAATAAGCCAGTCTCCAAAAGACAAATACCATATATTTTCCTGATCTGTGGTAACTAATAGAGTGCCAAAAATGTAATGCATAGGAGTGAAATTGACATTTTTAGCTTTGATGATTGTTTACAGCCCCAAACAGTGTTTTTTCCCCCTTCTTACTATTTGTTAAACTCTTAGTGTAGGTTTAATCTTATCAGTATAAAGTAAACTGAAAGTAAATCATGGCCGGCGCCACGGCTCAGTAGGCTAATCCTCCACCTTGCGGCGCTGGCACACCGGGTTCTAGTCCCGGTTGGGGTGCCGGATTCTGTCCCGGTTGCCCCTCTTCCAGGCCAGTTCTCTGCTGTGGCCCGGGAGTGCAGTGGAGGATGGCCCAAGTCCTTGAGCCCTGCACCCCATGGGAGACCAGGATAAGTACCTGGCTCCTGCCATCAGATTAGCGTGGTGCGCCGGCCGCAGTGCGCCGGCCGCAGCGGCCATTGGAGGGTTAACCAATGGCAAAGGAAGACCTTTCTCTCTGTCTCTCTCTCTCTCACTGTCCACTCTGCCTGTCAAAAAATAAAAAAAAAAGAAAGTAAATCATTGTACAAATTAACAGAAGGATTAGGAGAGAAAGGAGGAGGAAGGGTAGGAGCATGGGTGAGAGGGAGGGTAGGGTGGGAAGTATCACTATGTTCCTACATCTGTATTTATGAAATACATGAAATTTGAATACATTAAATAAAATTTAAAAGATAAGAAAATAAAAATTTAAAAAGGAGGGCTTTACTCTGGCCTCAGAATCAGCCCTTAAGGCATTTGGATCTGGCTGAAGAGCCCATGAGAGTATTTTAGGCATGGAAACCCAAGACACTCTGGAAAAACAAACAAACAAACAAACAAACAAACAAAAAAACACCCTAAATGAAAGATCTCTGTGAGTGAGATCCCAGTAGAAAGAATGGGCTATCAAAGAAAGAGGTACCTTTCTCTGAAGGGAGGAGAGAACTTCCACTTTGACTATGACCTTGTCTAAATAAGATCAAAGTTGGTGAACTCAAAAGGCTTCCATAGCCTTGGCAACTCATGACTAGAGCCTAGGGAGATTACTGACGCCATAAACAAGAGTGTCAAATTGTTAAGTCTACAACAGGAGTCACTGTGTACTTGTTCGTCATGTGGGATCTCTGTTCTTAATGTGTTGTCCAGTGTGAATTAATGCTATAACTAGTACTGAAACAGTATTTTACACTTTATGTTCTGTGTGGGTGCAAACTGATGAAATCTTTACCTAATACATACTAAACTGATCTTCTGTATATAAAGAGAATTGAAAATGAATCTTGATGTGAATGGAATGGGAGAGGGAGCAGGAGATGGGAGGGAAGTTTTGGGGGGGGAAGCCATTGTAATCCATAAACTGTACTTTGGAAATTTATGTTTACTAAATAAAAGTTAAAAAATAAATAAATAAATAAATAAAAGTGAAAAAAAGAAAATCTTGATGTGAATGGAATGGGAGAGGGAGCGGGAGATGGGAGGGGTGCGGGTGGGAGGGAAGTTATGGGGGGGGAGCCATTGTAATCCATAAGCTGTACTTTGGAAATTATATTTACTACATAAAAGTTAAAAAAATAAAAAGGAAGGCTTTAATTTGTGGGGTTCTTAGTGATGCCCTGAATGTTTTAAAGGAGAAAAATCAAATGGGATGACCATGCCAGAGTGTGTGCCTGTGTGTGCCTGCGTGGTGTGTGCGTAAAATTCATAGGCAGACAGGCTGTTTCTGCAAAGAGACATGATTCCCTTTCTGTTTCCTGGCTGCTCACCAGCTGCAATGTGTCAAGAGCCTCAGCAGCCCAGAAGACCACCCAGCCCGCCAGCCCCCTGGCAACGGCCCCTTTACCTGAGGTGCAGCTCCAGCTGTGCGTAGAGGAAGTGCAGAAATGCCCTCCTGGCCACAATCTCTGCGTGGCAGTCATTGACCACCAGCCCCTGGTCATTGATGTGCTCTCCGCTGATGCACTTGGTCCCTGAGGACAGGACGATGACCTGTGCCTGTCTGGCGTCCAAGCCTGGGGGACACAGAGCGTGGTCAGAACAGCCCAGGCTTCCTCCCCTCCCCCACTCCACCCAACATGGGACGAATGGGAGGCTTATCACCACTGGCGGCCTTGCTCTCTTTGACTTGAACAAAAGCCCTGATGCTGACCAGGATATGATGTGCATGGTAACGTTTGATTCATTCTGGGGTTTGTGTAAAATGAAGCAAGATGGTACCTGTAGGGTTTTGTTTTGTTCGTGGTGTGGCTTTCACACTTGCACCCCTAGAAGACAGGCTGATGACATTTTTTTTTTGACAGGCAGAGTGGACAGTGAGAGAGAGAGAGAAAGGTCTTCCTTTTTGCAGTTGGTTCACCCTCCAATGGCCGCCTCTGCCTGCACACTGCGTCTGGTGCATCCTGCTGATCCAAAGCCAGGTGCTTCTCCTGGTCTCCCATGCGGGTGCAGGGCCCAAGCACTTGGGCCATCCTCCACTGCACTCCCGGGCCACAACAGAGAGCTAGCCTGGAAGAGGGGCAACCTGTACAGAATCCGGTGCCCCGACCGGGACCAAAACCCGCTGCAGGCGGAGGATTAGCCTAGTGAGTCACGGTGCCGGCCAGGCTGATGACTTTACTTTCAAGACTCTGTTGATGTCTCAAGACCTAGACCAACGTGCTCACCTTTTTTTTTTGCCAAATTGCTGCACCTGACATGCTGTTTATTTATCTGATGGGAAATGGGGGAATTTGCATTTCCCCTATTTCTGCGTAGGAGTCGGGGAAGGGGAAAAGGTGATAGAGACAGGACAATGACCTGCCACTGAGGAGGAGACACAAGGCCACTGTCACACCCAGCTCTGGGGGAAGAGGGAGCCCAGTAGCTGCTGGCTTCCGACTGAGATTCTAAAGGAGAGGAGGGAAAGACCCTTAGGCTCAGGTGCTGTAATCATCCAGACTCTTCCCAGAAATTCTGCGGTCGCCTCATCTTCCAAGGCGACAATGGCATCTTCACTGGAAGACTGGCTGATGGGAATGTGTTAGGCACAGAAGGTAGCTGAAGGCACAAGACAGGCTCCAGAGCCTGAGGCCCCGCCCTACAGACACAACTGTAATCACCAGTGAGGCACTGCCGGAGGCTTAGCAGGGAGATACTTGTGCACATTTGGGGACTGTGTGGTGTGCACTTGCTTCACCTCCCCACAGGGGAGCCCAGCTGTTCCTCAGGGCCTCAGGATTCAAGGGAGCAGCTGAATGCATGTGTCTGGTCCCCCATACCTTTCATTCCACACACACATTTTTCTCAGTCTTGTTCCACAAGGCATGCTCTTGCGTGGTGTGCAGACACCCGCCTTTCCCATTGTCTCTCACCTTAACTGGGGCTTGTTCTAGGTTCGAGAAAATCTCTAAATCTGCGGAAGTCAAGGTCCAGCGGTTTGGAGCAGTCAGAAGTGTGTGATGTCATGCACACAGAGATCTGTACCTTACGAGCACTTATAAAAAGCCTAACATGGGGCCGGCACCGCGGCTCACTAGGCTAATCCTCCGCCTAGCGGCGCCGCCACACCGGGTTCTAGTCCTGGTCGGGGTGCCGGATTCTGTCCCAGTTGCCCCTCTTCCAGGCCAGCCCTCTGCTGTGGCCAGGGAGTGCAGTGGAGGATGGCCCAGGTGCTTGGGCCCTGCACCTGCATGGGAGACCAGGAGAAGCACCTGGATCCTGGCTCCTGCCATCGGATCAGCGCGGTGCGCTGGCCGCAGCGCGCCGGCCGCGGTGGCCATTGGAGGGTGAACCAACGGCAAAGGAAGACCTTTCTCTCTGTCTCTCTCTCTCACTGTCCACTCTGCCTGTCAAAAAAAAAAAAAAAAAAAAAAAAGCCTAACATGGCCATAGGAACACAGCTCAGGCTGAACAGTGTGAGTTCTTATTAATATGGTGGCAGGGCTGCTTTCCAAACACATGGCCTTCCAGCATCACGTTCCACAGGCTAACGCTGGGGCCAGAGGAGTGGTGCCTTGTGGGTGCAGCCCCTCCCTCACATGTTTCCCTTTCAACAGGTGAATGGTCGTGGGTGATGTGACCACGTGCACACGGAGGCCACTGCACCTGGCAGCTCCTGGGTGGGAGCTTCTTGTGATCCTGGCAGCTGCTGCGGAACCAGGCTTGGTTTATTTCTGGGACCACATTGAAGAGCTGTGTCTACGGGATGCATCTGATATTTCCCGAACCTTACGCCCAAGGATGATGTTGTAAATCAGTAACGACAGTGAAAAGAGGTGGAGTTTCCGATTTTAAACTGCAAGATTTTCCACTTCCCTTGAAGAGCCACAGGATGGGTGGCAGAGAGGGAGCAGGTGGTAGAAATGCTGGCACTTTCTGTGTCTTTGCGTGCATGTGTGGTACATATGTATGTGTGCGCGCACATGCGTGTGTGTGTGTGTGTGTTAGGATTCATGGCAAAACCAATGTCTCCTCCAATGTATTCTTGCTTCTACCAAATGAATCTTTGAAAAGTGCCCCTGATTTATAATCTGTGATGACTATTACTCATAGCAAACCTGTTGTTTTTAGTCCTATGTATGTATATCCTGAAATTGATTACTTAATTTTTTTTCTACTAGGCCACTCCATAATTAAATGTACCTTTTATCTGGTTTTAAATTTAATTTTTAAAATTATTTATTTATCTACTTATTTGAAAGCCAGAGTTACAGAGAGAGAGAGAGAGAGATCTTCCATCCACCTGTTCACTCCCCAAATGGCCGCAATGGCCAGGGCTGGGCCAGGTGGAAGCCAGGAGCTTCATGGGGTCTCCATGTGGGTCCAGGGGCCCAAGCACTAGGACCATATTCCACTGCTTTCCCAGGTGCAGGGAGCTGGATCAGAAGTGGAGCAGCCGGAATTCAAAACAGCCCCCAGAGGTGATGCTGGTGCTGCAGGAGGAGACTTAATCTACTGCAGCCCAGCACCAGCCCCTTAAATCTAAATTTTGAAGCATGTTAACTGACACACTGTATCTACTTACTTAAGGGGTATAGTATGATAATCTGAGGATGCATACATGGCATGATGAACTGGGAGTGATGACATCTGCCATCTCCTTGAACATATACCTTTTCCACATGTTGGAAACCTCCAGACTCTGTGCAGTGGAGGATGGCCCAAGTCCTTGGGCCCTGCACCCCATGGGAGACCAGGAAAAGCACCTGGCTCCTGGCTTCGGATCAGCACAGTGCGCCAGCCGCAGTGCGCCAGCCGCAGTGCGCCGGCCGCAGCAGCCATTGGAGGGTGAACCAACGGCAAAGGAAGACCTTTCTCTCTGTCTCTCTCACTGTCCATTCTGCCTGTCAAAAAAAAAAACAAAAACAAAACAAAAACAAAAACAAAAACAAAAAACAAAAGGAGAGACCAATAAATCTTTATTCTTTCTCCTGCTCTCATAATTCTACGTGCAAATGACTATCTCTTTTTTTCTTTTTTGTATTTTAGATATACATATGCACACATATAGATCAATCTTCCATTTATTGGTTCACTCCCCAGATGGCTGCAACAGCCAAGGCTGGGCCAGGCCAAAGCCAGGAGCCGGGAGCCAGGAGCTTCTTCTGTGTCTCCCAGGCCATCCTCTGCTGATGTCCCAGGTGCATTAGCAGGGAGCTGGATGGGATGTGGAGCAGGCAGGAATTAAACCAGTGCCAATATGGGATGCTGGCATTGCAGGGGTCAGCTTTACCCGCTATGCCACAGCACTGGCCTTGTGAACGACCATTTCCTCTTCATTTGGAGGCACACTCTTTGAGCACAGGATCCGGAATTTCCACTGAATGCCGTAAGATGGACTTCCCTGGAATTCTGTGTAATTTGATTTCCTGGGACAATCTAGTCAGTGCTGAGTTGGGAACACATCTGATTCTACAAGTACTGGTGCTGAGATGCTTATTAGTCTAGTAGATATTTTAGTAAAATTGCTGTTTACTGGGCTCTAAATTCTGTGTCAGTACATGGAGACCAACTGGCAGGTCATACCCTACTCTGTTGAGTTCTCTGGTAAATGTATGTCCAGACCATTTCTCAAAAGAGGCAATGTGTAAATTAAGAGCATGCTAGAACAGACTTTCTATTTCCAATAAGGTTTATATGCCCAGATACAGAGGGTGCTGGGCACGACATAAGTATTTTCTATATACTTAACTTTCCTGCTTTGAAATGTTCTCCTGTGAGAACTTAGTTCTAAAGCCTAAATAACACCTGTTCCCCACCCCCAACTTTGGAATTTTCTTTGTGAGATTGAAAAAGGGGGAGTAGAGAGGAGGAAAAGTGTGGGGAGCAACTGGGAGCAACTCGGACTAGACTAAGTTACTGGAATTAAGACTTATTCTATGCATCTGCTCTCCCACAGTATGGCGCTGGGAGAGGAGGAAACAGCTTCTACACAGCTGCCTCCAGTTCAACCAATAAACTGTAGGACCTGCTCCTGATTGGAGGAGAGCAGCGTACTCGGCGTGTGGGTAGCAGAGTTGGGATTGGTGGAAGAGGACTATAAAGGAGGAGAGAGATAACATGCACCAGGAACATCTATCTGAAGGAACACCTGTGCAGCCCCCGAGAGAGCCGGCGGTGTGCCGCTCCCCCGCGGAAGTGGGGAAAGTGGCAGGGGGAACCGCTCCTCCACGGAGGTGGAAGGGACGGTAGCCAACCCGGGAAGAACCAGCAGCAAACCCGGGGAGGGCCGAGCAGACAAAAGAACAGCGCAGGGTCCAGTGTCGCTCCTCCACGAAGGTGGGGAGCGACATAATGGTGCCGTGACTCGGATATGAAGCCTAGGCAGGGCTTAGTGTCGTTCCTCCACGAAGAGGGGGAGCGACAGAAAAGGGAAGAACAAACAGCTGCCAGTGAGACCAGAGGGAAGAACCAGGGATGGCAGAAAGGCGAGGACTGAGGGGAGCTTTGCCCCTTTGGTTGCAGTCAACGGAGGGCTGAGTGCCATCTATGCTCAGAGAGACGCCCCAGCAGAAGACTGCGCCATCAGAAGTGTGACAGCCCTGCACCACATTCTCTCCTGCCTTCTGAGAGCTTCAGCAGCTGGACTGCATGGTGGCCCCTTCTCCTTTTTCTCTCATCGAAGCTGCTGGGGCGTGACTGCCTTCTCCTACCCTCACCTGTTGCTCTCCTTCTAGCTTCTCCTGGTGGCCTCTGTTAATGTGCTCTGAAAAGGAGGTGGGGTCCTGGTCATCCTGTCCACACACTGTTCTATTGGATGGGAGCCTCCAGACCCTTTTTTCCAGTTATTTTGGAATATGTGGTAACTTATCATAGACTAAAGATACTTTACTATGCTACAGAACTCTCCTGTCTCACTGCATTTTGGTGCCTGTTATCTAACCTATGTTTTTTTTGAGAGGAGAGAATCCTCCCCAGCTATATAGGGGGTGTGGAGGGGCAAGACCAGCCTTTCTCCCATTGCCAGTGGCATTTGCATCCTTCCTGCTCTTTTGCAATTTTTTTAAAAAAATTACTTGTTTGAGAGAAAGAGGGAGAGACAGACCCCATCTGCTGCTTCACTCGCTAAAATGTCTGCAGGTCGCTAGTGGGATTTGCCTACCTTAAGGTCTCAGGAAGCTGCTGGATGTTTATTTTCTTATATTTGGTCACCAAGTCAGCAGCTACCTTGCTTTAATAAAAGCAAAAATAAGGCGCAACCAAATGCTTTGTGTTTCCTCCCCAAGGAAAAGTTTAAAAGCAGCGGCTGTCCCTGCCCTCTTGTTGGCTTCTGACATCCTTGGGGCTCAGCCATTCATCAGATGGGTTACCTTCAGTTGGGGGGTGTGTGTCTCAGAGGTGGAGTTGACAATTATTTGTCAACAGGATCTAAAGCTATAGGCAGCGAGGGAAGCCAGCTGCTTCCCCAACACTCTGAGGGTGCCTGGGAGCCACTGCTTAACTCAAAGAGTGAGAGTGACACGTGGATTGTTGAGAAACAGTTAACGAGAAGCCAATTTTATGGAGAAATGATTTTACATCTTCCAGCTTCATTAAGGCAGGTATTTAGAGTAATGGAAAATAGCATTCATAATTATGTCTTAAAGTGTTTCAATATTCAGATATCTGGTGTATATGTAATCTAACTTAGAAACAGACAGCTCTTTGAGAATAGGTACTGTTGCTCTTGATGCCCTGGCCTGATTCTACTCTTTTGATTCCATGGAAATTAGAGCTGTAGAAAAAGGAGCTGCTTTCTCCTCACCCCTCATTAATTCTCAACTCTGCTTGACTCCAGACTCTGCCATGTTCAGTACAATTAGATGGCTTAAGAAATGCATTATTTGCTTTTTCCATTTTCATTAATCCACCCCCCCCCCCCCGCCATGTGCCAGCTCCATGCTAAGCGACATAGGATAACCACAGAGAAATGGCAGACATGGTCTTATCCTTTCACATTTATTTAAAGGGATGAATGCCCAGATACACATGTCTAAAAAAAGAGAGATTGTGAGATGAATATCATATGCATGCTTATAAGGAATGTTGCTGAAATAAGAGCAAAACAAGAATTGAGAGAGAGAGAGAGAGAGAGAGAGAGAGAGAGAGAAAGAGAGGGAGAGAGATTCATATGTGGGAAGCATCTGGAAGAAATTTTCTAAATGGAATGTGAGGTGTGAGGAGGCACCCAACACAAAGTGAATACAGTGGTCAAAGGTATGGATGGGGAAAGCGTAGGCACATATTGGGAGACATTTAAAAGTCTATTTTTCTACCATTAGGGGATTTGTATGGAAAAGTGATGGGGGGGGTGTTAAGCTTCAAAGACAGGAGGAAGTTGATTACAGAGGGTTTTGGTGCTACCTTGAAGGTATTTAATCTAACTGGAAAATGAGATTAACTGTTAAATAATGTTTTGAGCAGGACAGTAATACTATCTGAGGTGAGTACAGAGTGTAGATGAATTGTATGGGCAAAGAGAGAAGGCTGCTTCCTCAGATGGGGAAACAACAATTTAGAGTCTGGACATTGCATAATGAGTAGTTAGGAAATGCCAGCAGGAATGGACAGGAGGGGATTCAGAGAGAAACCTAAGAGGAATGAATCAACAGGATTGGCAACTAACATGTAGAGGATGGGGGAGAGGAAGATTTTAAAATAGATGCTCATTGATTAGATATAAAAAAACCCAAAAAATTTAAATTTTAAAAAAATGAACAGCCAAATTCAGGGCTGACAGTCTTGATTTGGGGATCTTTTGTCGTCATCATCCCCATCAAAGCCCATGGATGAAACTTGATGGTATTAACCAATTTTATGAATTGGAAAACAGAGCTTCATGACAATTGAAAGATATAAGCAGAAAAGTATTAGAAATAAAGGCTTCATCAGCTTGCCTGCAAGCAAACGTTTCTGTTAACTTCCTGTCACGTGGCTCCAGTGGAGGAGACACAGCTGTGTTAGTGGTGGCCACAGTTTGTAAGATGCTGATGTACTGACTGCATAAGATGAGGATCCCTCATTCTTATGGGAGAGAAGTGAACGTGGCTCTCTGCTCTTACGAGTCTCCATGTATGGATATGTGGGATCTGGGGGCAGAAGCAGCCTGTTACTGAAGGGGAATTTATGACAGTCTCCTTCTTTTGGCACTTTGCCAACTTGGAGACCCCTGGTTCCTGGGGGATGGAGGTGAACAGCCATTGCACAGGGGCTTCAAAGTTATATGTACATAACAATGTTTCTAGACTGAAAAAATAAAGCTGTGTATAAACTATGTGTCTTAGGTCAGGCTACCTAGAAGCAAAGGCTGAATCAGGGATTTTTTTTTTAAGGTTTTTTTTTTTTTTTTTTTGACAGGCAGAGTTAGACAGTGAAAGAGAGAGAGAGAGAAAGGTCTTCCTTCCGTTGGTTCACCCCCAAAATGGCCGCTACGACCGAGTGTTGCGACCGGCGCGCTGTGCTGATCCGAAGCCAGGAACCAGGTGCTTCTCCTGGTCTCCCATGTGGGTGCAGGGCCCAAGCACTTGGGCCATCCTCCACTGCCTTCCCTGGCCACAGCAGAGAGCTGGACTGGAAGAGGAGCAACTGGGACAGAAACTGCACCCCAACCGGGACTAGAACCCAGAGTACTGGCACCGCAGGTGGAGGATTAGCCTAGTGAGCCACGGCGCCGGCCTCTTAAGTTTTTTAAAATTTAATTATTTGAAAGGCAGAGTTACAGAGAAGCAGAGGCAGAAGCAGAGAGGGAGAGAGACCTTCCATCTGCTGGTTCACTCCCCAGATGTCTGCAGCAGCCACTCTGGGCTGATCTGAAGCCAGGAGCCTGGAGCTTCTTCTGGGTTTCCCACAGGGGTGGTACAGGGGCCCAAGCACTTCAGATATCTTCCACTGCTTTCCCAGGCCATATCAGAGAGCTGGATCAGAAGTGAAGCAGCCAGGACTTGAACCAGTGCCCACATGGGATGCTGACACTGCAGATGGCGACTTTACCTGCTATGCCACAGCATCGGCCCCTGGGATTCTTTTTTTAAATATATTTTTTATTTTAGAATATTTTCTTTTTATTTTAACACACCTTACAGCCAAAGGCTTAACAGCTCTACTAAATAAAGAGTGCAATAAATAAAAAGTAAAAAGACAATAGTCTCTGTGAGTGAGATCCCAGTGGAAAGAATAGGCCATCAAAGAAGGAGGCCATCTGAAGGGAGGAGAGAACTTCCACTTTGACATGAATTTGTCTAAATAAGATTGGAGTTGGCGAACTCAAGAGGCTTCCATAGTCTTGGCAGCTCATGACAAGGGCCTTGGGTGATTACTGACGTCATAAATAAGAGTGTCAATTGTTAAATCAACAACAGGAGTCACTGTGCACTTACTCTCCATGTAGAATCTCTGTCCTTAATGTGTTGTACTATGTGAATTCATGCTAGAACTAGTACTCAAACAGTACTTTATACTTTGTGTTTCTGTGTGGGTGCAAACTGTTGAAATCTTTGCTTAGTATATACTAAATTGATCTTCTGTATATACAGATAATTGAAAATGAATCCTGATGTGAATGGGATGGGAGAGGGAGTGGGAGATGGGATGGTTGTTGGTAGGAGGGAGGTTATGGGGGGAAAAGCCGCTATAATCCAAAAGTTGTACTTTGGAAATTTATATTTATTAAATAGAAGTTTAAAAAAAAGGCAATAGTCTAACAGGAAAATAGACAAGGACTATAAACAATAATCAAGTTAAAATGTTAAATCTCACTCATATAAAGCAAAATAAAATTAAAATATTTAAAATTAAATTAAAATTAAAATATTAAAATAGTATTAAATCATCGATTCTATAGTAGCATATGATTCCTATCAATTTGTTAGACAAATATTTAAAACGAAGTTTGACAAAGCACTTTGCAACAAAACAGAATCAGAGATTCTTGAGTAGTGGTTTGTTACAATTCAGGGCAGAGGAAGAGGCTAGGAAAAGAGGAGATGTCATTGAAGTCTAGTCTAGGGCTGACCTGAGAGAAAACCCTGGAAGTGCTGGAATATGAAGGATTCTCATCTGTGGAGGCGGGGGTGCTGAGATGTTGTACTCTGTGTCAGGTGATTGTCAGCTGTGGGCATTTCCAGCTTGCTGGGTTCCATTGGCCAAGGGCCATCTTCAGAAGGCTGCAGCTCTGAGCTGCCCCAAGGAACACTGGGGCCAAAAAGGGTTGGGGTGTGAGTGAGGCAGGCGGCCTGGGCGTCACACCAACAGTACCTCCTCCAGTGAGTTACTGCCCTTTGAGTAATGGTGTTACAGACAACAAAATGCAGACTTGTATAGAAGCATTGCTCAACACATAGTGGCTATTAGTCATATCTTTTTTCATAAAATGGCTATCGAGAGTAAAATAAGATCATGTAGGACAACCTGAGAAATAGTCAGGAAAAATGTAAACATCCTAGTTTCTACAGAGTAAATCGAAAAAGTGATCCAAGGCTCCATTACCACCTGAAAGCATCAAGGCCACTTAGTTTGCAGAATTCCATTGAATCCATTAAATAGCAGATAGTTTCAAAGCTATTTAAAGTGTTCCAGAGCATATAAAATATGAGAAATATTCAAATTGGTATTACAAAGTACCTATTATTGGTATATATACCTGAGACTGTACAAGAATGGAAACTATAGAGGGGCCTCACTTATGAATATTAAATATCCTACATAATATGTTTTCCCTAAATAGCTGAGGAAATTGGTAGTAGTACCTTACTACAAAATACGTTTATTCCACAAATAAGAAGAAGGATTACACAAAATGAATTAGAAAAATTTGATCATAATCATAGGTACTGAGAAGGCATATGACAAAATCCAATAATGACTTCAAATAAAAACTCAAAGTAAAATAAAGGGATTTTTAGACACACACACATGTGGCATTGTGCTTAATGGGGAAACACTGGAGGTATTTTACACACTCATAAATAAACCAAGAATGTCCACTATAGCTTCATTATTTAACATCTGCTGAAGCTATTAGTCAACATAAGAGAAAAAAAATTAGAGATACAGTACTTGGAAAGGAGTAGACATCACAAGCACTGTCTGGACGCAGTATGATTGTATCTGTGGAGACCTCAAGAGAATCCAGTTGAAATACTGCTAGAAACAATAAGGGAGTTCAATAAGGTGATAGGGTACAAAGCTAATATACAGAAATCAATAGCTTTCATATATCCACACTACTAGAGAGAAACCATAAAGGAAAAACGACTCCATTTATAATAGCAACAACAAGATAATAGGAGTAAGTTTAGCAAGAAATGAGACTGAACTATAACGAATTTAAAAAACCTACTGAAGGACACCCACAACATTTGAGCAAACAGAAAGACATGCCATGTCCTTAGATAGAAAGATTTAATATAGTGAAGCCCCTCAAAATTAATCTATAAGGTTGACCTGATTCTGTACAAACAGCAATAGTGCTTTGTTTTGAATCAAGAACCTGGTTCAAAAGTGCAGTTTTGTTGTTTGTTTTTGAAACCAGCAAGCTGATTCCAAGGGGAAACCCAGAGAATTCTTAAAAAGGATGATAATGCTGCGTGACAAACCCTAGTAGATAACAAACAGGTCATAGAGGCTCAGTAACACATCACTGTGGTGTTGACGCATGAAGTGAGACAAGTGGAACAACAGAGTCCAGAAATCATGCCAAATGCATACAGGGATTTAGTACAAGGTAAGGGGAAGAACATCTCAAACCACTGGAGCAGAGAGAGAGAGAGCGGTCAATGAATGGTACCTAGTAACTGAAGATACCTGAATGATAAAATTGCATTCTCATCTTATACCATGCACCAGGATAAATTTCAAATGGATTAATATTCAGATGTTAAAAAAAGATGAAGAAGTACTACGCACACCTGTTTATAGCAGCTTTGTTTATAATTACCAAAGCTTGCAAGAAGCCATGTTATTTTTCAGTGAATAGATAAATTAACTGTGGTCTGTCCAGACGTTGAATTGTGTTCAGCACTAAAGAGAAATGAGCTATCAAACTGTGAAAAGACATGGAGGAAACTTCAGAGCAGACTAAGAAGTGGAAGAAGCTATGTGGTTTCATCTGTATGACATTTAAAAATCATTTGTTAGAGAGGAAGATGGGAGGAGAGCACCCACTAATTTACTCCCCAAACGCCTGCAATGGCTGGGACTGAGCTGGGGTTGGGAAATCAATCCAAGCCCCCCAGAAGAGGGGCAGAGCCTAAAGACTTGAGCCATCACTCCTGTCTCCCACAGGTCTTCAATGGGAGGAGGGGCCAGGAGGTGAAGGTAGGTCCTTGGGTGTGGATGGTGGGCATCATTGCTGGTGTCTCACTGCTGGGTTAAACGCTTGCCCTTACCTGACATTTTTAAGCAGCTTGACAAGTACAGCATTGTGACAGACAGCATTTTGCATTTACTCCCTGTGATGTGATGGTTATTTTTTTAAGTGGTAAGACACTTAACATGACATTGACTCACTCAACAAAGTTTGCAGCATACAATGCAGTTTTGCTAACTACAAGGACAACAATGTATGGCAGATCTAGGGAACTTAGGCATCTTGCATGACTGAAATTCTACACTCACTGAACAGCCACTCCCATTCTCTCTCCTGTACTCCCTGCTCCTGGCAATAACCATTCTACTCTTTCTTTCTATGAGTTTAACTCTTTCCGATTCCACATATAAATGGAATCATGCAATGTATTTCTTCCTGTGACTGGCTTATTTCATTTTGTCTATATCCTTAAGGTTCATCTGCATTGTTAAATGTGGCAGAATTTTCTTCTTAAGGCTGAACAATATTCCACTGTATGTACAAGCAACATTTAAAGAAAAATCCCTTGTCTGTTGAAATCAATTAGGTTGTTTCTGCATACTGGTTACTATGAGTAATGCTGGAATAAACATGAGAGCCTCTTCTGTTTTCTTATATAAGAAAATTCCCTTTACATAGAGGGAACTCATGAACTGAAATGACTATTTCTTATGTAGCTTTCAAACACTTTGGACTTTATTTTTTTATTTTTATTTTTTTTTTTTGACAGGCAGAGTGGACAGTGAGAGAGAGAGACAGAGAGAAAGGTCTTCCTTTGCCGTTGGTTCACCCTCCAATGGCCGCCGCGGCCGGTGCACTGCGGCCGGCGCACCGCGCTGATCCGATGGCAGGAGCCAGGAGCCAGGTGCTTTTCCTGGTCTCCCATGGGGTGCAGGGCCCAAGCACCTGGGCCATCCTCCACTGCACTCCCTGGCCACAGCAGAGGGCTGGCCTGGAAGAGGGGCAACTGGGACAGAATCCGGCGCCCCGACCGGGACTAGAACCCAGGGTGCCGGCGCCGCTAGGCGGAGGATTAGCCTAGTGAGCCGCGGCGCCGGCCACTTTGGACTTTATTTAAAACTTCTATTTATTTGCTGTTCCTGCTCCATTTCTCAGGCTACACCTGCCATCTTTGGGGGAAAAATGGAGGAAAGAGTTGTAAACAGCATGTCTTCGGTCCAGTTTCTGTTGCTGAAACAGAATCCCACAGACTGAATAATTTATAATATACAAATGCATTGGCTTACAGTTCTAGAGTGTGGGAAGTCCAAGATCAAGGGCTGGGGGTCTGATGAGGATCTTCTTCTGCATATGGAGAGAGCAAGAGCGGGCAGACCTACGTCCATGAGAACAAACCAGCTCATACAGTCACAGGATTAGTGCATTCATGAGGCAAGAGTCCTCATGTCTGAAGCACTTAAAGGTCACACCACTATGATTACAAGGGCAATTAGGCTTTACCATGGGAGACAAACATCTAAACAGCAGTACAGTCCAAAGTTCTCACTATAATTATTTGGATATGGTGCCCATTTGCCCTTTCTGAGACTGGTGAGTGTTTCAAGCTGATTCTTTCTCTTGCAGGGCACTTCCATAGGTATTTTAGAAAACTCCCTTCCCCTTATCCTACCCCATTTTGAGGATTTATACTTGTAGTTGTCTGTGACACAAAGGAGTGCATCTGACTGGCCTCTTGCATTGGCCTTTTCAGATCTGGGTCTGGTCTGTCCAGTGCTCTACTGCCATTATCTCACCCTCATCTTCCTCCACAGGGGAAGCTGCTTCCAGGACAGAAGCAAGCGATGAGGCTTTCTTGGAATGCCAAGATGGTGAGTGCTATGGTTTTAATGTTCTTCAAAATTCATGTTGACACTTAACCCTCATTACATTAGTATCAAGCAGTGTGACTTCCGGGTGGTGTTGAGGTCACCAGGGCTCTGCCCTTATAAGTGGATTAATGCTATTAAAAAAGGGTTGGAGGGAAGAAGCTAGGTGCCACTTGCCTCTTCATCCCTTTCATTGTGTTAGGACACAATGTTCCTTGCCTCTGGAGGATGCAGTCACAAGGAGCCACGTTGGGAGTCATCACCAGACACTACATCTGTCAATGCCTTGGTCCTGGGCTTCCTGGTCTCTTTATCTGTGAGCAATTTCTGTTGTTCAGAAACAGTGCAGTTTCATGTGTTTTGCACAGTATCAAAACTGGACTATGACACCGAGCATTTCTTCAACACTGCCCCTCTCCCCCCAGTCTAGGCAATTTCTGGGAATATACTTTTACTTATCTAACTGGAAATCTGTAGTTTTTAGTCTGTTCCATTTCTTGGCATAGTTCCTTATGTTATAGCTGATTTTGTAGGAAAATAATGATCACATTTTTATTTATTTATTTTTATTTATTTATTTTTGACAGCAGAGTTAGACAATGAGAGAGACAGAGAGAAAGGTCTTCCTTTTCCATTGGTTCACCCACCAAATGGCCGCCACAGCGCGCTGCGGGCGGCGCGCTGTGCCAATCTGAAGCCAGGAGCCAGGCGCTTCCTCCTGGTCTCCCATGCGGGTGCAGGGCCCAAGCACTTGGGCCATCCTTCACTGCACTCCCGGGCCACAGCAGAGAGCTGGACTGGAAGAGGAGCAACCAGGACAGAATCCAGTGCCCCAACCGGGACTAGAACCCGGTGTGCCAGCGCTGCAGGCGGAGGATTAGCCTAGTGAGCCATGGAGCTGGCCACATTTTAAAAAATAAAACTAAAGGTAAACTACACCAATGTTCAAGAAATAAATCTCAAAATTATAGAAATGAGACATAAAGGAAAGATTTTTAGCACACATGTAGAGTGTCCCAAAGGTTGTGGGGTATAATTAATTGTGACTCCCTATTTTCTAGCACAGTGTCCACTGAATGACTCAAGTAATAGGGTCCAAAACTTCCCTTGAGGACGACTCTTCCACAATTTATTAGCTCTTAGCATTAGATAATCTTCCCCAATATTCAGCCTAAATGGTCTTCTGCACAGTTTCCTTCCATTACTCAGGTTTTATCCTTAGACTCCCAGGCTCCTTGTGGTTTGGATTCTCTGAATATTTGTGAAGAATATCATGATTTGTCTACAATCCCACTTATAGTCATTATGAGAGCAAAATCTGCGTTTTATTTTCAACCTTTTCCTGAGTGTAAATTCTCTTCTCTTCTGAAGTTTTTGTTTCCATTCTCTACACTTGTTTTAATTAGCTCAAAATCAAGTAGATCTAAAAATGCCTGCCTTCAGCATGTCTGGTCTGTTAGGAGCATGACTGGAGTAAGACTGAAAGAAAACCAGTTTTCTTTTGGCAGCAGAGGTTTTTCTTCCATGAGGGTGTTGATTTATGGCTTCCTCCAGGGATTGGAAGACACCAGTGTCCCCTGGGCTTTATTCTCTAAATATTGCAAATGCATTGATTTTAAGAGGAGAATAAGTCATGTGTCAATGTTTTGTGCATTTCCCTGTGAGTAACAAAACATTTACAAAGGATGTCCAGTAGCAAGGCACTGGTAGGCAGATATTTAACAGGCTACAAGGTACAGACTACCCCATTTCTGCTACTTCCCCGAGACTTTGCAGAGGTAAATTTAACTACATTTGGTTGTCTTGTCTGGAAGAAGATTTATAGGACTAAACAAAATCAAGATTTGAAAAATGTGCTTGGTATGTATTTCAAGCTATTTATATTTCACTTCTTCTATAATCATAGCTGTTTCTCTGTCTGCAAGCCGGTTTTTGGGAAGACTTCTCCATCTAGAATGATATTAAAAACCACATCACATGCTCTACTATTACTGATATTATCTACACACCATGTGTTCTTGGCATGAGAACAAGAGGGCTTGTTTGGAGTAGCTGAAAATCAATGCATGTTAAAGGATATCTTCAAAATGAATCTGACCAGTGAATATGTGCCCAATAGAAATTTAACTGTGTAGTCACTTACCTTACAGTTTAAAGGTCATTTTAAAAAAAAATCTATTTTCATTCCCTTTTCTAACCATCTACTCATTCATTCAATGTGTATGCAAGGGAATGGGGTTGCAAACCTATGAGGTCTGAAAACCCCTTCTCATTGGCATGTACTCACAGATCTTGGAAACATACAGGCATGGTAAGTCAGGTAGCTGTCTGTGAGAAAGGCTCTAATAGATCCGTGGACACCTCGTGAGTAGATGGGCATGATGACAGAAGTCAAGACCAGTGTTGGAGAGAGAAGGAAGGGGACTTTGGCCTCAGGCTCAAGCATGCATAGTCATTTGCCAGGCTATCAAGGGAGCAACAGCCAAACAGTATGATCAACTTGCATGAAGACATTGGGGTCTGGAGGGGCACACTATGGTTATGTTGTGGTAGAACTCTATGATGAGGATGTGGTAAGACCCCATGGTCAGGATATGGTGGAAGCTCTTGGACAGGATATGGTAGGACTTTATGGTCAGAATGCAGTGGGACTACATGGCCAGGATGTAGTAGAAAACCATGGTCAGGATGTGGTGAACCTCACTGGTGAGGATGGGGTGGGACTCCATAGTCGGGGTACAGTGGGACTCCATGGTCAGGACTCAGTGGGGCTCCAGCACCTCGAATATCATTCATCACCCTGTGCCTCTTTCCAGTAACTCTTCCCTGAGAGGAGAAGATGGACAGGAGCTTTGCTTGATCCATCGCTTTTATGAGCACTGAAAGAACTGCCCCATGGATCAAAGACCCCATGCAAGTTCCTGGCCTATTTTCCTTATCTGATCAGAAGAGTTTCTTGCTTACTGCTAAAAACATACATGCCGACACCAACCTCCTACCAGCGTTAAACCCTCAAACTTTTGAATGGCCATCTGTCTGAGAGATTCCTGAAAAAATCTGCCTTGAAACATTTCCAGGGAATTCTTACAACCAGGGTGAATTTGAAGAACACAGGTATATTAAAAAAACAGAGGCAGAGTTTTCGTTTTTTCAACTGCTTGTGTGATGCTACACTTTGGGAATAGGACTCTTAATTGAAGTGGATTCTTTGGTTAAGCAATTTGAGAAAAGAAGCCACTAGCCTTGAAAGGCAGATTCTCTGATATTGACATTTGCACACGTACAGTGCTCAACAGATTCAGGGGTGTTCACAAAGAAACCCTTTGGACATCTGGTTAGTGAATCCTAAAGGCTGACACTATTCCATTGCTGAATCAGCCATAAAAGAAAGGGTTTCTAATCTTCAGAAGTTAGTGTTTTTAGAGTAAGCATAGTACACTAGTCACATACTTATTAATTTTCTGGAAAAAAGAATGCTCACAGAGGGCACATTCAGCTTCTCCAACTGGTGTGCGTGTCAGCCAGTTTGGCAGCAATGCTGGTAAGCAGGGAGAGAGGTCCCTGCTACACTGATCTCTTAATGGGGCCAAAATATGATGGAGTATTTGCATCTGGAAATGTTAAGAAAGAATGAGTCGGCTGGCGCCGGGGCTCCATAGGCTAATCCTCCACCTGAGGCGCCGGCACCCTGGGTTCTAGTCCCGGTCGGGGCGCTGGATTCTGTCCCAGTCGCTCCTTTTCCTGTCCAGCTCTCTGCTGTGGCCCGGGAGTGCAGTGGAGGATGGCCCAAGTGCTTGGGCCCTGCACCTGCATGGGAGACCAGGAGAAGCACCTGGCTCCTGGCTTCGGATCAGCACAGTGCACCGGCCACAGCACTCTCGCCACAGCAGCCATTGAGGGGTGAACCAATGGAAAAAGGAAGACCTTTCTCTCTGTCTCTCTCTCTCACTGTCCACTCTGCCTGTCAAAAAAAAAAAAAATGAGTCTGCTAGTTTGCTACTACTCATTCTTTTCCCTTCCAAAATGACTTGGATTATTTTATAGGCACAGATTCATGAGGTTCCTCCATGGGAAATGAGACGGGATCTGTTCCAGGGTGCCATTGTATGAAGTTTGTTCTCTTCAGCCAGAGTCTCCTGGGTCAGTTGTGAGGGCTGGGCTGGCATGCTGATCATATATGATGCTCACGTGCATAATGTATAGTGTGGAGATGGACACTAAATGTATCCTACAAACAATGTGCACCCTGTAAGATTGCCTTGGGCACTGTGGACCACCCAGCAACCCCAAGAGGGTCAGTCAGTGGGTAAGAGTGAGGCTAAAACACCAGCTGGCCAGTAACCTTTGTATCCCTCAAACTTCATGGGCTGTAGGTAAGGTTAGAGGTGAGTGTGGGGTGGAAACTTACAAGAGTTAATAGCTCTTTTGTGGTTGTCCAGCAGGAAGCTGACCAGCTTGCTGGGCAAGGTGACACTTGGGTGGGTCTGTCCCCAAACTTCAGATGTGAATCTGTGATTCATTGGAGTCAGACACTTTAAGCCCCACTGGAGGGCAGCAGAGCAAGGTGGGAATCTAAAAACGGTAGCACCCAGGCAAGGAAACATGTTGACTGCCATGTTCCAGCCATTGAACTTGACTTTGTCCACATGACAACAATGCATCTGATACATTTTCTATATCAAATTAACTTGACTTTTCTAGATTTAACTTCTGGCTGAGCATTGGGCAAACCCAGTAGTATTTCCGGCCACCATAGTCCTTTGTGTGCTCTTCCCGATATAGCTGACGACTCCCGAGTTACTGTTTAACATAACTCAGTCACTAGGAGGAGTTTGGAGCTTGATGAGATATGAACAGGTACTGCTTGACATACGCTGTATCAGTTGGTTTATTGAGCACTAGGTTACATCCTTCCTCGCTTGGTTCTGCTTTAGGGACTGAGAAGTCAAAGTCCTCCCTTTCCAACTCCCCTTATAGCTGAATGAGTCTGCAGGAGTTGTCCTCTTTTCTGCTCAGAAGAGGGCTGGGGTAAGACCTGCAGCTGTTTTGGTACAGAATGAGAGAAAAGCTGGGGTCCTGATACCATGAAGTGCCTGAACTGAGCTTCCTGCTGCCGCTGTTGTCCACTGGCTATGTGAGACTAATACAAAGGGATTTGCTTGGGACCTTGCTAATCAGCAATCTCATTTCCTGTGGCCAGACACGTTCCTAATTGGTATAATGCTAAAATGCATAGAACTCAAGGTATTATAAGGCATACATGATAAAACGTAAGGTGACCAGACTGGCTTAAGAGGTTATTAGTTGTATCCTCAAACATGAACATTGTGAAGAATTTCACTGGATATAAATATGGTAATTTTACATTTAGTGAATCTATTTAAGACCCTCATACTACCCCCAGAAGAAGTAGAATGACAATGAACCCACTGCAATTAATAGATTGAAAAAAATCTGTTTATCTCCCCATTTGGATTGGGCCGAGTGTGCTCTTCGCCCCATTAGTAAGTCATTCTTTTATATCAAAGGAACAAATATGAAACACCTGGTCTGGTCGATGAGCAGTCTTTTCTTTCTTTCTCTGAGGATAACTGACAAGGTCTCCTTACAGGCGTTAAAACCAGAAATAATGAGAGCGCAAAGCCAGAGCTCATAAATAATTCATGGACTAAATATTTTAAGTGACAGTGCTTTCTTCATCTGTAAGCAATTACTTGATGTTCTCATTTTTGTTTTCAACTCGTGTTCTCTGTTTTTAAGAAGGCAGATAGGGGATTGTATTTGAAACAACTCAAAGGGGAATTCTCATTCGGGCCCTAAGAGTCCTTCTGCCCTCTCTCTGTACTTCCTATTACTTTCTAGTCTCTGTGTGTGAGTACTTTGGCTCAAATCTGGTTGGTCAAGTTAAAACATTCTTCCTTGGTTGATGACCTAGTGATACGGGTGCTCACTAAATAAGTACTGAATGACCCTCCCCACAGCGAATCTCTACCCATTCTGTGTTTCTCTTCTGCTGACCCTGTCAACCTCTGGTTCATTTGTTCAGCCAATCATCACCAGGATGACCCCAAGCTGAAGCACCTGGCCTCCATCAGGGAGAGATCAGATTTGCACCTGCGGTCCTCCTGGAGTCCCATCCTAACTCTAACCCGGGAGGGGGTGTGTGGTTCTTTACCTGCATCCTTACTCCAGTCTTCCCTTTCCCGAGTGTCTGCAGATGCTGTCTCCAGAGCCCTCAGTCACAGAGCACATCAAAAGCTCAGCAAGGCAGCAGGAGACAGGGAGCCGGCACAGGTGTTAAGTAGGGAAGTGTGCCAGGAAACAGATGTGTGTAGGAGACAGGAAAGTTGTAGTTTTTGTTACAAAATTGGGCAATAAGCCAAGAGACCTTGATTCTTCTGTGCTAAACCATGAAATCCTGGCTTTCCTTGGTGTGAAATACCCACAAAATTCCAACACAGAGGTGTTTACTGCAGCACCATTTACTCTTCCAATATGCACTACAGAGTAGCTCTTTCAACATCACATAATGTAGATGGAAAACATCTTGAAAATTTAAATATAGGGTCAACTGGGTAAGAGAGGAACATTAACCATGACCCCCAATGCATGTATTTAAAAATCCACGAGTACTTCAAAGGGTTACAGTTTTTCCTGTTTTTGTATTTATTCATTAATTAGCCCAAACCCTTCAGAATATTTTTAATTATACCTCCAACCACACAGTGTGTGGGGTGATAGTCAATGATAATTAACTTGCTAACAGATAATGCATAGTGATTTTCTGAAGCTGATTTCTAACTTCCATTATTCTTCCCTTTACCTTTCTTCTCTGCCTCCCCCACCTCTCTTCCTCCTCTTCATCCTCCTCTCCTCTCTTTCCTCTCTCCCTCTCCCCTCTCTTTTTTCTCTCTTTTGTATGCTTAACCAGAGCATAGGAAGTGATGTTCATGGCTAGGGTTGAACATAGGAGTATTTCAGTATGTTGAATAAAATAAGAAGGTTTAAACACCCAACAGCATTGCCTGGTGTTAGTGTCTTTTTTTTATTCATTCACCAACAAACTTAGTATTATGAGTCTATTTCAAAAAACAAATAAGAGCCTCATTTAAGAGACTGAAAAAACTATGAGGTTCGTTTTATTGCATTGAGAAATATAATATAGTATTGGATTTTCTCTCCCCAGGGAAGCCTTTGAGCAGTTAGGTTGTGGCTAGATTTGAATGTTGGGTTGTGAGCTAGTGCTCACAGAAATGCAGAAGCATTGGGACAGTTTTGATTGGAGTTCCTGATGTCAAAAGGGTCAGCAAACAGTTTCTTCTTTCCTCTTAAAAATCTGTCTTCTCCTGTACATATCTTTATTAAATAATGGCATGTGGTAAGGATTTAGCTTGTGGTAAGGACTCTCGCTCCTCTCATTGCTAATTTCACTCTGGGCATTTCTATCTGCACCTTGTGAGTTATTCTTAACTGAACTATTTCTCTCCAAATGGGCCATGGGTAAGTGGGGTGGATGGGACAAGTGTCTAGTCAATGCCTGCTCTTCTTTTTCTTTCCATTTTAAGGAGTGACGTATAGTATAAATGTTTTAGCATTCATGCTACACAAGAATCAGTCATAGATGTAGTAGAATCTATTCTCCACTTCGTAGTCTAAACGTAATGGTTTAAACCAAAGATGTAAAATCAATTGCCCATCAGTACTCCTTATTGTGCTGAGATGGGAGCGTCCATGAATCTTAATGTGCCTGAATAGATCCATGGAGAAATTTGCTCACCTTCACATTTCTCTGTATCCACTTAGCAATTATTAAGACCAATTGCTTGAAATCCACATGATAATTTACCACCTTTCATCACGGCATGTGGTTTCTGTTTAGTTTTTTTTTCTTTTTTTGTCTAGTCCTTTGTTTCAGCTTATCTTCCTCATGCCTGGCTGAATATAAAGCAAAAGACCCTGCTTTTAATTTTAAGATCAAGGAGATTGCCAATCATTCAGAGGTAGAAATGGGAAGAAAGAGGTTTTGAAATATTTTAGGAATAAACGCCCTATATTCTCCTCCTACCAGGCCTTGTGAAGATGAACTTGCACACATGTTCTTCATATGATGTAAGGAGAAGTTTCAACACTTTAAACAGTCATGATTTATGAAGTGCAAATAGGAAAACACTGTTTAAAGACCGGCCAGCTTTGTCTGGTCCGACTCAATAGCATGATTCTTTATTCAAGCCAGAAGCATGGCATGGACGATATGAAAATACATTTCTTTAATTCACGTGCTCTCTTAAGGTTCAGAGCAATGCATGCAACAAAATCGATTCTACATTTCAAAACCCGAACAAATGTACTGGTGTTCCGTTTTTGAATTAATTGGTACTTTCATATTTTTCACAATAAGACGAGCCTGGCTACTTTCCCTGCAGTGGAGGGGGAGGGGTTAGGAGGCTAACATTCTGTACTGAATTATTTCCATGAAGTCCGACTTTACCAGGATGTTTTCAGGAAATGTGCATTTTCTGAAGGCAGTGAGAAGTCTCTGCAATTTGTGGAGTGATTGGGACTGCACGATGTTAGTCTAAATGGGGAAGAACATTTGTAAAAGCCTTAGTGTCTGAATATGTTTTGCAGGCCAGACTAGCAAAGGAAATTCTGAAAATACACACCAAAGAAATCTTGTTTTTCTGGCTCTTTGTTTAATCAACTCAGATAAATAACTTCACAGAAGAGACCATGCATCTTCACCGTCTGGCCTTGACACTGCCTCTAACGGAAATCTGGAGCCACCCAGGAGAAGGACTCAAGGATTTAGCATTTTAGCTCTGTCCTTCCTCCTGCACTCAAGACTTTAGGAAAGTCATTTAGCATCTTGGTCTTAGTGCCTGCAGTTCTTCAAAGTGATGAAAAAAATAATTCACTGCCTTTCTTACCTCTCAGGGTTGTGGCAAACAACTTGATTAGTTTATGTGCAAATGCTATCACAATTATATGTTTGCATGTCAAACGAAAGCCGTCATTATCAACAGCTGCTTTATGAATTGCCTTCCCGTAGAAACACTAGGCTTTCTTATTAAAACCATACTTTGACAACTTGCTCAATAATGCTATCCATGTTTCTGGTTCAAGACAATGCAGTGAACGATTGCATTTGCTTCTTTCTTTCTGAACCTTCCTGAAATGAAAGGACCTCAAAAAGGAACAAGTCTCACCTAGCAAGAATATTAAGGTAGAATGAGAATCAGATCAATGTATTTTGAGATACATGGATATTCACAAAGTTGATTTCCCATGCACATTTTTTAAAGAAGATTTATTTATTTATTTGAACAGCAGAGTTATTTATTTGAAAGGCAGAGGCAGAGAGAGAGAGAGAGGTCTTCCATCCGCTGGTTCACTCCCAAGATGGCTGCAACGGCTGGAGCTGCAATAATCCAAAGCCAGGAACCAAGAGCCTCCTTTGGGTCTTCCACATGGGTACAGGGGTCCAAGGACTTAGGCCATTTTCCACTGCTTTCCCAGGCCATAGCAGAGAGCTGGATCAGAAGTGGAGTGCCCGGGACTTGAACCTGCACTGTAGGTGGCAGCTTTACCCACTATGCCACAGCGCTGTCCCCTGCTACACACATTTTAAAAGGATGTTTCTTGAAGGTGCAACTCATCACAAAGAGAAAAAAAAAAAAAACAAGAAAATGGCTGTTGATCCTGGAACCAGTGGATTTAAATGGGAAGAGCAGAACTTGGCCAGGCTGCACAGTGATAGGTCCTTGTCTGTTCTGTGGGCAGAGTTTCCAGAGAGAGTTCTCTGGGAAGGAACTGGTTCCATTCTGTGCACAGATACTGTAGCTTTTAGGCCACATGACTTAGAAACTGTGCTAAGGACATACTCCCTTTATTTCTTTTTCAGTAAGAAAAATGAAAATTAGGTATTTCAGAAAAAATTACATGATATTTCAAGAGCTATAAGAAAGTTCAGCTATAAATATGAATCATGCCTTGATTATGAGCTAGTGATGGAAACAGCATGAATCCATATGATCTGACACAAAGGATATTCACTTTCAGGGAAGAATTGTGTTGATGAAGAATTCCATGTGATTCTCACTCACTGCTTGGCTCTGTGATGTTGGTATTTACAACATCCTGTTCCTGTGGATGCTAGTAAGTAGCTTTCGATTCTTACAATCATTCAAACCAAACAAAATATACAAGACTTAATTATAGACTAGAAGTGCTATCATTTATGATCATATGAAAATAAATTTATACTGGAGAGAAGTAGGCTCTAAGAAAAAGGCTGAAGAGGGCCGGCGCTCTGGTGTAGCAGGTAAAGCCGCTGCCTGCTATGCTGGCATCCCATATGGGCGCTGGTTGGAATTCCAGCTGCTTCACTTCCTATCCAGCTCTCTGCTATGGCCTGGGGAAGCAGTAGAAGATGGCCCAAGCCCTTGGGCCTCTGCACCAGTGTGGGAGACCTGGAAGAAGCTCCTGGCTCCTGGCTTCGAATTGGTGTAGCTCCAGCTGTTGCGGCAAATTGAGGAGTGAACTAGTGGATGGAAGACCTCTCTCTCTCTCTGCCTCTCCTTCTCTCTCTGTGTAACTCTGACTTTCAAGTAAAATAAATAAATCTTAAAGAAAGAAAAGGCTGAGGGGCAATTTACAGAACAAGAATTGAAGCTGCAGCATATACATTTGATAGGCTCAGAAATGAAAGTTTAAGTATACTGTCTAAACTTACAAACATAAATATAAAAATGGGAAACCAAAAAGCTTAACATTATAACAGTGTGAGTCAATATACATAATCTAGAATTGAAAATCTGGAAGCACAGAACAAATATAGTGTTAGAGTCACAAGAACAAAATTCTAAAAAATGGTTAGAAATGGTTACTTCTAAGAAGGAAGGGAAGTGAGGAGTGGAATGAGAACATATTGGCTTTCATTAATAAGTTCCCTCCATTTTGAATTTTTAGCATATGGTGGCACTAATTTGATAATAGTAAAAACTATTTGGTTCATAGGTATATATTTTTGCAATCATATGTCTTATTCTCGCTAACAAATGGAAACAAATTTGCTTGAGCTAATTGGTATTAGAGAGTTGATACCTAACCTACAAATGGAGGAGACAAATTGAATTTTTTTACTTCAAAATAACTTTAATTTTATAACTTTGTAAAGAAAAATATTGGTAAATTTAAAAACTTGGAAAATTTTAATAAAATTTAGTATTTTGTAATGCAAAATATTGGCAAATTTAAAAATTTGGAGTGACACATGCTTTTCTGCTGTAGATTCCAGGATAACTCAGTTTAAATTACCATCTTATGCCCTTTTGAGTTTGCAACATAGGAAAGAGGATTATTGACAAGGATGCTGCTGAACTCTGCGGTGATATTGATTATGCATGTGACCCTTGCTTATGGTTGTCAGACTTATTACAAAAGGGTAGAATTTGTGATGTTGAACAAGCCCCTTTGACTTAAGACCTAAGTCGAGTCAGAGTATATGTAACTGTTTCCTGATGGCTGTAGTTTGGGTTGAGTATTATTTCAGTTGCTATTATGTTCTGCAACTCCATAGACCTTTGAACTTGGTGGAATCCTGTACTCTTATATTATACATCTTATCGTTTAGAGACTCATAGTACTTGCAAATATTAGAATGATGTCACATTGGAAAAAAATTACCATCTTGGTCTGCAAAGAGAAGAAGGAAGAGAAGAAGGGCAGGAGGAAGGGAATAAGACATACCACTCCTCTTAGAGTCTGTTAGGCATTTGCTTGAATAATTGAAGCAGAATTAAGATTAAATGGCTCATCAATTTTAAGTATATGAATATTTAGAACTATCTCTATTAGTAATTTCACATTTATTTCTAATATTTTAAAAATCAACACATTTAATAAATTTCTTTTTATAATAGGAATGTGTATCTCAGCAACTTATTCTTCAATGTTCATAAATCACTAATTAGTGATGCTTTACCTGGTGATGTCTCACTTTCATATAATAAATTTAGCTCACATAAACAAATTGCCTGCAAGAAAACAGTGTGTTCAGGGGCAACTTAGAAGTATCATTTTTCCAACTGTTTCAACTGAAGTCTGAGAGTAGCTTTCAATGTTGAGTTTTCTGAAAACGTGGAAAGATATCAGACAGTCACACCTCCAGGGCTAAGAAATGTTGAATAATTACTCACCAAGTCACACTGATGTATACTTTTGGGGTTGGAAGCTTTACTGCACAATAAAGAGGAACATGTCTTGGGTTTTTCTTCCCTCCTCCCTTCTTCCCTCTTACTGCAGATCAAGCTAATTATGTAAGCTGAGCTACCAGGGAATCTGTGGCAGGCATTTATACAGTACTCTAAAATCTTAGACTTCTCATGGTCTGTTCATGTGGTCCTCCAGATCTGTGTACATCACTCTTTTGTAGTTCTTTCTATAGTGGAGTAAAAAAGAATTCTTTATGACCCATTCCCCTCTAGAATATAAAATTCATGGGGGTAGGCACTTGGACTGTTTGATTCTCTGCTGTTTCCTCAGAACTTAGTATGGTAGGAACTTGGTAAATAATTTGCAAATAAAAGAGCGTTAGTACTACTAATAAGTGTAACATAAGTGCTACCTATTATGGGCTAGATACATGTCTAAGTGCTTTATACACGTTAACACAGTTAACTTTGTAAATAACCCTTTTGAGATGTATTCCTAGTATATTCTTTTTTAAAAATTTATTTATTTATTTGAACATCAGAGTTATAGAAAGAGAGGGAGGGAGGGGGAAGAGAGAGAGAAAGAGAGAGAGAGAGAGAGAGAGAATCTTCTATCCGCTGGTTTACTCCCCAAAGGGCTGCGACCGTCAGGGTTGGGACAAGCTGAACCCAGGAGCCAGGAGCTTCCTTCAGGTCTCCCATGTGGGTGGCAGGAGCTCAGGCACTTGGACCATCTTACCCCCACCTCCGAGCCTCCTGCCCAGGCCACCAGCAGGGATCTGGGCCGGAAGTAGAGCAGCAGGGATAGGAAACAGCACCCGCATGAGATGCTGGCATCCCAGGCTGCAGCTTTAACACCTGGACCTCGATGCCAGGCCCTGGTCTCCATTTTCAGGGTGAGAAAATTGAGTCCCAGAGGTGCTAAGTGACTGGCCTGGGAGTCCCAGAGCTATTTGCAGGTGGATTGTGATTCAAATCTAAGCAGGTTGATGCTAGATCCATTGTGTCAGCCTCTATCACTTCTCACTGCTCCCTCAATGATCCTGTTGCACCCAAAGTCAGGGGAGAGGGGGCTGTGTCATTTTTTGTGTCATTACAGAGGCATCCTATTAGTGACTGCTGGCTGGCTGGATTAAAAACATAGTCACATTCAGCAGTGATGATCTTGGTGGAGGTGAACTCAGCCCTCAATTTAGAATCTTTTCTCTTCTACACAGAAGCAAATGTCATCAAGCGTATAAATGAAGGGCAAATGTTAGTGGCTTAGGCGGCATGCGTGCCACCACATACGATGATACAATTGACAAACTCAATTGTTTTGGCTTGGAACATTATACTGTATTTATAAAGCAATTTTACCTTTCAAAGCATTTCATATACTTTGTCTTGCTTGCCAAATGACATTGTGAGGAAGCACTTTTATTTCCATTTTACTAAAATGCTCAAACAGGAAAGGTTAAGTTGCATATCTTTGTAACACATCCAGGACAGGGTCCTAAGAATTTTGCACCTGCTCTAATGTTCTTGCATTAGACAACATTGAAGAGGTCTTTATTGGTAAAAATATGCCAGCCATGTGTTTTTTCAGTTTTTTTTTTTAACATAAATGTTTTTGGACATCAGATATATGCTGTGTCCCCTGGGTGTACCCTCTGTGTCCTCTCCCTTCCCTCCCTCTGAGGGGTCATCTGTGCCAGTGAGTGTATGGATCCCACACTGAGAAAGGTCTTCAGGTGCTATTTGCCCATGGGAATCAGAGACTTTTGAGAACCAACAAGCCTTGGAAGGTCATCTCCACACCAGACTTTCCTCATCCGAATTGGCTCCATCTGCCTGTTTGGGGTCAACTCCCATTGGGGTCACAGTTATTCAGTAGGACTGACAGCATTAGAACCCCAGTCTTTGGTGCATTGTGGGGTGACAGGGAAAGAGGATGTTTTCTTGCCCATCAGCTTAAATGGTTCATACCCAGTGACCCATCTAACTTTGGATTCCAGATTTTAGACATGGCGGTGTGTTAGATTCTTTCTGGGAATGAGTTTGGGGAGACACCAGCCTGGATCTTTCCAGCTTTCTGCAGAGATGGGTTTTGGCAGCTCTGATTATACCTCCAGTTACGATTGGTTTCTCCCAGTAACACCTGGGCCACTGCTCTCTGTGTATTCTATTTCATCTTTTTGTCACACCTTTGTGTGGAAGAGAGAATCCTTAGGAACTCCTCACCCCCCACCTTAGGATCAGGTAAACACTAACATTCTTTTCTTTGGGGTTAACAGTTCCCACGGGAGACGGCAGAGGCAGTTACCTTTGGTCATGACGATTCCTGCCAGTGCTTTGTGGCGGCCGTGCACTGATGTCAGGCCGACTGTCAGCTCGCGGAATTTCTGTGTCACCAACTGGGACACGGAGTCAGCGAATTCCTGAAAGACACAAGCACAGGCCTTGTTGATGGGCTGAGCAGAAGCAGTGAGGGGACAGCTGGCTCTTGTGTCCTCCCTTCCTTGTCTGCTACATCCCCACGGAGGTATCTGGAGGTGCCTGTCGCAGAGCACCCCATGCCACCACATGCATGGGCTGTGTCGGCACACTCTGCCCTAAGGCTTCAGGAAAGACTTTAGTACTATACTGAATCGATGGTGAGGAATTAGCCCTTAGTGTTGTCCACCACAAAAGTCCTGACCCATGAGCAGGAGACTTCTGTGGGAAAATGGTGTTCACTTTCTGCCTCTCTGAGCAGTGAGTTTGGAAGAATCCTCCTAGGAGAACTTGTCTGCAAGAGTCCTGAGAGGAGGTAGAGGGAATCTGTACACACTGGACAACTGGTTATCACTCTCTTCTCAGTCTCACAGAATCAATTTGTCCTGGCACATCTCAGGCTGTACTGCAACCGCAGCTCACTCCATAACCTCTTCTCTTGCTTTTCTGCGCATGTACTTCCCCACATATGTACACATGTGCACAGTCCAATACATAAGGCACGTAGTGCACCCATGCACACAAGAATGTGCATGCACACATATATGCAACTGCAAACATGTTTGCATGCACACACATGTGAACCACAGACACAGAATGTAAACATGAATGTGTGCATGCGTGCATGCACCCAGAGATACACACGCATACCATACCACCCCTCCCTGACGAGTTAGTATTATCCCCATTGAGCTGTGCTACAGAACTACAGAACTGTGCTACAGTACATGCACAGTTGCAAGGCAGTTGGGTGCTGTGGCTACAAGCCCTGGGAGAGGAAACCTAACTGGCGACCCAGGTCTGCTACTTGTGAGCTTCAGCAGGTCATTCGAATGCTCAGAGCCCAATTTTCCTAATTTGTAAGGTGCTCCTTTTCATTTCCATCTGATGGTATTTTTTTGAGCATAAAAGGCACTTGTGCATCTTATATGCTTAGCACTGTGCCTCACACTTGGTAACTGCCTGGAAACGATGCTTGTAACTGTTATTCATATCATTATTATTATTACCGTTTTCCCCCAGTCACTGCAGGCACTGAGCAAATCTTTAAGTAGCAAAATAAAAACCACTAATTTATCCATAAGGTGGGCAAACAAGTTCATTTTTTTTGATGGACTGGATTTTCACGATTGTAGCAGGCACGTTTTGATATTGTGCAGGCGCTGCTGCTGCTACAGACAGTGTCTGATAAATAAAGATAAGAATGACACATAGAGAGTTTAAAACATTCCATTTGTAGGCAAGAAGCCAGGTTCATGTGAAAGCCAGCCTGCATCCTGGAAACAACAGCAACAACAAATCCTGCTACAAAAACAACCCAACGCCTTTATTCCTTCCAATTGCTGGGAAGGATGGGGAGCAGAGAGGGCCCAGGACTGCCTCTTAGATTTGTAGTCATTAAGGAGAGTACTTGTCATTTTAAAGACTGCACTGTAAATAGAGAGACCTCATAAAGGAGGGATGCTGCTTTGGACTTCCTGTGTGTGTGTGTGTGTGTAATGATGGACGAGGAGGGCAGATGATGGGCCCCATTTATTTTAGAGATTGCTTGTGTCCTTGGTGAGGGGACAGGGGTCTGCCTGGCCTAACACCAAAACCAGGCTGCTTGCCGCACCACTGTCACTCCCAAGGGGCCACGGTGTCATAAAATCTTTTTTTTTTTTTTTTTTTTTTTTTTTTTTTTTTTTTTTTTTTTACAGGCAGAGTTAGACAGTAAAAGAGAGACAGAGAGAAAGGTCTTCCTTTTCCATTGGTTCACCCCTCAGATGGTTGCTACAGCTGGTGTGCTGCACCGATCCAAAGCCAGGAGCCAGGAGCTTCCTCCTGGTCTCCCATGCAGGTGCAGGGCCCAAGCACTTGGGCCATCCTCCACTGCACTCCCGGGCCACAGCAGAGAGCTGGACTGGAAGAGGAGCAACCGGGAAAGAATTTGGCACGCCGGCTGGGACTAGAACCCGGGGTGCTGGTGCTACAGGCAGAGGATTAGTCTAGTGAGCCGCAGTGCCGGCCATCATAAAATCTTAAAGATGAATTCTTGAGGCTGTCCATGTCCCCAGACAGCTGGACTGTTTCCTGGAACTGCAGGGAAAATAACCATAACTGGGTCCTTAAAACAGCAGTGCTGGCGGCCAGACGGCTGAGATGGGGCTGTCGGCAGGGCCCTGCTCTTTGGTCCTGACGATCCTTCCTGCCTCTTCTGGCTTCTGGAGGCTCCGAGTGTTTCTGGGATTGTGGCTGCATTACTCTAATCTCTGCCTTCCTTCGCTCTCCTGTACGTGCGTTTTCTGCTTTTCTATCTGTTTTAAGGATGCTTATCACTGGGTTGAGGGCCCACCTGCATAACCAGGGAGGGGCACATCTCAAAATCCTTTACCTGGTTACGTCTCTAAAGACCCCTTTCCCTAATGTGGTCATCGTCTCAGTATCACTTGTGCCTTTGGGGGCCACCACATCCTGCTGTTTGTTCTTCCACCTCGTGCTGTAAGAGAGAGTGTCTGTTTCCCTGCAGAGCTGTGAGTTTGGTTAATTCCTATCAGTGCTGATGGAGCCCAACACTGCATTTGAGTGAGAAGAGGGCATGCTGGTCTGTCTTCCTGGGTCGTGGATGAATGCCCACAGAGGCAGGCAGTAGATAGGAGCCTCCTTGACTTTCTTGGCCTCCTCCACCATTGAGAAGGATGCTGATGACAAGGACTGACAATCATTCATATGAGACCTTCAAACTAAGATGCCTGAGGTTATCTGATGCCACCTCTGCCTCTTCAAGAGCTTGGAGCCAAGCTCTGATCCAGGGCCGGCCGGGGACCTAAGGGCAGTGTGGCCTGTTGCACTCCCCTGTCTAGTAGCACAGAAGGCATGAGACTCGCAGAGTGACAGCCCCATGAGGCCTCAGGCATCCCCTCAGGGTTTGGCCATGTGCTGAGTGTAGGACTGCTAGCCCCACCCTGCCAGTGCCACTTGGCGTCTTCCCAAGGAGGGGTGTTCCTGGGGGCACAGAGCATGGACAGTCCTAACCTGGGACCCAGACACAGATGAGTCCTGACCTCTACAAGGCTCTGGGGTTTGTGGTCCTGAGTGGGTCTGGGAAGCAGAGGTCCTGAGTGAGGGTGGGCGCCTGTCCCTGCTGTCTCCACAGGCTTGGGTCCTGAGGGCTGAGGGGCTCTGTATGATCAGTGAGGCCTGGAAAGACTGGGCCTGAAGCTGACGCTGAGAGGAACCTTGAAGGAAGAGTAGATTTTACTGCATTTCCCTAGTAAGCTTCCGTGACTCAGGTAAAAGAAAATGAATTTTGCCCTCTTCTCTCGGGCTAGTTCCACAGCACGTTGATAAATGAATAGAAAACTGATCAGATATTTTACTTCTAGAAACATCCTGCACTTAATTACAAGGTGCTACTTGTCCCAAGTAGCAGACTCCTAGATGGGATGTGGACGGCTTAACCTTTGGGCTAAATGTCCCACCCCATCCCTTCTTTTTCCAAAGATATTTTCAAATGTCTAAGAATGAAGAGAGATGCCAGACAGAAGAGGCATTGCACCATTTCTTTGTTGTCTATCTGATCAGGTTCCGTAGGCCTTCCAAGCATGATCTCCCCAAACCACTGAGTACTAACACAAAATACACAAAAAACCAACTTCCATTTGGAATGCTAAAGGCTGCTCTGCTTCCCAGAGCTGGGGAAGTGTGCAGACAGTAAAAGCAGAGGCTTGCTCTGTGTCTACACTATCCCATTGCATCCTAATGGGGAAGGTACTCAGGCTCTCCTTTTTAACTATCAAAGCAACATAGCCAGGAGGGGTCAGAGACAGGAATTAAACCCATCAGATTCAACCCGGGCCCTTCGCATCGCACTGGTGAGCAGATGGCTTTGAGGAAAAGCAGGATTCTCTGCAGAACTGTCACGGGCTCCACCCCCTCTGGGTGCAGATGGAAGCAGCCCTGGTATAACAGAATGTGACTCCGTGTGCACTGTCATCCAGAAGAGGGCCAGCCTGTGCATGGAGGCCTTGGGGTCATGTTAGGCCCCTCAGAGCTCCCATGACACCCTCTAGGCTTGCATCCCAGGACGCTCTGCACCCATTATGACCTAATTAGTCCTGAGCCAGAGCCATCCCCTAATGGAGTCATTTGATGAAATGCTGAAGCAGAACCAATCATATTTGGGTTTGGATTTTGGCATTTTCACAGATGAAGGATTCTTCAGCTCACTTCACTCGGCAAGGCAGGCACAGGCCAATGGGACTGCAGGTGGATTGTGCTGTTCTGTCTTCTTCAGGAGCAACAAGGATTCTGGCTTGCAGAGATGACATCAAACTGAGTCAGACAACAACATGGGGAAATTGCTAGCCAGGAGGGACCCCCCCCCCCCAACCTTATTACCTCCAGGAGGCCAAAGACTCCGCTGCCAGGTCCAAGGCCACAGTGCCTGCTGCTACATCTTTGGTCCCAGGAGGACCACCTTGAGGTTAGCGGTTTCTGCTCCTGCCAGAGTGAGGAAACTTCACTCTCCCAACACATCCTCACACCCCAGGCTCCGAAAGCTGTTTCTCAACCTAGCATGCCCCTCCCTGTCTCTGATCTTTCAAACATTGTCTTCAACCAGAAATGTTTCTTGTTTTCATGATTTGGAAGTCCTCTCCAACTTCTGTGCTTAGATTCTTAGAAATGTGGTAACACCCATGTAGGATTAACATATATATATATTTATATATATTTAAAGATTTATTTATTTGAAAAGAGAGAGAGGGACACAGACACAGACACACACGCACGCACACACACACACACACACATGGTTTGGGGGAGAGATATCTTCCATCCACTGATTCACTCCTCAGGTGGCCACAATGGCCAGGGCTGGGCCAGGTCGAAGCCAGCAGCTTCTTCCAGGTCTCCTGTATAGGTGGCTGGGGCCCAGCGACTTGGGTCATTGCTTCTTTCCTAGGCCAACGAGTTGGATTGGAAGTGGAGCAGACAGGACATGAACTAGTGCCTGCATAGGATGCTGGTGTCTTAAGTGGTGGCCAGCTCCTGTGTTTCTTTCTCTCTTTTTTAAAAAGATTTATTTATTTACTTGAAAGACAGTTACAGAGGAAAGAGAAAGAGAGAAGGGGGAAGAGAGAGAGAGAGAGACAGAGACAGACAGACAGACAGACATTTGGGTCTCCCACATGGATGCAGGGTTCCAAGTACTTGGTCCATCTTTGTTGCTTTTCCCAGGCACATTAGCAGAGTACTGGATTAGAAATAGAGCAGCTGGGACATGAACCAGTGCCCATATGGGACGCCAGCATCTTAAACAGTGGCTTAATCAGCTGTACTACAACACTGGCCCCTATCTGTGCTCTTACATGACAAAATGCATTCATTTTATTCCAGCAGCCCCCAAAGTCTTAAATAATTCCAGCATTAACTGTAAAGTTCCAAGTTCAAGGTCGCCATGAAATATAATCCAAATCAGGTATAAGGAGACTCATGGTACAATTCTGAGGCAAAATTCTTCCTTGACATATGAGACACTTCTTTGTTCCCTGGAGTCTTGGTGGAGTCAAGCAACCAGGTCTATCCTCTGAGTGTCGGAGAACTGGGGGATGGTGTGTACTTTTTTTAAGAGTGGATCCCTACATGTTCATGTCTCTAGCAATTTCCCTTTTGCCCTGTCTTCCTCTGTCGCTCAGCCCCTCATTGCTCTCTTCCTGCCCTAGGTAGCTGCAGGCAAAGATCTGCAGACCGGAGATTCTAGAGGGAGGACACCAGAGTTCATCAGTTACCTGCTCCTCGTGCACTGTGTGGTTTTGTTCATATTAAGCCACTGATTTTGGAGAAGGGGGAGTTGAAGATTACATCAACAGCAGAATTTACTCTGGGTAATAGAGAAAAAGAGGAATCCATTATAAAAAAGGCAAATGAAACCTGGAAATCAAATGAAAGAAAGCAAATAGTGCACAAAGTCTTGTAACTTATTATGAATAACAAATGACTTTGGACTCTAACTCATAACTGACAGTGTACATAAGATGGATCCAGGACAAGCTAGTCTTGGGCTGCTCTGACACTTAGGGCAGGTCCATGGTGAGCTAGACTCAGCTGATTTAACATATGCATTGGGATTCCAGTGAGTTGACATTCAGCTCACACGACCTGTGTGATGGGGCCATGATGAGCCAAATGAGCTGATGGACAGCTGAGCTGGCCCCACAGTGGGGAACCATGAAGAGCTGATCTACATGCATTATCTGACATGCACGGTGAGTCCGGATGAAGACCGTAGCTACCCCAACCTCGTGCCTGTCTAGGAACTCTTCAAGCTTGGGTGTATGGATCTCTGAGTGACCATGTGGTGGTGGGGGGTCTTCAGGCCTCTGGGATCACCTTCTCTGCATTGTTCTGCTGGCCATCTATAAACCTTTTAAATACAAGAATGGTGAGTATGGAGGCTTCCCCCATGGCGTGTTTAATTTCCATGTGTTGTTGGTTTGTAGATTCAATCATGCAGTGGGAAACACAGATGAAGTCCCATATGTTTATCTTCTTGGTGCCATTTGACATTGGACCAGTGGAAAAGTGAGATCTGGGACCTGTATGTGAAAGACAGAGTGAAAACTTGCTCACCAAGGGCTCAGCTGTGGCTCAGAGTAGCCCTGAGAGGTGCACAGAGACTTTCAACTGAGTACCTCGGCATATTGCCCTGCAGATACCCCCATTGCAGGCAACAGCCTCAGGGGAGGACTTGGTGCTGCCTCCTTGCACCTCTAAACCCAAGCAGGCTCCTTGAGGACCTTCTGAAATTTTAACATCTCTTGTCCCATCATCCTTTCCTTCAGCCATATTTCCTCTTCCTCCCCCCCCCCTTTCCATTCCCATCCTTTCTTGTCCTCTCCCTTCTTTGAAAAGTCCTTGACATTTGTGTTAAGCATCTTTCTCAAGTAACATTGTGTAAAGGTAAACATAGAAAAAGTAAAGATTTAATAAAAACTTTTCTTCGCTTGGTTAGTGAATTAATTAAAACAGATTTTTCATTAGCTGTTGAAGATTTATCTTGGGGCTGGCGCTGTGGCATAGTAGGCTAAGCCTCATCCTGCAGCACCAGCATCCCATATGGGCACTGGTTCCTGTCCCAGCTGCTCCTCTTCCCATCCAGCTCTCTGCTAATGGCTTGGGAAATCAGTAGAAGATGGCCCACATGCTTGGGTCTCTGCTCCCATGTGGGAGACCTGAAAGAAGCTCCTGGCTGCAAACTTGGGATCTGCCCAGCTCTGGCCATTGTGGCCATATAGGAGTGAACCAGCAGATGGGAGACCTTTCTCTCTGTCTCTCTCTCTTTCTCTGTAACTTTACCTCTGAAATAAATAAATAAAATCTAAAAATATAAAAAAAGATTTATTTCTGTGGGGAGGGTATTATGATGCAGTGGGTTAAGCTACTGCTTAGGAGGTTTTCATCCTATATTGGAGCGCCTGGGATTGAGTCCCACCTCTCTCTCCTTCCTTCCTTCCTTCCTTCCTTCCTTCCTTCCTTCCTTCCTTCCTTCCTTTCTTTCTTTCTTTCTTTCTAGATTTATTTATTTATTTGAAAGTCAGAGTTACACAGAGAGAGAGGAGAGGCAGAGAGAGATCTTCCATCTGATGGTTCACTCCCCAATTGGCTGCAATGGCCAGAGCTGTGCCGATCTGAAGCCAGGAGCCAGGTGCTTCTTCTAGGTCTCCCAACAGGTGCAGGGGCCCAAGGACTTGGCCAGTTTTGTACTGCTTTCCCAGGTCATAACAGAGAGCTGGATCGGAAGTGGAGCAGCCGGGTCTCGAACTGGTGCCCATGTGGGATGCAGGCACTTCAGGCCAGAGTGTTAACCTGCTGCGCCACAGCGCCAGCCTCCCATCTCTACTCTCAATCCAGCTTCCTGCTAATGCATGTCCTGATAGACAGTGGATGATGGTCCAAGATCTTGGGTTCCCAGTTACCAATGTGGGAGACCCAGATGGAATTTCTGACTTCTGGTTTTGGCCTGGCGCAGCCAGGGATGTTGCATTCATTTGAACCAGCAGCTGGAAGATCTCTCTCTCTCTCTCTCTCTCTCTCTCTCTGTCTCTTTAAAACACTTCATCTCTTTGATATTTAACCAGTATTACTTTCTACAACTGCTTTAACGAGTCTTGCATATGGCTCTGATGTCATTCATTCACAATTTCTCTTCCTTGTTAGGGTCTGCAACAGTAGGAGGAGCGCACCTCACTCATGGTCTCACTGACCTATGCACTTCTCACTGTCCAGCTCTGAGAAATGGGATTAGAATGGGTTGTGCCAGGGTCATAATCATTACAGATTTTTTTTTCTTTCCTTATCTTGGTTCACCTTGGCTTCTAAATGTCACTCAGAGGCTTAAAAATACTTTTGTCCTTGGCCACACATATACATTTTCCTGTAAACACACATTACTCTAGAGATGTTTTTTGAGGGAGACTTTTATGGAACGTTTATTTATTGATCTATGATCCTTACTTTTGCTGTTTTAAAAGTTGAAGGAAGAGAAATTGTGAATGACCATTTTCATCAGAAGAAAAAACAGTTGGTATGACATAGGAGGGATTCAGTCATCTTGTTATAGCCTTGCAGAAGTCTTGGAGAAAAAGTCCAGAAAAACCAAGTTTTTGAGCTTTCCTGCTCATTTGCCCAAGAAAGTCCTTTCCCTTGTCTCCACTTTCCACAGCACTGCATCTATGGCACAACGGCTATTTTAAAATGGCTGTGATTGGTTTTTAATTAAATCACATACATGATTGCAACTGTATGCAGTTTTTCATAGTTGAATTTGTGTATGTAAAAGACATTGTCGTTGATTACATGGGGTGTTAGAAGCTAGACAGAAACTTGGAATTCATATAGGGAGACATGCTTGTCTAATTTGACACTAGAAATTTGTAATGTTTTAATCACTTGGGATTTAATATACACAGACATCTTTGGTTACTGCAAACCCAACTAATCAGACCTTGCAAATAACTTGATTTTCTTTCACACCTGGCACTTGGTTTACAGTGGAAGCAGCTAAAGTGCTCAAAACAAGCTTGTGTCTGATGAATTTTATCAATTCAAATTCCAGAGTGTGTTCCTGAGATGGCAAGGAGCTCATTCAGCTACAATGATGGATAAATGCCCCCAAATTGAACATGAAGCCACTTAACTAGAGTGAGTTTTGGAGCACATAGGCCAAGTTATATTGTATTATCTCTTTTTATCACTTTTGAGGTTAATGCTAGACATTTCCCCATGACGTTGGGGACCGAGATACCTCATAATGTAGTCTGAGCAATCTACACCTTCTTTTAATAGCCTTTGATTCAGTGCCTGTGCCTGAGGCCCTGCAGTAGCTACTATGGTGCTTGTGAAAGACTACTATTTCTGTCTACTTGAGCTTGCAATATAGAAGGTAGACAAATGAATCTACATTTCTTTCGCTTTAAATGCTAGCTCCTTTCTAAAGGCTTGCTAAATGTCAGAGCCCATGGTGTTCATTTGTTCCCCTCCACTCCTATACCACTTACAAACTATTCTATCTCTTGGTGCAGCTAGTATGGTGTCTTGGCAATATACTGTATCCTTCTTGTGGACAAGTGGTTAGTATTTTTATTGGAGGTACATTAGTTCATAGCAATTATAGCTATTGTCATTGAAAGCTTACTACTTGTCAGATACTTTCTAAGTGCTTTTAGTGTCTTTCTCAGTTAATCTTTACAAACTGCTTCATGGTTAAGGGGCTGTAATTATCTCTATTTTTATTAGCAAGCATGTGAATTAACTGCAGTTACGTGAGCAGCCCATGAAACACATTATCCAAGTGATTCATTGGTGGAGTGAATTAACCAATGTTGTCAATCTGTGATAAATGGGCACTTCATAAATTTCATGGAAAAAAGAATTAAAAGATACATTTATTTTGGTGCAAAAATTTTTTGAAGTCCACGCATGACAAGAGTCTTCAAAAGGTTCATGGAAAATGCATGTTATGAAAAAAGATGCATGGATTCCAAAAACTGTTCATAAGAAAATAAATTTTTTTAAAAAAAGATATTTTATTCATTTGAAAGTCAGAATGACAGAGAGGGAGAGATCTTTCATATGCTAGTTCATTCCCTAAATGGTTGCAATGGCTAGAGCTGGGCCAGGCTGAAGCAAGGAGCCTAGAATGCCAACCTCATCTCCTATGTGGGTGGTAAGCACCCCAAGCACTTGGGCCATCTTCTGCTGCCTTCCAGGCACATTAACAGGGAATTGGATTGGAAACAGCTTGGACTTGAACCAGTGCTCCGATACAGGATGCTGGAGTCCCAGGCAGCTGCTTAACCCACTGAGTCACAATGCCAGCCCCAATCAACTTATTTTTTAATTCCATTCTCTGCTAACCTTTTAAAGTACCCTGTACAAGTTCTCCACGTTGCTCATTGGTGCAGTTGTGTGGGTATTTCCATGAGAGAGAAGCTACATCTGGGCAGGAACTGGGAGCAGGAGATCAGGGAAGACCACTTGAAGGAGACGGGATCTCTCTGAGCTTTGAAAGAGTGACATGATAAGTCGGCAGAGACTAGAGGAACAGGGACTTCAAGGGGGAAATCACAGCATGAAGATATCCAGAAACAGGAAATTCTTTCTGGGATAAAGACAACGGGCCAATGAGTTTTCCTGAGTAAGGATCTATACAGTAGAAATGAGAATTTAAACCAAAAAGACCACCAAGTTAGAGTGTAGCTTCTTGATGCTGGGCCAATGAGTTCATCTGTTAATTTGATGACTATTTACTGAACATTAATCCGGGTCAGTGACAGGAATGCATCAGTATGCAAAATAAGCAGTCTGCATTTCATGTGGAGCTCCAGTGGTATCAGAGAGGCATGGTGGGTATCCTGTGAGGGACCCTGACCAACAGAGTGACAGAGCCGTGGTCTGCAGCTGTGTGGCAGGTGAGGACATTGCAACAGAGCCTGGTGCTGAGGGTACATCCAAGTCACTGTGGGGTCTGTAGTTTGTTGCTCTGTTTTGTTGTCCATCCTCTTATGTGTAAGCTGAACTATGAGGACAATGACAGGCCTGGGTAGGTTAATGCATTGCACTCTTACTGCACCAGATCTTAGATCCTAAGTCTGGCCACACTCCCCGTCCCACACCATGTCAATCACTCAGTCACTCTTATCAGATTCTTTCTTGAGAATTCTGTGGGGGCTGTTCCCAGATCACTTAATCCCACCAGCAACTGTGGGGATCAGGGGGTTATTGGTACTGTTTTTTATCTGCACAAACTGCGGTTTAGAGACATTTGGTAAGTTGAACAGAGTTTTAAAGCAAGAAGGTGGTTGGGGCAGATATGGGGTTGTTTTGTGTCTGAATTCTTCCTTGTGGCAGTCTGTCTCCATTTACACATCCTGCTGCTCATCTGAGGTGGATTTCTTCAAGGTCTCACACTGTAAATCCTTTGAAACGAACAACTAAGCCCATCGGTGTGGTCCACCTCCAGGCCTGAGTGGATGGGAGTGGGAGATGGAGCCTGCAGGGACCCCTCTGTGGTCTTGTCCACCCCCAGTCACTGAGGGGACATACAGTGAGAAGGCCTGGCAGTGAGGCCACTCCAGACAACCTTAGCGTGGTGCGGGTTGCTGTCAGATACCTCTGGCGGGACAGGAATTGAGGAGGGCTGGAGAGAGGCTGGACAAGGGGCAGGTGAGACAGCACTTTGTGATACAGAAAGATCTCCGCAGAGAGACTAAAATCTGCTCCGAAAAGCCTGAATAATCAGCAGAAGAGTCATTCGCAGCATAAATTCTTTGTTAAATATGAAAAGGAGAGACATCCAGCTGTACTCATTATCGTTGGTGATTTAGCCATTTAGAAAAATGCCTGCAGAAGAGTCCCTTGATAGCACAGGGGGGTTAATGTGTCTTCCACAGTCATTCACAGCCTCCCAGGGGACAGTGTACACTGTGGGGGAAAGTCCTGCTCCTCTTAGGGCTGACTCAGTGGTGCTGGGCGGGATTAGTGGGTGAATAAGGGGCTCTTGAGAATCTTCAGATGATGCCTCAAGCCCTGCCCGGAGACCAGATGAGCAGAGGTCGTAGATATCTGGTGTTTGGAGCTATTAATGCACAAACTGGCTTGGGCTGGACATTTGGATCAGAAATAGTCTGAGGAGAGAGGATTTGGCTTCTCATTAAATGATAATGATAATCAGGTGCTTCTGGTTCCAAAGGTTAAGTGGGGGAAGTTGCCCTGTATTTAATGAGCTGTGTATTACTGTACTTAATGGAAAAACAAAGTGCAATGCTATGATAGCTTCTGCTTTCTGTTGCCTGAGTCTCACACTTTGGCTCTGATTGCCATGGCAAATTACCAGCGTTATTCAGATCAGAAAAATAAACTTCAAATGGGAACAGTGCAAGACTCAAATTTTATTCATTTCCAACACTAATATTTTGAATGGCATAGATAAATAAAATGTGTTCAAATTTGCAATAGCAGTCCTCAGGGTAAAATTGACATTCAGCCAAAGTGGTAGGGATATTAAAATCAATAGATTATAAAGGAGAAAGCCTTTGGTAAATATTTTCCTGTTGAAATCCTATCTTTGGGTTTTATAATGCTGAAATATCAAAAAGGTTAGATTTGCATATGGGTGGGGCAAGATAGAATCTGGGAACCAATAGCAGTGCATTCTCCATTGCCCCTTTGTGCTTTGAACTTTGTCTTGCAGGAATTGGGTGGTCTGTTATGGGGGAGGGTTGGAGAGAGGGAGCTTAGAAGGCCTGCAGCAGAGGGAATGAGAGGTCAAGAGTCCATGTGGAAACTAAGCATTTCCTTGGTGGAACACAGCAGAACTGTGTCTTCCAGAACTGGGAATGCAGGAGAAATGTTGCTAGAAAAGTCACCCAATCAGGCAGCAAACTACGGCTTCCAAGACAACCAGAGACCATGGAAGATGATCTTCCCCAACTTCTGTCTTAACATCTCTCTGTGCTTTCCTGGAAAGGCAGTCTCTATGTCTTGGCCATGCGAACTGTCTGCTGACAATTATGATATAGCCTTGTTAATTTCAAAATCAGATTCTGGTGAAAATCAGGGTCCAACTAAATAATTTAAACAATGGGACTATTCAATTATTTTGTGTCTCAGACTACCTATAGGCAGACCTCAGATTCGAATGAAAGCAAGAAAAATGAAAGCCCTTTATCATAGCCATAGTATGGTGGGAAGAGCCCTCAGCTAGAGTTGAGTTACACCACCACCTTCTCCCAGCTGTGCAACTGCCTCAGTGCTATTAGCATCTCTGAGCCTTGAGGTTCCCTATCTCTGGGAGGCATCATAATAATTACCCCTGGAAGGCTGATCTTCTGCATTTTGACACAGAGACCTAGGCCTGTGGCATCACCTTAAAACATTTCTGGGTAACGTGCTTTTTTTTTTTAAGGAGGGAAAACATGCTATATCCCCTGAAGCTGTCTCTTGTGATGTGAGAGTATGTGTAGAAGGAATAGATAGGGTAGAGACTGGAGACGGCCTGACTCCAGAGCCAGCTCTTCAGTCTGTAGCCAACAGGGATTTGGGTTAATGATCATCTCGAAGATGGGGGATGATATAAACACACGACAGAAGGTGATTGACAGGTTAACAGTGTAAGACTGACAGCATATGGCTTCTCCAAGGTCTCTATGGTCATGTTCCTCATTTGGAGTATTCTGGCTGAACACACCCTGGACCCCAGCACTAGGAGTTACTTTACACTTCAGCAGATTGCAATTACCAAAAATAGCTTGCCAGCATCCCCCCTCCTTCAGGGTCCCAGGGATGTTTCTTCAGTAACTGTCCCCATCAATAAGGCAGGAGGTGGCATGTGACTTCTGAGCAGGGTGATAAAATGCCACCCTGGGTGTCTTGTTCTCTTGGGAAACTCATGGAAAAGCCTCGTAGAGAGGAGCTGAAGCCCCAGCCAACGAGGCTGTGCTCCCAGATAATAGGCAGCCCATGGGATCTGCTGGCGAGTCTCCTGGGGTGGGGTGGGGGGGTGGATGCAAGTCCTCTGGCCCCCAACTGAAGATCTCATCTAATTCTGTGAGACGCAGATAGGGGTCATCTCGGCTGAACCTGCCCAAATGACAGGTTTGTGAGAAACAAATAAAGATGGCACTATTTTAAGTCACTGAGTGTTGACGTTATTTGTTATGCAGCAATAGTAACTAACAGATTTTCTTTGGTGTTACTATATGATAAGGAGTCATACAGCCTACAGAACCTCTTAAGGCTACTGGTAGAGATTTAAATCCTGCCTTTGATGTTTAACCCTCATATGATATCTTGAACATTTTTTATACCTCAATTTGCCTTAACTCTTAAATAAAAATAATGTTTGTATCACTGGATTGCTGTAAGCTTAAATGAAGAGTTGGTGCTGTGGTATAGGGTGTAAAGCCACCTCCTGGAAGGCCAGCATACTATATGGGCACTGGTTCTAGACCCAGCTGCTCCACTTCTGATCCAGCACCCTGCAAATGCTCTTAGGAAAGCAGCAGAAGGTGGCCCCAAGTGCTTGAGCCCCTGAACCCATGTGGGAGACCCAAAAGAAGCTCCAGGCTTCTGGCTTTGGCCTGGCCCTCCTCCAGCCATTGCAGCAATTTGGGGAGTGAATCAGGGGTGGAAGATTTTCCCTCTCTGTCTCTCCCCCTCTCTGTAACTCTGCCTTTCAAGTAAGTAAATAAATAAATATTATTTGAAAATGGTTAAATGAGAGAGGGGCTATAAATGCTTTATGTAATAACTAGCACTATATGCTCAGTATCTAGCACTCAGATATAGTCTGTTTTAATGTTATTGTCCAAATGTAAAGTTTCTTTGAAAAATATAGAAATGCTTCAGATTTATCTGCATCACTGGTAAAATAAAAGATTTCTCAGTAGTGTTTAAAGGATGCATTTTGATACCATTAAGCAATGATGCCGCAATTTTGAGGAACTATATGTTAAGGTAATCTTTTAAAAAAATATTTCTGTTGGGACTGGCGCTGTGGTGTAGTGGGTAAAGCTGCTGCCTGCAGTGCTGGCATCTCATATGGGTGCCAGTTCAAGAGCTGGCTGCTCCACTTCCAATCCAGCTCTCTGCTATGGCCTTGGAAAGTGGTGGAAGATGGCCCAAGTCCTTGGGCACCTGCACCTATCTGGGAAAACCCAGAGGAAGCTCCTGGCTCCTGGCTTTGGATCAGTGTAGCTCCAGCTGTTGCGGCCAATTTGGGAGTGAACCAGTGGATGGAAGACCTCTCTCTCTGCCTCTCCTTCTCTCTCTGTGTAACCCTGACTTTCATATAAATAAATAAATCTTTTAAAAATATTTCTGTTATTTTAAATGGTTTACTTAAGGTCTGCTTTTATCCCAGTTTGGTTAACTGACCATGCTACTGCCAATGTAATTCATTCCCTACAGTGGCACTTAAAGCGCAGTTCACAAGCTCAGAGCCAGTCCCATTGCAATAAAACTGAGAATCAGGTAGGGAATAGAAGCCCCTACACCCAGGCCTGTATGTACACACAGGGCTTCTAGACTTGCTCCCCACACACACACACCAGGTGGAGATCTGCGCCCTGGTAGGATGGATGAGTGTATCACCCCCACTTTTACGTGGGATTGGCATGTATCCACAAGACAGGGTTTGATAGCTGTAAGACCCAAGTGCAACCCAGCTGAGCATCAGCCTGGGAAGTCAGGGGACTGCCTTTACAACTCCTTCTCCAACCATAGATAGTCAGGAAGGAATAGAACTCCAGCAACTGGGGAGCAGGGCACCAAAGGCAACATAGGAGTGCATTGTGGAGCTGATAAAAGCTTCACAAAACAGATACTAACTACCCTCATCTCTAAGCCAGTTCCTATAGTTTGAGCCCCTGGACCAGCTCCAATCCCAAGTGGAGACCCATGACTGAAATCCACTGAACTTATATCCTGGCCAGCACCACCTGTGGTTTGTTGCAGCAGGTTTGGGCTGCAAATATACTTCAGCAGCATGCAACTCATAACAAAGCAGCCAAAAGCCCATACCTCTGACAGGCTGGTCTTGGTAGGCTATGGGCTGTAGGTTTTATCCAGAATTGTGGTATAGGTGGCCAGAGCACTGTTCACTCCATTGCTCCCCCAATCCCAGATAGTATAACACAGACAGTAATTGTCTGCCTGAGGGAAGAAAATGAAGGTGGGTGCCAAGACAATGAATGCAAGCCAGACACCAGCACTCACTCCTGCCAGAGTTTGCACTGGGGCTACTGTGACCACAGCCATGTCCCTGCCAATGTGGATATCTGTGTGACCCCTCCAAGAGTCTGGGCCAGCACTGTCACAACCCCAGCCACAGTAAACTGAAGAGTAACAACCCCATGGTCCCAGACCCTGTCCCATGGGCTGTTACTAAGACCCACACAACCCTGCTGGGGCAGAGAGGAATGATCATACTGCCACTGCAATCAACTGTCATAGAAGAAGATATAGGGAGATTGTACTATGGTGTCCAACTGGAACTAAAGCCAAAAGCCCTACCAAATGAAAATCTGAAGAGGCACCTTCAGAAAAAGCCTTTTATCATGAAAGCCACTCATTGAAATTGGTAGAAACAGCTAATCTACCAGATGCACAAATATCAGTGTAGGGACACAGGGAGTATGAAGAGGTAAGACAATGTGATTCCTCCAGAGGAACACAATAATGTTTTAGAAATAGATTCCAAAGCAAAGGAGATTGGTGAAATGCTAGATAAAGAATTCAAAACAATTTAAGAATGCTAAAAGAGATTTAAGAAAATGTAGACAGATATTTGAATGAAATTAGGAAAACAGTGCACATGATATGAATGAAGAATTCAGTGCAGATAGAGATATTAAAAAAGAATCAAACAGAAAGTTGGAAATGAAAACTTCAGTAAATTGAATAAAAATGCAGTCAAAAGCCTCAATGACAGACTAGATCAAGCAGAAGAAAGAATGTCTGTACTCGAAGATAGGTCTTTTGGAATGCACAAACTAGGGATAAACATAAAAAAATGAAGGTAGCCTCCAATAACTTCAGGACACTATTTAGTAAACAAGTATTAAAACTGTAAGCATCCCTGAGGGCAAAGAGAAGAGCAGAGGTTTAGAAAATCCATTTAATGACACAGTAGCTTGAAAAACCCCCCAATATGAAGAAAAACATGGCTATCCAAGTACAGGAGACCCACAGAATCCCAAATAGACATGGCCAGAAATGATTCTCACTATATCATATTATAGTCAGACTCTCAAAAAAACAGCATAAAGATAAAATCCTTAAATTTGTGAGAAGAAAGCACTAGGTCACTTTTAAGGAGATGCCTATGATATTGACTGAAGATTTTTCAGCAGAAACTTTAGAGGCTAGGAGGGAATGGAATGATGCTTTCATGTTCCGAAATACACTTACCACTAACTAAGGACACTTAACCCACGGAAGTTACCTTTCACAGGTGAAGCAGAGATAAAGACTTTCCAAGGCAAGCAAAGCTGAGGGACTTCTCACCACCAGGCCATCTTTTCAAAAGATGCTTAAGGAAATTATGTGTGCAGAAGCAAAATAGAGATAGCCACCATCACAAAAACATGTGACACAGTATAAAACCCACTAAAAAAAAGATGTTCAAAATAAACAGAACAAATGTTTCCAAATGATAAGACTAAATTATTACTTATTAAGAATGTAAATTAAGTGTAAATTATCTACATTTCCCAAAGAAGAGGTAGATTGTCTGAATTAATAAAAAAGCAAGACCCAAAGATATACTGCCTTTAAGAAACTCACTTTGGTAGCAAAAACATAGATTCAAAAAATTTTAAATCATATCATGTGTGCTTTTCTGACCAAAATATAATTAAACTAATAACTAACAAGTAAAGAAACTCCAGAAATTGTACAAATACATGTAGGCTTAACTACATGGTCCTTAATGAACAGTCATTGATGAAATCAAAAGAGAATGAAAATAACTCCTTGAAACCAATTAAAATGTAACATTATGCACTAAAACTTAGGGGATGCAAACAGTAGTACTAAGGAGAAAGTTTAGTATACACTAAGTTGATCTGTATATAAAGATAATTGAAAATGAATCTTGATGAAGAATGGGGTAGGAGAGGGAGTGGGAGATGGGATGGTTGCAGGTGGGAGGGAGGTTATGGGGAGGAAAAGCTGCTATTATCCAAAAGTTGTACTTTGGAAATTTATATTTATTAAATGAAAGTTGAAAAAAAAAGAAGAAAGTTTATAGCAATAAGGACCTAAAACCAAAGGAAGATATCAAATAAGCAACCTAATAATGCATCTCAAGGACTTAGATAATGAAGAATAAATTAAACCCAAAGTTAGGAGAAGAGAACAAATAATGAGCATAAGAGTAGAAATAGGGGCCAGCGCTATAGTGCAGTGGGTAAAGCCTCCACCTGCAGTGCCAGCATCCCATATGGGCACTGGTTTGAGTCCTGGCTGCTCCACTTCTGAAACAGCTCCCTGCTAATGTGCCTGGGAAAGCAGTGGAAGGTGGCCCAAACCCTTGGGGCCCTGTACCCACATGGGAGACCTGGAAGAAGCTCCTGGCTTCAGTTGGCCCAGCTTTGACCATTTTGGCCATTTGCAGAGTGAACCAATGGATGGACAATATCTCTCTCTGTGTCTCCTGCTCTCTCTCTCTACAACTCTGCCTTTCAAATAGATAAATAAATAAATAAATCTTCTTAAAAAAGTGTAGAAGTAAATGAAATAGAAACTAAAAACAAATACAAAATATTAATGGAATGAGGAGTTGATTTTTTGAAAGGATAAAAACAAAAATGTTGAATCCTAGCTACACTAACTAAAGAAAGAGAAGACTCAAATAAATAAAATCAGAGATGAAAAAAGATTACAACTGATACCAGAGAATTACAGGATCATTAGGGACTATTGTGAACAACTATATGGCTAGAAGAAATGAACAAATTTCTGGACTTAAATAACTTACTAAAATTGAACCCTGAAGACACATAAAATTTGAGCAGATTAATAATGAGTAATGGGATGGAATCATTCATCAAAGGTTCTCCCCTACCCCTCTCCAAAAACAAACAAAAACAAAAACCAAACAAAAAAAAAAAAGGACTAGAAGCCTTCACCGCTGAATTCTACTGAACTTTTAAGGAAGAACTAATACCATTTATTACCAAATTATTCCAAAAATTTGAAAGGGAGAAAACTCTTCCATGCTCGTTCTAAGAAGTCAGCATTACCTTGATACCAAAACCAGACAAGGCAAGCAATAACTGTGGTTCAGTGGGTTAAGTCATTGCTTGGGACATCTAAATCTCATGTTAGAATGCTTGATTTGAATTCTGACTACTCCGTACTTCCAATCCATCTTCCTGCTAATGAACCTGGGAGGCGATGGATGGCGGCCCACATACTTGGGTTCCTGCAACCTGGCTGGAGTTCCTGCTTCCAGGCCTGACTGTTGTGGATATTTGGGGAATGAACCTGTAGATGGAAGATTCTCTCTCTCTCTCTCTCCCTTTCAAATAAACACCTTTTAACAATAAAACCAGGAAAGAACACAACAAAAAGAAAATTGTAGACCAACATCCTTTGTGAACAATGATGTAAAGAATCTCAATGAAGTGTTAGCAAATCTAATCCTATAACACATCACAAAATCATTTATCATGATCAAGTGGGATTTATCCTAGGAATGTCGGAATGTTTCAACACATGCAGATCAATAGACATAATCAATCTTACTAGCAGAATGAAGGCAAAAAAAATCATGTGATCATCCCAATAGAATGACTGTAACCAAGACAGCATGATACTCTTCAAAACAGGTGCATAATCAGTAGATCAGAATAGAGATCTCAGAAATGAATACATACATCTAGAACCAACAGATCAAAAATGCCACAAACACACAATGGGAATAGGAAAATCTCTTTAAAAAAATGGTGCTGGCCGGCGCCGCGGCTCACTAGGCTAATCCTCCGCCTAGCGGCGCCGGCACACTGGGTTCTAGTCCCGGTCGGGGCGCCAGATTCTGTCCCGGTTGCCCCTCTTCCAGGCCAGCCCTCTGCTGTGGCCAGGGAGTGCAGTGGAGGATGGCCCAGGTGCTTGGGCCCTGCACCCCATGGGAGACCAGGAAAAGCACCTGGCTCTTGGCTCCTGGCTCCTGCCATTGGATCAGTGTGGTGCGCTGGCCGCAGCGCACCGGCCGCGGCAGCCATTGGAGGGTGAACCAACGGCAAAGGAAAACCTTTCTCTCTGTCTCTCTCTCTCACTGTCCACTCTGCCTGTCAAAAAAAAAAAAAAAAAAAAAAAAAAGGTGCTGTGAGAACTGGATACCCACAGGCAAATTTAATTTTGATTCTTGTTTAGAACCATATACAAAAATAAATTCAAAATGGATCAATGGTACAAATTTAAGACTTGAAACTAATAGAAGAAAACATGGCAGAAATACTTTTTAAAATATTTTATTTCTTTATTTGAGAGGCAGAGAGAGAGAGAGAGAGAGATCTTCCATCTGATAGCTCACTCCCCAGAAGGCTACAATGGCCAGAGTTGAGGTGATCTGAAGCCAGGAGCCAGGAGCTTCTTTTGGTCTCCCACGTGGGTGCAGGGACCCAAGCAGTTGGGCTATCCTCCGCTGCTTTCCCAGGGCATAGCAGAGGGCTGGATCAGAAGAGGAGGCTTAGCCTACTATGCCACAGTGCCAGGGGAAATATTTTAAGTTAGCATAGACAATTGTTTTTTGGATAAAACCCCCAAAAGCACAGACACCAAAAGTAAAAATAGATGAACTCTTCCTGTCTTTTGAGGGCCTGGGCTACCCTTTCCCATCCATCCACCTGCCACTGACTGACCTGCGTCTACTGCTTTGCTTTCTTAACAGAGATGGCCTACTTCCTTTCAGGTGGACTGTACAACTTCCAGCCCTTCCTCACCTGCTCTGGAGTTTACAGAGCAAGTGCCACTCATTGCCGTAGCGTGGAGAAAGCCAAGCAGGGGCTAGGATACCAGGCTCAGCCACTGGCCTTCATGAAGCAGTAGAGTGGTTTAAAGTTGGCGGTCATGGCAGGAGACCTGGAGATCACCACTCCGAGTTCCTTGTTTGGGATGCGGTGTTGGACTTACTCTTGGCTCTGTCGGTTTTCCACTGGCTGCAGCCTTCTGTGAGTCTGTCTTCAGAAAGAAGAGACAGAAATGAGGAGCTGATGCTACTTGCTGAGATGGTGGTTGGGAAATATATATATGTGCATAAATATATATAGACCTATATATATACTCAGATATATATTCATATATATGTGTGTGTATATATATATTAGCACTTGTAATACTGTCTCTTCAGAGAAAAGAACAGAATGTAATGGCTGGTGCTGTGGTACAAGGGGTTAAACCACAGCCTGCAGTGCTGGCATCCCATATGGGCTGTGGTTAGAGGGTTAGAGTCCTGGCTGCTCCACTTCCAATCCAGCTTCCTGCTAATGACATGGGAAAGCAGTGGAAGATGGCCCAAGTGCTTGGGCCCCCACGCCCACATGGGAGACCTACAAGAAGCTCCTGGCTCCTGGCTCCTGGCTTCAGCTTGGCCTGGTTCTGGCAGTTTTGGCCATTTGGAGAGTGAACCAGCAGATGAAATATATCTCTTTTTGTCTCTCCCCTCACTCTATCTCTGTAACTCTGCCTTTCCAGTAAATAAAATATAAATATTTTTTTTTTGACAGGCAGAGTGGACAGTGAGAGAGAGAGAGAGAGACAGAGAGAAAGGTCTTTCTTTTCTGTTGGTTCACCCCTCAATGGCCGCTGCGGCCGGCACATCGTGCTGATCCGAAGCCAGGAGCCAGGTGCTTCTCCTGGTCTCCCATGCGGGTACAGGGCCCAAAGACTTGGGCCATCCTCCACTGCCTTCCCGGGCCACAGCAGAGAGCTGGACTGGAAGAGGAGCAACTGGGACAGAATCCAGCATCACAACTGGGACTAGAACCCGGTGTGGCAACGCCCCAGGCAGAGGATTAGTCTATTGAGCTGCAGCGCCAGCCATAAATATGTTTTTTTAGAGTAGGTTCTTGGAATAAATGTTTCTTCCTCCTTGAACTAATCTTGATGGGAGTAAAACAGACAAGTATAAGTTGGAAAATTGGTTTCTTGTGTCCTGGCCTTCTAATTTAGATGGGCACCATAGAAACCATTTTTGGAGCCAGAGAAGTAGGCTTAGTTGGGTTGGAGACGTCTTACTTGAGTGACTCAGAAGTCAAAAATGTAGTCAGTTCTGTTGTATACACTTGGCATCTACTTGAAATGGTCTAAAACTCAGATTGACACAGGAATGGCAAAACACTGGAAATGAAAGTGTGTGAAAAACAGCAGATTGGGCCAGGTCTTTAACAGAGTAACCCTCTGAGGGTGGTGGCTGCTGCAGGGGAAGCACCAGCTAAGCAAGTGTGATTTTGCCCTTTGTGACATAAGGGCATTCTGCCGATGTAACTACATTGTAATGTTTGATATTGAAACAGAGAGACTGTTATCCTACCTCACAGAATTCCTTTGAGGTTTAAGTTAGACAAGGCATGTAACATGCAAATTAACACAAGCCAGTATTTGTTAGTATTGTTACACATCACTTAGGAGGATTTGCTTTCTCAGTGTATTTTCTTTAGAGGAACTGTTGCTAATGAACTTTCTGGAAAGACTTTGTGTGTGTCCTCTGAGCCTGCAACAAGTGTATGTGAATATGCTTCCTGTTTAGTAAAGTTTTGGCCTCTGAGGATACGTTAAAGTTTAGGCAACAGCTAAAAATCAGATGGCTAATGAAGATGGTTAAACTGGTAATGCTATTTTTAATTAAAAAATGAATCATAACTCTGGTTTTTTACTGGGAAGAATTTTGGCTGTGTGAAGGCAGCTTCCAGGGAGACATGTTTTGAACAGCAGTAGCATTATGGAGCCTGCTTGGAAGGTGGTTCAAGTGGGAGAGAAGACAGAGACTCCGCCCGTTGCAGATCCACAGAGAGGATGGTACTGAGGCAGCAAGGGGATGGATTGCTGTGCAAAGTGAAGCCAAAGCTATTCTGAGAGCATTTGGAGAATACAAAGAAGTGGATGTTGAATGCTGTTGCCTCAAATTGTTGAGTGCTTCTGCCTCAGTGTTTTGGAAAAAGATCTGAACTTTAAGTAGGGAGACCCGCACCATGAATCTCTTGGTGCCCTTAACAAAGTGACTCGAGCTTCTTTAGACATTGGTTTCTTCACTGGGGAGATGAGACTGATTGTATTTGCCTTTTCTATAAACTCATGACCTGCTGGGTTTGGTGTAGTCACAGAGCAAAATGTGGTGAAAGTACTTGTAACAAATGCCATACAACATTAAAAAGAAGTGACAAGTTCCAGTGCCCCATATCACAGTACCATAGTTCACAACAATGGATTGTACACTGTATAAAGGACTGGCAGAGAGGAGCTGGTAGTGTCCAAACGCAAGAAAAGATAAGGAAATGGAAGGGCTCATTGTCAGGTTTGCTTGCTATGCTGATATATGGCACTGTACCTAATAAAATGTACAAGCATTAAATGTTCATAAAAAATTAAAATATTAAATAATAAGGGGCTGGCGCTGTGCCATAGCGGGTAAAGCTGTGACCTGCAGTGCCGAATCCCATATGGGTGCTGGTTTGAGTCCTGGCTGCTCCATTCTGATCCAGCTCTCTGCTATGGCCTGGGAAGGCAGTGGAGGATGGCCCAAGTCCTTGGGCCCCTGCACCTGCATGGGAGACCAGGAGAAGCTCCTGAGTCCTGGCTTCGGACCAGCTCAGCTCTGGTCATTGCGACTGTTTGGGGAGTGAACCAGTGGATGGAAGACCTCTCTCTCTTGCTCTCTCTCTCTCCTCTCTTGTTCTCATTCTCTGTGTAACTCTGAGTTTAAAATAAATAAATCAATCTTTTAAAAATAAAATAATAATATAAGAAAGCAAATAATAAGTTAAATCAGGAACTCAATGCATTCATGGACCCAAATGGTGTATTTTGGATCCAAAGTCCATCTTAGGGAGAAATTACATCTTTCATTTAGTTATTTTTAGTGACAATGTTAGCAACTTTTCGAGAAAATGATCACTAGTTAGATTTCTGGTTTGACCTTTTTATTAACTGTGTATTTATTATTTTTAAATTTTATGTTCAAATGTTGTCCCACCTTGTTAATTATTTGGACCCTTTATACACTGATTTCTCACTTAAGTATTCCTTCCTCTCTTATTTCATAGCTTTGGTGCTATTATTTTACGATTGCTGACAGAATATTGTATTCATGCGACTGCATTCCTGAGGACAAGAACTCTGTCTCACTCATCTTCATAATCGTACTATGCAGCACACACACACGTTGCGCCCCGACCATCTGCATTTGACTTTGGGAGGTTTGCATGGGCATATCACCCTGAAGCCCTCCCCTAAGAGAAGTCAGAATGAGTGGAAGAGGCATTTGTCAGAGCCATTCCTGTGGACAGGCTGGGCTATTTCCAAATGACCTGGGTAGAAAGCTTAGTAGAGAAACAGTTTCTCAAGTATTTCTGCTTTTATTTCATCTCGATACCTGTTCCCCTGGGGAAGAGAATCAATCAAAATTTATTGAGCAAGACACTAATGAAATACAGAGATAAGTAAGACAAGGTCCTCTATATAAAATGCCCATACCGTGAATCAGGAAATACAAAACATTATGTGATAAATGGTAACTGACAGTTCTCAAGGGCTCTCTGTGTGCGATTCTAAGGCAGCAGTGAGCATCATTTCTGGTAATGTGCATAATAATCCTAAGAAGCAGCTACAATTACTATCCTATTTTACAGATGAACAAGCTGAGGTGGAGAAAAAGAAAATATCTTGCCAAATGTACTCCACTGGGGACCCAGGATTCACACACGTTTTGCCAGACTCCATGGCTTGTGTTGTTTTGTTGGAGATGCTGTGGGAAGGAGAGAGGAGGGGGATGAGGGAGGCACAGGTATAAGTTACATAAGCAGACAAACGTGAGAGCCTAGTGGCTACACATGCAGCCATAGGGATGAGAGGCAACGTGATCCACATTCTTCCTCTTACATAAAGCTGTAAGTTGAACTCGCTCTGTGGTGGGAGTTCAGGACAGCAAATGACCCCTGTCCTCCTGGGGCCCACAGGTGACTGTGTGCATCAGGACCACGTGGGGGCTTCTGTGGCTCCATCAGGCCCCTCCCCATTAGAGTTACTGACAGGGTAGCTCAGAGAAGTCCAACACCCACTGAAGGTTGACAGCTTCCCTGGGCTTCCTGCTCCCTCTTGCTGGGCTTCACGGCCCAGCCCTCTTCTCTCCATGTCTCTGTGCACAGATACCTGTTCATCTGTTTGTTGGTTAAGTAAAACTGCAGTTGTTCACAATTCCCTAAAACATTAGATATATACAAATTTGTTTACACTTAATAACAGTAGCAGTAGCTTTAACAATCAACTTCAAACTGGAATATTATAAAAACATAGAAGATACCGGCGCCGCGGCTCACTAGGCTAATCCTCCGCCTTGCGGCACCGGCACACCGGGTTCTAGTCCTGGCCGGGGTGCCAGATTCTTTACCGGTTGCCCCTCTTCCAGGCCAGCTCTCTGCTGTGGCCAGGGAGGGCAGTGGAGGATGGCCCAAGTCCTTGGGCCCTGCACCCCATGGGAGACCAGGAGGAAGTACCTGGCTCCTGGCTTCAGATCAGCGTGGTACGCCAGCCTCAGTGCGCTGGCCGCGGCGGCCATTGGAGGGTGAACCAACGGCAAAGGAAGACCTTTCTCTCTGTCTCTCTCTCTCACTGTCCACTCTGCCTGTCAAAAAAATAAATAAATAAAAAAATAAAAAAAAAAACATAGAAGATAAACAGAGAGCAACATTGGAAAGAGAGGATACTTTTGTTTTTGTTAAACTGATACTTTCCGGTCTACCCGGGAAGATATTTTGAGTCTGATTTAATTAGAATCTTTAAATCCTCATTAGTGTGCTAACATGAAGATGATAACAGATGAAGTCCTCTGTCTGGAGTTGATTCATGGTTGTTTGCGTTCATCTGGATTTGAAAAGACGTAAACAAGAACTGTTATAGTGCATGCAGAGAAAAGACTCCCTACGGAAAAAGCAGTTGTTCCATGAAGAAAGTAATATCTACTCTCCTCCTTTGTGTTAATTCAGGAAAACTTTTGAATTATTGCTGAAATAATAAGGAATGTTAGCACCCTGTTCGGCAGATGCAGTCATCGACGTCGATGTCACACTGGCCACCAAAGGTCAAAGGAGAAAAGCCCTCAGATTCCTTTGTCTCGTGACTTTGCCCCCTTTTCTGCTCTCTCTATCCTGAAAATAGGATCTGAACAGAAGAAATCAAGTGGATTAAAATTACTGCAGACAATGCCTGTGAGGCACTGACAAAGCTCATTTTTATGAGCTCATGGAGAGAGCTGGACACAGAGATCTGTCACCTCTCTTGTCTACCCATATGTGCAGAAAACACTCTTCTTCCAGTGTTAGTTTATTAAACTTGAACTCCGAAATAACCATCACTTTTGTTCCTAGTTCTATCCTGATTATTTATTTACACATCTGATAATCTTGCTGAAATGAAAGCACCTGGATTTGACCAGGGCCATGCCAGATAACAGGATTCAGCAAAAAAAAAAAAAAAAAAAATTGAAAAAAAATTGAAAAAAAATTGAAAAAAAAAGGCATTGCAGAAATACGGATGGATTAGTCTTTCAATATTTTAAGTTTGCTTGGAAAAAATATAAAATTGGACTGGCTGCTGTATGAGTATTTTGGTGGAAGCATGAGAGAAGCCCTGCAGAGAAAGTAGTGCATGGACTTAGATGTGCTAGATTTCTGTTTAGTGTCAGGAGAAGCCACAGAAGAGCAATGGAGATTAGCAAGGAGCTGGGTGCTTCTTTGAGAAGAGAATACCAAGGACAGATATGGAGCAGAGTCTTCTGTGTTTTGTGCAGACACGTCTGCCTTCGCAGAATACACTTGTCAGTGATTTCATGGTGCTCTATGTTCCTCTTCCGCATAAATGCAGAATGGGAACCCACTAGGGGTGTCTTCCCGCACCAGTCACCAAGTTCCTCTGAGATTCAGGTCTCGCCAGCCAGCAGCACTCAGAAGGAAGTGCCCTGCTTCATTGACGCTCAAATGTTAAATCAACTTGAACTTGTCTGCATTCCGCATGTCTCCAGCTGTTCTGGGAGTGAGGGCAGGGGAGGTGACCTCCTCATGCCTTGGTGACTTCTCTCAGTGCCACTTACTTTAAGACAATCATTGTGTCAGCCTTTGACAAACGTCAGTGTCACCGTTTGCCGGGCGTGGCTTTGTCTTATGCAGGAAAGCTCTCAGGAATCATTAACTGTGGCCAAAGACACTTGGACTCCAAAACAGAATTCGATTTAAAATTCTGGAGCATTTTCTCTGCAATAAAGGAAGCGGTTGTTTTGTTTTCTATCAGGAGGGCCTTTTAGTTTTGCATTTCATATTCTCTGGCTTTGACACATGGATTAATGCACGTCCTTTGGCATCGGCAGGAAGGGTAGAAAACTCTTGGAAATAAAGCTGTTGAGTCTTCCAGCCCTTGCTGAGCAGTAAGGATCACCTTGGTAGTTGCTCTGGGGAAAATGTGCACAAGTGACACAAGCTCAGGTCCTCATCCCCTGGGACACCTCAGTGTCTTAGTGTCTTGCCCAGGGCCTACTACTGGGTATCTCATGAAAGCTTGCTCTCAGGGCCTCTGCATTATGTTATGTGCCGGGATGAGTGGTCAGTATCTCTTCTGGCTGGCAGCAGAGCCCCATCCACACTGCCTGGGTGTGGGCACAGACTCTAGGTGGGTGACCCGCCTTCCTTACACTCGAGTAGTCACCCAGCACTACAGTCTACTCATCTCCTGTCATCCTCAAGGAGAGCCTGGGTTTACTCCAGCTGGGAACAGGCCACCGCCTCGCTGGGCATCTCTGGGATAGGAGCTTTCCCCGTACACCTGGAACTTTTCCAGGTTACTTTTCCTGCCTCTTCCAGATCACCCTGCTTTTCAGCCCATCCTTTCCCTCTCTCAGATTAGCTGAGTCCTACCTGGTAGTAGGTAGGGGAGTAGGTAGTAGGGGAGTGAACCAGGGGAACTAGGTAGTGGAACACTCAGGCATGTCCAAACCTGGACTCGAGCTTTGGAGATAGTTAGTTCCAATATTTGACTTAGACTCAGCCCCAGTCAAGGAGGGGAGCCAGTGGAGGACTCTGGGGCTATCCTTGAACAGCATCTCAAAGGGTTCATAGAAATCCAGGAGGGGTTACCGTGGTAACTGGGTGAGTACCTGGGACCCATGCAGCAGAAACACAGGTTTGCAACTAGAAGTGAACTACACGTGAGTCTGGGTGATGCTAAAGTCTCCTCTGCCTTCAGACCTTTCCCTTCCACCACTGGTGCTTACTTGGACGACCTTTCTGTTCTTGGGTTCTCCCAGCATCAGTCTGCAGTCACACCCCAGTGATACAGCCCCCACCCCGACGTCTGAGGCCCCAAACATGCATCTACTTTCAAAACTGACTTCTTCTAGGCCTCACGACTTTGTCTCCAGCCAACGAGCATGGGACAGCTTTGTGACTTGGATTGTTCCTTTGCTGTGCTCAGGATGCGGCTCCTGGCTCTCCACTCTTGGAACTTTGCTGCCAGGCTGCTTTGTCCCTGGACATTTCCCTTTGAACTTCAGCCAGTACTGTGTATGTACTTCCTTCCAGAACCCAAAGCACTTGCCTGTGCTGTGTACCACGTTTAGTTTTTACATTAATACTTGTGGATCTGTCTTGTCTGTTCAAAGGAGAATTACAGAAGAGATCGGTGCATTCAGGGCGGTACGAGAGCATCTTGGGAACAGGGATCATTGGTTTCTTAACTTCCACAGAGCATAGCAATGGTGTGGACCCTATAAATGTCACTGAAGTGATTAAGAAACAATGAAAAAAAGGAAGTTACTTTAAAAAAAATGATTCGTTTATTTGAAAGACAAAATGAGAGAGAAAGAGAGGAGAGAGAGAGAGATATCTTCCATCCACTGGTTCACTCCCCAAATGGCCACAACAGCTGGGGCTGGGCCAGGCTGAAGCCAGGAGCCAGGACTTCTGGGTTTTGTAGGTGGGTGCAGGGGCTCAAGGACTTGGGCCATCTTCTGCTGTTTTCACAGGCCATAGCAGAGAGCTGGATTGGAAGTGCAGCAGCTGGGACTCAAGGCAGCGCCCAATATGGGATGCTGGTGCTGCAGCCGGTGGCTTTACCCACTATGCCACAGTGTCAGTCCCCATAAGTTACTTTTATAGGATCACTATTCATCACTTTACTATGACGCATACCTAACCCCATTATTTACACAACATATTGTTGATCTGAGATCCTTTTCTGTAAAGACATTTTTCTTTCCAAATCATAACATGTATAGACACTCAGTATTTTTTTTTCTCATTCAATTTAGGTAAGAATTTTATTTAAAGCACACGACACCAGGAGTCAAAAATGTGTACCTCTCAAGATCTTTCACAATGAAACTTGGCTGGGTCCTGTGAGCAGGGCGCAGTTCAAAATGCAATTATTAGTGGTGGGTGATGGGCATTGCACTTTCTAGGAGGTGGTGACTCAGGTGTTGAATCTGAGGCGTCACAGCAATTTCTTGCTGTTAGCCCTCTTGTCAGCATGCCTATAACCCAAAGGCACCACGATGAGTAACTAAGGGGCAAAGTGTCAGCAGCCAGTCGTGTATTCTTCAAATAAGCCCCCTTGTTAAAAGAATAAATCTGACACCAGAACTCATTCTGGCTTTCCTTCAGTAACTTGTGGGGACAGAAAAGCCCAAAGCCTCGTGTTGCTAAGATACCTAACATTCGTCAACTGAAAAGTTGAACCTTTTAGAAAAGCGTATGTCACATTGACATACACTGTGAGAGAGCAAGAGAGATAGAGAGATTTCCAACCAGTTTGTCACAAGGTTTGTCTTATTCCCTTCTATGTGTGTGTATGTGTGTGTGTGCATATTAAAAACTGTTAATAGGTTTTGGAAAGCAAATCCCCACTTTCATTGTGAGCATCTCAGGATTTTATTTTGCATTTTGAGGGCATTTTCTGGAGAGGCTTGGAAATGCCAAACTGTTATACCAATGGAAGTCTTTCCAGTTTCTGTTAAAACCAAAGCTAATTTATTTTTTGTTTATACTCCACTACCTTTGACAAAGCTTCCTCTGGAGATGTATATCTTCATTCTCAGCTCCTTTTGTTTGTCATCTTTTTTTCCCCTTTGTTTTGCAACTGACAAGGGAAAAAAAAAATCTGACATCAACCTTGGAAGATGGTAATGCATTCAAGATATTTCTTCCCCTCTCTCAGATGTGATAAAAATCTTGCCTAAAACCATGTCCAACCTTTTCAGCAGAAAGTCCAGATGGCTTTGCAGCCTGTATAACAGACTTTACTCACTGATGCTTCTCACAGTGTCAGCAGGGCAATGTCGTTTTCACAACATAAATGCAAAACAAAAGACAGCATCTGTGTTTAGGGAGGGTTGGGGGCTTGGTGGGGAGCTGATGGTTGTGTTGTCTGGGAAGAGAGTGCAAACAAAGAGAAAACTCAGAGTTGGCTCAGAGGAAAAAATCTCACACAAATGAGAATTCCATCAGGTGCTATGGATGGTGAGGTGAGGGTGAGATGGCTGAAAATCAAGTGCAGGTAGGAACAAGACAGATTCTTTGCATAAGAAAGAATTAAACTTTTCTGCCATTGGAGGTGAACCGGAGCTGATGCGATCAGTTAAGTGTGTCATGTCTCTGGATGCTCTTGCAGTTCTTTTTTTTTTTTTTTTTTTGACAGGCAGAGTGGATAGTGAGAGAGAGAGAGACAGAGAGAAAGGTCTTCCTTTTGCCATTGGTTCACCCTCCAATGGCTGCCACGGCTGGCGCACTGCGGCTGGTGTACTGTGCTGATCCGAAGGTAGGAACCAGGTGCTTCTCCTGGTCTCCCATGGGGTGCAGGGCCCAAGGACTTGTGCCATCCTCCACTGCCTTCCCGGGCCACAGCAGAGAGATGGCCTGGAAGAGGGGCAACTGGGAAAGAATCTGGCGCCCTGACCGGGTAGAGGCGCCGCTAGGTAGAGGATTAGCCTATTGAGCCGCGGCGCCGGCCTCTTGCAGTTTTATTATGAGAGATTCCATTTCTGATGTCCCCTGGATGCTGAGGTGCTGAAATTTATCATCATCAGTGTGTATGTAAGAATAGAGGCCCAGGGAAAAGTGAGATGGCAGTAGGACTTGGAATGTCCTCGTTTGTCACTTGTTCCTATTTGTTTTCAGTATGAGTAATAATTACTTGTTTCTGGTGGACACAGCACATTCTAGGTGAATGAAATTATTTGCAAATGCAGCTGGTGGGTCCATTAGCTTATCTGGAGAGATGATCATGCAGGACAGAACAGACTTTCTATTTTACAGTGGCAGAAGCTGACTCAAGGAAGACCGCAACCTCTCTGCTTCTTTTACAATAATGTCTAACCGCTTCCATCCAGTGATGATAACCATTGGGTTATTATTTCTTGCCTTTCTTTTCTATCACTCCCAATTTCAAAGCTTTGGTTAACTCATTATCATATGAGGGGAACTTCAAAGAGTTCATGGACATGAACTTTTTTTTTATATTTGATTTTTCACAAATTTTTTGAAGTACCCTTTTGTTTTCCAGCCTGTAAACCATATTCATCACAGAAACAAGATTTACGTCTGCTATGAAGCCATTGTTAATCAGCTCAGCCCAATTCCAACAACGCTGTGTTGCCATAGAATAAAGTGGTGGTTCTCAGTCTCATGTACATAGTATACTCTCCTCTGGAAATATGAAGACATTTCTAGTGCCAAGGCCCCAACCTAGGCCAGTTATAATAGAATGAATGCCTGGAATTGAGGTCAGGTTATCTCTATTTTATTTTTATTTGAGAGTGAGAATAAGGGGGGGGGGAGAGAGAGTCAGAGAGAGAGAGAGAGAGAATGAATCTTCCATCTACTGGTTCACTCTCCAAATGCAAATGCCAAGGCTGGGCCAGGCCAAAGCTAGGAGCTGGAAATATCATCCAGGTCTCCCATATGGATGGCAGGGACCCAGTTACTTGAGCCATCACCTGCTGCCTCCCAGCATGTACATTAGCAGAAAGCTGGAATTGGGAGCAGAGCTGGATCTCAAACCCAGATACACTGATATTGGGATGTGGGTATCCCCAGTGGTATCTTACACTGCATCAAATGTCTGTCCTGACATTTCTGTTTTTGTTTGTTTGTTTGTTTGTTTTCCCAAACAGGCTTCAATGTGTAGCCAGAGTGGAGAATAACTGGCATGGAAGTAAATAGCTGGCTTTCACCAGAATGGCTCGGCATGTGAAAGCATTTTGAATGTTTTCCTTATGTGTGTTCATCTAGTTTCATCTATTTAAACTTCATTGACCCTGGAAGGCCAGGACAATATCTTTCTGTTTGGGGTCATGCCATAATGTTCAGTGCAGAGCTCGACACAGTGACATTTGTAAATGCTGACTGGCTGATTGATGGGAGCTGGGAGCATGACTGTGACATGGGAGTGAGAATAATCAAAAGAGTGAAAAATCAGGAAATGACCTTTAAGGTGCTACAAAATCTTGAAAAGGCTGAGACAGTTTGTTTCAGGAAGATATGTGGGGTTTACATGCATTTGCACCCTAAGCCATCTGCGTTGAAATGAATTGATGTGCACTTTTGGCCTCTTAAAGCCTTTTAGGTAATAGTCAGATAGACCATCAGAATTTCATTAGAATATATTGGGGACAGAATTGGAGATCTTTGATTAAATTGTGGAGAAAGAAGAGCCCAGTGAACATGGAGGAGGAGAGGGTTTGGAGTTCAGGCTCTACCAACAGTGAGAACCTGTTGGTTCTAGCTTTGAAATCTTGGCTTAGTCATCAGAAAGGCTAGAGTAGGTAAAGTGGCTTTTGAAGAGTTTTTGATTTTTAGAGTTATTTAAGTCTAAAGTTTGGACTAATGATCTTATTTTTTGTGTTATTTCAAAATATTCTTCAGAGAAATAGCTTCTAATATAATCTAATATGGAAGATCTAGGGCTTCCTTAAAATTCTGTTAGTTCACAGATTTTAGTAGGAAAAAGTGGCCCTAACTATGGGGTATCAGTAAACTCTTGTTATGAAACAAACCATCCCAAAACTCAATGGCTTCATCAACAAACATTTGTTAGTTACTCAAGAGTCTGTAGATTGACTGGGGCAGGACTGATATTTGCTGGGCTCTGTTAAGAGTTGGCTTCCACCTGTGATTTAGAGTCAGGTCTGCTCCACATACATCTTATCTTCCTTGTGTCAATAGCTACCTGGTACACATCCTTAGTGTGGTGATGGCACATGTGCAAGAATTCAAGTCCAACTGCTCAAATGAATTTCAGGAATTTGCTTATCAAAGTCACCAAATTCCACCAGTCTAAGCAAAACACATGTATAAGACTAACATCAATGGCATGGAAAATATATTCCTTCCCTGGAAGAGGGAGAGAAAGTATTTACTGAACTATCATCTAAAAGACTTCAACAGGCTAAGTTAGTGTAGGATGCAGAATAATATAATGGCTCCAGAAAGGTCAGACTAAATGCTTCTTTTCCTGTGGCAGTTTGTTTTGTAATAGAGATGTCTTGAAACACCATGATCAGAGGAAATGATTTAACAGATTATTGGCTACTGGTATTTCCATAATAAATTTCATGTCTTTCCAGACAGTCACCAAATTGAGATGCCTGATCAGTAGGAGGTATATTGAGGGATGGCTCCCATGCATAGAAGTGTCTTGGAGGTAAGAAGATCAAAGTGTTGGCCTTCAGTATTGGGGAGGCAAGTGCAAGTATGGTAGAGAGAGTTGTCTATAAATTTGCCTGGAATTTCCCAAGTTTAGCATCTTTCTGCTCATAACATATTTAATGACTGAGAAAATTCTTGGGCACAATCAAGTTGGGGAAAGAACAACTCTTTACCATCTCTACTCCAAGCAGAGTTGGAGAAAATAATGGCACCAGGATGAATGCCATCATTTCAAATTCAGGATCACTAACCTTAATGGTTGGTAACCCTGTTGGCTCTCCCTTGCTTAAGATTATAGGCTGGCGCCGCAGCTCAGTAGGCTAATCCTCCGCCTTGCGGCACCAGCACAGCGGGTTCTAGTCCTGGTCGGGGTGCTGGATTCTGTCCCCGTTGCCCCTCTTCCAGTGAAGCTCTCGGCTGTGGCCCGGGAGTGCAGTGGAGGATGTCCCAAGTGCTTGGGCCCTGCACCCGCATGGGAGACCAGGAGAAGCACCTGGCTCCCGGCTTCAGATCAGCGCGGTGCGCTGGCCACAGCGGCCATTGAGGGGTGAACCAATGGAAAAGGAAGACCTTTCTCTCTGTCTCTCTCTCTCTCTCACTGTCCACTCTGCCTGTCAAAAAAAAAACAAAAACAAAAAACAAAAACAAACAAACAAAAAAAAACAAAAAAAAACCTCTCTTGATGCGTACGTTTTAACTACCCTCCTTTTTACATCAAAATTAGCTCTTTATTTACCATTCTTCCTTCATTACAACCAGAAAAATACATTGTTTAATTTCTTGGGCTAGATTCTCTGCTGCGATTCTTGATTATATTGTCTCCCACCTCTTTGGAGACTGTCAATGACTGTCCATACTTTCTAACATTTCTCAGTATTCTTGTTTGCTCATTTTTTTTTCTCTCATTTTTTTCCTATACAAAATGTCTATCTAAGCCAACAAACAAAAGCAAAGTATAAAGAGTTGAGTAATGTATAGCTACAATTAATGTCTACCTGGAACCCCAGAATGTATTCCCATTTGAAAATACAGTAGCTTAACCTCATCCACAGTTTTGTTCTCTAAGGTTTCAGTTACTCATGGTTCATGAGACTGGTTCATGAGAACCAGTTACTCATGATTCAAAAATGGGAAATGGAAAATTCAAGAAATAAACAATTCAAAAACTGAGGTAACAGGGCACATGAAGACAGAGAAAGCAAATTCTGGTCTTAAAGAGAAGCTGCCACCTCGGTGGCCCAGGGGCATGCAACCCTAACTGTAGATTGCAATGCAGCTGCCTCACCCACGTGCCCTGTGATTGTTTATTCAATGGTGGCAACTGAGTCTCTTTAGCAAGTTCAGTAAAGCCAGGCAGAAGATGAATACTTTTTAAACGTGTTGAATGTTAAGAGAGAAAGGTATAAGCTACCGTAAGACCGTAAAACAGGGACCTAAAGAATTTGGGAGACCAGGGAAGTTCCCCTAGACGACGTATGCAAGCAAAAGCCAGAAAGATGATCAAGAGTTAGGCTTTACAACTGTATATGGGTGAAATGCTCATTTTCCATTCAATTATTGTTTATAGCCGTTGTCTATATTCCAACTAACTGAATCTTTTTGTTTTTTACTTGTTAAACTTCTTATTTGGTGAAATATTAAGCCTTTACACTGTAGTGTAAATCTAAAATATTTTACCATAAAAACTAAAAAAAGATACAGGTAGAAGGAAGGAGGGTGGGAGAGAGGGAGGTGGGGAATATCATGTTCTTAGACTTTAGCTACAAATTATATTGAATCAATATTTTATTTTATTTCAAAATTAAAATAAAAATGAAATAAAAAAAGAGTCTTTACAAACTAGGCGATGGACATCACCAGCTTATGTGGAGACTTGTGTTGGGGTTGCTAAAAGACCTCCTTTTGTCCCTTACATATTGTTCAACCGGGGTGATCCCTCCCCTGCTTTTTTTGGTCAAAATTCTAGTGCATCCCAGATGTTAGAAAATTCTAGAGCTACCTAAAGTTGCAAAGATTGACTCACTTGGCAGTTTAAGGTGCAGTGTCCTGTATGCTGACAAACAATTTGAAGTATATGTAAATGAGGACTCTGGCTCCTGGCTAAAAGTCTGTGTATGGTTTTCGGTCCTGACTATGGGCAGTCGCAAGGGTTTGTCTCAGACCTCATTCAAGCAGCTGCTCTCTGCACACAAGACTTGGTGGACAAGCAGTGCGTGGCTGTTGTCTGTGGTCATGGACACTTTTATCCACTTTGACTCGGTACTTTCCCATGCTTAGGCTTCTCCCTCCTGCTTCTGCCTGGCCTCCCAGGTTATTAAAGGGCAGGGGGATATTTTTTTGGAGCTCCTGGGCAGTGAGAGGATTCCTGGTCCTCACCTGGTGCTGTTCTATGGCAAAGTTCATGGACACTGGGGAGCCAGCATCTTCATCAGTATGCCACTAAGTGAATAAAGGCTTGAGAGCCACTTACCTTTGACTCATTGTTCTAATTGATTACCTTGCTTCCAGCAACTTAACAATAAGCTTTAAAGATTTCCTTATTCACTTATTCAAAAGGCAAAATGACAGAGAGACAGAGGGAGAGAGGGAGAGAGAGCTTCCATCTGCTGGTTCACTCCCCAGATGCCTGCAACAGCCAGGCTGTGCCTGGCTGAAATCAGGAAGGCCATCCTGGTCTCCTGTATGAGTGGCAAGGGACTAAACACTTGGGTCATCATCATCTGTTGCCTTTTATTGCCTTCCCAGGACCTTAGCAGGAAGCTGGATCTGAAGTGGAGCAGCTGGAACTCACACCAATTACTTGAATATGGGATCCTGGCATCACAAGCATCAGGTAGACCTGCAGTGCCGCAACACCAGCCCTTCAGTAATGAATTTAAACCACGTCCTTGGCAGGGCTGGGCCTGTGGCAGGCTGACCGCTCAGAGTGGATGCCAGCCTTTTCCTCACTTTCCCCTTTCCCATCCTGGAGGGCAATAGGATAAGTGTCTTGCTTCATTTTTACACTCCATGTCTTCTGGTGTTTATAGAAGATTCTTTCCTTTTCTAGCACTTTTAGAGTTTTTTTTTCCTTCCCCCGAAGGACTATTATAGTGGCCTCTTAACTAGTCTCTCTGCTTCTTATCTATCTTACTTCCAAATCCTCTTAGCTTTGCTGGTAGATTAAATTTTCTCAAATGCAGGTATAATGTCATCTACAATCAAAACCCATCAAAGGATGCCCATGTGGCATGGGATGACTTCCCCAATCCTCCCTCTTTATCTCTAACAGCTGCTCTTAAGCCTCCTCAATCACAATCCACAGCCAAATTGTATCCCTGCCACTCACTGAACTGACTTTGCCCAATTCTACTCCCTACACCTTGCCTCCCCCGAGGTCCCCCGTTCCTCAACTCCCATCAACTCAGCTCACACTAGCCTGCAGATCCAGCTGACACAAATGATGCCTCCTCTACTAATTAATTCTCCTCTCTTGGGTGCTCTTAAAATATTTTTAGGCCAGCACTGTTGCTCAATAGGCTAATCCTCTGCCTTGCGGCGCCGGCACACCGGGTTCTAGTCCCGGTCGGGGCGCCGGATTCTGTCCCGGTTGCCCCTCTTCCAGGCCAGCTCTCTGCTATGGCTCAGGAGTGCAGTGGAGGATGGCCCAAGTGCTTGGGTCCTGCACCCCATGGGAGAACAGGAGAAGCACCTGGCTCCTGGCTTCAGATCAGCGTGATGCGCCAGCTGCAGCGCGCCGGCTGCGGCGGCCATTGGAGGGTGAACCAACGGCAAAAAAAGGAAGATCTTTCTCTCTGTCTCTCTCTCTCACTGTCTACTCTGCCTGTCAAAAAAATATTTTTAAAACAATTCTTTTATGTTACCTATTGCATATTATAATTTGTTCATTCATTTAATACATACTGAATGCTTTTTTCCTGAGGGTAGCAATTGTATCTTCTTCACTTTAAAATCCCTAAGGCCTTAAGAAGGCCCAGTAAACATTTACTGAAAAGGCACAGGGATTTGAAATCAAAATATGTCAATACAAACCAGCTTTGTCACATACTATCTCTGTGGCTTTAGACAATTTACTCCTTTTTTTTTTTTTAGCAGCTTGCTTTTTTCTCATCCATCAAATGAATATAATAACACTTGTTCTTCCTCCTTGATGGCATCACTATATCAAAGGAGAGAAAACGTAGGCAAGGCTTTAGCGGAAGGTGAAGCAGGATGCATGTGTAAAATGCCACTTTTATAATGTTTAGCCTTTGATGTGCTCATGGAGCTGAATGACTCCTGGGTCCCTTTATCCACTCCTTTGCCAGTCCAGGGCATCATCTCCTATTTCAAACTGCGGAGGCCGGCCCCGCGGCTCAATAGGCTAATCCTCCGCCTTGCGGCGCCGGCACCTCAGGTTCTAGTCCCGGTCGGGGTGCCGGATACTGTCCCGGTTGCCTCTCTTCCAGGCCAGCTCTCTGCTGTGGCCCGGGAAGGCAGTGGAGGATGGCCCAAGTGCTTGGGCCCTGCACCCCATGGGAGACCAGGAGAAGCACCTGGCTCCTGGCTTCAGACCAGCACGGTGCGCGGGCCGCAGCGCGCCAGCTGTGGCGGCCATTGGAGGGTGAACCAACGGCAAAAGGAAGACCTTTCTCTGTGTCTCTCTCTCTCTCACTATCCACTCTGCCTGTCTAAATAAATAAATAAATAAATAAATAAAACTGCGTGTTCTGAGAGATACTACTCCAATTCCAGGGCCATCAGTACTTGTTCGAAAGCCCATTCTTCTTGGTCAGATAGGAACTGTGGAACACTTCCTTACTTGTCCTGATCGCAACACAATGATTTAGCCAAGTCGGCAGGCTTAGGGACTCTGAGAGCACTGACTTTAAAGATAACAAAATAGAGGGGCTGAGTTATTTACTTAACTGCATTAAAAATCAAATACAGAAATTACTTCATTTTCGCATGATCATGGAAACAACATAAATTAAACAGTCAAGCAATAGTTACCTACTAAGGCTACCACCAACAGAGGGTGATGTTAGCCTTCTGAATGGGCCTGGTTAGAATTGAACAGATGAATTTTAGAATGTAAACTGGTGATGTGCAGAAGATTTTATTATTAAAAAAATCCATGAGAATATAGACAAACATGTCCAATATAAAATCATCATGAAAACCAACCTTACACAGACAAATTGTTATTTCTTTTCTTGATGTCTCTTCTCTGTCTATCTCCCACCTTCAATCTAAAGTTCACTGGTTTGGCTGATTAAGTACCAGGATTACCAATTAGGATCTAGAATGAATCAGTCAACCCTAAAAAATCATTATAGGATTCCTTGTGGTTTATATACCTCCACTGGATTTTGTGTTGACAAATTTGGTATAATCGTTTCAGGTAGCTTCTTTCTTAAAAAAACAACAAAACTTTAAAATTTCATTTGTTAGAGCAGTTTTAGGTTTGCAGCAAAACTGAGTGGAAGATAAAGAGACTTCGCTGCTCAAACACATGCAGTCTACTCCATTATCACCATCCTGTAGCAGAGGGGTCCCTGTGCACAGTCGGTGAACCTATCCTGGCGCGTCATCACACCCAGAGCCCATAGTTCACGTTAGGGTGCACTCCTGTCTTATACATTCTGTGGGCTTTGACAAAGGTATAATGGCACCTATCCATTACCAAGGTCTCATACAGAGTAGTTGCCCTGCCCTGAAAATCCTTTGAGCTCTGTCTGCTCATTTTTCCCTCTTCCTAACCCTTGGAAATCACAATCTTTTTTTACTGTTTTCATTATTCTTGCCTTTTCTCCCATGTTTTATAGTTGGAATCATATAGTAGGTAGCTCTTTTCAGGTTGACTTCTTTTGCTTAGTAACATGCATTTAAGTTTCCTCCACATTTGTTTCTGGCTTGATAGTTGACAAAATTTTTAGCACCAGATTAATGACTGTCTGGGTGTACCACAGTTTAATTACCTGTGAAAATACATCTAGTTTACTTCCAAATTTTAGCAACTATGGATATAACTTCTCCAAATATCTCTGTGGAAGTTTTCATGCAGACATAAAAACTTTCATCTTATTTGGGTAAATACCAATGACTGTGATTGACAAATCACAGGGTAAGACTGTTTAGTTTTGTAGGAAACCACCAAACTGTCTTCCAAAGTGGTTGTACCGTTTTGCATTCCCACCAGCAATGAATGAGAGTTCCTGTGGTTGCAAATCCTTGTCATCATTTGATGTTGTCCTTGTTCTGGATTTTGGCCATACCAGTCAAGGTGTAGTGGTATCACATGGTTTTAATTTGCGTTTTAAGGTAACTTATTTTCAGTACAACATTTTACCTTGAGAGATGATTCTCAGGTTGGGAAAGTTTTGAATTATGAATCATCTCTTTTTACTAGTCTTTTTAAAAATAATATTATGATAGAGAGCATGGAACATATATTATTTTCTAGCGTTTTAATTTCTTAGCTGCAATTGAGTTGTTGGAGTGTTTTTCTAGGACAAATAGATGTGATTTCTTTTAAGTTGATTTGTGTGATGATCAAATTCTATCAGACCTAAATAGTCGATACTTTTTCTATAAAATAGATTCCCTAGCTGATGGATATTTAGACTAAACTACACCCCTGACAGTAAACTCTGTAGTGTTGGATTGCAGGAATTTGTACTTGAGGGAATGATGTCTATGGGAAGTTTCTGAGGTTGCCACTAGGGAGTTCAGGACTCTGCACCTAGAGGTAATTTATAAATGTTTACTCTCACTTTGGAGGTTATGAGCACTGAACTTGATAGAAAAACATGCCACTGCTCGCAAATACGAGGCGGGTTTCAAGTGGATTCTTGGCTATTCAGTCTTATTGCTCAGTATTCCAAACACCCATTTTTAGCTGGGCACACACTAGCAGTGTTTGCTTGCATGCACAAGAAACACCCAGTGGGCCAGGGTCTGCTCCTAGGACAGAGATTTTGTAAGGCTGTTGGTGGTCAGTAGCTAAATTAGCTTCCAGTGATGTTTTTGTCTGCAGCAGCTTAGAGTTAAAATTTGAAGTTTTGTGAAATATACTAGGTCTAATGAGTACCCTTCCAACAATAGATATTTCAGGTGAAACACACAGCATCATTTTTCTTCCTTAGTATTGGCATCCATGGTTTGGGATCTGGCAGGGTGGAGTGAAATGCTGGGTGTGCTCAGTGAATCATCCCTAGACCTGGCCTGAGCAGGAAGGGGGTTTTTGTCTGATCTGGGTCCACCTCCCTTTCCATGTGCCCTAACTGCCATGTTTCCCTTTTGTCTTTGCACAGCCTCCTGCTTTGATGCATGCCATTCCTCAGTAGTTCTCCTTCAGTTTCCAGCTTTAGCAGCTACAGGGTCTTCTGACTGCTGGTTTGACTTTGGATTCATCCTTCCTCCTGGAATTTCCCGCTTCAACATCTTCCATCTCTGATTCATTTAATTTCAATACTTAGGTTTAGTGTTTTCCCTTGATTAACTTCTACCATTCAGTCTCCACTTTACCCTGGTTTTCAGTCCTTGATTTCATAAAATCCACTATAATTTCCTGCTCATTAATTCATTCAGCAAATGTTTATTAGGGGCCTATTTTAGACCAAGCACCATGCCAAGTACTAAACACAAATAAAAATAAGATGTGGTTTGTTTGTCCTGCTGAGTGAGAAATTTGAAGATGTTTACATTTACACAGTAGGATGGCTCCTGATTTGCACAATACTTTGGGATCAGCAAACCTCTCCAGATGTTGATGTCTACTAGTTTTACAGGAGCAGCCTCAAATAGTGTGTTGACTGCTTTAGGGGTTAAACACTTCGGAAAAACTACAGAGACCTTAATGTCAATGAAAAGAAAACCCTTCTTATTCTTTCTGCCCATAAATATGGATGACTCTTAATAACTTTCCATGAATAAAGGGAAAAAAGAGGAAGAAGAGAGGAATCAACATCAACTTACTCCCTTAACTCTAATGGCCAAGATCTACTACCAGGTTTATTTATTACTTGACCGAGCAAATATTTGCAGGCAGCCCACTCTCTGGCAGGAACAGTTCCAGCACTGAGCATAAAGTGTTGGAGAGACAGATGAAGTTGCGAGCTCAGGTGAAGACTATGTCTTCCTGGTCCTCCTGCACGTGTGGCTCCGAAGTTATAACTGAGAGAAGCTGGAGTGGGGAGGGAAGGAAGGCTCTCCAGGCAGGCTGGCTCCTTAGCACCAATTCCATTTCCCTTTCATCCTGAATCTAACCTCTCTGGAGGAACTGGCAAAGAGGTAGGAAGAGACTGGAGTGAAAATACTCTGAATAGTTTTTAGTCCCTTAGATAAAATGACATTGAGGCTAAAGGTTGAATCTACCTAGTATTAAGTTGATCTACATGACATCAACAGCATCTTCACTTTCTAGCATGGAAATTTCACATGTTTCAAACTAATTTCTAAAATGAATGCTCTGTAGTGAATGAGGATTTGAATTATTCAGATGATGTCTACACTGACCTGTCCATAATCTGAATACAGTTCTAAGCACATGAAAATAAGACAATCATAGTAATTCATGAATAGGGAAATAGTGGAGCTTTACAAAGAATAATTGTGGCAGTTTTCAGGAGAACTGAATTTTTTAATATATTTATTTGAGAGACAGAGAGAATGAGAGTGTTCCCCTCATTGGAACAAAGCCAGGAGCTCAGAACTCATTCCAGGTCTCCCATGCAAATAGCAGGAATCCAAGTACTTAAGTTATTACCTGCTACCTCTTGGAGTGTGCATTAGCAGGAAACTGTCATCAGGAGACAGAGCTAGGGATGGAACCCAGGCACTGTGATGAGGAACACAGGCATCTTAACTGCCAAACTAAATGCCTGCTTCAGGAGAGCTGAATTTAAACCCAAGCTTTGCCTTTAGTAGCTGTGTGCCATCTTGAGCAAATAATGTAACCTATCTAAATCTCATTTATCTAATGAGAGAAAATGGGACTCTCCCTAAGCAGGGAGAGTGTGGACTGCTGGGCATGCCTGTGGACCTGGGTTTCTCTCCCAGTCCTCCTACTTGTGAATGCCTGAGGGTCAGCTGGGCATTGGTGTTGTTGCTGGTGGCACTTTCCTGTCTTGTTCTGGGTTTGATCAAGCTTTTTTTGTGGGCATACTCTGAAGCTAAGGGTGGAGCAGCAGGAGATGGGGAGATAGAACCCCATTTAATGGGTCTCGATTCTTGGTGACAGGCATGTTGTGGAGAGAAACTTTGCACAGACGTTGTCTTTTAAGTGACACCCAAATGCAGACAATAAACTCTTAGCAAGTTCTGGAAAATGACAAAAATGACTCCTCAGGTTTTGGTTTCCAATGTGGGTCTTGACATATGTGAGTACACCCACTCCTTCCATGCTCAGCCATGTTGAGCTTCCATCACACAGGTAGTGAGGAGAAGAATTGGGAGAGAGTCTCCACCCTCTTTCCCCATGCTGCCTCTTCCCTTCCCTGTGAGGGTTCTCGGTCCCACCGCCAGCAATCCCATCACTGTGACTTGGATTCTAGTTCCTCAACAAAGTGCTCAAGCTCCTATCTCTGCCCTGGGGTGATGGAAGTGTAGTTAAACGAAGCTCTCTCTGGAACCAATGGGCTGGATCTTGAGCCTTCCTGAGAATTTAAGTGTAATTTAAGAGACTGGTGAAGAAGTTATTGAGTCACTGTCTTAATCCCCTGAGTTTCTGTACTCACTCGAGTGAGCAGCTTAAATCCTCCTCAGTACCTGTGACCTCTGGATGGAATTCTTAATTACCAGAATCTAATTTCTTCTTCATGGGCACTAGCTGAGCAGCATCTGTCGCTCAAATAAATTCGTGTGAAAATAAAGTATGAAAATCAATAATTCAACTTCAGCGGGAAATGGAACAGAAAAATAACTTTCCAGCTTGCCTGTTTCCCGGTTCCCAGGCAGCCGTTGTGGCTTATGCACTAATCTCTTTTTATTTATTTATTTATTTTTGACAGGCAGAGTGGACAGTGAGAGAGAGAGACAGAGAGAAAGGTCTTCCTTTGCCGTTGGTTCACCCTCCAATGGCCGCCGCGGCCGGCGCCCTGCGGCCAGTGCACAGCACTGATCCGATGGCAGGAGCCAGGTACTTCTCCTGGTCTCCCATGGGGTGCAGGGCCCAAGGACTTGGGCCATCCTCCACTGCACTCCCTGGCCACAGCAGAGAGCTGGCCTGGAAGAGGGGCAACCGGGACAGAATCCGGCGCCCCGACCGGGACTAGAACCCAGAGTGCCGGCGCCGCAAGGTGGAGGATTAGCCTAGTGAGCCACTGCGCCGGCCTAGGCACTAATCTCTGAAATTTGCTTTGTGCTTTCCCCAGAGCTTCCTAAACCTGGGGAGGCGCACAGGCTGTCCAGCCGTGCACCTGAGATGCCGGGATGGAGGCAGCTTCTACAGAGATGTGGCAGGATGCATTTTGGTATCTGCACTTTCTGGAAACAAAGGCAAACTCCAGGAGACTCCTGTTAAGAACCACACCTCTGGGTCAGGGAACGAACTCAGTTAGTCCCCAGGTTGGCCTTGAAGTTGGCCTTGGCAGGTGCAGGTATCCTGCTGTGACCTGAATGCTGATTTCTCTTGACTTTTTCACATTTTTCCCCAATATTGAACAGATCTCAAAGATTATCTGAAATTCCATGTCGCTGGGACATCCTCCTTGATTACTCATCTCTGTAGTGATCATGAAGAGAGCAAAGTTTATCAACTGCTAATTATTTTCTTTAAAGCTGGGCACTGTGATAAGGGGTTTGCTTGCTTCCTTCAATTATCATTGTCATTGTCGCAATAACCCTTCAAGGCAGACACTGCCACTTTTCCCATTTTCAGAGGAGAAAAAGAGCACAGAGAGGTAAGTAATTTGTGGAGTTGGTGGCTGATGGTGGGAAAAGACTCAAGTTCCAGGCACACGGCTCTGCTCCATTTCTTTTCTTTCCTTGATGGAGGCACAACTGACCTACAACTGTGTGGCTCCCACGTAGTGTGTCTGCTCCGGCAAGTGTTCTCCGTGACCCAGGCGTCGGGCACATTCACTGCTCCCACAGTGAGCATCTCCTCCTTAGACACCTGCAGTGCTGTGCTGCATGTGTGTCCTGTAGCACTGTGTATTTTAAGCATTTAGCAATTTTCTTCCTAGATTATGGAGGAAGGGACATGAAGACAGGAAGTTGCAGGACACAGAGGATGGGGTGTCATGATCTTGAGATTTTTCTCACCATTTTATTTGGACAGATGCAGGGATTTCATTCGAAATTATTCAACCTTCATCTCTTAGATAAAACCAGTGGTCATTCATCCATATCTTCCACAAATATTTAATGAGGGCCTAGTGAGGGTAAAGCATTGGGCTATGCAGGCATAGGTGGGTGTGCACAGTGAGAGGAGGGGCATTCAATGCCTTACTTCTGAGGGGTAGGGCCCCCTGGGGATGCTAGCCTGGGGAAGAAGGATTAGGAGGATGATCCCTTTACATTTCCATGCTGACTCATAGCTGAGGATTAAACATCTGTTAGGTACTTGTTTCAGTCCTGTCTCTCAATGCCTTTTTTCTCACATAGTCTCATGGGTGCTTTGCTGTCAGCAAGAGTCCCTACTGTGGATGAGTGGACCATGCGTTGGGGTCTTCTTATGTTCCCAGTGTAATGCACTAAAATTGAATTGTCAATTGCTCATCATAAAAAGTGTTGCTACAACTCCTGAATGGTTATCCCTCTCAAGTGTGGGTTGATCTTTGTGACAAGAGTCCCTGCTAGCAGAAACCACCAACATTTACAACAGTAGATATTGCCACTGTTAATCATGGCTCCCTGTGATGACAGGAGAAGCTAACTCCACACAGCACAGCAGGTATCTTTGCTTCCCCATGTAGGGCAGCTTCCTGCCTCCCCTGGTCACAGGGAAAGCGGGTGAACTGCAGCCATGTAAGTCAATCAGAAGTGCCCTTCAGCTGCAGAGGCCAGACTTCGTTATGCAAAGCTTTCACAAAAATGTGCTTGCCACTGAACTTTGTTTCTGAGATTGTAGATATTACAGAATGCCGGTGGCTAAACATGCTGCCGCCCAACACATTTCGCCAGCCAACTGGCAGTGTTCGAGATCCATAACGTGTCTTTTGCTAACTGGTAATATTTCGGAAATTTACCATGTCTGAAAGCCAGTCGTTCGGAACATTCTGCAGGGCAATTTTTAGGCTCAGCTCTTGAAGAGGAAAGGAGAGGAAAGGCAAGGCAATCTGTGGAAACCAAGTCGATGATCAGGAGAGAGCTCAGGAGCCCTTCAGACTTGAGGGACTGCATAACTTAGGGTGCTTGTTGTTAGGATTTAATCATTTAGAAATGTGACATTTCAGATTCTGCTTTTGGGCTGTCTCTTTTGTTCTAGGAACCATCACAATCATTATGAAAATCACACCGAAAGGAGTCTTTCCCATGCACTGGCACAGCCTGCAAACCAGCCTGCTGCCCCACGTCCACCCTGCCTGCCTGCAGGTGGGTTCGCCTTGCCCGGGTCTGACAGAGGCAGTGTCAGAGGTGGCCACTGCCGCTCCCAGCTTTCGGCACTTCCACTTGGGAGGCTTTGGCCTGGATTGTGTTTTCATCTTATCCCAACTTCCTGCCTGAGCTCTTCCTTCTGTGCATAGTCCCTTCCAGGGCCAGGGTCTCCCATCTTCTTCTTCCCTGCTGCCTGGACCCCAGGGCATCCTTCTCTTTATGATGGCACCCTGGCATTCTGGCTGCACAACCCTCTGACCTTCTCCCACCTCCTCCACCTCTCCCACTTGTGCTGAGTCAGGGTTTCATGGTGGGGTCTGCAAGTATAGCTTGGGGACAGTGCAGCTTAGGAAACTCATTCCCAAGAGGTGAGGACTATCTTCCGGACTGAAGGCAGACAGCCCCTCAGGGAGCATCTCCATTAAACAAATCAGGGACAGAAGAAAAGCCCCTCAGCGGTGAGAAAGGCTCAGAGGTGGCCTTTGCTGCTTTGCGTACTGTCAGGTTCGGGGTAAACTTCAGGGGACTCCTTTGCCCATGGGTAGTTCACTGTTGGTACATGATTTCATGGGGGCATATTTCATCCTCCTAATGATGAGCAAATGGGGAAGAGTTGCTCATGTAGGACTGAGGTCACTTTCATTCTTCCTTTCCCATATTGTGGCTGTCATGGGCACAGACTCTATGGACTTTGTCCCTTGAGGTTAGAGGGTCTGCTAAAGGATCCCTCTCAGAAGTCTCACAGCTCCCCGTCTCTGCCCCACAACTTCCGTCTCTTAAGTGTTTGGGGGAAAGGGACAGGCAGGAGAGATCAGATCTGTACCATCAGAGTTGGTGCCGGTGCATCCTTTAACCCCCACCTCTTTTTTTATTATTTGGCAGATAGAGTTAGACAGTGGGAGAGAGAGAGACAGAGAGAAAGGGCTTCCTTCCATTGGTTCACCCCCTAAATGGCCGCTATGGCCGGAACTGCGCCGATCTGAAGCCAGGAGCCAGGTGCTTCTTCCGGGTCTCCCATGAGGGTGCAGGGCCCAAGCACTTGGGCCATCCTCCACTGCTTTCCTGGGCCACAGCAGAGAGCTGAACTGGAAGAGGAGCAACCAGGACTAGAACCAGGCACCCATATGCAATGCCGGCGCCGCAGGAAGATTAACCAAGTGAGTCAGGGTGCTGGCCCTAACCCCCTCTTAAACCATAGTTCCTGCTGGGATGGGTTGTCCCGGGGGTCCTGGGGAAGATCTAGGGGATTTCAGTGAACTGGGGAGAGCCCTTACTCCAGCAAAGCTCAGTCCAGAGGATCCCAGACCATCAAGACCGACTCAGCCACTGACAGGTAGGAGCAGGCAGGTGTGCGGGGGACTGTCTTGCTAAAGCATGCGGTTTCTACAGCCTCTGCCTTCATTGACTGCTGCTCCAGGCACCCTGCTTGGCTGAGTGAGTGCAAAGCATCCTGAATGCCATTTTTGGCATGGCTGATGTTTCTAAAGCCTTCCAGCCAGCCATATATCATGAAATATTGATATGGTTCCACTAGGCTGCCGCACCTGACATTTGATTTATAGCTTTAGGTGTTCTTTTTTAATTCTAAACAGTCAATGAAGGATCAAAGGAAATGTCATATTTGTAATGTTCAAGCTCAGAGTGGCCACTTCTGGAGCCAGAAAGGGAGTCGCCCTGGGTTACTTCCAACCAACAGGCTCTCTCGAAGCTCGCCATAGGTGGGGTTTGAGGGACTTAGCTGTCAGTCGGCAGGTGGAGACGTCCCTCCCTCTCCGCCCTAACATTTCAAATATTTATCACATTAAATATCAACCTCCAGAATATTGCCTTCGTTTAAGCTTTTCACGTTCCAATGATTTTTTATTATTCTCATCGACCAAAATAAATGAAGAAAATGTTTTAGACTACACTTGAAAGCATGTAAAAATCAATAACTGGATTTTAAAAGATTTAAAATGTCTTGAATATATTCATTTTCAAACATTTTCCTCTGATCTTTAAATAGCTTTTCTTGGAGCATAAATTTTTTTTAAAAGTCAAATATGGAGCATTAAGGGTATAATTAGCATTTTAATTATAACTCAATCATCCTATCTGCTTTGCATAGAAATTAAAGCTTTTATGTCAGGATTTTGGGCACTCACAAATGTTCAGGAGCAATTAATGTTAAAAGTTTAATTTTTTAAAAAAAACTGGGTATGAACTTTGCAGTTCTTAATTTCATTCTTGCTCAGATGGAAAAGCAGAGATGTTCCCACTTGCCATTTAATTTCTGAATTGAACCCATTCCCACTTTGGGTTAGCCCCTGAATCTCTCCCTCTGAGAGGCACAGTGGTGAAGGGTTTGGGGTGGGAGCCGGGATGCCGGGGTTTGGGTCCTTGTTCTTCTAACCCACTTTCCTGGAGCTACAGCCTCCTTTCACCTTGGTTTCGTCGCCCATGGAGTGGGGTTGTGGCACTACTTATCTGGTAAGGCTGTTGTAAGGCTTCAGTGAGAGCCTGTCCGTAAGGTGCTGAGGAAAGAGTGTGGCCATGGCGTCCATGCTGTCCTAGCCTCATTATTTGTAAGAGCTCCGTATTGCTGAAAGAACTAAAAGAACTCTAACCACTCTGAAAGCTATTGATTTTCTTCCTACCCTGGATAAGATTGTTTAAAAAGTGGTCATACCTGCAAATTCTTTGTATTCAAGACGTGCAGGGCTGTTCTTACATCAGGAAATGGCACAAAACCTTGTGCATTTCGCAGACACAGAGCTGCGATACTTGTCTTCTGCTCTTTCCCCCATAAACGCTGGCATGGTGTGAAGTAACAGAGGGCGCTTTGGAAGTCTCCATTTTGCATTAATGAAACTGCCATTTGGCTAAAACTCAACTAGGTTTTCATTGAATTGAGCCCTGAAAATGAAATACTAAAATGATAGATTCCCCCATCATTTTGCTGCGAATGAATAATGTGCTCTGCTCTTTGCTCCTGAAGCACAAGGTTGCAGTTTTGTGTGCGTGTGTGTCTCTGTGTATGCATGTGCACGCTTGTGTGCAAAATGCAGCCTAGCCATTTTTCTCCCAGTTAAACCCCCAATCTAAGATCTGGTCCATTTCCTCCTGAGCTGCCACTGCTCCGGCTGGAAGGAAAAAATCATTTTTATGGGCATTGCTGTGGCAAAATAAAATAATTCCATTTTTAGAAAGGCTGTTGAATAGGGCCCTTCCTCCCAGCAGTTTTTTTTGCTGACTGCCTATCTCTGTTGTACTTTTTATTTTAACCTATTTTTATGTTTTCTATTTTTCTCACTTACACTTAGCATATTTTCTATTTTATTAGGACAAATGATGATGGAGGCAGGCAGACATAATTTAAAAATAATTATTATACTGCATCTCCCATTCCTTGAGTCAGATAACATTCCTGAGACTTAATCACTGAATATCAGTTACATAATCAGGCATAATCCTAAACATAATGACATTGTCACCAAGATCCTGGCATGCATAGTTGACTGGCTTTGTAAATGATCGGGCTGCCTGGATTTTTCCAGGACAGTGTGGATTTACATAAATCTATTTCCAGTGAAGGGAAAATCAGCAAATGTCTTGATTATTATTAAACTAACTTGACTTAGTAAATAAGGCAGCTCTTGAGAAAATGTCCTTTTCTTACGGATCGTCTTCTGATTTGGGCTCAGAGCAGGAGTTTGTGATGCGTTTGGATGGGTTTAGTTCCACTGGGTGTTTCCATCTGTCCCTTGTGCCCTGTGGGCAGCACAGAAGGCTGTGGGCCCTGGGATCCTGTCTGAACCCATCAGTGTGGGGAGGGCACAGGCAGATATGGGGGTTTTGGGAAGAGGGGGTCAGCATGTATGGCCCAATGTAGCCGCTGTGGGCTTCTATCAAAGGTCCAAAATGGACAGGACGCTGGCCCTGCAGCTGTCTTCCTGCATTCCATCCCACCAGTGCTGGGTTCGTGTTATCCTATCAGCCTTCCCAAACTCTCTCTATTCCATAGTAAACGACTCTGCTGCCTAACTCTCCTTCAATACCTGCTATGAATGTGTGGTCTCCTGCTGGACCCTGATCCATAGAAGCAGCCCTACCACGAGACAGCCTTACACCTCTGGATGCATCTGAAATGTTTGCTACTTATACTTCTACTGTACAACTGGAGAATTTAAGATGGTGATGCATAAACCATAAAGTTATTGGACAAAGTAAAATGTATGCCATTTTCTGCTATTTATTATCACCTGAATGTCAGAGTAACACACTCCAACAGAGAAAATCCCCACTCATAGAAAGAACACACAGTCACAGGGAACGGATCCTTCTGGTGAATATGATGAAGCCAGAGTGGTTTCATTCTATACCACTTGTTGCAACTCCTGCAGCCCATGATGTACTAAAAGTTTCCTTTAAATTCAAGCACTGATTGCACCCTGCAGAATTCAAAAACCATCCACAAAGGAGAGAAAGAGCTACTGCACTCGGGCTTCAGGGAACATTGGATAGTAATATCACTCTCCAGTAATAAAATGTGCCAGGTGTGTACCAACATTGGGGAGTGGGCTTGCATTCATTTAATATTCATCCATTCATTTATGGATTTATCAGCTCCACACATAATCACTGAGTGCTCCCTTGGTGCTGGGACATGGCGATGAATGCAGGAGAAAAACAAACATGCCCCAGTGGAGTTCAGGTTCCAGCATGAACTCTGAGCCTCAGGCTCCTCATTTGCAAAACGGGATGACAGCCCTTGCTCATTCAACTCAGGATTGATACAAAGACTGAGTCAGAGTATGTTTGGCAAGGGATTTTGTGATTTGTGTGGTCAAAATGTAATCTGTCCTTGTCAGAAAGAACACTGAAGAGTGGGGGACTCTCTTGTTACTGTGTCACCTATAGAGGACAATCTAATTCCCACCCTTCCTGTTGGAAAAAGAGTCTCTTAGATCACATCCTACCTATTCCAGTGGGGTGTAAAGAGATCACTGTTCTCCAAACAGACATCTATTTGAACAGAAAGCTATTTAGAATGGACGGGGCAGGTTTTAGCAGCTAATAAACATGGCTAATTACCTTATTTTCTGCTGCCTGCTGTACGAATCCCTCCAAAATCTTGGCTGAAGATTATTTAAAAAAAAGTTCTAGAAGCTAAGATAAACAGAGATCTAACTGGCTCAGATGTACACACACACATAAAGTAATAGCTCTTAAAACAATGTGGAATGAGTACAAGAATAAGGATATATATATATATACTATATGTATAAAAATATATAAAAGCAATGTATGATGTAAGAAAGGGGAGATCAAAAAATGTGAAGGAATTATTACTCAGTAAAGTTTTCAGGATGACTGTAAGCAAGCTTAAACTTGTCTGTGTTAAACCTCAAAATATATTACAGGTGTATTGAATAAATTATAAAAATAGCCAAAGAGAGCCAAAATGAATGTTTATCCAAATTTGGGGAGAGAGATGAGGGGAAAGGAATCCCTCTAAGCCTAAACCCAGAAGAATAGATCATGCATTTTGACAAATAAATTATATAGAAATTAAAAATTAATCCATATCAAAACTCCTGTGTCATAATCAAAATAAAAAATGAAACAAAAGATGTATTCAGGCAATGACGACAGATTAGCAAGATCTGAAACAAGGTGGCTATAATCACATCACTTCCACTGATAAGAACTCACTGCATCAATCCTCTCATATCAGAACTTGAGAGAAGTCTTTTGCTTGATTAATGGGTAGCTGGTGTTTTTCCTTTTGTAGAGCATCAGGGACTACGCAATTCATGTTTTCCTTTCTGCCTCCATTGCCAAGATATTCTATGGTCCATTGTAGTACTTCTCTTTGGCTTGCTGTATGTACTCGCTGGGACATAACCATCCCTCTGGGAATTAGTTGGCATAAATGTAATCAAATGATATAGTTGACTTCCTGGCTAGTTAGATAGGGTCTGTCTTGTCTCTTACTATTTCTTACCAATTTAGAATGGTTTCTTTGGATGGATTCTTGGAAGTGGAATTACTGGATCCATATGTATGAACGTTTCTAAAATGTATTATGGAATTGTTTTGTACAAGGTGCTGCTCTCCACCAGTACGTGAGTATGCTACTACACATGCCATCAGCCCTATCGGGGGTCAGGCTCTGCTTTTCCTATCTCTTGTCCCTCTCACCTGGCAGCATCTTCGTGTCTTTTCCCACAATCCTTATACTCACAGTGATCTCAAGCTGCTCAACCACTCCTGTCAAAATGGAAACTGTACGTTGACTTGAGTTGTTCATACTAGACTCTATGGGTATTTCTTCTAGTTTTGGTGCCCAGCAATATACAACTGAGAAGAGCATAGGTCTTGATCAATATTGTTCTTCAACTCAGCAAACAGGGGTTCCCAACAGTATTTAAATTTTAAATAGTATATTTTATAATATCATATATAATATGTAATTTATAATAATATAAAATAAAATAGTAATATACTAGTGATTTGTCCAAATAAATAAAACAGCCAGAGTTAGAGTTTGGCAGCTGGCATCTCTTAAAGGACATCTGTAGGCTATGTTTTTATTTTGGGTGAGACGGCTTTTCTAGATGAGGCCAAAGACTGAGCTCAGGCAAGGTCTTAAGCTATTTTTTTGGTGCAGGCAAAGTGTGCTCTCTCAGGGCAAGAAGAATCACCAGACTATTGTGTAACAAATAGTTCTTTGTTGTGCTATAAAGCCATTTAACCAATATCTACAAAGGTGTGTTTCTCAATGAGTTGCTTGGTCCCATTTGGTATTGACTTTATAACTGTCATTCTGCCAGATAGCAGCCTCAGTGAGATTTGCTGTCAGTCTCTTGGGTTCTATTTTTTCATAAGGAGAGAAAAATGACATGGTCAACTACAAAATAAGAGACAATTCCTTAAGAGAAAAAGAAATTTGAATGCAGAATGGTTGGCAGGCAAATGACAAAATGTTCATTTCCTGTTTTCCAAGCATTTTAATCAAATATTTTGGAAAGTGGGTGGAGTGAATGTGTAGTACAACTATTAACTGAACCAAACTGGCTCAGAACTAGGGTACTGTGGCAGTGTAGAATGACTGGGATTAGTTCTGCAGTAGGAGCATATTTTGCTGTGAAATGTTCTGATTACACTAAAGATGTAAAGTTCCCATCCCCTAGACAACAGGTTTCATTTCAAATTCCATCTGTCAGACTGATGTACCATATGACTCTGTAGTTAAAAACCAATATAAGTAATTTGGAACAGAAATCCATCCTGTTGGCCCTTTATAGTTCTCCTCATGTGATGGCATGCATGTAGATCTCCTGCCCCCTTGCAGAGGCAGGATCCAAACCTTGCTTCACTAACAATCTCCCTCCCTCCCTCCCTCCCTCCCTCCCTCCCTCCCTCCCTCCCTCCCTTCTTTCCTTCCTTCCTTCCTTCCTTCCTTCCTTCCTTCCTTCCTTCCTTCTAGCAGGAGTCAGCTCTGCAGTGAACAAGTCTAGCAAGCCATCCTTAATTCAAAGGCTGCACTTCAACTTGCACTATTTGAAAAAAAGTTCCACTATGAGCAAAGGTTATTATGCTACCTGACATCCTCAGATACGTTAATATCATCCTTGCCTTACATGAAACACCACCCTCTGTTCCATGGAGAGCTTCCTCGTGATGAGGAACTTTATCCAGTATTCCTTTGTACTCTAATATGGAAAGAAGTGGGTCAGGTAGGTTTCATGTTTCCATTACCTGCCTGTGGGCATCTGTGTCCAACTTGAAACTGGGAAAAGCAGTGGAGAGAAAGGAAACTAGCAAACATGGTGGGAAGGAGACAGGTTCTGGAAGACACTTGTAGACTCTATAAAGATGGGATAAAGCCTGCAGCAGGAAAAGAATCTTCCTCTTCTTTCCTTTCCTTGTTGTCTTCTATCTCCTCAGAACAACCCAAGCATTGGACTCTGGAGACATTAATTGGTCCCTGGTGATATTTCTAAATAACTCAGCACCAGAGAGAAGTGCAGGTCTCAACATTCTTTGCCGTCTTTTTTAATGAAAGTCTTTGAAGCTTGGTGAGAGGTGATGGGAAAGATGCAAATCATTAAGAATGGGCCATAAGTTTAATTTCCTGTGTTTGGTTCTAAGTCCTACTTTTTGTTGGTAGAAAGGACTAAACCCTATTTGCTAAAAACCTTGGTGGACACTATCTCTTGGAAACTATTTTGTCTTTTTCAAAAACCTCGTTCAGTGGAGGAGAAAAAGTCTAGGCGTGAGAGCCCGTGAGTTCAAATCTACATTCTGGTCTTTCTCTTTTTCCTCTCCTTGTACTTTCCTAATTCTAAAAACTATTTCAGTATTTTAACTGAGTTTCTTCATTACTGACTACATGAGTTTTTTGTTAAGGTAATATAATACTCTAGCTGAGGGAACTTCACCAAATTGAGGATTGGTGAAACAACAGCAAAGTGATACGTTCCATTTGGAAGGAGAGTGAAATCTTAAGGAAAAACACTCAATCAAGGAAATCTGAAACATTTAGTCTTTTGTGGTCATTTAATGAAGGAAAAATGGAACATAGCTAAACAGATCATAGCAGGTACACACTATTCCACCCTATTGTAATGTAAGTTTCTAAAGGTTCAGAAACAAAGTATACTCTTACACTCTACTTAAGAAGAAAAGATATTGCATTTGTCATGATTTCTATCCAGATGACATGAAGAAACAATATAATTCTGAATTATTTCAAAATTCAATAGTGTGTAACTTTTCATTTTTTTTCATAAAGCAGATAAATGAGATAGTATCAGTATCACATAATTGGAATAGACCTGGTTTAGTTGTGTTTGCTACATTTGGTGCAAGGAGAAAGAATTAACTCGACTCTGCTGAATGTACCACAGTGGTGTTACAATCAAGAAAATAATATACCACTTTGGAAAATTTTAGTGAAAAATTTTAAAAGGCTAAATCAGGACTTCAAAAAGTATTGGAGGCCTGTAAAGAAGGGAAGCCCTTTTATGGAAGCTACTTTTTCCTGTTAAGTGAGTTAACATAGCAATGCATTTGGAATCCTGCAGCCTCTGGTAGTGCCATTTGGTTCACGTGGTTCTCATTATCTTCATCATATTCCACAGATACTTTAGGACACTTTCAAGTTGTAAGAATACATTGCTAGGATTTATACTTTGAGAATTACAAAATGCTGATAATAGAAATCAAGGAAGATGGAAATTAATTAGTTGAATTAACATTATATTCATGGATTGGAGGACTCACATAGTATATAAAAATGTCAGTTCCTGGGGCCGGAGCTGTGGCTCAGCAGGTTAACACCCTGGCCTGAAGTGCTGGCATCCCATATGGGTGCCGGTCTAGTCCCAGCTGCTCCTCTTCTGATCCAGCTCTCTGCTATGGCCTGGGGAAGTAGTACAAGATGGCCCAAGTCCTTGGGCCCCTGTACTAGCTTGGGAGATCTGGAAGAAGCTCCTGGCTCCTGGCTTCGGATTGGTGCAGCTCTGGCCGTTGTGACCAACTGGGGACAACCATTGGATGGAAGACCTCTTTCTCTCGCTCTGCCTCTCCTCTCTCTGTGTAACTCTGACTTTCAAATAAATAAATAAATCTTTAAAAAAAAGTCAGTTCCTTTCAAATCGACCTATTTTTTAGTGTGATTTCTGTCAAAATATCAGAAAATATTTCGTAGATACTGGGAAACTTATTCTAGAATTTGTATGTCAAGGCACACATCCTAGAATAACTAAAACAATCACTTTATGGAAAAGAAAAACGGAAGTGGAAAGACTCACTGTAATCAATATTAAGGTTTAATTTACAGCTATAGTAATCAATTATGTGGTGTTGGTGGATGGATAAACAAACCAAAAATAGAACTCATTCAGGTGTGGGCATGTGGCTCGGTGGGTTCAGCAGCTATTTGGGATGCACATGTTTCATAGTGCAGTTCCAGTTTGCTTCCAATCCAGCTTCTTGTGATGTGGCTAGGAGGCAAGAACTTGGGTTCCTGCCACCCTCGTGGGAAATCTGGGGTGGATTCCCTGGATGCTGGCCTAGTCCTGGCCTAGTAGGAATTTGGGAAGCAAACCAGTGGATGGAAGATCTCACTCTCTCTTTCCCCCTATTTCCCTCTATTTCTCTCTATTTCTCTCTCCTTCTCATCCTGTCATGGTGCTTTACAAATCAACTGATCAATCTTTAAAAAATAGACTCATACAAGCATGCCCAACTGATTTTTTTTTTTTTTTTTGGAGAGGCAGAGTGGACAGTGAGAGAGAGAGACAGAGAGAAAGGTCTTCCTTTTCTGTTGGTTCACCCCTCAGTGGCCGCTGCGGCTGGCGTGCTGCGGCTGGCGCACCGCGCTGAGCGGAAGCCAGGAGCCAGGTGCTTCTCCTGGTCTCCCATGCAGGTGCAGGGCCCAAGCACTTAGGTCATCCTCCACTGCACTCCCGGGCCACAGCAGAGAGCTGGACTGGAAGAGGAGCAACCAGGACAGAATCCGGCGTCCCGACTGGGACTAGAACTCCCGGGGTGCTGGTGCCGCAGGCGCCGGCCCCAACTGATCTTTGACAGAAGTACAAAGGCAATTCTCTGGAGGAAATGCAGCACTTTCAAAAAATTGTGCTCAAGCAACTTGACTTCCATAGGAAAGAAAAAAAAGAATACCAAGTAAGTCATAAATCCAAGATCTTATACAAAAATTTAACTAAAAGAACAAAAGAATAATCAGAAACTTAAACCATAAAACCTTTAGGAAAAAAAAGAAACCAGGATAAATGTTTGCTATCTAGAGCAATGTGAAGAGTTCTCAAACTTGACACTAAAAGTGCAATTCAGAAAATGGAAACATTGAAGAATTAAATTTCATCAAATCAAAAGCTTTTATCTGTGAAATACCTCTTTAGAAGGATAAAACATAAGCTACAAACTGCAAGAATATATTTTCAATTACATATCTGACAAAGAACTAATATCCAGAGAATACAAAAGACTCTCAAAACTCATCAGAAATAAAGTAAACAATTAGAAAGTGGGCAAAAGGCATGAAGAGACATTTTGGTGAGGAGGACATGCAGGTGTTTAAGTAAGTACCGAGATAAGGTGCTCTGCCTCAATAATCATTCAGGAAATGCAAATGAAAACCTTAGGAGATGTTAGCACACACCCAACTTACTGGCTAAAGTGAAAAGCAATATCAGAAGGTGATGGCATGGCAGAGCAGAAACCAGATCACTCATAGGAATGCTGGTGGGGAGGTACAATAATGAACCAGCTTGGAAAATCATTTGACGGTTTGCTGTTAAACTAAACATGTGAATATCCTCCAAATCAGCAGGTGAACTGTTGGGCATTTATCTCAAAGAAGTGGAAACTTAGGCTCACACCAGAAAACAAGTATACCCATGTTTGCAGTAGCTGTATTCGTAATCTCCCCGCACTAGAATCAGTCCAGGTGTTCTTTAGTGAGTCAGTGGTTAAACAAGTCATGATGCACCACACCATGGAATACTACTCAGCAGTACAAAAGGAGGGACTCTTGGCTGGCACCGCGGCTCACTAGGCTAATCCTCTGCCTTGCGACGCCGGCACACCGGGTTCTAGTCCCGGTCGGGGTGCTGGATTCTGTCCCAGTTGCCCCTCTTCCAGGCCAGCTCTCTGCTGTGGCCAGGGAGTGCAGTGGAGTATGGCCCAGGTGCTTGGGCCCTGCACCCCATGGGAGACAAGGATAAGTACCTGGCTCCTGCCATTGGATCAGCGCGGTGCGCCGGCCGCAGTGGCCATTGGAGGGTGAACCAACGGCAAAGGAAGACCTTTCTCTCTGTCTGTCTCTCTCACTGTCCACTCTGCCTGTCAAAAAATAAATAAAATAAAAAAAGGAGGGACTCTTGATACGCACAACAACCTGGGAGAATCACTCAAGAATTATGCTGACTGGAAAAAACAATCCCAAATATAGACTGTATAGTCCACTTATTAATATTTATGAAATGATACATTATAACAATGGAGAATAGATCAGTGGCTGCCAGAGGTTCAAGATGTAGAAAGTAGTGGGAGTACGGTGGGTGTGGCTAACAAAGGGCCCACATTAGGGATCCTTGTGATGATGGATGTTCTGTGTGTCAATTGTGATGGTGAATGCAGAAGCCATGCATGTGTAAAATCACATGGAGCCCACGCACACACTCACAAGTGATATAATTACAAGTGAAGACATTCAAACCAGACTGGTGAATTTTATCAATGATGACATCCTGGCTGTGATAAGTTGTACCATGGATTTACAAGATATATTTATTGAGGACCACTGAGTAAAGGATATATGGAATCTGTATTATTTCTTAAAATGACATGTTAATTTGTGATAGTTAAAGTAGAAATTTTAAGCACTCACACATTCCCATGTGACACAGCACACATGAAGTCTTGAACCTCATCCCAAATCTAAAATCCTAGTATGTGGGCAAGGAAGCAAAGGCAGTGTGCTAAACAAGGTCTCTGGGTGATTATGCAGAAGGGATCAGCTAGAGTGTGGTCCATGGAAAGTATCTAGAATTTACCAATGGACACTGTCCTTCTGACTTTGGGTACACAGAATACCAAGGCAGTGAAAACTTCATATCATACGTCTCTTTCCCTCTTGGTAAGAACTTTGCATTTTCTACATGGCCAGCATCTGCTTCCCATATCTCCTGTACTCCAAAATGTACTCTATGTTCTTGAGTAATTGGAAGTTGATTTTAATCCATGTTTAAATATTTCATTCAGGAAAACAAGACTATTTGAAACACAGCCCATGATCTAAGGACTGCTCATGTTTTAGTCTCTCCTTTCAGATACCATGGTGGTATTCACCAGGTGGTGGTGAGACAGCCTCTCACCACCGATACCCACTACACAGCTCTGTGTTGATGAATCAGATTCCTTCTGACTCTTTCAAGAAAGAGAACATCTAGGGCATGGCACAGTGGTGAATGTCTACTCCTCTCAGAACAGAGGCTTAAGGAGGGGTCTATTGAGGTAAGCATATTTGTACCTGGAGAACTCACTGTTTGTTCTTTAAGTCAATTCGTCTTCTCAAAGTCCTGGGCCATAGAGACCTTGCATAAAGCCTGCTAGCTTCTCAGCTGAAAGTGATTTCTGTACGTTTACACTGCTTGCTTTCAAGACATAGTTCACTAATCATCTCTCCCCTAGGACATCAGTAGACAGGGAAGGCAACAGGAAGTTAAAACAACACATAGGCAAATATGAAGAAATTTTAATCTTAGAAAATTGAGTGTAGTGGAGTTTGCCTTTTTTCACTTGGTCAACTTAGCTATGTTCGTGTTTTGCCTCCAAAGTTAAACATCCAGAGAACAGTAAATCATTTTCTTGAGACTAAATGTAGACCTTTAGGAACTTATAAGGCTAAATAGATAACAATTCATAAATCTTTCTGTGATTGAAGGAATGCTCTTAGTCACTGATTCCCTTAATCAGAAAATACCAAAGCTATGCAGTAACTCCAAGTGAGAATTTATCAAGGAGCAGAAATAGAATTATTTATTTTAAGTCATACCATGCCATTGACAAAATGATGATGATGATGGAACAGAAAAGACCATGACCCATGATTAGGATGCTCCATGTGCTAATTTCACTTCCATCAGTATTTTCCCATAGACTTGAGCAACTTTAGATTCTACATATGCAATTTAACTCGTCTTACAAAGGCAGCCCAAGAGAAGGAGGCAGACAAAGAAGCAGAGGAAAAACAGGAATGTTAAATCTTTTTAAAGAATCTTTCTTGCAGCACTATTTGTGCTAAGAACCATGATAGAAGTGGAACTAGAAAGAGGGAAGCAACAATAGCCTTGTTATTCATAATACTAATACACATCTGATAGCCATAATAATGCCTGAGGCACCTGATTCAAGCTGGAGATGAGACCAGAACGGGATGCCAGGGAATTTCTATGAGGAAAGTGTCTGAAAAATGCTGGGCAGATGAAACAGTTGGGTACAGAATCGGGCGAGGGTGCTGTACTCAGGAGAAATGGTACTTACAGTGGCAGGACATTGCACCTGGATGGGTGGAGCATCAGGTGGTGGAGTTCATTACTGTAGAAATGCACGCTACCTCTAGTTCAGACACATGAAGGGACTTGGCTTTGCAGAAAAGGCTTTGCTTTTGTAATGGAACTAATGGGAAGCCACTGAAGGAGTTTTGAGTAGGTGAGAAATTTAGTGAGATATATTTAGCGTTGTGTAGGACATGTTTGAAGAAAGTTGCACTGGAGAGAAGGAAACAAGCAAGTGTGTCTTGCAGGACTTGGTGGATTGGTGGGAATGTACATTAAGGTGATATCAGCAGGCATAGAATGCCCCTAGGCTTTGAGATGATGAAATAGAAGGATCACACACCTGTATGTTGAGATATTATCATTATGGTACCATGGTTGCTTCCATACAAGGGCGAAGAGGAATTGTGGGAACCCCCGGCTTTAATTAATTAAGTGCAGTACACAGGAATTTGAAGATAATAGTAATATAGTGAATGGTCTTTTGGTGCAGCACTCGGGACACTGTTTTGTATGCCTACATCCCATATCAGAGAGCCCGGTTCAAGAACAGGCTCTTCCACTTCTGATTCAGCTTCTTGCTAATGTGCACCTTGGGAGGTAACAGGATTGGCTTATGTTTGTTGTTTCACTGCCTCCCATGAGGGAGATTTGGATTTAATTTCAGGCTCCTGGCTTTGGCCTGGCCAAGCCCCAGTTGTTGTGGGCATTAGGGAGAGTTAACCAAAAGATGGAAGATCTTTCTGTCTGATGGAAGATCTTAACATACAGGTGTGTGATCCTTCTATTTCATTAGCTCAAAGCCTAGGGGCATTCTATGCCTGCTGAACAAATACACAAGCAAATATTTAGAACAATGTGCCAAGTAGGTTGAGAACGAGAGGTACTGTAAAATGGCAATGGCCTCAAAGAAAGGCTCTTCAACAAGGGTGGGAAAGTGGGGTCGAAGGTGCATTAGGGAATCAGTAGCCACTTGATCCCATAAATAAACAGCCAATGCTATAGATGTTATTTTGAAATCTATCAATTAAAATGCAGTGATTCAACTCAGCCACATTTGTCTTTGTTGAACAGTGCAAGTGTTATTGTATGTTTCAATCATCATCATCATCATCATCATCATCATCACATTTTACAGGGCATAGCTCCCCTGGATTGCTTATAAAGTAGAGGGGAATGTCTTGTTGCTTTCCGCTAGATTATGCTTGTGTCAAAATCACCATCCAGAGCTTTGGCGCATAAAACTCGTATTTCATTTTGCTTATCAGGAAACAGCGCAAGAGAAAGGGGGCTCCAGAAGTTTGTCACTGTGCTAATTTATGATATATCTGGTTCAGACACGTCTCTCTGATTCAATACAAAGTTCACACTCCAACGCAGGCAGCCTGTGGCAGCTATGTAGATAAAGGATTTAACAGAACGCTGCAATATTACATTTCAGCATGACAGAGAGCTTCTTGGCAGCTGTCTCATATTTTGTGCCTGCTGCCAGTTGAGATGTAAAAATTGTCAGACTATTTATTTCTAAATGGAAATCTAGGCGTTAACAATAATGAAAGTCTGAATACAATAATAAGAAAAACCTGCGCGATTAAATTTGTTTCAGTGATTCCTAAGAGTTTGAATAATTAAATCTTAAAACGTATCACTTGTTCAAAATCTTTTCGAACGGAAACAGAACACCCTGACATTTTAAAACAATCATCTGTGGGATGAGGTCGATGGCCAGGACTGGCTGTCATGAGCAGCTCCTTTGGCAAACACAGTCAAGGCACCAGGACTTTCTGTGAATGTTCCTTTTTTTTTTTTCTTTCTTTCTTTTTTTCTTTTTTTTTTTTTTTGACAGGCAGAGTGGACAGTGAGAGAGAGAGAGAGAAAGGTCTTCCTTTTTGCCATTGGTTCACCCTCCAATGGCCACCGCGGCCAGCGCACTGTGGCCGGCGTCCCGCGCTGATCCGAAGGCAGGAGCCAGGTGCTTATCCTGGTCTCCCATGGGGTACAGGGCCCAAGCACTTGGGCCATCCTCCACTGCACTCCCTGGCCACAGCAGAGAGCTGGCCTGGAAGAGGGGCAACCGGGGACAGAATCTGGCGCCCCAACTGGGACTAGAACCTTGTGTGCCGGCGCCGCTAGGCGGAGGATTAGCCTATAGAGCCACAGCGCCGGCCCTGTGAAGGTTCCTAATGCTGGCATGTCCAGGCTCCTTCCCCCACTTTCTAATTCAGCCCCTTAGTTTCCTTTCTGGTTGTGATTTCTGCTCTGTGATTTGCTGGCCTTCCTTGCTGCTTTGGAAGCTGAGGGCCCTTTGGGATAACCTGATTAGATATTTCATTATTTGATCTCCATAGCACTGTCTCTGCGATTGCTTCTCTTAAGATTCACATATGCTGGCTGAGGGAAAGACAACATCCCTCCCATGTGCACTCCCCCGATTCTGGGTGTCATGCAGTAGTCTGGATATTTGATTTGCTTCTTGGAAACAAACAGCAAATAGAAAATTGATATACTTGACAGAGCAGGGTTCGGGCAAAGGTTGGCTCGCCTGATTTGCTGTTACTTGTTAAGAAAGCTGACGAATGTTTTTCTTCGATTCAGGAATAAAGTAAAGAATTAAAAACATTTTCACTTCCAAGGGCACCATGGAGGAGGTGAAAAGCAGTGAGAGGACATATTTGCAGATAATATATTTGATAATGGTCTTACATATTAAGATATGTAATGAAAATTTGTAACTCAGCAATAAAAAGACCCAAATGAAAACAGCACAAAGACTTGAATAGATAATTTCTCCAAAGAACATATAGACATGGCAGATGACATGTGAAAAGCTGCTCAATACATCATATATGTAAGTGTATATTTATGTGATTCATAAGATGGAATATTAGTCATAAAAAGGACTGACATACTGATACATGCTACAACGTGGAAGGAACTGAGAAAATCCTGAAGCCAGACACATAAAGTCATACATTGTGTGACTCTATTTACCTCAAATCCACAGAGACAAAAAACAGTGGGAGGGAAGAATGCTAACAGGTTCTTTCTGGCACTATGAACATGTTCTAAAAATAGATAGTGCTGATGAACTATATCCAAGGGAATTAAATTGTGCCCATTAAAATGATGTTTTTGTAAAATCTATAGCTCACAAAATTGTTACAAAAGTAACAAGACAGAAGTATCAGTAAAAGTTCTAGCTTCATTTTTACTGCCATCTGTCATCTGTACACTCTATGGAGACTTCACCACTATGTGACCCGGTTATAGGCCCATTGACTCATTGACTTGGAATTATGTAGAGAAATTTTCCGGTGTTCTCTTTCTTATAGAAATCTTCACCTATGATAGGGTTGCTGTTATTTTGATGGTATGGAAAATTTTCAGGAAAGATCCTTTTGCAGCTGTCAGATAGACACCAACACTTGGATTTGACTTATTTTTATTGACTCAGAACATCACCCATGGTTTTCTGTAATTATAGTTACTTGAACAAGATAAAATCTTAAATCTGAAAAGCCAGCAAGAGTGGTGATACTTGTTAGCCAGTACTATTTGTGTGTGTGTGTGTGCATAATAGTTGTTAAATAACTTGCTGAAATGGCATAATTTTGTTATTTTATTCCAAGAATTTAAGGCCTTGAGGACAGCAGAGGGTGTTCACTCACTGAAAGTGGAGGAAGGAATACCAAGTTTCCGGACCAGAGCCTTCCATGGTCCCTCCCCATCTTTCCTAAATTTTTGTAATTTTGGTTTTGTGGTGGCATCTATTCCATATAGAAGCAAATGACTGGTTAATCTGGTTGATTCAGACAAGATGCATTCATTTATTTGAGGAGAAAAAAATCCACAAAGTTCCATGTGATTTAGTTGACTACATTGACTATTAAGTAAAAATAATTTATCTGGTAACATTGGAAGCACAGTTACTGTTTTCCCTCTATTAGATTTGCAGTTGTTCACTTTTCCCTATCTTCTTCCAGTTGTAAGGGAAAAAAAAAAACCATGCAGTCAGTTACAGCAGACACTTTTGTTGACAGCAGTAGAGCTACCGCACAGGCAGCCTCATCTGAAGCTAACAGGGACTCTGGGTCTCCAACATGCCTTTGTGCTATTGAGCTGTAACTCCAATTGCAAGTGACCATCTCAGAACACAGGTCCCTTAAGCTCATTACAGAAAAGTGCTTGATCTGCTTCTCATTCAATTGCTCAGCTCATTAGAAGTGCCCCAGACTTAGCTGAGTTCACTCAATTTTTACTAGCTTCTCTCTGGATTTTGATTCACTTTGATGCTCTGCTTGCTTAGTCTGGAGTCATTGTATGTGATGGAATTTTTAAGCAATTAGTAGTACTTTGTTTGGAAGAAACTGGCATCTCAAGGTGTGCAAATTGTGTTCATTTGTCTTCACCTGGCTCTATGAGGCAGGTGCTCCTATGATCCCTGTTGCTGTTTTAAAAAAAAAAATTTAAAAGATTTATTTATTTATTTAAAATCAGGATTACACAAAGAGAGGGAGACACACACATAGATAGAGATCTTCCATCTGCTGGTTCACTTCCCAGATGGTTGCAACAGTCATCACTGGGCCAGACAGAAGCCAAGAGCCAGGAGCATCATCCAGGTCTCCCATGTGAGCGGCAGAAACCCAAACATTTGACCATCTTCCACTCTAGGGACCTGGATTGGGAGTTGAGCAGCTGAAGCTTTAACTGGCACCCATGTGGGATGCTGGCATCACAGGTGGCAGCTTTGCCCACTATGCTACGATGCCAGTTCATGACCCCAGTTTCCCAGAACAGAGTGATTCGGCAAGTGCCCAAGTTATCGGGGAAGCATTACAGGGCAGCGCTAACATTCAGACTCAAAAAAGTCCAGCTCCTGAGTTCATGGTCTGATTCATCTTGCTAAACTGCCTCCTTTTGCTTTGTTGATGCATCTAGATTAATTTTGAGGGTACTTTTTTCCCTCAAAGGGTAATTCCGCTTACATATCAGCATATCTAGACTAATATGTAATACAATAGGTGAAGTATGTGGGATGTGTGTGTGTGTGCATGTAGTGTGTGGACATGTGTGTGTGTTGTCTGTGTGTGCAGTGTATATCTGGTATGTTTGTGTGTTTTGAATGCATATGATGAGGTGTGTGTATATATGTCATATGTATTTGATGTGTTTGTGTGTTGTAGGTTTATGCAAGTGGTATGTATATGTGTGTGGTATATATGTGCTATTTGTGTATGTATGTGCTGTATATGTTGTGTGCATGTGGTATGTGTACTGTGGTGTGCATGTATGTGGGATGTGTGTGTATAGGTGTAACATAGAACATCACATACACACAAAACATTCATACAGAAGAAAACAATGAATAGGAAAGAGGAAAGGAGCAGAGCTAAGCAGGTGGAGGCTGGGGAAACATGCTGACTCATCAACTGGGGACCTCAAAGTGGAGTCAAGTCAAGGGAACATTGGCTGTGCTGCAACAAGTAGGTGCTGCCTAGATGCCATCACCTGCTTTATCAGAATGGAATGGAAAGAAGTCTGCTGTCATAGGCCAGCTCACCTTCCTGCTTCCGCTCCATCAGAGTTACCTGTAACGTGGCAGCAACCGCTAATTCATGGGAGCGAAAAGGCAGCTCAAACTAAAAAGCAAGTCCCTGCCCAGATTGAAGAACTCTGTATCTCTCAGAGAAAATGTATACTGAGCCCTCCAAGGGTCTTTTTACAAATGCTCGTGCACCTCGAATAGAAATGTTCATACATTAGGTCATTCAAATAAGCTGGCACAATTCGACTGGAAGCACAATGAAAGTTATTTCTGGGAGAAGGGCCTGTACCTCTCAGGTACGGTGAGTGGCTGGGACAAAAGGCACACTCGGCCGATGCTCTCTGCTCTGTTGGTCCTTCCCACATCAGCAGTGAGGTGGGGCACATTTCTACAGTATATGTATATGTTTATATTGGTGTGTTTGCAGCGAACATATCTGCCTATCTATATATGTATACACATATATTGTATTTAGTGCTATTACTGCTCACATCTGTAAATCTGGCTACTTGCATATAGATTCCTCTGTTAAGATTTATAACCCCAATAGATGAGTCATTAAGATCTTCAGGGATGTCATTTTCTGTGTTTTTGAAACTTTTCTTTTACAGTGAAAATTCTTTCGCATAGCTAAATGTACTTATCTAGAGATAAAATTCTATTTTTATTAAAATCACCTATTTTTATAAAGATTTAATTATTTTTTGAAAGGCAGAGAGAGAGAGAGAGAGAGATATCTTTCATCTCCTGTTCACTCCTCAGATGTCTGTAATGGCCTGGGCTGGGCCAGGATAAAGCCAGGAGCCTGAGACTCCATCTGAGCCTCCCGCACGGGTAGCAGGAGTCCAAGTACTTGGATCACCCACTGCTGCCTTTCCAGGCTCATTAGCATGCAGCTGGATGGGAATTTTTAAAAAAGGGTGTGTGTAATTCCTTTGTAGAGCTCATGTGTGTGGGGTAGAACTGTGCCATTGCTAACAGAGGGTCCTTGTTCCACAGGATCTGAGTTGTCCTGTTTACCTTGGTTCTTCGACAACACTCCTAATGTGTATAATAATCAGTTGTTCTCATTTCAAACCTCTCCCCAAGTGGAATTCTGAAATTTTAGCCTAAGTCATTTGCTACTTATGAAAAATGCAAATGTGTTTTGATTCAGTAAGTCTGGGGTCAATGCCCAGTATCTGTGTTTTTAAAATATGATGTCCTCATAGATATTGTTTAGGGAGCTGTTTGGTCACAATGTTGGAAACCTGTTGACAAGAGTGTGAGCTCTTCTCATGGGCCAGGACTTCGATTACTCATCTCAGTGTGTACTCTTCACACTCAGCACACTACCTGGTGCAGAGAATGGAAGCATGGGTGGATGGATGGATGGATGATGTACAGATGTGGGGAAGGAGGGAGGGAGAGAGGGAGAGAGGGAAAAATTGGAGGAATGGATATATAGAACCAGCTGCTTTGTAGATAGGCATTGGTTGAGTTATAAACAAACTTTGACAGTCATGTCATTTTGATATCTTAGGAATAAATGAGACCCTGACTAAATAGAAAATACTCTGTCATCTTGGATTTCTGAAGTCATTAGAGCAAAATTTGCACATCCTGATTATCTCATTGTTTTCACAACTAGCTTATTGCTTGGTTGATCCTATTTAGCATACAGAAGTTAGAGGTACGTTTGCATTACAAATAAACTGCCTTTGGAGTGCCTTAACACTGAATTTCAGTTTGAATAGTGCTAAATGGGTCTTCACTTTTGGCTGTGGTAGTTAATATGACCATTCATAGCATGTTTCCATAGATGTTCATAACAAATATAAACATAATTAGCTCTTATTCAAAAAGAATTTGCTTGTAAAACTCAGTGATTTCTAAACATGTCTGCCATTTTAAAAAGCTCAATATGCAAACATTTAAATTTATGGAATTCATAAATTCAACAGTAGTTCATTTCAAAATTTTTCTTTGCTTTATCATGGGCATCTCTGCAGGAAACTTTCAAACAATGAGATCTCACATTACAATTTTAATTAGACACAATCCTTTGAGGAATTTATATAGAACCTCCATTAAAACAATTATTTCATTATTGTGTAGCTATTTTCATCTTTACTGTGAGTTCCTGAGCAGATTTTTATGCTTATCTTTGTTTCTTCAGCATCTTCAATACCTGGTGCCTAATTAATGTTCTAAGCATTTAAAGGATATTATTGGATTTTTTGGCACATCTTTGTATGCATCAAAATTCCCAATTCATTGTGGACCACACCATATTTATTAAATGAATATCCATACTGCAGAAAGGCAGATAACTCCATATTATGATATATGAGTGTTATATAGCTGTGCAAGAAACATGAAGGGTTTAAGGACTCCTTGGATATTTCTTCTTGTCATAAAATAAGAATGACCTTTGCAACTCCTTAGGCTCAGCTGCTTGTGAATTATGAGGGGCTCCTCACGGAAAAGGCACTTCCTGGAACCTACTTACCCTCAGAAGATCACAAGACTTGTCTGTAGAAAAAAATTACACTTTCTTAGTCCACTGAGGACTAACCATGTCAGGTGAAGTTTTATTATTGTCCTTAGTGCTGGGAAGAATGTTTCAGCTCATTACTTTTAGTATTCATCATCAATTCTCAGTGGCAGTAACCTTTATGGAACACGTGTAGTCTCTCTCTGTACTGTGATTCCTCTTGCTACTCTACTCTTCCATCTAAACAGGCTACACAATACTACAGAGGATAATGACTCAGGACAACCAAAAATCAGCAGACAAGAGATTATAGAACTGGGTTCTTTTATTTTAGAAGTAGGTCAAAGATATTTTTGTCTCTTTCTTATTTTTGTGTGTGTTTTAGATATAACCAAGAGTTCACTTTTACAAGAGTCAGTTTATTATCAGGAGAGAAATATAAAAGCTCCTATTATACTATTGTAGAATATACATAGTATGTGTGTATCTCTGTGTGTGTGGGTGTGTGCTTGTTTCTAATTAAGTTTTTGGGTCCAGTAACCAAGTAATGGGAAAGAGAAGGGAGGGACTAGAAGAAATCTCATTCTTTTGTTTAGACCATTCCAATTATCCATATTATTTTACTACATTGACTTCATTGTATTTAATTTCTATTTTCAAATACCACGAGTGACCCACCAAATTGGTCAGATGACAAAAGAGGAATGCCCTTTATTTACAAACATGAGTAATAACAGAATTTGCCTCCCAAGTAGTAATCCAATCCAGTCTTCTTCAAATCATGTAAACTTCATACAGTCTGAGTATCATGCTAATGTTGTGCTATTAGCTGGAACTAACATTTGCTTTGTCTTGATATCACCATTTAATATTAATGTGGCTCTATAAAATGTATTGGAGTCATCGGTGTATATTATCATGTCTTGAAACAAAAGCATCTATTTTAAATGAGAAATACTCATCAAAGCAAGAGTGTATGGAAGAAACTTTGAGGAAAAACCACACTGCCCAAACTCTATGGATGTCTCATTAAAGACAGGGAGAGTATTAAAAAAATGTAGCAGTCATCTTTCTTTTCATTCGTGTCAACTGATAAGTACTTAATCAAACACTACTTCAGAAGTTCAGCCCAATATATTTAAATTCATTCAACCAAAAGTTTAGCTATCTTGGGCTGCACAGTTTCAATTGACAGTTCCCAGTTCACTGCTTCTGGTCCCTAATAAGTACATTGCAGATAAACTTCATTTTTTTTTATCATTCTTTTCCAATTTCCAATTTCTGGTCCTCAGATCCCTGTCATATTAAATGTTCAGTTTTAGCTATTTCCTCCAGGAAACCCCTGTGTAGGCAAAATGCTGAAACAAGAAAATAAGACCTTGCTAGTCTTGTGAGGTATTATCTTGAATGATGCAGAGTTTCATCTATTTAGTTTAAAAGATTCTTTTGAAAGACAGAGAGAGAGAGAGAGAGAGAGAGAGAGAGAGAGAGATGCTTACAGGAAGCACTCCTATCCACTGACTTATTCCCCAAATGCCCTCAATGGTCAGGGTTAGGTTGGACTAAAGCTGGGAGTTGGGAACTCAATCCAGGTCTCCATTGAGGGTGACAGAAGCTCATTTACTTGAACCATCATTTCTGCCTCCCAGAGTCCTCATTAGCAGGAAGCTGGAGTTAGGAATTGGAGCCCAGTATTGGACCCAGGTATTCTAATAGAGGATGCAGACATCTAAATTGGCATCCTAGTTGCTAGGCCAAATGGTCACCTCTGGTGCAGGGTTTTAAAATTTCATGAATTCTCAGTTTAGGATGACCTCAAACATGGACCAGCTAGTTCTCAATTTGGTGATTCTGTCCATTTCATAAATAAATCTAAACTGCTAATGAAAATGGTAGCTCCAATGAGAACAAGCTAATAGTCCATGGATAGATGGAGAGGTAGGAATGAAGAAAGAATGTCTAAGATGAGAGAAGACAAAATTTACTTCCTGCCATCTCCAGCCACCAGGTTCCAGGTTCTTCAAACAGAGTGAAAGAGGGCTCTTTGTTCATTTGCTGGAAAGGGAGGTTAGGGTACCTGCCACCTTGTTTATGTTGATCTTTGCCTCATTCCTGGTAGCTTTGGACCTTAGAGAAGGACTTTCCTAACTCCATATTCCAGCCACTAGTAGTCTCTGAAGCATCCCATAGTCCAGATTTGAAACCCAATTTTCTCTGGATACCCTTTCCTATTCTCCTATTCTTGGTTAGTACATGGCTTTCTGATTTTCTCTGGATTTTCCTCTATGATGTCTCTCTTTTCTGTCCGTCCCAACACCAACTCAGCTGCATAATCACCCACTGGACTGTACTGCAGCATCTTTCTGTCACTCCTTTTGATGGGCACTGATGCACACACAGGGATGTAGTTTTTTTTTTTTTTTTGTCACAGCTAACTCTGTCCTCTGTTGAAAAATAAATCAAATGTGCATGTTACAGAGAGCTGGCAACATAGCAATGATGCATTCACAACTTGTAAAGTCCCTGTGCCTTCTACTGATGTCAGCTGTTAGAGGAGTAAATAAAATTGTCTTTTTGGGGGAATACATTCACACCAATGGATACTAAGACGTGAGAAGTCAATCAGAGTCTCCCACTTGTCTATTTAACAGTTTGTAAAGATGTTAGGATGGACCTGTGACTGTAATTTTGCAATTTTCGCATTCCTTCTTGCTTCCACATCCTCTCATTTGCTTTGATTACAAAGGAGCTTAAAAACAGACAAACAAAATCAAACAAACCAAGCAAAGTAGAAACATCAAGCATCCGTGCCTGCAGTATATTCATGCAATCTTTGAAAATTTTCCAAATCACTACTTGCATTAGGAAAGAGAACTTGTCTAGCATTGATAAGTCGAGCAGTTATAGTTGGTGGAGGAAATGGGAGTATGGTTGTTCTCCTTCCTCCTCTTGTGCTCTTTGAAGTTCTCTTGGGTTCTCTGAAGAATAAAGAGGTGTCCATCTAGGGTAGAGTCTGGCCTCCCTCTGATCTAGTGCAGGTTTTTAACAAATAATTCCTTCCTAATGTTAAAATACAGAAGGTTTGAGGTTATCAACTGCTGATAGAGATTTTCATAGCTGAATTTATCCTTACAGCAGTGTTTTGCATTCTGGCCTTGTTTCCTGGGGGGAGCAAGGGGTGAGTTTACAGTTGGAGGTTGAAAGACAACTAGATAGGGAACAACAGGTCATTGTGTAATTATTGATCTTCATATATGCTACGGTCCTGAACAGGTTGAGAGCCACATTGGTCTAGAATTCATTCAGCATCAAATAGAAAAGCCACCTGTCTTCCCAGAGTAGTTCCTGCAGGATGAATGTTGCTCTTATATGATTAACTTTTTTTTTTCTGGACACTTTCACCCTCCAAACATTCTCTTCATGTGTATATCCCAGGGTATATTGATCATGGTGTTGCTACCATGGCCTGAATTTACCTGGATTTTGTCCTGAATTTAGCTGGAATTAAACTGCAACAGACAGAGGGAAAGTATGATTTGCCAATAATGCCCCCTTACTGAGCCCGTTGTATTGGGAGCTCCACTCATTTTCCTTTTCTCCTGCCGACTCTCACAGATAAGCAATTAAAGTGAAAATAGTCAAATCTGACTTAATAAATTCTTTGAATTTTTATTGCTATTTGTTTTCATTTATTTGAAAAGCAGAGGGATAAAGATAGATACATGAAAGAGAGAGAGAGACAGGCAGACAGACAGACAGACACAGAGAGATATTCTATCTACAGGCTTACTTGTCAAATAGTCACAACAGGTCAGGCTGAAGCCACGAGCCCAGAACTCAATCCAGGACCCCCACGTGGGTGGCAAGGACGAAGAACTTGAGTCATCACCTGCTGCCTCTGAAAGTATATATTTTGAGCATCCCAAGCATTATCTTAACTACTGTGCCAAGTACTTGCCTCATCAAAAAGTCTTACCCTAAGCCAGGATGTATTTTGTTTAATTATTACAACAATCCATTGATGTAGTTCTTATTAATCAACATTCCCACATCATGAAGAAAGGTTAGGAAACTTGCTGAAACTCACACAAATTGTCACTCAAAGAATCAGGACTGAAATTCAGATCCCGGGCCGGCGCTGTGACGTAGCAGGCAAAGCTGCTGCCTGCAGTGCCAATATTTCATATGCGCTCCGGTTCAAGTACCCACTGCTCCACTTCCCATCCAGCTCTCTGCTATGGTCTGGGAAAGCAATAGAAGATGGCCCAAGTCCATGGGCCCCTGTACCTATGTGGGAGACCTAGAGGAATCTCCTTACTCCTGGCTTTGGATCGGCTCAGCTCTGGCTGTTCTGGCCAACTGGGGGGTGAACCAGCAGATGGAAGACCTCTCTCTCTCTCCTCTCTGCGCCTCTCCTCTCTCTGTGTAACTCTGACTTTCAAATAAATAAATAAATCTTTAAAAAAAAGAATTTAGATCCCTTTGACTGCAAGGCTCCTACTTAGAACCCACAGTGCATTTTGCTTTACACTGTCTGGTTATATTAAGCATCATAACATCAAAGGATGCTTCAAAGAATGGTTATTCCCCACTCCTGTAGGTCTTTTTTTGAGACTGGACTGTTATTGGAGGAGTCCTTGAGCCTCTGTGGGTTCTGATTCCTCCCAAGGGAGAGAAGGAGCTTTGGTGTGCGAGCCTTTCCCTCCTTCTCAGTGATTCTGAACTGTGGGGGGTCGAGGGGAGCAGGGAGGAAGGATTGTCTTTGATGCTCTTGGACATAGGCTGGGTTGGGCAGAAAGGTGCCGGTAGGTACCAATCCTGCCTGTGACTGGTGGACATTTAGGAATATTAGGCTCATTCGGGGCTCCAAGTGGGGAAACTGAACATTCTATTGTTATTCATGAAGCCCCCTCGAGCCCCAAGTAATGTCAGTAGGAACAGAACTGCACAGACTGCGGACATTTTCATACACCTTACATCATGTGACCTCCAAGGTACTCAAAGCAGCTCGTTCCTTTGAGACAACTGGGCACTTTATACCAGAGGACATTCAGAGAGTTTGAGGAAGCTGCCCCAGGACACTCAGCTGGTAACTGGTGGAGCTGGACTTTAAACACCAGTCAGCTGACTCCCCACAAAGCTTTCTCCCAATTCTGTCAGAATTGATCTATCCTCGTCTGTTTCACTCCTATGACCAGAGAGATCACAGTCCAGCTGTCCCCTGGTTGTTTTATTCCCATGTCCTCCTGCTGGGGGCCCTTGGGAGCTGAGTCTGACAGTGTGACATCTCAGATGGCATTTCATCTTTGCCATCTGAAAACTGGGAGCTGGCTGGCCAGAGAGAGCTGCCACTGTGCTGGGGGCTGCAGCGTGCTCTCCGGTGTTTCTCATCCTTAGATCAGCTGAGGGCTGTCTCCCCTGCCATAGCTAGGCATGAGGGCTACACTGTGTATAACTGTGCCTCTTCTGAACAGTTCTTTAGGCTTAGCATTTCTGTAGGTTTTTTTTTTCTCACATTGAGATTCAGGAAAATATTCCATGGATGCTGTAGGACAACATGTGTGTTTTGAGGAAGCATACACTCTCTAATTTCTCAATTTACATACTCAAAACCTCTACTCCAAACCCTGCAGTCTGAGTGTCTTTTCACTCAATACTTTTTGTTTTCTTGCAATTGTCACAAATGAAACATGTTTAAGGCAAGGTGGAGAGACTCACAGTGCAGACCAAAGATGATTTTTATCACTGTATTTATTATAATCATCACTTGAAAGAAAATGGTGTGTATATTTTTTAAGTCTCTCCTGCTTGGTATTTGCATAATAACTTTTGTTCTATACACCTTTAATTTCAAGTACCTGAGTGAATTCACAATTCTACTTAGTGCACTAATTTAGAGAAATACATTTTTAAAGTGCTTAATTGTGGTGCTGTTGTTGCAAACTATCATTCTACATTATTACCCTGCGTGCATCATTAAACTCTGAGACATATGGAGGAGAGGGTGATGAGCATGTGAGGGTGAAGGAGGGCAGGGCTGAGATCAGAGAATACCGAACTCTTCTCTCACTGGCCTGCCAGGATCTCACGGTGCCCCAGCCCCAACCCCTAGTGTGGTGCTGTGAACTGGCGGAGTCACCGCATTGTTCTTAAAAAATGGCAACCATATGAGATAGGGGCTTATTATGAGAGGAAGAAACTGGATCTGAATCTGGCTGAGTCCCGTCAGTTCAGCATGTTCCGGGACAGTTGGAGAGGGAGGTAGAGATATGAGATGCCAGGGGATGCAACAGATTTAAAACAGAGCTTGACACTAAACCTGTCTCCAACCCTGATACAGAGTCGGCGCCCAGGCACAGAAGGGGAACAAACCAGGTGGTCAGTGGTGGAAGGTGAACAGGGAGTTTCACCCCTGTCTCCCTCTCTGGACATCACAGAGGGGCAGCAGGGCTGCAAGAGCCAGCCAAGGAGACACACCCTGGTCAGGCAAGAGAAAGTGGGTTATCTCCACTGTCTCCCATCTGCCTGCTGTCCTCAGTTTTCCCTTGGGTTAAGAAAACGAGATCTTAATGGAAAACACCCCTGGAATGAGAAAATGTAAGCTCTGGTTTCGAGCAAAAGACTACAGACTGCACGTCCAATGTAGCAATGCATTTGTATGTGTTGCTCTTTAACTGCTATCAAGTAAGCGGCTGCCAGCATGCTGCATCCAGATTGCATATCTCATGCTGACATATGGGCGTCTTTTACAGGGTTTGGTTCTCCTGCGCGTGTGAGAGCCGCAAGTGAACATTCACTCACAGTCCTCTCTTTTTGCGATGAGGAAACTTAGGCGCTGAGAAGCCTGGGGCTGGGGGGCGGGGAGCTTTTAGGACTGGCTGAGTGTCCTCATAGCACCAGCTCTGCACATCCCCAGTCAGTCACTTTGCTATTCTTGGCATCTTAAAAGCTGCACTTTCGACTCTAGAAACAGGCTTAAAAGAGCTCATCTGAACTTTCATTGCAATCCATCTTCCCCATTCCCAATCATTACATCGCAGAGAGGCAGATCTGCCTGCCAATTTCACCATTCCACAGCTACTGTCTCTGGAGGAGGGCTGATGGTGTCTTAACAGTGCCCAGCCTGTGCCAAACGCACTGCCCTGGCGTGGACCCATTCTGTGAAGTGACAGCAAATTTTGTCATCGTCCATTGTATAGGTTAGGAAACGGAAACACTGAGAATTGCAGGGACGCAGATACCACTGCTGACAGGGTAGCTGCAGGTGGTCCTGCTGAGGAGGCGGCTGTGTGCTGTGTCAGCTACTCAGAAAGGAGCTACAAAGCACATGGGTCGTGAGCCCTGAAAGGCTGCTTCTAAGTCCAGCTCTTCATGTTCATGATGGCCCTTGGAGAAACTGTGGGCACTATGATCAGGCCTGGCATACAATAAGAACTACATAAATGTTTGCTGACATAGTGCTCATAAAAAAAATACCCCCCTCCCCCCGGATTACACAGAACTAAAGCACTAAGTATATACCTAGTGTATACAGTGGTCTTCTCGTCCTCAGTGGATATCCTGCAACTGTGAAAAGTAAAAGGACCCTAAATATATGAACACTTTTTGCCTATGTACCCATCCCTATGACATATGTCAACCTATGAATTAGAAACAGTAAGAGATGAACAGCAATACCCAATTTAAAAAAGTAGAACACTCATAAATAATACACTGTAATAAAAGTTCTCTGAATGTGGTCTCTATCTTTCTCTATGTCAAAAAGGGTTAACTCAAAAAGTAGCACCCAGGCCAGCGCCTCGGCTCACTAGGCTAATCCTCCACCTTGTGGCGCCGGCACACCGGGTTCTAGTCCCGGTCCGGGCGCCGGATTCTGTCCCGGTTGCCCCTCTTCCAGGCCAGCTCTCTGCTGTGGCAGGGAGTGCAGTGGAGGATGGCCCAAGTACTTGGGCCCTGCACCCAATGGGAGACCAGGATAAGCACCCGGCTCCTGCCATCGGATCAGCGCGGTGCACGGGCCGCAGGGCGCCGGCCGCGGCGGCCATTGGAGGGTGAACCAACGGTAAAGGAAGACCTTTCTCTCTGTCTCTCTCTCTCACTGTCCACTCTGCCTGTCAATAAATAAATAAATAAATAAATGAACCACTAGGGAGGCCGACATTGTGGTGTAGTGCTTTAAGCTATAACCTGTGACACTGGCATCCCATATGGGTGCCTGTTGGAGACCTGGCTGCTCCTTTTCTGCTCTAGCTCCCTGTTAATGTGCCTGGGAAAGCAGCAGAAGATGGCTCAAGTGCTTGGCAATGTGGGAGACCAGGAAGAAACTCCTGACTCCTGGCTTCAGTCTGGCATAGCCCTGGCCATTGCCACCTTCTGGGGAGTGAACCAGCAGGTGCAAGATATTTCTCTCTCTCTGTCTCTCCGCCTCTCAAATAAAAAAATAAATCTTAAAAAAATAGAAACTACCATTGCCTGCTTTAGTGAAATGTTAAATCCCTGCTAGCCATGGACAGGGCTGGCCTGGAACCTGCCTTCTGCCATGTGAGCAGTCAAGCATTTGGTCTGATTCTCCTGTAAATGTTTAAGCCATCTCTGCCCTTCCTGGGCTGCCCCATGCGATGAGTGAGTCCAGGGCCTCTGCCACCCTTGCCTACAAGGCCGGTGTTGGTGCTGGAGCTCGTGTGGGATTGATCCAGACCTTGTCTGCTATTGTGCTATTGTGTCACAGTCTGAGGCCCCCTGCCCAATAGTGCCTCACCCCCTTTCTCCTCCCACAGCCCCCCTTGTGGGCCCTCCCCATGGAAGCCTGTTGCCCCTTTCCCCCTCTCGTCCCCTAACTCCAACAAACCTGTTGCACTCTACGGTGTATCTGTGGTCAGCTTCCTGGGAAGCCTAAGCTGACACAAAGAATCAGCAGAAGTTAAAGACTGTGAAACACAGCAGAGTATGTGTGCTTGAGGGTTCAGATACCAAATGTTGATTTTAAAGATGTATTTATTTGAAGGCAGAGGGGAGAGAGAGAGGAAGAAGGTGCTGTCATCTGCTAGTTCAATCCCTAAACACCTGTCATGGCCAGGGCTGGGCTGAAGTCAGAGTCAGGAGCCAGGAACTCAATCCAGGTCTCCCATATGGATTTCAGGGACCCAACATTGTTACCTAGCACCTGCTGCCTCCCAGGGTGTGCATTAGCAGGGAGCTGGGAATTGGGAGCAGAGCTGGGTTCTCCAGTGTAGGCAGCTGGCATCCTAACTGGTTTCTCTCTCTCTCTCTTTTTTTTTTTTTTTTGACAGGCAGAGTGGACATTGAGAGAGAGAGAGAGACAGAGAGAAAGGTCTCCCTTTACCCTTGGTTCACCTTCCAATGGCCGCTGCGGCCAGTGCACTGCGGCCGGCGCACCGCGCTGATCTGAAGCCAGGAGCCAGGTGCTTCTCCTGGTCTCCCATGGGGCGCAGGGCCCAAGCACTTGGGTCATCCTGCACTGCACTTCCAGGCCACAGCAGAGAGCTGGCCTGGAAGAGGAGCAACCGGGACAGAATCCGGTGCCCCGACCGGGACTATAACCCGGTGTGCCGGCGCTGCAAGGCGGAGGATTAGCCTAGTGAGCCGCGGCGCTGGCCCCTAACTGGTTTCTTAACCACTAGGCTGAAGATCTGTCACAAATGCTGAGTTTTAGTGTGTGGTCCTTTAACCACACACTGCTGATGAGGCCCAGGGTGCATGCAGAGTTCCTGCTCCATCCCATTGTGTATGCAGAGATCCTGCTGCATTCTCAGGGCTCTCTCTATAGAAAAAACAGCTCCCACAGACATAAACTCCCCTGGGTGCACTTGTAAAAGCACTGAGATGGGCATGCATAGGAAAATAGCCCAACAAGTCACCCATATACCATAAGAAAGGACAGAAAAGAGGCTTGTTCCAGGTGGGGAAGAGAGGTCTCAAAGGAGGGGGGCTCCTCCCCAGGATGTCTTTGGGGGCTGGGGAAGCACACAGCAGACTTGGCAAGCTCCCTAAGTGCTTTCTTCCTTGTCCTCTGGAGCCTGGTCCCTGGGGACTCTGGGTTTCTCCTATCTTGGATGTTCCTCTTTTCTTTCTCTGGCTCATTTAAATGTTGGCATTCTCCCATTTGCCATCTCCTTTCTGCTGTCTCTCTTCTTTTCAGTGTAACAATGACTCCCAGAGGAAGGAACACCCCCCCACCCCGATCCCAACATAGCCTGTCCCCAGCAGCAAGGCTGCAGGTTGTCTGCTGACAAAGGCAATCTTTCCCCAACTGGGGAGCTCTTAGAGAGCTTCCCTGCCTTCCTGCTCCAGGGAGGTGTCGGGAGGAGCCCAGTGAGCAAGGAGGAGGGTACCCAGTGGGAATTGACCCTACGGAGGGTGGCTAGTAGGGCCCAGACCTGCTCCTTTTCCCTCCCTGACCAGTCACGGGGGCTTCCTGTGGTCAGGGGTCTCCAACTTGCAAGGATGTAGCACCCAGGTGTGTGCCCCTACCCTGGCTGACCATCTTGATTCTCCCCATCCCACTTGCATCCTTTCCGTCAACTCTTTCCTGCTTGCTGGCCCACAATAGTCTCTTGTTTAAAACTAAACACTTTTTTAAGTGTCCCTAGTACTCATACTGTTCTCAGTCACAAGCCTTTTAAAACTAAGGGTGTTCTGTTTTCTTGATGAGCCTGTGAAGTCATTGGATCCTGGGAGGAGGTGGCATGCTAGCTTCCTGAGATTGAGCTCCTTGTTACAGTTCCTGCTCCCTTTGTAATTGTCCTACCAGCTCTAATGCTAACTGGTAACACTTTGGGCAAGGGGCTGAGCTTTCCTTTACCTCAATGTCCTCATCTGTAAAATGGGAACACAAATAGTGCCAGTCTCAAAGGTTTTACAGGAGGGCTGGATGTGTTATTCTGTGTGAAGCACTTAGAATAATATGCAACACAGAGTAAGTGCCTAATAAATATTAGCTCCCAATGTAACCACCACTACCACCATCATCATGATGTGTAATCGTGGGTATAGCATAGGGAGGGAAATGATTGATAAAGCCTTTTTATAGACTTTGCTTAACTAATGGACAGTCATACTTATCAGTTATGGAAATGCAAATTATGATAAAACTGTGCATGGATTTCAAAATTTTGTTGCACCAAAATAAGCATTTTAATTCCACTTCCCATGAGCTTTCTGAAGTACTTCTATACATGTTAATTTTTCTTAAATTCTTCCAAAACTATTTTAATAGGAATTATGGTGGCAGAAGGTGTTGTATGAATATACAGCACACAATGTACATACATTGTATAGACATACATTGTATAAACATTGTATACATGTATATTGCATAAACATTTAGGGTATATTGCACATACATTGTGTAATGTGTGTTGTATACCCATATAGCACAACAATGTATAACACATTGTATGCAGCTCGCATTGTATAAACACATTTTTGTTTATTATAAATAATAACACTATTATTTACCAGCAACAAAAGCTTTATTGCCTCATCAAGAAGGGACTTTCTATAAGATTTTTTTTCCCATGTGTAATAGCAATGAATGACCTTTCATTCTTGTTCTAGCTATCAGTGCCTCTTTTGAGCTAACAGGATATTAAAAATGGCTAGTGAAGTTCAGGGGTAGTTGAATGTGAAGCAAAGTGCTTTTTCTTCTCTAAAACCACATTTTCCTTCTGAATGGACCACAAGAGGGTGTCTGTGGCCACAAAACCCAGAAGGCAGATGTGCTGAAAGGAAGAAAGCTATTTGAATCATTCTTGCTTTAAATTGTTTCAAGTGGCCACAGAGGAGAGAGGAACACAAGGACAGAGAGCAGGGTGTGTGTGTGTGGGGGAGGCCTTTCCAGGAGGGAAAGGTGACCTAGGGATTGACAGCTGGAGGGTTAGACTCAGAGCTTGAGTTTTCCTGGGAGAATAGAACCACTCCAGGGTGTGATAGCCAAACACAAGAGAACTTCACATAGACCCCAGTGACATCCAGTTATGGGGATCCCGGCAGTTTCCGCTTTGACGAGGTGCAGCTTGTCCCAAGTGTCTTAAGCTTTCCAGGGCACTTATCTGACCCAGGAGGGCAGCCAAGAGGGGCTGGGATTTGATTGTATTTGTCCTTGGCAGAACTCTCAGGTGGTGGCCTAAGACTGGAGGCAAAGTCCATTCGTAGGAGGGTATCAAGTCTCCTAAGAAAGCTGCCATGTCTCACCCTCTCCAACCAGACAAAACACCAGCAAAACAAAACACCGCAGCTTCTAAGAAATGAGAATAGATGCTGACAAGTTGATTTTAGAATTCCCGAGACTTTCTTCCTTCTCTCCCTAAGTTGTAGAATTATTGTGTATGGCTGGATTCGCACCTGAACAGTATCTATTCAATCCTGTACCCAAGTTACATACTGAGATCATTGCAGTGAGAGAAACTTGACATTCATTTATAACTCTTAATTTCTGTGTTTATTGTCAAGAAGTTCCTTCCAGGGCCCACCCTACATCAAGCACTTTATAAGGAAGAGTAATCAAACAGAGAAATGCCAGCACAGATGAACCAGGGAGCTCATAACAGCCATTGTACAGTGATTCAGGATATTAAAACTAATTTCAAATGCTAACCTGCTTCCATAATAGGAACACTTATGGTCAACCCCCACAAGATTTATTTAATAAGTGGATGATATCAAAACACTGTACTATGCGAATTAACGGTAAAACTAGTATTCAAACAGTACTTTATACTTTGTGTATCTGTGTGGGTGTAAACTGTTAAAATCTTTACTTAGTATATACTAAGTTGATCTTCTGTATATGAAGATAATTAAAAATGAATCTTAACGAAGAATGGGATGGGAGAGGCAGTAGGAGATGGGATGGTTTGTGGGTGGGAGGGATGCTATGGGGAGAAAAACCTCTATAATCCAAAAGTTGTACTTTCAAAATTTATATTTATTAAATAAAAGTTTAAAAACAACACTGTTTCTAGCCAGAGAAGGTTGTAATATCTGAGTAAGGAAGTCAGGAAAAGTCCTAGTGGTTAGCGCCTTATGCCCATGACACTGGAGTATTACTGATTCCTTTGTGTGCACTGAGAAAGAAGAGGGAGCACTTCAATTTCTATTTTTTTATTTATTTGAAATGGAAAGGGCGGGGAAGAGGAAGAGGAAGAAAGAGAGAGAGAGAGAGAAAGCATTTCCTATCTGCTGTTTCTCTCTCTAGATGCCTGCATCAGCAAGGTCCGGACCGTGCTGAAATGAAGCTAAGAGCCAGGAACTCAATCCAGGTCTCCTCCAGAGGTGGCAGGAACCCAACTGCTTGAGCCATCACCTGTTAGCTCTCGGGGTACAGATTAGCAGGGAGCTGTAATCATGAGCATAGCCTGGACTTGAACAGGCACCCTAATATGGGGGATGCAAGCATCCCAAGTGCATCTTTACTGCGGCCCAAATCAAATGCTGATCTGAGAGAGACAACTTTGAGAGAAGCTGTAACCAGGCACTGAATCCTCTCTCTGCCCATTGTGAGCCTTCCACTTCCCACACAGCATCCAGTTTTCCTCTCTTGCTTTTCAGTTGTAACAAAGGTTGTCTTTTTTTTTGAATAAATGCTCAGATAAATCTTAATTTCAGGTAAACAACAAAAACTGTGTGTGTGTGTGACTGTGATTTACCTGTTAAATCCCTTGTAGTGCATCTACAAATCGCAAGCAAACCTCCTCTTTATTTAGAAAATGCCTTCACATTAGAATGAGAGTGAAATATGTTCTCTTGTCTTTTGTTATATACTTTGGTGCTGAAAGAAGCTATCTCAAAGAATTGAACTTCATAAAAAATACAAATAATGACTAAGGATCATTGAACACTTACTCCACAGTTATAAATATATAACCCTCAGAATGATGGCAGATGGGAAACTGAGTCACAGAGAGGCTAAACAAGCTTCCAGAGAAAAGGCCTCTTGCTAATTCTCTGAAATGCACCATACAGAGCAGGTACCTTTTTTTCCAACTTTTTCAAAAACCCCTGGTGAGTGTGTCTTTGTCTCTAATAGGGATGTATGCACATAGGGAGGTGTATGCCATGGTGGGAGAGAGAGAGAGAGAGGGAGAGAGAGAGATTTTAAAATTTGAACTTCACTTTGAGTGTCGGAGCAGTGGGTTCATCTTAACTGGTTGCTTCAACTCATTAAAGCCATTCACAGAAATTGGATGCAATAATTTGTATCAACCCCATGTTATGATTTCTTAGTGCTGAGGCAGATGGCAGACTCCATATCCTCTCTGTACAGTGTCTTTTGGTGTACACAATCCCAATGGCTAAGAGGAGGTACACTCTTGTTCCACAAGCACCTGGAGACTGCTTGTTGAGAAATGATTCCTTGTTTCTTTCAAGAAGAGAAAGCCAAGGCTAAAGGCTCTTCCTCCTAGGAACTTTGCAGACACATTTTACATTTTTAATATGTGCACTGCCACATCCAGACTCACAGAACCCACTTCAAACACCTGTTACTGGAGCTTCATTCCGGCAGCTTGGAGAGCTTTGAGGTGGCAGTGAAGCCCACACACTGAGTGCTCCCACCCCTCCCTACTGGCATCTCAGCCTGCCCCTGTCTGCCAATGTGTTTATGTGGAGGCAAATGCAAGGGGCTCCTTGCTGGCAGTGGAAAACTCTCCTCCCATCACAGGACTGAATGGCAACAGAAGTCTATTTTTTTTTTTTTTTGGCAGCAAAACAAAGGCTTATTATTTTTTTTCCTACAAAAAAGCATCTAAAGGCCTGTTCCTCATTCTGAAGTGACAAGTTCAAAGAACGAATTGTGTGTGGGACAACTAGGGGCGAGAGGGTGTGTAGGTAACGGAGCAAGGGGTTGGACCTGAGAAAGCAGAACCATCTGACACAGGTGTTGATGGCAAGACTCATTTTTCTGGAGTCCTGGGGCCCCTATGCCATCAGTGCAGTCTGACCCAGAACTTCGAGGTTCAGTGGAGGGGGTTGTATACTGGATGGTGACATCCATCCCCTGAGTCATGGCACAAATTCCCCCCAAGGGAGGATACCAGCTCTGCAAAAGCTGCCAGCAGGTCAGTCTTCCTGACCTTTCCCTCACCTGTACCAGAGCTGTTGGGAAAGCCCTTGGGTCAGGTTCTGTGGGTTAGAGAAAGGCGCTTTTTGCCTCTAGGTTTTGATTTTGCCGTTTGGCTGAATGCTGTGGCAGAGACTCCAACAATGACTTTTCTTCCATGACTGAAATGGGTGTTTTCTCAAAAAGAATGTGGCCAATGTTCAGGTGCACTGGAGCTAGGCCAGGCACTCAAGTTTATACATAGGGTTCCTTTACTTGTTAAACAAGCAAATTGTTATTTAACAATCCAGGACACCACCATTCTCCTACTTTCCAACACTAGATTGTGTGAAAGGAAGGGCTGATGATTAGGTTCCACAAATGGTCAAGATGTTTCACGTTTCATCATCTTGGTTGTTGTGGAAAGGAAGAAATTAAGAGAAGAGAAGGCAATGAAGTTATAGACAAGTACAGTAAGAATGGCTTTGGTGGGTACCTAGAAAGTAAAATATGAATGCTGTTGTTTCTTTGTTTCCCCTCAAAATTAAGTGGAAATCCTTCATGGGTGAGTGGCTGTCCCACCCCAGGTCCCACTGATCCCAGTTCCTCCATATCAGTTGCTAGAATATTGCTCCGTGCTTTGTAACTCCAGTGCTGTTGAAACTAGAAATAGCATTGAGATCTTGTGCCCCAGGCTATTTCCCCTGGAAGAGAAACTGTTGATTCTCTGATACACCCTCACCTTTTGAGCAAAGTGGTGGTAAGATTAGGTGGACAGAAAGACAAGGGGCCAAGGGAACGAGGGCTTGCTCCCTACTGATAGACGCTTGCTCACTCCTGCAAGGCTGAGAGAAAACTCGCAGAGGCTTCAGGTGTGTTAGTAGGTTTAGAGATTCTTCAAAAGGTCAAGGTCTATTTTGCTTGGAGGTCCTGTTGACAGAGTTGCTTTCCCCAGGTCGAGCTTCCATTGTGGTCAGCTGCTAGGCAGGTCCTTGAGGTTTGACTGCAATCCCAATGCCCCAGGGAAATGGCCAGAAGATAGAGCTGAGAAATGTATTAATAGGGTGTGACCACATGTGAACAAGAATGAGCACCTTTGATGAGATGTGATGAGGTCAGTTCTTTTCAAGAAAATCATGGGTCATCAGAGCCTTTTCTTTTTGCTTAGAGAACTTGCAAAGCAGTAGGTGCTGGCTCAGATGTCATTCCAGAATAGTCACAGGCTGGACACGTGGCCAAAGGCCAAGCCAGCACTCCCTGTGCCTTTGTGTACCTGAGGAAGTGCAAGGAGGCCCCCTTGGCTGGAGCTGAGTGAGGATGATGCCCATGGAGTACACTATTAATATCTAAGAAGCCCTTGGCAGAATAGAGTTTCCTCACTCCTGCTAGAGGATATTTCTGGTCAACAGCATGGTGTTAAGCTGTTATGATGTTGCATGAGTGAGATTTCCACATCTATTCTTTTTAAATTTAACTCAATTTAAAATGTGAGGGCCCTTCTATTGCTAATCTGTTTTGGCACAGTTTTATTGGCGAACAGTTTTGTTTTATGGCACTAAGGATGCTGCTTCTTTGGAGGAAGACGAATTAGCACAAGTGTGAGATTAGAAAAACAATCTGTGCAGTGGTCAGAGGCAGCCAGGGGTCAACTGGGTGTCTGGGAGAGGGGCAGACACACGTGTGCAAACAGTCTGCTCGTGTCCTGCAGTGCAGCTGTTAATAATGCAGTCACAGACTCATTCCCTGAGGTCCGCGGCTAATTCGAGGGACAAATTTCATGAGATGGGATCGTGTCTAGGAGCTCTGATTCAAATGTACTATAAAATGCTAAAGCTTAAAAAAAGGGTCATTTCAATTACTTTAGATATTCCCATGGTTTCTTCCCTCTTTTAGCAGTAATAGCTGCAGAGAACAGGGGATGGTGCAGGGTATGGGTCAAATGTTCCGGGCTGCTGAGGAATGGCCAGGAGGGAAACCACAGGCATAATTTCTCCTAAACGGACCCCTGAAGTGTGTAGTCAAAGCAGGGACCTCTATGAGTAGTTTTAAAGGCATTGCCTCTTCTGCTCTGAAGGAAGAGTCCACTTGAATTGTTCTGACCAGATCTTTGTAAACGCTGAACACCACTGTGCCTGATATGGAAATTTACAACTCAAGGAAATAAGAATAATTGAGGATGAAAGAGGAAACCCACGGTTAACTCCCTAAGTTCCCTTTTCAGAGTTATTACCACTTAGGCTTCTCCTTCCTCCTCTTCCTCCTCCTCCTTCTTGCCAGCATTCTAGTGTACTTTGTTCTGTTTTCTAACCAGTTTTCATGTAAAGGAAATGCAGAAAAATACAGCTTTGTGGTTGAATTCAAGCTTTTATGAATTTAACTCTTCGTGCTAATGGGGTGGGAAGTGAAGAGACAAAAAGGCTACAGATTTTGTGATTTTTATATATATATATACATATATATATATATATATAACATATATTACAGGCAGAGTGGACAGTGAGAGACAGAGAGAGAGAGAGAGAGAGAGAAAGGTCTTCCTTTTGCTGTTGGTTCACCCTCCAATGGCCGCCGTGGCCGGCGCGCTGCGGCCAGCGCACTGCGCCTATCTGAAGGCAGGAGCCAGGAGCCAGGTGCTTCTCCTGGTCTCCCATGGGGTGCAGGGCCCAAGCACTTGGGCCATCCTCCACTGCACTCCTGGGCCACAGCAGAGAGCTGGCCTGGAAGAGGGGCAACCGGGACAGAATCCGGTGCCCCGACTGGGACTAGAACCTGGTGTGCCGGCACTGCTAAGCGGAGGATTAGCCTAGTGAGCCGCGGTGCCGGCCGGATTTTTATATTTTCTTAAGATGAACTTCCAGCTAATTAGTATTTACATTCTGACATGGTCTCCTTATCAGTTCTAAGTATCTGGATAGCCTGGAGGTGTCTTGTCCCAGCTGCAGATAAAGAAACAAAGAAGGATTTGCACTGGGCTGCCTGCTGCTTCCTAGTGGCACTTTTGTCAATGGATATTTGCGGAATATCCAGCCTGTGCACTCTGTCTCATGCTGTAAACTGCATGTTTGAGTCTGGCCCTTGTTTTAAAGATTTTTAACAGACCCTTGGTTTTGTCACTCTGGATCAGAGTCCAGTCTTATGAAATTTGTAGCATGAGAGAAACCATGGCCTGAGAAACACCACCACCTGCCCCCGCCTCTTCCACCCTACTCCTCGGAACAGGAAATAGTGAGAATTAGATGCCGAGTGATCACACCTGTGATTGTAATCATTATTGAGAATATTGCATCCTGGTCTTTCAAAATCCAGCCTGCAAACAAGTCTACACTGTGTCATCTTTACTATCGGAAACCCATTTTAAGTTTTTCCAGAAAAATGGTTGTGATTTTGCATTGTATGACAAGAATCACTAACACAGGTCTTAGAGAAAAGTTGGGGGGGGGGGTTCTGTCTCCTTAGAATTGTGTCTGCAAGAGATCAAGACCACCCTGTTTCTTGTTCCACCCATCCTAGACTGGAGCTGAGAATGGCCTTGTGACAGGTTCAGGGCACCTGACAGTGTGGTTCTGATTATCCAATGAGAATCTGGCGAAAGGTGCTTGTTAGGAATGCAGAGTCCCCATCCTTATTTGAGAACCCACTGAATTTTTTGCAGCAGACCGCACAGCAGCATCTTAACCATGATTCCCAGTCGATTCCTGGGAGCCATCACATTTGAAGCCTTTTTTCATAAGCTATTGTTAAAAGAAGAGAGCTCTTATTGAGATGATTCTGAAGCTTTGCTCATAAGTCCAATCTATTGGTAGAAGGCATGAAACACAACACAGCATTTTAGTTGTCTTCTAAGGATGCCATTTGTGGGCCTCAGAACCAGACCCTTGGTTTATTGCCCTGCACATCATGGTCATCTTGGGCATCTTGTGAAGAGTAAAATCTTGGGCTTTGGGTAAAGTACATCGAATACTGGTGTTGTACTTAAGTTCCAGAAATTGTGTAGTTCTCAGAAGAAAGAGTACAGGAAAATTATCTCTGAGATTTCATATTATTTTGTATAGATAGAATGGTTTACGGTTGTACAGACAGGGAGAAGTAGGGGTCTGTTATCTATGGTTTGAGGGTTCCATAATGTATACAGGGAGTTCTATTATGTATATAGGTGATAGATAGATGGCGTATTGTGGGGGAGGCTGAATCTGGAGAGGCCTAGAGGAACTTCCTAAGTCTGAAAACCTGTCTTTAAGTTTCAAATCCCTGGCGGTAAACAACCCAGCCCCAGGGCGCTTTTGCCTAACAATCATTGAGGTGGTATAATAGGAGTGGCTAAAACCCTTTTGTATCACATCACCCCACCCCTTGCCCAATCCGCTGTGTATGCCAGCTATATAAACACCTCCCTTTTACAATAAAGTGAGATCCTGCTTTGACTCGACTCCCCACCGCGTCTGATTGTCCCCCGCCAAGGGGTTCGGGGAGGCTGAGTGGAGGGTGGCACACTTCCCCTCCTCAGCCAAGGCAAGCTGCGGGCAACCTGCCTAATTCTCTGGCGGTGACGAGGAAGAGTCACCGCAATGCATGCTCAGGCAGTGGTCTATGATGCATAGCTATGTGCATTCCATGATGTATAGGTAGGGTTCCAATCCGCACAGATGGGGGTAGGGCCCTAAGGTATGAACAGGGAGGGGCCCCATGATACGGAGATGAGGGATGCATGAAGCATAGACAGGGTGGGGTCTGTGATATTAGATTGGGGCTTCCATGGTGTACAGTGAGTGGTCCCTGCTGCACACACAGGGACGGGTCCACGATGTGCAGATTGGATGATTTAATACTACATAGACAGTGTGTCTGTAATGTGTATACAGGGAGAGGCTCTACGACGTGTATATTGGGGGTTGCATGATGTACAGACAGCAGGCCCTGATGTTTAGATTGGGGGGGTTCCATGGTATAGAGACAGAGGGAGTCTATGAAGTGCATGCAGGGAGGTGTGTCCATGATGCACAGATGGGGGTCCCACGGTGCCAAGGCATACCCATGCTGCAAAACCAGCTTTCCAGATGGAGTGTCGGTACACAGCTGGAAGGCAAAGCAGCATTTACAGTGATTTTTGGAATTTTTCTTTTGATTTTTTTCCCCTGAATTCACACCTTGCCAAGACAGGATTCTTATTTAATAAAACTGCCAGTGGTTCTTGGTCCTGAGTCCCATCATCTCGCTTAGCCCCCACCCAGCCCTGGGGTGTGCATTGCAGGGAGAGGAGGGGAGGGGGAAGGATAATGAGCCCCCTGGGACGGCGTGTGCTGTGATGTGATGAATGGCCTGCAACCCACATGCTGCTCCGTGCCCTTCATCATCCAGTCGGGGTGGTTAGTGGACTGTCAGAGAAAAATAATTTAGCAGCTGTGGCTTTAACTGATGTGCTGCATTCTGGGGTCAAATGACTATTACAAAGTAGTAGCGCTGCCTGGTTTCTCCATCGTGAGAGCTCAGGATTGACAGCATGAAAGAAGAAGGCATGGTGCCCAGAATTCACTGACATCCTTCACATTTCACGTGGGTGGGAAGCAAGAGAGCATCAGGGAAGGGGGAGGAAGGACATTTCCTACTAAACAGGGACCTGTCAGGCCTGGCGGAGGACTGCTGAGGCTGTGCCTTCTTTGTGCTTCCGCGACTCGCTGGCCACACCCACAGTCACTGCTGGGGGACTTCGCAGGGAAGGTGAGCTAACCGACTTCACACCAGGGGCCCCAGGCAGCCGCACAGGGGGCTCATTCCTCTGCCCAGCCCCACACCCAGAAGCAGGGTGTACAGTGGCTTCCGTGGCTACTGTTGGTAAGCTGAAGGCACTGTGAGGAAGCAGAATAGAGAAGATGGAGGTGCCAGAAAAGAGAGAGCAACGCTCCAGGAGACCACTAGGAGGTGCACAGGGACGTACACGTAGAAGCTACCCCTCTTCCAGCTTTTCGATTGTGCATTTATTCGAGGACGGATTGAAAGGCAAGAATGATGGGGATTGCGGTCTACACCTCCCCCTACTGTCTTCTTAGAATGATGTTGGGTGTATAATAAATATTTGAACCCTACTGGATGACAGGAGGGTTGAGAGAGCAAGAGAAACAGCCTCCCTTGATTGGAACCCCTTGTACATACTCTAGATCTTCTCTTGTCTAGCTCTGCTGGAAGTAGGACGTGGTCAGCTTTGCCCATTGCCTGCCCATGCCTGCTTAGAATCACATGAATATTGAATGAAGGCATGGATAAATGAGTGCTCAAACCCAGCCCCGAATCCAAACGAAGAGACCACGGGTACCACCGTCACGCACTTTGGATCCATAGGCAGTATCGCGAAGCAGTATCTGAAGTTTTGGTGATACCCTTCATTCTCCAACAGATTTATGATATCCCAGGGCAGAATAATGGATTCTATTCTAGGTGATATGATGTGACTGTAGCGATTCCAGCCATAACTTATAATTATTGAGTACTTACCAGGAATCCCTCACCGGGCTAAGTGCTTTTTAACTATATAAAATGTTTCTTTCCTTGATTGATGCCCAAAATGAATAAAGATAATTTTCTGTATCTCCTACATTAGTGATGCCCACAAATAATCTTCAGAATGATAAAAGAAAAGACAATTTGCATAAATAAGCAATTAGAAGAACAGGCAGAATAAGGTTGCTTTAAATGGTGTGAGAATATTTTCTAATGCAAGTGGAGCACTCGAGTTTCCAGTCAGAAAGTTGTGCATAAAGGGGCCATAGAGATGATGATGTTGGACTGGTACAGTGAGACTCCAGTCCCTAATTCTCTCTTCTGGCTTCCTGTGCCTTCCACTGTGTTTCTCCCTGCACACACTTGGACCCTGCCTGGGCCCAGGAGTGTGGGAGTCTCCCCAGGCCTTCATTCAAGACCATGGAGGTACCAACTTCCAATAGGACAACTCTCATTCCTTGGCTTTCCCAAGTCTCCTTGGCAAAACAGTCAATCCAGACCGTCACACCGAACACAACTATTTTGCCCCATGCTCCTTTCTTCTGGTGGCAGAGAAAGCAAATTACCACGCGGCCTGGAGAATGTAGCCAGCCCTTCCCGCAGCGTGCCCCTCTCAGTGGGATAGAAGCACCTTCTGCCCAGCCCTGCTTGATTCCTTACCCTCGGGTGGCCCTTGCCCCCGGGGTACCATCCCCCCAGCTGCACACATTCTCCCACCACCCCTGCCAAGTTGCAGCGTGGACATTCTCTTTTCCTCAATTCACAAGATTCTCCTTCTGCAACCCCTGCAAGTTCTCTTAGTAAGGATAGGGCGGGACCTTTGCCAGAAGGAGAGGGTGTGGGGGCTGGAAGGGGAGGTGTGGGGCTGCACTCTGCTCACAAGCATCAGAGGACAGGGGCCTGCCCACTTCTCTGTCACTGGCAGAGCAAACCCCAGGTCACATCCTTCCCAGCATCCTTCTGCCTGGCGGGCAGCTACCTGAGAAGTCTCACCTGTGGCAAGAGGTTACTTTTACTCCTGCTGGGAGTGTGGCCCGGCAGCCGGATGTCGAAGAGGGCCTGCAGGGCGGCCTGTGCGGCCTGGCCCTTGGCCAGCTTCTTGCTGCGTCCTGAGCCTTCGAACGTCCTCCCGTCCACGCACACGGCCATGACAAAGCTCTTGGCCCTCGGCTTCTCGGCCGTCTCCGAGAGGCACACGTACCGCAGACCAGAGCGCAGCTCGTTCAGCACCACCACCGGGTTCCTCTCCCCTGGGGCCGTTGGGGCTGGCCTGGGCCTGTCTGGCCGGGCCTGGCCCATCAGGTCCAGGGTATGGTAGAGCAGCCGCCCGTGCCGGTAGGCAGTGGACAGCAGCTCGGTGTCGACGGGGCGGCAGACTGGGTAGTCCTCATTCGGTGTGGACGGCTCAAACTCCTTGAACAGCGTGTCTGGGAAGTCGGCCTGGTCCGAGGTGAAGTCCGTACACGGGCTTGTGCCACTGCCCATGGCCAGGTGTGCCTGGCAAGCGTTGGGGAACTGCACGAAGGACTTCAGTGCCAGCTCCGCTGCTCGCATCTTCGCTTTTTTCTTGGTGGGCCCTGTGCCCTCAAAGGTGAGGCCGTTCACTTCTACCGCCACCGCAAAGACCGGGGCATGCACCGGGCCCGTCTGCGACACCATCCGGTACTGCAGGCCCGGCTTCAGTTCGTGCAGCTGGACCAGGGCGTTCTTGGGGGTCACCGACCATGAGAGCTTCTTCCAGATCAGCTGGAGTTTGCACAAGTGGCCCCCGTTCCCTTCCTCCAGGGGTCTTTTCCTTTTTATGCTGGGTGCACCACCTCTTGCCCAGTCTCCAGGAGGAGGGGGCCTCATCCCCAGGTTGCTGACATTGCGGTTTTCCTTCACTTCGGCACTGCTGGTACCTGGAGGGGAGAACAAATTAGTCATGACCCAGGGGCACTGGCCGGTGGCTAATGTCAGATTCCATCACCAGTGACCTAACTGCAAACTTGGAATCTACACACACAAAGCTCTTGCCATCAGCACCACAAACCAGGGCTGTGAACTGCTCTATTGGCCAGTGCTGGCTGGAATGGCTATGGAGACAAATTGTCCATGAAGAACAAGAGGGGCAGGCATTGTGGCATAGTGCCTGCAAGGCCAGCATCTCACGTGGTTGCCAGTTGGTGTTTCACTTGCTTTATTTCAGATCTAGCTCCCTGCTGATGGCCTGGGAAAAGCAGCAGAAGATGGCCCAAGGGCGTGGGCCCCTGCCATTCACGTAGGAGACCAGATGAAGCCCTTGGCTCCTGGCTTTAGCCTGGCCCAGCCCTGGTTATTGCGGCCATCTGGGGAGTGAACCAGCAGGTGGAAGACCTTTCTCTCTGTCTCTACCTCTCCCTCTGTAATTCTGTCTTCTAAAAAAAACCTTAAACAAAAAAAGAAGGACTCAGTTCTTGGGGAGCTGTGCTTGAGAACAGCGAGGAGGAATATATATGGGTGAGGAATGTGTCCTGCTCATCGCATCCCCATCTGCTGCTGTAACTGGGTTGGATGTCCCCAACCCTGAGGCAACCTCCCCTGTCTGCCAGTGCTGTCCCCAACACCAAATGGACACGTGGCCACATTAAAGATCAGAGAGGCCTGTCCCATGGTGGGCATATGAAGTCTTCCCACCCGCTGTTGCAGCCTGCAGGCTCAGTGCCCAGTGCTCCATGGACCTAACCCCCCAGCACCAAGGCCCATAGCTCTTCTGCATCATGCATCGTGGTCTCCAACCTCAAAGAGACTTTCTCAAAACCCGACCTCCTCGTTCAGAACCAGAGGTGAGAAAAGCTGGTGTCTCCTGAGCTCTCTGTGAAGGGAATGGCTAGGGCTGACTGAATCCGGTGCAGTGACCTGCCCCCGAATACCCTCATGCTGCCTGTTTTGGTACCTGGTTATTTAGAGTTTAGCACGCTGTTTATTGATAAGTTAGAGTGACAGGGCTGAGTCGTGGTGACAGCAATGATGTGACCTCACCTGAATTATTGACCACCTGACCCTGTGCAGAAAGTGTTTTTTGACCCTGTTCCAGATAAAACAACCCACTGGGATCTCTCAGATCATACATGCTAGGACGTGTTCTTTATGCCTCCTCTGAAATGTGGTTCTCTGACTTCACTATTGGGTTTACCTAGAGCTTCTGAATAGCTGATAAGTCCAGGTCCTTCAGTGCTCTGGGTAGGCCACACTGGCACTGTAAATAAAACGCTCATTCTCATGTAGTGGGGTGGGAACCACAGGTCTGAATGGGTGCAGTGGAGCCACTCCAGGCAGCCCAGGGCGGCAGCTCAGCTGCAGCACGGTGCCCTCAACTTCTCTGCCTGACAGCAGGAACCCGTCTACTCCTTTGATTTCTTCTCCTGGAATTTTTGCTACCTCAACATGTAGACAAACATGAAAAATGTGGTATGTTTTTAAGGACATATATCAACAGAATGGTGGTAATGAATATAAGTACGTCTTCAAAAAGCGTTTTGGGAACAGCAAATCAGAATAAAAAAACACATTCCCTCAGTAATACTGCTGACCCCTTAGCACACAAAGCAGATGTGGACAAACATGTCCATTGCAGCCTAGTTTTGCAAATGTGAGAACTGATAACCAAGCTCCCATAGATAGAGGAATGGTGAATAACTTGTGGCATAACCATACAATATGGAAGTTACATCTAGCTGTGTGCAAAACCAACATAGATGAATTTCAAAAATACAATGTTAGATGAGAAAATCAATTTGCAACATAATTCATAGATTGGAATATCATTGATATAGATTATATGAATACTAGCATTATAGATTATTTGGGCAGCCCTATGTATGTGGTAAAGCTGTAGATACATGCATAATAAAGATACACCCCAACCTCTACTAAGAAAGGGAGAGAAATGAGGGTCAGAGAGCAACTTCGTTTGTATATGTAATGCTTTATTTCTTTTGTACAAATGACCCGATGTAGATTTAACAGGATCATTATTTGCTAAATGTAGGTGAAAGATGCATTTAAAGATAATTGAATTTTTCTGGCCAGGTCATCTTGGACTAATGTTCTCTGATAAAGCTATTCCATTTAGAAATCAGTAGTGGATTGCCACACGCCTTACTGAATCTCTGTTGCCTTTTACTCATGGGTATGCTTCTAGAATGCTAAACTCATGGATCTATTGCAAAATATTCTGAAATCTCTGATAATGAGAAGTACTGTTATCTTTTATGGAGCCCCATCAAGTTCTGGGTCTCCCACCCAGAACCTAGACTGTGCTATGTTTCTTATATCTGAAATCAGTGCCAGGGGTGGGCATTATGAAAAACACTTTGTTGGTGAGGAGTCTGAGGTCCAAAGAGCAGAGATGGTTTCCTGGTGCTGTGTATTTTGCAAACTGCTGGAGCTGTGATTCAGTCCCAGGAATCTCAAATCCCCTCCTCTGTGTTGTTGCTGCAAAGGTGATTTTCATGGAACTGAAGAATCCCATCATCTCCTGACCATTGTACAGTAACACCCTTTTTTGGGCTGGCTGGAGGACACTGATGAAGCTCATCCTGTAGGCTGTGCCCAGCGTGTGATGGGTTCATGAGCTGAGGTGGCCAGAGAAGACCACTCCTAGGTTTTCCTTTCTGCATCTTCAGTGTGTCCCAGAGACTTGGAGGTCTGAGCTCTGAGAGGGTCAGGGGGCAGGTTGTGAATGAGGTTAATCTTGTTAAGTGAGTGGAAACTTGGGGGGTGATTTTTACAGCCAACTCATAACTTAAAAACAGACATTGAGTGCGTGTCTGGGTGTTGATGCAGAGATACATTTCCCTCCAATGGTTGGGAAGTGGGGCTGAGATGATACCTGGCTGACTTGGTACCACCTTCTCCATCCCTTGGTTTATGGCATTGAAATGAGAGAATAATAAGGAAAAAATGCAAATTCAAAAGCACAAAAGAAGCCTTTGAAAAATCAGGTGACTTTGGGAGGTATCCTGATACTTGAGGATTTTTTTTTGGAGTTGCTTGCTGCCTGCCCACTCATCTTGGGGTGAGCCAGTTGGCCATGCAGCCATGACTGTCACCACCATCTCTATCAAGAGGCAAATCAGCTTTCATGAGAATGCTCTGGCAAAAGGCGCTGGGCCTTGTTTTGGAAATGTTTCCTGTTAAAAACTCAACTTCTCACTAGTTGAAGTTTCTAAATTGTGAAGTATTTCTCTTATTTATTTTTTATTTGCTCTTTTTATTCCTACAGGTTTTTTTTCTAACGAATCATTAAATTTGGAGAGGTAGCTTTGTTCAAAAGTACAAATCTGAGAGCTTTGTAGGTTATGGGTATGTAATATTCAGTTACAATCTGTTTTGGTAGAAATAATTACCTTTCTTGTAGCAAGCACTGAGTCTCAACCATTATTGTTAATCGTCACATACTTTGGATCCAGACGCAATGAGCTCCACCACTTAGGGTGTTTTAGGCCTATGAGTAGTAGATCATATTAACCGCAAGATTTCCCAATTGAACTTAAAGAAAAAACTCAAACAACTCAACACTCAACTCCCCACTCCAGATTGCCTGGAACTTGCTTGGAGCTCTCTAATCTCTTACTGATTTCTCACAGTGCGAGGGTTTAATTAAGGTTGCTAATGTGATTAAGTGGCCAACATATCAGATGATCTCTATGGTACCCCAGAGTAGCAGAACTCACAAACCAATGCTTTTCTCTCTACCTGTGTGGAATTCATGTTATTTCAGGCTCCTTTCTTCCACAACTCCTGGTTTCCTATGGTCGTTGTCATTAACGTTTTCCATGGCATAAAGCCTGATGATCAGAATGTGGCATAGGAACCCCTTTCGTAGTAGCCAGTAATCAATAAAAATTGCTGACATGTGCAGACTTCTGCATCTTGTCCTAGACACACTGCTAGAATCTCTGAAGGGACTACTACCCACTCGTTTTGGTGAACCACTGATTTGAGGTCAGAGCCCTTTCCTCAGGCACAAATGCTCTGTTTAATTGGATTGTTGAGTCAAGCAAGGGCTGCTGAGCTCATCCATGGCTTGGGCTGTAGTCGCTGTCCTAGCAGCCACAGGACGTGGGATGGTACAGTGGCCACTGCACAGACCCTAGAGCCAATCAGGCACCATCTTAGTAATTCATGCATGTGTGACTTTGGGCAGGTCACTCCACCTGCCCAAGCTCCATTTATTAAAGACACAAAATGATGATTGCAATGGTTTTTGTCTTGGGTTAGGAAGTGTCGTTATACTCTTAAATATGTATGTATAAAATACATGGGGGAAAATACAGACCCTTGAAATAGTCCTGCTATGACCATTGTTGGCTCTAGGGAAGGGACAGAACCCAGTGAGCTTGCCTTTGTGGCAGGACCCTCCCCTTCCCTCTCCCTCCCCGTTTCCTTCTCTCCCTCTCTCCTTCTCTCCTCCTCCTCCCTCTCCCCCTCCCTCTCCCCCTCTCTCCCTCTCTTTCTCTTCCTCTCCCCCTCCCTCTCCCTCTTTCCCTCTCCCCACCCCCCAACTCCAATTCTACTTGAAGATGCCTGGAGCCAAGTTATGGCAAAGCTCAGATGTCCTGCTGGCATTTTGCGGTAACAATTCTCTGTGAGCTTTTCACAGGACTCCAACTCCAATTTTACATATTAACATTTTCCTCTTCCACATGGAAGGTATTAAGTGCATTACACTCCCTGCCTCTGACCCAGGAAATTATACTCATTTTTTTTCTCCATTTAGTTAATAGATTTCACACATGCAATTGTCATATATAATAGCCTAGAGATAAAATGTCAGGAGCCTATGAAAACTCTCAATCCTAAATACAGACATGAGCAGCTACTTGTCTATGCACATGTTGCTGAGATTATGGTACCACAGATGCAGAGGGCTTGGTTGTCTCCCAGCCCTGTCCTCTACTTCCTGTTCTTGGGGTTCATGAACATACCAGGCTGCTCCTGGGCTGTGAGGGGAGACTGGGACTGCCTGTTCCTCTCTTTGTTGCCCTGTGGCAAATACCCCCTTTGGGACCCATCCCAAACCTTTAACCCTTTCCCTAAATATTTCTGGGTGTCCTTAAGCCCATTCGGTATATATCCATTGACTGAGTAAGAGAATAGATTTTTGGTGTTTTCTCTCTCTCTCTCTCTCACACACACACACATGTACACATATGTACACACACACACCTACACACACATATGACAAAATGGAAGGTGATGGCTGGGTTAATCTGCTTGATTATTATAACCATTATCTCATTATATATAGGAGGGTATCTAAAAAAGTTGACATTATATAATTAGGAGATAGATTTAGTTTGATGCAAAATCTTCAAAAAGTTCATAAAACTGCATGTTATGAGTAAACTATTATTGGATTTCAAAATTTGCACTAATATATATTTAGCTTTTGTTTCCATTTTTCCACAAAATTTTTGATGCTCTTCCATATGGATATCAAAGCATCATGCTGACACCTTAAATGTATACAATAAAACACATAGACAATGGTAAATTTTGACTCAACTTCACACAGACTGATTAGTCCAAGAGATGGCAGTTCTATTCTTTAGCCCAAGAGATGGCCAGTTCTGCTCTTTAGCCCAAGAGCTGGCCAGTTCTGCTCTTTCTTCTGCAGAGCTGAGCAATGAGCTCACAGAGCTGAGCAATGAGCTCACAGAGCTGAGCAATGAGCTCCTCTAAGTCTGATCCAGTGCAGGCAAGCCCAAGCTTTTCTCTGACTGTCACTCTCCAGGACTCAGTCTTCTCCTGGAAAGCACTTTCCAAACTCCACAGAATTGTGCGTGGGCATATTTGTCTCAGGAGCACAGTGTGAATTCCAGCTGATAGGGGATTCTGAACCTCATACACTTACCATGTGGTTCCCAAATAGATGGTCCAGTATGGAGTGTGTGAGGATTATGTGTGTAGAAGTTTGACATGGCCTATCACATGCACTCAGAATGTGTGTTTTGTTGTTCTGTGTTGGTGGATCATGATCACTGAAGACTGAGGTAGCAAAGAGGAAGATGCTGGGAATTGCCTCCTAGGATTCTCCCAGAAGTTCTGGGATTATAGGATTGGGGGACCTATGTGACAAAAGTGATTTAATTCTGAGTATGCATGTTGTATATATGCAGCAATTCAGACAGACACTTCATAACAAGATAGAAAAATTAGTGAATCCTTTCATCCTAGTCTGGAATTCATTTTCCCAAATAATCATTATTCCTGCCAATCATAACTTGCAGACTTATAATATGTTAGAGCTGGGAGAAATTCTGCAAGAAATACATTTCTTTACCCAGGGGGCAGACTGGAACTACCTGTCATGCCAGCTACAAATCAGGGTTCGCTTAAAGTTTTGCCATCCCCAGTCCCCACCCCGGCCGTGTCTCTTTCTTGCTCTATGCATCTTTCTCTATTTCTCATCTAGCTCTTTCGTTCTGTGTTTCTTGTTCTGTCTCTGTCTCTCTTCTGACTGTCTCTCTCTCTTATACACACACACACACACACACACACACACACTCCACCTTTTAAGGCACTCTGTATGGAAGCCATGCGTCACTATCGATGCCCAGAGGGTTCTAGCAGGGAAACAGTGAGTGCATATTAGAGACATAGAGAGAGAGGGAGAGAGCCAGAGAGGAGAGAGAGACAGAGAACACATCAGCTCTGCAGGAAATGCTGGGAGGCAGACAGAGGGCACAATGCTATGGCAACCCAGATGTGGGGACCAGGCAACACATACCAACCTCACTGCCCACATTGGGAGTTGGATTACATTTCTGCTCACTTGAAAATTTTTGATTTGGATTCCAAACACCTTGCATCATGAAACCCAGTCCCAGAGAGGCTGTGTGGGTGGTGCCCCAAGTGACCACAGCCATGTGCACCTGCCTCCTGCCTCAGACACCAGCAGATCATCATGTCCTTCAAGATATCAGAAAATGAGACATCCATGAACTGTGGCATCCATAAGCTAAGGCCTTTCCAAAGAGTTGCATGTGTCTTTCTATTTAGAAAAAAAAGCAGGCAAATAACTTCAAATTGCATTAGATCAATACCATAAGCATCAGTAACAGAACAATCATGAGCAATTTGAAGACTGCCAGGAACTAAAAGAAAATGTTGAAGTCGGGGAAGCATCTGTACAGGAAACTGTAAAACGAAATGATTTCCACTGTGCTTCTCTCACATGGACTTCTCTCCTGAGCTCCCTAAGTACATTAGCTCATTTGACAAACAGTGTCAGCAAACGTACTGCTAAGTTGAAGGGTTTCACGCATTGAAGAATTGCATTTGGGGAGAAAGAACAGCATTTTACAGTCATGGCTGTGCTTAAATGTTTGTTTTCCATGTGAAATATATTCTTCTGGGTTCACTAATTTGATGACCTATGCTGCTGTCGCTCAGAAGTGTAGTAGGTTGGGGGTCCTTGGATGGGGTCTCATTGCCTCTGATGGTGTTTAGATGCCTGTGCTTGCTTGTGACTTTATGTCTCTTCCTCCCCCACTGGCTCCCTTTAGTGCCGGCATCCTCTGCCTGGTCATTATGCACTCCTGGCTTCCTCTCACGGGCTGGCAATATTGGGGTCACCTGCATCACTAATGACAACACCGACCGTATCCATGGGTCTGAAGGGCTCCAGAGAATCAGCCATGCGATGTGCCACGCTGCATTGGAAGAGATAACATTGTTCCTGCTGAAGGTTATTCAGCTGCCAAACAGCTCCAGTGGTAAAGAAAAAAGAGCAATCTTGCTTCAACATGGACTGACTGATGGGAGAAAGGCAGGCAGCCTGGATTCCCTACCCAGACAAGAAGAAGGACACGGTGTGTAGTGGGTCTGACACCAGCCAGCTGTGTCAGAAGGCAAGCCAGGAGAGTCTTTGGGCTGGGGTTTGTGGATTGCAGGATGGTGCTGGTGCTTTACATAGGGGCATGATGATGCATTGGGATGGACAGCCTCTGCACGATGTCTCCTTCAAAGACTAATCACACACGACCCCATGAAGCTGTGCCTGCTTTTTTGTAGGACTCAGGGAGAAAAAAACTACAAAAGGCAGGGAGACTTCCTCCCACCTGCTCCCCAAGGGCACAGGATGTGAACTTGGCAGGCTAACAGCTTTGGCCTGAGTCATTCCTAGTGGGACCTGCTAGTAGTCAGTGGGGAGTGACATGTGCAAATTGGACAGCAGCTCATTGCTCCTCAGTGTTCCCAAGAAAACTTTTCAGAGTTAACCGCCAAGGCAGACAAGTCTTAAACATCTGGAATGGAATGAAAGACTCTTAGCCTATCCTCCACCTCGTGATGGTGGGAGCCTCCTAGACATGGATACAATACCACACATATACTGCAAACATACACACATACAGACACGGCACACACACACCCCATTTGTACACTCGTGCACACTCAGTATATTAGTATATACACACTCTACATGCACAAAGAAGTCTGTTTCTACCTTCCAGGGGTATTTGGATAACAAATTGATAAGACTACAATTGTGATGCTGGAGAGAATTAGTTAGGCATGTCCAGTTCATTTGGACAGATCTCCTTGAACAATCTATGAAATTAGAATTTTTTTTTAAGAAAATCAAAAGCATCTATATAAAGGAGGACAATGCATTCATTGATTGAAAATGATATTTCCTGGAGCCAGCATGGTGGTGCATCAGGTTAAGCCTGATACTCCCCAAATAATCTCTCTTCTCTCTCTCTCTCCTCTCTCTCTCTCTCTCTCTCTCTCACACACACACACACACACACACGAGTGCTGTTCACTCCGGGCTCTCCTTACTGGTCTCAGAACCCCTTCCCTAAAGCATCATGACCTGGCTATGCTGTTTTTGGCTCCTGTCCAGGTACATGCACCAGAGGCATTTCACAAGGGAGACTACAGCCCAGCTCCTTCCTTGTGAAATAGTTGTACAAACCATGTTCTAAGACACTGTGATCTCATTCATCTTCTTTCCTTTTTAGTGGAGGGGAAAACAAAGGAAAGGGAAAAGGAGTCATACAAGAAAGTGGGTTTATTTCCTGTAAACCCGGGGATTCTCAGTCACAAGGACGTTACTGATACTTCTTCCCCTTCAGGTAAGGGTGGAACTCCAGTAAGAATGAGATTCTAATTGAAGAGCAGACAAATGAGACTGTAGATGAGGGTGGAACTTCAGGTGATTCTGGTGAGATTGGGAATGCAGGTAGGGTGGGACCCTAAGTCAGGATGAGAGTCCGAGTGAGCATAGGGTTGCAGGAGAGGTGGGGCTGCAGATGAGGACATGACTCGAGATGAGGATAGGATTCCAGGTGAGGATGGCCTGACATGCGGACAGATTCTGGATAGTAGTGGTTCTGTAGCTAAGCACGGGACTGCAGGTGCAGATATGAGTGTGGGTGAGGATGGATGACAGGTGGAGATGGGACACCGGGCATGATGAGACTCTGGATGACGATGGGAGTGCAGGTAAGGTAAATGCCAGGCTAGCGTGGACTTCAGGTGCAGGGATTCCATGTGAGGATGACACTGAAGGTGAGGATATGTCTGCAGGTAAAGACGGATCTAAAGGCAGGAATGGGAAACTGGATGCAGATGAGATTGGGGTGAGGCTGGGACTGCAGGTAAGGGTGGATTCCAGGTAAGGGTGGGAATGCAGATTTAGATGGGGTTCTGGGTGAGGATGAGTGGAGGGTAAATTCCAACTTAGTGACTTACTAAAGGTGAAAGTGGGACTGCAGATGAGGATAGGGACCCAGAGAGAACGATATTCCAGGTGAGGATAGACCTCCTAGTGAGGATGGGCGAGCAGGTGAGAATGGTACTGCAGATGAGTATGGGACTTCACACAGGTTGCGACTACAGGTGAGGTAAGAATAGGACTTCAGGTGAGGATAGGATTACAGGTGAGAATGAGAGTGCTGGTGACGAAGGGTCACCAGGTGAGGACAGAACTGCTGGGGAGGATGTGATTTTAGGCAAGGATAGGAAGACCAGCAGCCCCTCCCCCACACCCCAAGGGTCTCAGTTTTGGGGAACAGTGGAAGACACCCTGTCCACATATGGAGTGGGGGCATCGCCATCCTTTGGGGAAGGGGTGCTGCTTACTTAGATTGTCTTCATCCTCCGTGTTTGTGGTGCCAGGACTTAGGTACTTGAAGGGAGCGAGGAAGGTGGACAATATGCTTACTTTGTCTGCAAAGAAAAGAAGAACAGGAAATGGGCTTTGGACATCGAGTTTCAGAAGAACTCACTGCTTTCATATGTGCTTCTTACAGAGAGGTTGCACAGGGGAGGTGGAAAGGTCACTTTGGCTTCAGCTACTTCATTCTGGCTCAGTCGTTTATTGAATTTCTGACAGCGTTTTGTCAAATTCTTCTCTCCAGTCAACTTTAAACTTTATGATTTCCGTTTTTCTTCTCTTATTTTTTGGCATCTCCCCTCCCCTTGGTCCATGTCCCTCAAAACTTCAAGTAATGCTCTTCAGGGTAACAACTTTGCATCTCCTTACAAGATGCAGGGTGGGGCAGAGCCTGATATATTAAGGTCACGTCGCAGGGAGGACCAAAGTAAGTGAAAAACTCAGGAATTGGAAGAGAATTATACAAATAAAACAAAAACTATTTGTTTTCTTAATAGAATTTGCTGTGTGGGCCTGAAATGAAAAGCACTTATCAAAGCTACAGCCAAGTCACTAAGAGGTGCTTGAGCTGATGAAGAGGAGAGTTAGGGGCAATGGGAGGCAGAAGACTTCCTGCCAATGAGGAAGTATAGTTGACTGTGTGGGTGGAATCCAAGAGGCTGTTCTTTGCCTACAGCACTGGTGGCTGGGTAATCAATGTCTAGGTCACTCTGGCATCTTGCATACCAGACGCTCTGAGCACAGCATAGTTGAGAAAATGAACCAAACTAGGAAATACCTCCCCTGACCAACAAAACATGCCTCCCCTCCCCTGTACCCCGTATCATGGTCTCTACCATTCCTTCTTAAACGGGAGATTAAAGAAGGGTAGATTGCAAGCACTAATGGGAGAAGTAAAAATGACTCAATAAAAGGACCCAAAAGAAAATGCCCTTGTTTTGGAGATTCCCTCCAATCCAGTGAAACCCCAGAAATTCACAGTGTTTGTTCACCTGTAGAAGTTAGCAGAGAGCCTGCAAAAAACACAGTGCAAGGAGCCTCCCACCCCACCTCAGGTCCCAGATTCCAGCCTCTTCACAGCTCGCCAATTCCCCTGCAGTCTCACCATTCATTATGCTCCATTATGGATCCTGATCACGTTTGTTTTTTAAAAAACTATTACTTATCCTGTTTATCCATTGCGGTCCTAGTAGAGCCATTTCTTATGTCATTATTGTTTAAGGTGCCCCCAGCTCTGGCCAGCAAGCACTCAGTCACTTTCCATCACCTTCTGAGGCAGGTGATCCCAGAGGGCCAGAGTTTTTAGTAAGGTTTCTGTGTTTGTGTCACACCGTTCCTTGTCTGTTCTTGTCATGAGAGGAGAGAACTGTCTACATTACTGTACCAGGACGATCTAAGTGCGATTTCTCATGAAAACGCTAAGTCCTGGTTTTATACGCTGTTAGCCTTTAGGTGTTCAGACTCAGTCTGAGACTTGCTCTTTTTCTTTTGAGGCTGAGCCTGTTTTCTCTTTAGCCAGAGGCCAGGGGAGTTCACATTGAAATTCATCCAGGAGCCTGTTAACAGCTGTTGTTTCCAGTAGAGACAGGCAACAATATAAGGTGCACACAAAGAGAACAATAAATAACTCAAATATAAAATGCCTGCTCCTTCTTCGTTCTACCAAACAAGAGGAATAAACCCAGGGAAATACTGGTTCTCCCCAAACCCTCACAGCCCAAGCTAATTTACTACAAGAGAATGAAATATCTTGCTTGAGTTATAATTTCATTAAGGGAGTTCAATAATGTTACACAAAGAGTGTGAAGCTCAAATGATTTAGTCTGGAGGATCTCAAAATGAAATTACAAATTTTTAATAAAGCGGGACTACCAGCCAAACACCCACAAAAATACACTAAAGTGTTTCAGGGCTCATTTTTAGCAGAATTGTGAAATATATAGAGATTATTTTAGATCCATCACAGTTCTCACTTTCTGGTGTTCCTAGATTTATCAAATGAAAATGCAAGGGACTAAGTTAAAATTTAGTTTTGGATAAATAATTTTTTCAGCATATATACATTTGCAATATTCTGTGGGATCTAGAGCTGTATCTATATCTGTATCTATCTATGTCTTGTTATCTTTATATATGTGTGTGTGTGTATGTACTGCACATCTTTTGTGGGATATATCTCTATATAGATATACATATACACACACTCATGCTAGAACATCATTCACTGCTTATCTGAAATTTAAGGCAAAGGTCTGGGATATACACTTCTCTAAGGAATGTGCCAAGGGCCAATAAGCGAGCGCATGAAGAGATACTCAACAGCACCAGTCAATAGGAAAATAGAAATCAAAACCACACTGAGCTACCACTTCATCCCCTCAGGATAGTTTTTACAACAACAACAAGAACAACCAAATCCCAGAAAAGAACAAGCGCTAGTGAGAGTGTGGAGAAATCAGAACCCTGGTGCCCTGCTGATGAAAGTGTAAGATGGGGTATCTGTTGTGGAACCAGTAATTCCACTTGTAGGACTATACCCAAAATATTTGAACCTAAAGAGATAGTTGAACAGCGATGTTTCCAGCAGCATCGTTCACAGTAGCCTAGAGGTGGATGCCACTCAACTGCCTATTGATGGATGGGTGCTTGAACAAAATGTAGCATAAACGTACGATGGAGTATTATTCAATGTTGAAAAGAAGAGAATTCTGCCATTTGTAACAATACAGTGGAAACCGAGAGACATAATGCTAAGTGATGTGAAGTCTGACACAGAGAGACAACTACTGTATAAGCTCACCTAGGTGTGGAATCTAAAATAATTAAACATAGAAAGAGTAAGAAGAGCAGTGGTTTCCAGAGGGTAGAGAAGTGGATGAAATGGGAACAGTTTGGCCAAAAGGTATGGACTTTGAGTTATAAGATTAATGAGTTCTAGATATCTAATATACATGGTGATTATAGTTAATAATATTGCATCAACTACTTGAAATTTGGTAAGAGAGTAGATTTTAAGTGTCTTCATCACACATACACATTAACAAGAGGGTAACTTTGAGGGGTGAAGGATGTATTAATTAATTTGGTTATGGTAATTAATATACAATGTATATGTATATCAAATCATTACATTTTATACCTGGAATATGTGTAATTTTTATTTTTTTACTAAATGTCTTACAATTAAAATAAATAAGTAGATACATGGCCTCAAATCAAATTTAACTAGATGTTCTATGTCTTATCTGGCATCTCTCGTTATGCCCTACCAACTTCTCACAGATTTTAAATTTCATGGGCCAGTTTAAACAAATTAAACCTTATCAAACCATATGAAAGGGAAAACAACAGTAGAATTGTTAACATTTATTGCTATGAAAGAACATTTAGCAGTACAGAAACTTCTCAATTTGATGCAATCCCAATAGTTGATTTTGGCTTTGACTGTCTGTGCCTCCCGGGTCTTTTCCAGAAATTCTTTGCCTGTGCCAATATCTTGAAGGGTTTCTCCAATGTTCTCTAATAACTTAATGGTGTCAGGACGTAGATTTAGGTCTTTAATCCACGTTGAGTGGATTTTTGTGTAAGGTGTAAGGTAGGGGTCTTGCTTCATGCTTCTGCATGTGGAAATCCAGTTTTCCCAGCACCATTTATTGAATAGACTGTCCTTGCTCCAGGAATTAGTTTTAGATCCTTGATCAAATATAAGTTGGCTGTAGATGTTTGGATTGATTTCTGGTGTTTCAATTCTGTTCCATTGGTCTATCCATCTGTTTCTGTACCAGTACCATGCTGTTTTGATTACAACTGCCCTGTAGTATGTCCTGAAGTCTGGTATTGTGATGCCTCCGGCTTTGTTTTTGTTGTACAAGATTGCTTTAGCTATTCGAGGTCTCTTGTGCCTCCATATGAATTTCAGCATCATTTTTTCTAGATCTGCGAAGAATGTCTTTGGTATCTTGATTGGGATTGCATTGAATCTATAAATTGCTTTTGGGAGAATGGACATTTTGATGATGTTGATTCTTCCAATCCATGAGCATGGAAGACTCATGGTTTTTGACTCCTTTTTTATATTTTTTTAACTTTTATTTAGTAAATATAAATTTCCAAAGTACAGTTTATGGATTACAATGGCCCCCCCCCATAACTTCCTTCCCACTCGCACCCCTACCATCTCCTTCTCCCTCTCCCACTCCATTCACATCAAGATTCATTTTCAATTATCTTTATATACAGAAGATCAATTTAGTATATATTAAGTAAAGATTTCATCAGTTTGCACCCACACAGAACATAAAGTGTAAAATACTGTTTCAGTACTAGTTATAGCATTAATTCACATTGGACAACACATTAAGGACAGAGATCCCACATGATGAATAAGTACACAGTGACTCCTGTTGTAGACTTAACAATTTGAAACTCTTGTTTATGGCGTCAGTAATCTCCCCAGGCTCTAGTCATGAGTTGCCCAGGCTATGGAAGCCTTTTGAGTTTGCCAACTTCAATCTTATTAGACAAGGTCATAGTCAAAGTTGAAGTTCTCTCCTCCCTTCAGAGAAAGGTACCTCCTTCTTTGATGGCCCATTCTTTCTACTGGGATCTCACTCGCAGAGATCTTTCATTTAGGTGGTTTTTTTTTTTTTTTTTTTTTTTTTTTTTTTTTTTTTGCCAGAGTGTCTTGGCTTTCCATGCCTAAAATACTCTCATGGGCTTTTCAGCCAGATCCAAATTCCTTAAGGGCTGATTCTGAGGCCAGAGTGCTGTTTAGGACATCTGCCATTCTATGAGTCTGCTGAGTATCTCGCTTCCCACGTTGGATCATTCTCTCCCTTTTTTATTCTATCAGTTAGTATTTGCAGACACTAGTCTTGTTTGTGTGATCCCTTTGACTCTTAGACGTATCAGTGTGATCCATTGTGAACTGAAATTGGTCACTTGCACTAGTGAGATGGCATTGGTACATGCAAACTTGATGGGATTGTATGAGAAACAGTTATTTCTCAGAAAGGACAGACTGCATCTTCAGAAAAGGGGAGAGAGTGAGTAATTCAATTTTTATATCAAGAAAACTACAATCAATGTTATTTGACGTCTTCATAGTTTCTTTTATACCCATTTGCCAGTTTGGCATCTATATTCAAGTGGTTCAATATGGGGAGCTCCAATAGTTAATGAAATTTTTTTTTGTGTTTTTCATAGTCACTACCTTTGGAAGATCTGATTTCATATGGGTTTCTGATGAAAAAATAGAGGCCATACTTTTACTGAATTCTGGACATTTTGGGTATTCTGAGAGAAGCTGATTCTAGAATTCCCCACACTTCTGGCTACACCTTTCCCACCCCCAACCCCCTCCCCAGCCTTCCCCAGACCCTCTGAGGAAGGAGGTCAACCATAGGCCAGATGTTTGTCCTGGGAAAGTCTGGAAGGGGAAGCCTGGGCACTCCTTGAACCTCAGCCATTCATATCTTTGTTTACTCAGCTCAGGCCCAGGTTATCTGAAGAGAAACCATTGGGAATTAACCTGAGAGAGATGCAACAGATTTGGACTGACCCTGGTTTTGAAATCAAGAGTCATTTTCAGGAAAGTTTTGATCACCATTGGTCATGCCACAAGATGCCCTTTTTAATGCATTACTTAAACTTTTCCAGCACATTTGCATTTTAAACCTTATTATGCATTATAGAATAAATGGCTTTGGACCTTGTTGAAATGATTTTATGTATTTTTAAGCATGTGGGGAAGCATTTTCAGGGTGTAGAAGACCTTTCCTGGAACCACATGAGATCATGTGGTACAGCTGGTATTTACAAAACAGTTTTTCTAAAATGATTATTATTTTTTTCTGATATTTTTACCATTTTGGAACTAGTATACTGTCATTAAGACTCAAACACATGTACTTACTGGAATAACTTTCATGGATTTTAAGATTTCCTTATTGCCTGCTTAGAAACTAAAATGTTCTGAGTTAATAGTTCACTTATTGTTTCTGATTAACATTCTGGAGAAAGGATTATCTTTAAATATGATGGGAACTATAAATTATTTTCCCTGAAAAAGAAATATGAATATCCTGACAATTTTGTATTCTCTATCATGGATTGTATATTCTATATCATGGATAAGTTACTCCCCAGAAATATTTGACATAAAATATCAAGTGTTAAGAAACTATGGTTGAAGTAGTAAGCATGAATGTATTTCTTTGCTAAAAATCACAACATGTAGCCATGCTGAAGATACTTGGTTATTGGGTTATTAGTTATACTGTACAATGAGTAGAGGCACAATGCCGTTCTCCTTGACGCAGTTATTCCAGGTAAAGAAGCTAAGACGTTGAAAGGTTGAGCGATATGTTCAGGATTATCTATAAGACCATGAACATGTTCCGTTCTCCCAGGCTCTGGGTGTCTTCCCCTTTGAGCAAAGGCTATTTAAGGACCTCTTTATGCTTCTGTACCTTTCCTCTGCAGTGGAGGTTTCTTCTGGAAGCATCTCCAAAATTTCTTGGATTTTCTTCCCTATCTGCCTTTGTTAGCTTTAACTTCACTATGTTTCATCCATCATGTTTTTAAAACAAGGAGAACACCACCTTCCTGGTTTCTGGGACCACAGAATGAAATGAAAAGAATGGTGTAGCGAAAAAATTTATTTTAAAGTTTAATTTTAGAGGCAGACCTGGACAGAAACAGAGAGACAGATAGAGAGATCTTCCATTTAGTGGCTCACTCCTCAGTTGCCCGCTATAGCCAGGACTGGACTTGGTTGAAGTTGGGAGCCTGGAGTTCGATTTGCGTCTCCCCTGTGACAGGGATCCAAGTACTTGAACCATCACTTCCTGCCTCCCAGGGTGTACATTATCAGGAAGCTGGGACTGGGAGCAGAGCCTAGGCCCTTTGATATGGGCTGTATATGTCCCAAGTGTTGTCTTAACTGTTACACCACATGTCCACCCATGCATAATTTATGACTCAAGAAAAAATTATATTAATAGTCAGCTTAATATTTAGTAGAGTATCTATATGAGTTTTCTCTAGAGGTGATCCCCTACAATGTGTTCATAAGCAAAAGTTATCAGAGCTATCTGGAAACCCAGGAAAAGACCATACTCAGAACTCTCTCACAATGTGAAAAGAAAGCACAGTTCTCTACATAGCTGTACCCAAATCCACAGAACATGACTTGATACCACTGAGCAGAATGGGGTACAATAATTTTTCAGGTTTCCTTTTCTTTTGGACCTATTTGGATGAAAAGAAGAGAATCAATATTTATTTATTTGAGAGGTAGAGTTACAGACAGAGAGAGGGAGAGGCAGAGAGAAAGGTCTTCCATCTACTGGTTCACTCCCTAAATGGCCACAATGACCTGAGATGGGCTGATTTGAAGCCAGGAGCCAGCAGCTTCTTCTGAGCCTCCCACATGGGTGCAGGAGCCTAAGCACTTGTGCCATCTTCCGCTGCTTTCCCAGGTGCATTAGCAGGGAACTGGATCAGAAGAAGAGCAGCCAAGACCCAAATTGGTGCTCACATGGGATGCCGCTGCTGCAGGTGGGAGGCTTAATCTGCTACATCAGAGGGCTGGCCCTGGTGCGACCAGAATTTAAGGAGAAGGAAGTTGTGCACAGAAGGACAAGGCCCCAGGAGTTTCTGAGGCACTCTCTGATGTCTGGGTTAAGGTTGGGCTGCACACAAGTTGGAGAGAATTCTGTAAGTTATGACAGAGAGCAAGAGGGCTTGTGAAATGGAGTGAAAACCCATGCGGTTGCACAGCACTGAAAGGTAGGCATTCGGATCAGGTATAATGAAGATGCCTCACTGACAAGCTGGAATTCAGTTAGGATCTTAGAAAGGTCATGTCTTAGAACTTGAGATTATCTAACACTAGATAAAGGACTACTTCAAATGTGTCATAACAAAGATTTAAAACAAGCTTGGAGTAAGCAGCAACAAACTGCCTGACAGAAGAAAAGAGCATAAAACCCAGGGTCTCATCAACATGTATCCTCAATGTCTAGCAAATAATCTTAATAACATAATGGTAATAATAATTATAGTAACAACAACAACAACATTACTAGACATTAGAAGAAACTGCAAAATTCAGCATATAGTCAGAGAAAATATAATCAAAGTAAAAAGATGCAGTGATGTTGAAACTGGCACATGAAGCCTTTAGATGTGATAGGTATCTTTAAGATTTTCAAAGAAAATATGGGCATAATGAGTAAATGGATGGGGAATCTGAAGGAAAATGGAAACTATAAAGTGAAAACATGAACATTCGCAAGGGAAAATGTAATATTTGAAATGAAAAATTCATTAAAATTTAATCTAATACTGGTCATTTTAGAAGATAAATACATTTAAAGGCAGGTGAATAGAAGCTACACACACTGAGTCACAAGGAGAAACAAAAATAGTGCAAAGAGAGACTCAGGGATCTGCTGGACAATGTGAAGCTGTTTAGCATATGTATAAGTAGAGTTCAAGAAGTAGTGGAGAGAAACACTCAGGAGCATGTAAACTAGCTCAACCACGATGGAATACAATATGGAGATTCCTGAGAAATCTGAAAACAGAGCTACCACAAGACCCAGCCATCCCACTGCTGGGAACTTAACACAAGGAAATGAAATCAGCATATGAAAGGGTGATCTGTACTCCCATGTTTTCGGCAACTCAACTCACAAAAGCTATGATATAGAATCAACCCAGAATCCACTGATGATTGGATAAAGAAATTATGGTAAATATACACAATGGAATACCACTCAGTCATAAAAAACAATGAAATTTTGCCTTTTGTAACAAAATGGATGCAACCAGAGACTATTATTCTTAGTGAAATAAGCCATTCACAAAAAGACAAACATCATATATTTTCCTTGATTTGTGGCAACTAATACATAGAGTACAAAAAAGTAGTGTACACAAGCAAAATTGTAAGTTTGATTATTGTTTTTAGCTCTTGTCTATACTCTTGAGAAATAGTAGATTTTCTACTTGCTATTTGTTGAATTTTTTATTTAGTGGAAGATTAAGCTTATTATTATAAAGTAAATTGAAGGTGTGTCATTGCAAAAATTAAAAGAAAAATAAGACAGAAAGGAGAAGGGAAGGTGGGACAAGGAAGGGAGGGACAATAGAGTGGGAAGTATCATTATTTTTTTTTTAAAGATTTACTTATTTATTTGAAAGTCAGAGTTACACAGAGAGAAGGAGAGGCAGAAAGAGAGAGGGGGAGAGGTCTTCCATCTGCTGGTTCACCCCCAATTAGCCACAACGGCCAGAGCTGCGCTGATCTGAAGCCAGGAGCCAGGAGCTTTTTCCAGGTCTCCCAGAGGGTGCAAGGGCCCGAGGAGGACTTGGGCCATTTTCTACTGCTTTCCCACGCCACAGCAGAGAGCTAGATAGGAAGTGGAGCAGCTGGGACTCGAACTGCCTTCCATACGGGATGCTGGGACTGCAGGCAGCAGCTTTACTTGCTATGCCACAGCACCGGACCCTCATTATGTTCTTAAAACTGTATATATGGGGGGACTGGCGCCGTGGCTCACTTGGCTAATCCTTCGCCTGTGGCGCTGGCATCCCATATGGGTGCCGTGTTCTAGTCTTGGTTGCTCCTCTTCCAGTCCAGCTCTCTGTTGTGTCCTGGGAAGGCAGTGGAAGATGGCCCAGGTGCTTGGGCCCCTGCACCCGCATGGGAGACCAGGAGGAAGCACCTGGCTCCTGGCTTCGGATCAGTGTAGCTTCAGCCGTAGCGGCCATTTGGGGGGTGAACCAACGGAAGGAAGACCTGTCTCTCTGTCTCTCTCTCTCTCACTGTCTAACTCTGTCAAATAAATAAAAACAAACAAAACAAAACAAAACAAAACAAACCCAAACATACAAAAAAAACAAAAGTGTATATATGGGAGATCGTGTTGTGGCATAGCAGGTTAAGCCTCTGCCTGTGACGGCAGCATCCCATATGGGCACCATTTCAAGATCCAGCTGCTCCACTTCCCATCCAACTCCCTGCTAATACACTGGGAAAGCATGGAAGATGGCCCAAGTCCTTGGACCCCTGCACTCATGTAGGAGACCCAGAAGAAGTTCTGGACTCCTAGCTCTGGCCAAACCCAGTCCTGGCTGTTGCACCATTTGAGGAGTGTACCAACAGATGGAAGACATCTCTCTATCCTCCTCTTTCTGCAATGCTGTCTTCCAAACAATAAAAAAATAAAAAAATTATATACGTGAAATACATGAAATTTCTTCCCTTTATATAAATTTTAAAAAGTTTCAAATTTGTCTAGAAGCACAGATTCAAGTAGGCCATTCAGTTATAAGTACAGAAAACCTAAAGAAAATATACAATGCATCAGGTCAACTTGCTAAGAACGAAAAGAGATAAAGAAAAATTTCAAAGTAGCTAGAGAGAGAGGATGCCTTACATACAGGGCAACTATGGTGAAAATGACAGAATATATATTCAAATTTCACTAAAACACCATTAGCTAAGGGAACTAAATGACAACGTGTTGTAATGCTTATGGGTTGAGTGAGGAACAAGAACCAATCCCATTTGGATACTGAGAAACAGCTGTCCACCTAACTTAAGTTTTAACAATTGCACTTTTTTTATTTACTCAAGGTAAATAAAACACATATTCACAAAAAGACCTGTACAAGGAAAATGAAACTTTGTTCATTGTGGTTGAAAACTGCAAATATCCTTTTCCCCACTTCCCTCCACCAAATGCCCATCAATAGAAGAAAAGATAAATGAATTGTGCTACATTTGTATAGTGGAATACTATTCAGTAAGATAAAATAAAGCAAAACGATCAAAGTATTTATATATATTATGATGTGAGTGCATCTTAAAACATTATGCTAAGGAAAAATACCCAGAAAAGGAAATAAATTATGCAAAGAAAATCTCAAAGAATTGTTTAACTAAAAAGGGGAGAGGGGCGGGCACTGTGGTGCAGCCCGTTAAGCTGTTGCCTAAAACAACTTTGTTCTATATGACTGCCAGTTTGAGCCCCAGCTGCTCCACTTCCAATCCAGTTCCCTGCTAATGTGCTGAGAAAGCAACAGAAGATGGTTCAAGGGCTTGGGCCCCTGCCAGCCATGTGCAAGACCCAGATGGAGCTCCTAGCTCCTGGCTTCAGCCATGGCAGCCATCTGGGGGGAGTGAACGAGTGGACGGAAGATCTCTCTCTCTTCCTCTCTCTCTCTCTCTCTTTCTGTATCTCTTCCCCTCTCTCTCTCTGAACTCTGCCTTTCAGATAAATAAATCTTTAAAAATTAAAAAAAACTTAAAACACAAAGAAAAGGGAAACTAGATGATGAAATAAGTTATTTGATTCATCAAAAAGAAGGTTGAGGATGATAGATAGCAAGTGAGGTGTCTACTAGGGAATAATACGTGATATATTCACTCATGCCCCAGAACTTAGTTTATTTCTAATGGATGTGAAAGTTCAACAATATTAAGAAAGCTTAGACGCTACAACAAAAAAAGTCACAACCTCAAAGATGAAGCCCTTTGGAGCCAGCTTCAGGTTTATATCAAGACAACTGCCTGTGAGAAAACAAAGGGCAAGTGCACAGGTGCGCCGTGGAAGGAGAATTCTAGAAAACCCCAAGCTCAGGCCAGAATTACGTGCCACACATGCCTTCCTAACACCTGTGGACTCAGTTTACCCACAAGGGTGATTTGAGAGACTGCCAAAAGATTAAATTGTCTAAGCCTACTTTGTGGATACAGACACTGCTTTGTTGATAAACAACTTTTACCAAATATATAGAAAAATTTCCAAGAAATTTCAGTGCATGGGAACATCAGTAATTTGGAAACTCCTTTCATGGGATGTAATTAGTTTGCCAGAAATTTTAATAAAAATGGTGAGTACTAAAATATCTAAGAATTTGGTCTTATACTCTGCCTGCTAAAAGAGACAATTTCATAGTATGGGTTATTTGTAAAAATGCACAAGTGGAATGCTTTGGTTCTGTCCTCATTTCTAAAAGTGAGAGTGAGAGTTCAGACTTTCGTCCTACCCTTTGGTAGGCCACATGTATTTCCACATCTAGTGCAGCTATCTTGAACAATTACATAACTAGAGAAAGCAGGCTGACAGTTGGGTTCCACAGAACTCTGTCGGTGCCCTTGGGCTACAACATTTCAGCCTTTTGTGTGAGTTTCCTTCTTATGTTTTCTTTTTGCACAAATACACTGTGACAGATGGCCTCCCTCAAGCTTGGCCCACTTTCTTTCATAACTGTATATTCTAATTGATCCAGGTATGCCTTGAAGTGGAGGCTGCTCCTATCTGGACACAAACAGGTGGGCTACCCCGGGAAGCAAGAAAATCATTAGCCTACATCCAGGCAGGAGAAAGAGCACAGCATTTTGGAGTAAAGGCGAAGAATTTATCTTGCAGATTTCCAGGAATGTGTATTTTAAGGCACTGTTTCCAACAAAAACTAGCTCAGGCAACTTTCAAACAAGATTCTGCGTACCCAGCTGAAACTGTCCAGGGACTAGTGACACCAACTTTATGAGTGAGGCTCCCTCAAACCAGTAGATACTGCTTTGGCCCTGGGACCCTGGCCCCTCAGTGAGCTTTTCCAGTCATTTTTCCCTGTCTGTCCTCTTGTGAAGGAGCTGAAAGTGAATGGACCAGTGGAAGCCTTTTCTATCCTTCAAAGACTCAATGGGAATTGAAAATGAATCTTGATGTGAATGGAAGGGGGGAGGGAGAGGGAAAAGGGAGGGTTGCGGATGGGAGGGAAGTTATGGAGGGGGGAGCCATTGTAATCCATAAGCTGTACTTTGGAAATTTATATTCATTAAATAAAAGTTAAAAAAAATAACAAAAAAAAAAAGACTCAATGGGAAATCAGGTAATACATAAGTAAATTCCTTCTCAAATTTCCCAAGTTCATAGCAAGTAAGTAATTTCTGTGTGGAAGTTGCTATAAGCTTCTGGTAGTGATGAGAGTAACTAGTAATGGTGCAGGTGAAAATACAACCTCTAATTCGTAGGAGCTAGAAGCATGGCTCTCACTTAGTTACCTGGCAAAATTCAGGGCTCCTTTAAGGCCATTGTCCCTTTCTCGTATTTTGATCTCTAAGGTATATTGTTGTCCCCTGGGTATCTTCCACTCCAAGCCAAGGCACCAGGATATTTGTGTGTTAATACTGGACACATCCTTGTGTGGGTTTTAAGCAGAAAATGATGGCAGTGCTGCGAGCCGTCCCAAAGACCATGCAGATACTCTGGGTCTGATGTACATACCACTTTTCACCAAACGTTATTTATTTTTGGAAATAGAAAAAAAAAAACTCCTAAACACAAGCAAAGGCACACCAGATTGTTCTATGTGCTCCTCCAGATGTGAGTGGTGGGCACAGAAACAGATGGTCTGACAAATGATTGACGAGGGAAGGTACATCTTTGGAAGGGAGTCTATCTAAATTGGGAGAACATCTAAAGGTGTGGGTTCACACTTCACTAGAGGAGACTCAGCTTTCTGAACATCTGCCAAGGCATTCTGTGGATTTGCAATGTTCTAAACACACTCCTCATTTTTTATGCTCCGTTTGGGAATGGTTGCGTAGAGAAATTGTGTGTGACATCATGTTCTCCATGTCAGCTCAGCATCCTCACTGAAGTGTGAAGGGGAGAGTGCTACTGCAGGTTCCCTGGCTGCACTGCTGGGATAAAGGCCATGCTGGCAACTCCTGGTTTTGGGGGTCTGGCCTAACGGCCATCCACACTGGATGTGATTGTGTGGATGTGGTGCAGCATGCAAGTGAGGGATGGTCTGGCGAGGAGAGAGGCCAGGGCCCAGCTGCAATGCTGGTGGAGTCTTTCAGGCCCCGACAACCAGACTAGAAAGAAAGCAGCTCCTGTGGAGGATTTTCTTTCCATTACAACCAACAAAGTGGGTGCTCTCCAGAGTTACACTTCCAGTTACACCTGGATCTGCAGCCTGCAGAGCACTTGGCTGGCAGCTCCTCTGTTGATGGCAGCAACCGCCTTCTGGAATCGCAAAGGCAATTATGAAAGTTTTTAACACAGCTGCAATGTATTTCTCACATTGGAAAAAAAAATCCAAGTTTTTACTTTATTTAACGGCGTATCCATGCGCCAACCAACCCGCACACAGAAACCCACACACAGCTGTGTGCTTACGGCACTCATGTCCACAGAAACTATGTCTTTTCTTATTTTCATGTGAGCTGCAAGAAATGCCCCAGGCTAGGATGTCCCCCTACTTTATGCTCCCTGTTTGTTGGTTCTCCTCTAGGCCTGGGACAGAGTTCATGTGAGTTCCAAAATGCTTAAGCCTGAAGGAACAGCTTTAGATGTGCTGGCTTGGCTGGGACGACGTACTGTAGTTTGAAAGTGTTTCCCCTATCCCCCACCCCCACCCCCAACTCCAAATTCCAAATGTTAGAAACTTAATTCTCAAAGTCGTATGTCCATGGTATTTGACAGGTGGGATCTTTAGGATGCGACTGGATCACGAGAGTGCTGCTTCCATGAATGGATTAATTTACTCATGGATTAATAGATGAATGGGTGGCTTAGGATGAGCTCTCTCTCTCTCTCTCTCTCTGGCATGCTTGCTCTGTCTTGCCATGTGATTTCCTCTGCCTTGTTGTGATGCAACAAGATGATTCTCATCTGAGGTCAGTGTTGTGGCACAACAAGTTATGCCTATCCCATACAGGCACCAGTTCAAGACATGGCTGCTCCACTTCTGAATAAGCTCCCTGCTAATGTGCCTGGGAAAGGAATAGAAGATGGCCAGAGTACCTGGGACCTGACCACCAATGTGGGAGACCTGGATGGAGTTCTATTTTCCTGGCTTCAGCCAGGCCCAGCCATTGTGGCCGTTGTGGCCATTTGGGAACCAGCAGATGAAAGATCTCTCTCTCTCTCTCTCTCTCTCTCTCTCTCTCTCTGTCTTTTGGTCTGAGTCTCCTCTCTCTGTAATTCAGCTTTTCAAATAAATAAAATAAATATTAATAAAAGAAGACCCTTACCAGATGCCCAGCAAATGTCAGCATCATGATCTTGGATGTTCCAGAACTATGAGATAAATGCATTTCTATCCTTTATAAATTACTCTGCCTTGGATATTTTGTTATAGCAACAGAAAATGGATTAAAACACCATAGCTGCCATCATAAGTGGCTATTTTCTGTCGGGGATCATTTGCTGGAGCTGAAGGAGCTCTTGGTCAGAGATAGCAGGTGGTCAAGGGCTTTAATGATAGATTAAATTGTAAAGGATTTGGGGGTTGGGATTAAGAGTTTTCATTGCTCACTTGGTTCTGAGGACAAGTGGGTGCATGAGAAAGCCTACTAGTGAAGACTGGACTTTGATTTTGGTCAGAAATTATTCTATTCAAGTTAATCACTTGAAGCTGGTATTTCTCATATCTAAAACTTTACCTTGTAGATCCACATAGGTACTCTGAGGGCTAGAATTAACTTTCATGAGAAATATAACATTTTGCACTGTAAGTGTTCATCCCACACTGGTTTTGCATTTCTTGCTCCATGTGTGTTTCTCTCAAAGTCCATCTTCAATATTGCTGATTCTTTGTGAGTTCTGCATCTTCCTTTCTCAATACCCACTGGCCTTCCTTCCCACTTTTTCTTTGGAGACGTGTCACACCAAAAGCTCTTTCACTTCACGATTTTCCATAACATTTCCACTTTATAAAAAGGTTTGCTCTAATTCGCTTTCTCTGGCCAGACCACTGCTGCCTTTCCTCTGCTAGAAACTTCAACCCTAAATCATGACTTGTGCCAGTGAACAGGGAGTTTCCTGAGTGTACATTCACAGACTTGGCAGTCCACCAGGCTTCTGGAGCCTTGCATTGTACATTAGTATCTCTGAAATATGGTTGTCTTATACACAAGCTATCACAGCATAGAACTCAGATTATGAACCACATCCATCACCTGCCTCTTCACTACCCTTCCTGCTCTGCAGTTCCTCACACAACACTGCTGCACAGGCCAAGTCCAGGAAGGTGTGGGACCTGCATCTGTGTTCCGGAGCATGCTACTCACTGTTTTGGATGGTGGCCCTCGTGAATGTTGTTTGGAACATTTCTTGAATGTGCACACTGTCTTTTTCTATTGTGTGGAGCCCATGTTTCCTCACTTGGGTGTGACTCTTGGGCTGTGCTTTTTGTAATGACATTAAGGTTGTAGAGAGCAGAACCGTCATAACATATTTGTCACCTTGTCCTGCTTAATCCAGTAAACACTCTGTGAACAAAGTACTCTGTGTCCCAGCATGGCCTGCTCTGTCCCCATTTGTTCCATTGTCCTGTGCAATCATTAAAGGCATTCCCTTCTACTCGTAAGGATGTCCTACTTTGGAAGATAAAGTATCAGGTCACCCTACTTAAGAACAAAGCTCTCATTTGTTCATTTTCAAGCAGGTCCCCTGAAGGCCATTGCACTTTTGGATCTTCCATTCTTATGATTCTAAAGCCAAATTCCTCACTTCCTACAACACATTTTACCTGATTATTTTTTGGGCATTTTTGAGTCCATCTGTTCAAATCTGCATGAGTATCTCTAGCATGTCCAGTATTTCTCTGACCCATTTAATATCAGCCATCCAGGGTCCAAACTAGAAATACTTGAATCACTTTTCACTTCTTTTCCTTACTTCACATGTTAAATGGATTACCCATTTCTCTAGCTGGTAGCTTCTAGATCCACACCACTGCTACTGGCACATTAGTTCTCATCTGAGATTTTGCAATGCTCTCCTGTTTTCTGTTTACCAAAATCTTCTTTAATTTGTTTCCCAAATTACATTTATCAGAGAATGTACACAGGTGCAGGAGGTAAGAGAGAGAAGAGAGCCTCTGGTAATCACGTGTGGGTTATTATGGCTGGAGTAGGGGATTCTGAAGTGGACAGCAGCCAGAGAAGAAACAAGGTCAGGCCCTGAAGGTCTCCATCTGCTACACAATGCTGCTGAGGACTAACCCTGAGGACCCCAGGGAATCGTCTAAGTGTCTGGAGAAGGGATTGTGGTGATGAGAATTGCATTGTGTGGAGAACACTACACAGACTTCTAAGAAGAACACGTGGATGAAGGAATTCTGAAGGCGAGGAGCACACTTGGAGGAAGTAACTCTTCCTGTGCAGAACCTTTCATTCTTCAAGCGCAAGGAGTCCTTTCTGACTTTAGGTCTCACCTTGAGTGAGTGAGTGACCTTGGCCATCTCTGTTACATGTTCAATTTCTGAGACTTTTTGATGATCCCAAATAGACCTCATTGAAGGTCTCTATAATGGGCTGAGTAGTTGTTTGGGAAGACAGTAGGAAGAGTGTAGCACATCCGAGGTCTTTCCTCTATTTGGCACCCCATCCTCTGATTTCCCCTAAAGCTTGACAAGCACACCTCGCACTTGCCTGCCTCTATGTGGCCCCAGGATAGCCAATGATTTCCTCTGTGTTTGAGTTCCCAGCTCGGCTGTCCCCGCTATGAGGACAGAGGCACAGGCTTCACTGGCAAGCTCAAGTGGTTCTGGGTTCCAATACGTATACAAGCTGCAATGTCCTGCCCATTTGCCTGACCTCCCTGAATCTCAATTTGCCCATCACTGTCACCATCGCCACTGCCGTCATCTGTATCCTAGAGTTGTTGTGAGGATTAATTACGATGAGTGAGAAATGCACCTTGGTATCCAGTATACAACATATACCTGCTACACTTTGGCAGCGATCAGTTTTATATGATTAAGTCTGATTCATCTCAGTGTGTGAGGACACTTCAGAAAGTTCATAAAAATGAAGTTAAAAGATGCTGTGCATGTTCCACGAAGATTTTAAAGTTCCTTTGTATCTCACAGGACACAATAATTCTCTCTTCAACTTCCTAGGGTTTCTGTAGATATTGTTGACACTTGCATTTCAGTTCTAGCATATCTTTTTATTAATTTTCTAACATAATTTTATTAAACTATTGAACTGAGCTCATTTGAAAAGTACAAGTAGGATATTATGAAAACCTGCTAGCAGGTCATTATGTCCTCCAATGACTTTAGTCTGGTTGTCAGCACTAAGTTCTTGTTCTTCCTCATCACTGTAACAAAGTTGGCTAATTTCACTTCTCTTATATAGATCAGATACTCTAATAACTGAGAATGGAACAATTATCATATACATAATTGTTCAGAGACTAGGTCAACGTGTTTGTACTTGACTTTGCAAGTCTGTCTTTAATTACTTTCCTTAGGATTGAGCTCTGGGCTAATGTATGGAGAGGATATTTATTATTTTTAACTTCCCTAGCAGGCTTGTTGATTCATGCAGCCAGTCTCAGGTCAAGTGAGCACTGATGAACTGTGCTTCCCAAGGCTACCCAGAGCAGGGCTGCCAGATCAAAGCCACTGTTTGCAGTTCAGTGTATGTGGCCACCCACCCAAGATGGGTGCACACTGAGTGACAAACCTACAGCCTGCAGGGTATGGGGTGCCCTTGTTCCTTTCCCCAGTCCTCTGTTCCTCACCTGCCATGCCTGTCAATTTTCAAGGCCGTCTCCAAAGAGTGTGAGATATTTAACTGACGACCGAAACAGCCTATCATTCATTCATCCCATCATTCACTCGCTGAACGATTTATCAGGAACTTACCGTGCCCCAGGATCTAAGAATACAGCCCAGAATTTCCCATTCCTGCCTTATTTTCTCCATTGTCTTCACTACCACCTCTTGTGCTATATATGTTGCTTGTATGTTAAATGTCCATCTCTCCCAATGGGAATGCACGCTTCTTGGGGGCAGACTGCCTGAGCTATTGCTGCTGTATCCTTAGTGTTTAGGACATTGCCTGGCATGGCGCAGGTACTCAGAATTTTTTTAAGCAATACGTGCTGTTCAAGACATCTAGTCTTTCCATTTGTACAAGATGGTGAACAAATCAAATAAGCGCCTTGGTCCCTCCTACTTTCTCCAGGTCTGTGATGACCCTTCCCCAGTGAAGCTCTCTGCACTCACTGCCTTGCAGAGTTCACACGAGGGTTGTTCTCCATGAACTCCCCAATGCCGCGTTCCAGGTTAACCTACTCTGCTTTTCCTAAAGGCATGACAATGCAAAACATGTTAACTTGCGACTTCTTTCCTTGAGATATTTCATATAGAACAAGGAACCATCAGTTAACATACATGAAGTTTTGGTGGTGGAACATCAGGTATTGGGATAGATGCAGGAGAGACTTTTGTGCCTTCCTATGCTCCTCGAGTGAATCCCACACTGAACTCTGCACTGGTTGAGTGCCTCACATCAGAAAGGCCAAGTTTACATTCGGGGAGAAGAGCTTGTCTCTGCATGTGTATGAAATAACATAAGCAAGCAATTTTTACTACTTAGACATAAAGCTGGGAAGCTCAGACTTCAGGGCTGGACTGCTGGCTTCCTGCTTACGCATGTCCTGAGACACAAATTGCCTTGTTCCTTATCCCAACTTCTGTTCCAGAACAGGGGAACCTGGTCAGGCTGGATTTAATCTCACACCTGTGATCACATCTCAAGGAACACCATGGCAAAAGAGAGAAGGAAGTCATTGTAAGCCATGGCACCTGACACCAGAGAGCTGCAGCTCTTCTGTGATTTCACCACACCAGCACTCCCTTCCTTGTAACCCATTTATTTTATTTTATTTTATTTTTTTACAGGCAGAATGGACAGTGAGAGAGAGAGAGACAGAGAGAAAGGTCTTCCTTTGCCGTTGGTTCACCCTCCAAAGGCCGCTGCGGCCGGCGCGCTGCAGCCTGCGCACCGCACTGATCCGAAGGCAGGAGCCAGGTGCTTCTCCTGGTCTCCCATGGGGTGCAGGGCCCAAGCACTTGGGCCATCCTGCACTGCACTCCCTGGCCACAGCAGAGAGCTGGCCTGGAAGAGGGGCAACCAGGACAGAATCCGGTGCCCCGACCGGGACTAGAACCCAGTGTGCCGATGCCGCTAGGTGGAGGATTAACCTATTGAGCCGCGGTGCTGGCTAATAACTCATTTATTAGACCCAAACACCCTCATCTCACACAGCAGTACTCCTGAAGACCCAGAAGACTCATCTGTCCAGCAATGAAATGTTCTCTTTAATTTATCCAAAAACCTTGTCCATATTGTTTTGATTGGTACTGGGGACAGGGACTGAGCTTTCCATAACATCCAGATGCAACCTCAAAATCCTTCCCCACACAAGGATCCACACAGCTGATACCTATTGGTGGGAGCCGGCATGATGAAGATCGTACTAAAATGTCAGCTGCTCCAGGTAATGGACCATGCGTTGTTTAATTTTATGTTTCCAGTTTATAAGTAAGAGTAGAAGCATCACAGTGGCTTAGCAGACTCGCCTGCCACTCTGCTTTGCATGGTCCATCTTTTCCTGTCTTTCCTACTCTCTTTAGAGGTGATAAGCACAGCCTGGAAGAGCATTGCTCTATCTGCTGGGACTCAGAGAGGGAGAACTGTTTGCTAAAGAACCACAGAAGAGCCTTTGTGTGAGCTTCCAAGCCTTTGTGTGAACTTCACCAAACACACTTGCTTTTTCACTGGAAAATCTTCCCTGAGAACCTAGCGCTGATTTTAGCAACCAGCATGAGCACAACAAGTACACCACAAATATAAAAGCAGTTAGTGTAAGATTCAGGGAAGCAGGTATTAAAGGAAACTGAGGACTTAGTCATCAGTTTCAGGTTACTTCCTTTTGCCTGAGCTGGTTGCATATCTCCAAACACCAATGAAAAGTAAGGACTTCCCACACACAGCCTCCCAATGCCAACTGGAGGAATCACATCACTGGGGTACCGTGGCTCCTCCCACAACCTTCATTTCCCAAGATTTCAATAGGATGTCGTTATAACTCAGGAATACAAAGAGGGAAGTTGCCTCACAAGATCTCCTTCTTTTCTCAAAATCTGCTTTCAATTAGATCAATCAATAGGGAGTCTGTTTCCTACCTTGCATCTAAGGTTTGCAAATGAGAATATTTTACGGGACAGATAGAGCACTGGACAAATGGGATTTAAACAGAATTTTAGTTAATAAAATGTCTTTTTTGTTATTGTTTGCTACTGGTTTTCATTACAATTTAGCCATTCTTTCCTTTGTCATTGAATTTCAGTCAATTAGCAGAGGCTTCCAACCCAGTTGTTGGAGTCCCTCCATCTCCCAGCTTCCTGGGAGGTTGTTAACAAATGCTCAAACACAATAGAAGCAGTGTTAACAAATATTCTTCTGAGAACCTTTGTGTCGTGTGCATAGTCGTGCCCCTAAGACTGATTTGTAAATGCGATCTTTCTTCTGCTCAGGGTTTCTGGCAGGTGCACCAGATTGTCACTGAGTGAGTGGGGAGTGGGGAGCTTAGGGAAGGACTCACCAAACAGAATGTACCCAGGCTTCCTAATCAAGACTGTGAGTGCTAATACAAAAGACAGAGGGAAAGGAAAAGCTGAGAGGGGGCTGCTCTCCCCAAAGAGTACACAAAGTGGAGGAGGAGGAGGAAGATGCCTGCCTCCCAGGTGTAGGCACCCAGGAGGGACTGGCAGGAGAAAGCCCCAGTAACCAGGCACATGGTATTCCACACCCTAAATGCAAGGCACCTGCTCTGCAGTCTGCGTCTGGCTCATTTTTGTTTCTTGTGGGTTTGGAGTGTGGAGTGGGCTCAGCAGAGCAGGCTTCCGGGCACGAACCTCACCTCAGGCTCGGCCACCAACTAGGTCTTCTATGTCAGACAGGGGGGACGAGAGCAGGTCCCAGCTGCAGTTTTACAAGAACACCCAAGCAGAGCCTGGACTTCAGCATCCACAACAGCCTTTGGGATGAAAGGTCGCTTGCAGAGCGAAACACATTGCGTGGTAAAATATTAGTTTCTTATTACTTCTAGTGAACAGCAGAGTAAGTAAAAAGCACAAAGCGGGAGATGGATTTTCTGTGAGATAGGCAGCGTTGTGCCGTTCTCTATTAGATTCCATGAAAATCAATCTGCAACCTCGTTCAGCCTGGTAAAATTAGATCTAAAACTATTTAATTTTGTTTCAAGAGTGTTTTTCCCATCCAATGCCTAGCTTGAGGACACACGGTGATAAAATACTCTGAGTTATTACCGGCTCCTGTGCACTTCTGTCTGGGCGAGAATTACATAGCATTATGTGGTTTCTGAGAGATCCGGTGCCTGGGATAAAACACCCTCCACAAACAGCGTGATTCTGCCAGCTTTCTCTGTTATTAAGAGGGCTCATTTTTTATGCTTTTACTTTGCATTCCATACAGTTTGGTGTGAAGGTGTGGCAAATGGATGCTTTCAATTTGTCTGAATAAAGATGCTTGTGTTTGAGAATCAGAAAGCCAAATGCTCTAGAAGGGGTTATTTTGGGGCCGTGGTCACCTCCAGGATATGGTTAAGGCTGCTGTGTTTGGCTGAGTCAGGTGAGGCCTGGATATGGCAGAAGAACATGAGCAAAGAATTTGGAATCATTGATTCTTCAATGGGAATCTTTTCCGCTTAGGGCTTTGGCAAGAATTGAAGAATTAGAAATTGCAAGAGCAAAATAAGAGACTTCCAAGAATGCCTTGTCAAGGCTCTTAGCCTACAAATGACCAATGCCTTAGCCTCCACCACACCCCTGCCAGGGTGCTTCTGTAGTTCACCATCTGAGGCTACCTGCAGCCTTCAATACCAGTATAGCGCCAGTCTCTGTATCTTACAGAGGAGAACAAAACTCCTGGGAGGTAAGTGGACTTACTGTGGGTTTGGTAGGGGCAACAGGAGTGGGTATGTGTGGTCCAGTTATCAACTTTCCAACAAGGTGTACAAAATGAAAAAATGGCATGGGTTGTAACAATAAGTGGAAGCAGAGGCCCGTGGGTACCCGCCGATGTGTAGGAGCCTTAGTTGTAATGGATGGAACAAGAGGAGAGAGTCTATGATAGCAGAGGTAAGAGGTCACCCCTAGACACCAAGGCAGGCATTTGATTTGCCATCTAATCCTCATAGATGCTATTGGTTAGGTGCTGTGCTAGTAGCCTTCGTGTTTCATCCCTGATTTTCAGTTGTGCTGCAGGAGCAATGAGTCACCTCCATCTCAGAGTAGAAGGTCAGGTGCCCTGCTGTTGTACAGTTAACATTCAGCACACCGCAAGTTCAAGTATCGCTGAAGGTGAGGCAGGTGCTACTCTGAGGTCTTCTGCTAGTCCCTTTCCACAAAGACCAGATGCAGCCTCAGAAACCTTCTCACCAGCGAAGTTTGCATGAGGAAGATCACACTAACTTTTTAACCACTCCGGGCAATAGACATTGGTTAGTTTTAAGTTCCGTGATGATTTGGTAGACTGATCTGTCCCTCTGCTGTTCACAGGTCATCTTTTTCTACTTACCCCATTCTCCCTTACAGGTGAGGGAGCTATACCAGCAAACCAGGTATTCCTGTTTTTCTGTGGGAAAATTGTAGTAAGGTCTAAGGGTGAGTTTCCCAAAGTGTGATCGGCCAAACAAACTAGGTACTATTACCCCCCAAACATTTCTTGAGCAAATCCAGTGTGGAATGTTAAATTCTAAAAAATTAAGCAGACTTCCTTATTGAAGGGCTTCTCGGGGTTTACAATATGCGATTTGCTGATATAATTTGAAAACCTCCAAGATGGAGGATGCATGCAGTGTTTCTCATGACCTTGGAAGTGTTTCTCACTAGCATCTCATGGAGCTTCTGTTCCATGAGACAGGCCTGAGAAATGTTGACATATGGACTATCATAAGGCCTAGCCTAATGTCTTTGCATCTGCCCTGCAGTCATTTCCTAAGTAATGCAATGGAAACTTTATTTAGCTTTGAATCGCTGAGCTCCATGGTGAGCATAGGCAATGGGAAGCTAATTTTGTGCTTGGTACAGAAGTCAGAGTTATGTGTAGAGGCATGGTATAGTCAGGGAGGGAGTATAATCTAAATTGACGTTCTTGGGCATAGTTATCAAAAGTCTATTATAGGCGAGGCATTGCCCTACATGGGGAGAGGATCAGCAGAGAACAAAATAGAGGGTGTCCACCAAGAACAATGGCATGTGGACTTTGGTCCTACAACTAGTGTAGAAACACTGACTTAACTCACATAGCCTTGGCAATGTGTATGTAGTAGCACAGTTATATCATTTATAGCAAAGTGTGAAGTATGTGGTAATCTTTCAAAAGCAACATGTGATGAATGGGTTAAAGCAGTAGAAAGTGCTCACATATGAGAGTCAGATGTGGGCTCCCCCTGTAAACAGAGATTTACTGTTTCCACCATTTGACAGCCATAACTTCTTCTGTTGAACTCTCTGTCCCAGGGGCAGCGTCCATTTCTGACTATCAAGTCTACTGGCTGGGTGAGATTGACCACTCTCTGGGTTCTAAGGTGGGGCTCTGTTTAGCTTATTCAGTATAACCCAATCCTCCCTGGCCATAATGGACTCCAGAATTTGTGGAGTGCAGTGCAAAATGAAAATATGAGGTCCTGTGAAAAAATTAAGTGACACCAGACTGGGACCTTTCTAAACGAGATTCATGTGACTCTCTTGTCCCATACACAAAAGTCACTTACTTGCTTTGTCTGTTAATTATTTCATAACTGGGCACATGACTCAATTCAGGCCAATGATAATCAGACCAGACCACGACTCTTGATTGATGAGTCTTGAGCTGTCGTGGTTGTCCTTACAACTGTGGAAACCAGGCATTATATGTAGCCAACGTGGAAGAGAAGAGATTTGGAGGCAGAGAACAATTGGCCATCATGCTGCCACTGGAATCTCATTCCAGCTGGGTCAGAGTCAGTCCTGTCTGTCAACTCTCCAGACCCATGAGCCAAGATTGGATTTTCTGTCACTTGCAACCAAATATATCCTAACATATAAATAATAACTTAAAGTATTTAATTAAAGTTTTCTATTGGCTTCATGTCCCTTATTTGTAAATGCATTGTGTGTCTTTAGGTCACTATAAGAACTCTCGGTTGTCACTCCTCACCTCCTCTGCATCACGGGATGAAAGCTGTGGGATGAAAGCTGGAATCCCATATTGAGTTGCAAGAATAATTAGCGAAGTCTAAGCTACTATTCTTAACACTGTAATACATTTTCTAAAGGATTTTTCTCCTATAGTCAGTAAAGGAACCATTATGCATCAGCACCTGATTTATGCGAGAACAGACACACTTAGACTGCTACTTGGAAACAGCTGAAATGTGAAGCCAGTTTGAAAAGCACGGAGCCTTTACAAAAATGTGAGTGGACCACAGTAGCTCACTATTCTCAGGAAACAAATGTCAGTTTAGTAAGTTGGAGATGATCAGTTATCTTTCCCATAGCTCCAGAGTAGGAGCCATTAAACACACAACAAGGCATGCTTTCTGTGTAATCCTTACAGGCTTTGTAAATTAATGCCATATTGGGGAGTATGTGCGTTCCTCAAGCTCTGTAGTACCTTAAACCTACCTTTACCATTTCACCTACTGTATGGTCCTCTGCTTTTCTGAGTAACTCAGCCACCTGCTGGAAGGTGGCTGGCTCACACCGTGTTATTTGGGTGTTTCCAGGGTTGCTGTCCCATTGATATTAAGAATTGGAGTGTCCATCAGGGGCAATTTCACAGCCCTGATTGCTCATGTCAGGGTGCTGGCTGCTGTCCTGGCTCACAGTGAACCAAAGCTGGAGTCTCTTTAAGAGGTGGGAGCCTCCACTGCCATCTGGGAAGCTCTAGGAAGAGTAAGATGAGAATAATTTGCAGCCAGGGGCTCATCTTGTGTTAGTGTTTTCTTAATGACAAGCTCTGAAGGGCTCTACTGCTTATTTAATTAAAGTATAAGTGTTTTAGTACAAAAGAAGGAGGAACAGGAGATGCATTCTTTGGCCACGGACTGCTATATGAGAGCCAGAGAACAGGCTGGAGGGTTTAGCAGGTTCAAGTGCAGGAACTCTGCTGAGGGCTCTTAGGGGTCTGTCCAACTTCTGGGGACACCTTCCCAGGCTCCTCTTGCTGGCTCTGCCTTTAGGAGCAGTCATGGGGGCTGTCCCTCTCCGGCAGGCGCTGACAGTGTGCCCCTGAGTGTGCAGACAGCCAGTAACTGTGAGACAACAGGGCTCAGTGCTGCTTTGGAGTGCATTTTTTTTTTTCTGTCTGACTGGCCAGCAGTGAAATTCATGGGCATAAAGGGCTGCTGATCAGATCCCTGAAGACCAATTGATGAGTGATTGTTTTGAAATTCTCAAGTGGGAGATGCAACAAAATATAGTAGGATCATCTTTCTCAGCCCCGAAGATTCATTCCCCTGGATCACATATTTTTTTTATTAATTTCTTGTGTTTAAATCCTTGCAAGATGTGTGGCTTATCTACACAACAGGGTCATATGTCCCCCCTCCTCTTTTTTTTTTTTTTTTTCTCCAGTTAAATCTCAGGTAGAAGCCAAAGCTCTTGGTGTAGCAACCTGAGAGGAGACCTTTTCCTGGCATCTCCACCATCCCTTTAGCTCTGCTCATAGCCTGTTGGGTACTGTGGGGCACAGCCAATGATAGGAGATATGAGGAAATCATGCAGCTCAGGACATTGACTCGACGCTTCCTTAGTGTGCTAGTGGCCAGGACAGGCGCAATGCTAATGAGTAAATATCACATATGGAGGATGCCTCAAGAAAAAAAGTCTAAAGAATTCATTTACATGTTTCACCTCAAGTAATGCTCACGGCAGTTCTGCTGAGTTAGCTGCAATTATTATGTTCCTTTATTATACACCAGGAAGCCAAGGCATGGAGGGGTTAAGTAGTTTGTTGAAATTCAGGCTCCCTGACCTCTGAGTTTCCACAAAACAAGAGATATCCATAGATAAGGGTTCCATGAGTCAATGTTTTTCTTGGGGAAATGAACCAGACAATACCCATGTATTCACAATGCACGCTGCAGCCTCCGAGAAACTGTGCACAAAAATAAACCTGTTTATTAACTTTAGCCTATACACTTGCACTGCAAATTGTTCTTTCAAAATAGCCTGTGATGAGACAAGCATAGATTTTTATCCTAATGCACTTTCTGGATGATCAGCAGTTCGTGATGTCACTCTGGATTTACACCTTGGCTCCTCTCACTGCAGGTTAATTAGCCAACATGTTCTGATATCTTGGATGTGTCAGACCCTCCCCAGGTGCTCAGCTGTGGGGCTAAAAGACATGCCTGGGTCCCAGAACACCCACTGTGGATAGTTCAGAGGCAGAAAGGCACACTTTGCCATTGTACCTATATCCATAAAGCCCTAAAACTGTGTGCATATGATACTTGGGAAGGAAGAGGGTGAGGAGCAATGGCAGATGTGGCAGGATGATTGAAATTCACACATGGTCATTTTCCTAAAGAGTTCCTTTCTTCTTCATCTCTGCAACCCCTCTACTTGAATATTATTGGCTCCTTGAAATAAACTTGACTTTGCCTTTTCCTCCCAAGACTGATGGGACTGTCAAACTTCAGAGAAACTCTCAGATAAACTAACTTTGGGGCCAAGTTGATGAAGCACAAAGGATGTTGGAAAATCTAGGTGAGTATATGGGAAAATGTAGACAATGTTATTTCACTTCCTTAAGTTGTCTGAAATACTGAAGGCTTCACGCTGGGTAGGAGACTGCCATCCTTTGTGACTGCCATAAAGGGCATGCGCCATGGTCAGTCTAGGGCCACCAAAGACAGTGCCCCTTTTGCCTTTTCTTCCATCCCTGTTGACATCTTGTATCTCCATGGTCCAGGGCCCTGGCTCCTGCCACATTCCAGGATTGAAAAATGGATTGTCAGTTTTCTCATTTAATAGGTGATGAATGTGGCAGGAGAAAGAGGGAAGTGGAGATGCCCATGGACCAACAGAATGAGCCCGTGCCCTACAAGAAAAAAAAAATCTTTGGATGGCTGGCAGGACATGAATGACCCACGCCTGTAGGAGGGCATCACCTCCTCTGGCTGCGCTGCGGCATAAAGCTGGAAGCCGTAAAGCCCACTTATTTTTATAACCTTGCATTAAATTAAATGTGTTATTTTATACAAGCACTTACAAAGTCCACTAAATATCCACTAACAGCTCCCTTATTCCCTGACACCGTGATGGAGCCAGCTGAGAACTCAGCGAGCGGATCTCCACATTGATTTGCTGTTGCTTTGACAGGACTGATTGGCTTAGCCTCGAAGCATCATTGACTTTTAATTGTCTCCCCTTCCACTCATCCCTCCCTGGCAGGGCCAGGATGACAACTCACAGTCACTGCAGCACCTGCTGGCTTATCTCTGTCTTTTGCAAGTGCCACTGTAAGGGGAACCCAGATCTGATGATGTCTCCTGGCACCACCAAAGGGGAAGTTTCCTTATAAGCAGCAGCTCTTCCTGAGGTGGTTGGATCTGCTGAGAGGGGAAGGGGGGGTCTCTGTATTAACTCGTGGCTCCCACGCCTGTCCCATCAGCCACTGACTGGCTTTTGGGTCTGGCTTCATTTAGAGTATGCTTTCACTTAAGGAAAGAATCAGAGGCTTGGTGAAGCTGAGTGTCAGGAACAGGAGAGCCACTGAGTTAGAAATGTTTCCAAGGATTCCAAAGACTCGAACCTGCAATTCTACTTGGTGGTGGCTTAGTACAAGACTCCTTGACTGTCACTCCTGGCATTGTCCTGGCTTAGCACTACTGGAAAAGACATTCATGGGGTCACTGAGAATTCAAAATCCTGGTGTCAGGTGATGGATGTTTCTGAGACCATTCCACTTGGTTCTGAATGTGGTGCCTTCTCTTCACCTCCCTCAGCACAAGTGCTCCCTAAGGACTCTCTGATTCCTCGCTCCATGCATATGCATGCATGCACCCTCCTCCATATGCTTGCAAATGCCTCCCTTCTGCTCTGGGCAGAGTCTGCTCTCAGTGGTGGTTCCCTGGGTAGCACTGGTGGTCAAAGAGACACCAGACCTTTGTGGCTGGGTGAGAAATGAGAATGTGGAGGACTTTTGGATGAAGAACTAAATGCAGCCTTTGATGGACTTGCAAATGAATACCTTTATTATTGTAGAGAAAATGAAAGCATATAACATTTTAGAAAATGAAATTAAATTTCCTAAAATCCCACCTTCCAAAGGATTACACTGCAATCCATTTTGCAGAATAACATTTTGAGTGATGCAGGTATTAGAAAAAGATTATTCAATTCATAAACATATATAGTATGAATGGATGCATCACTGTCAATGAAACAGTGTTCATTTTTTTCATAGTTTGATAATCCCATTAAATGTTGTATTAGTAACACTTTTTGTTATCTAAAAAAGGGCTTTGAAATGTGAGTTTAAATTCTACATTCCAATACATTCCATTGAAAATATATATCACGATATGTTGTACTGTTCCCATATGGCTGGATATATATATAGTTTCCAATGTTTTAGCTGTTATATATATGCACACATCTATAATATGCATATTTATTTTTATGGACTAAATATTTTCATGCATGAATCTTCTACTGCAATTCTGATTATGTTTTGTTAATGTTCTTAGAAGCAGAATGGCTGAGGGGGTTTTCTAGCCTAGAAATCAAGATGTCTTTTCCCTCTCTTTCTGTAACTCAGCCTTTTACATAAATAAATAAATCTTTTAAAAAAAGATGATTACAATTTGAGTGCTGGCTGCTTTGCTTCTGATCCAGCTCTTTCCTAAGGTGCCTGGGACAGCAGCAAAAGATGGCCCAAGTGCTTAGGTTTTTGCCACCCACGTGGGAGACCCAAATAGAGATCTAGGATCCTATCTTTGGCCTGGTCCAGCCCCGACATTGTGGCCAGTTGCAGAGTGAACCAGAGGATGAAAGGTCTCTCTCTCTCTCTCTCTCTCTCTCTCCCACTCTCTCTATCTCTGCCTTTCAAATAAATAAATAAATCTTTTTTAAAAAAGGAAAAGATGTTATGCATTCCATATCAGAGTACTTGGGTTTTGTTCCTGGATCTGGCTTCTGATTCCAGCTTCCTGCTACACATACCCTGGAAGGCAGCTGTGATGGCTCACGCAATCGAGTTCCTGCCTCTCAAGTGGGAGATCCAGCTCCTGGTCCAGCCACAGATGTAGGCATTTAGGGAATGAATCAGTGATCAGGGACAATCTCTCTGTCTGTCTCTGTTTTCTACCTCTCAAATAAATAAATACATTTTTTTAAAAATAAGAGGGAATAAAGAATATACAGGTAGCATGCTTGTTGGTCAAGCATAAATGTATCTACCTCGCTCGATCTTCACCATGAGTGTTATTTTAAAACATGGTTGTCCATTTGAAACAAAAACAATACATGGTATGACTTTATTTTGCCCATATTTGATAACTAATGAGCTTTTATCAGTGCTTCTGTCATTTGTATTTCCTGGTTAGTGACACAACAGCTTTTTTTTTTTTTTTTTTTTTTTTGACAGGCAGAGTGGACAGTGAGAGAGAGAGAGACAGAGAGAAAGGTCTTCCTTTGCCATTGGTTCACCCTCCAATGGCCACCACGGCCGGCGCACCACGCTGATCTGATGGTAGGAGCCAGGTGCTTCCTCCTGGTCTCCCATGGGGTGCAGGACCCAAGCACTTGGGCCATCCTCCACTGCACTCCCTGGCCACAGCAGAGAGCTGGCCTGGAAGAGGGGCAACCGGGACACAATCCGGCGCCCCGGCCGGGACTAGAACCCGGTGTGCCGGGACTGCAAGGCGGAGGATTAGCCTAGTGAGCCGCGGCGCTGGCTGTGAACAACAGCTTTTACCTGGCTTCCAAAGTGCCAGGCCCTCACCTGCTAGGATTGAGATACCCCAGAATACCAGTCTGTGACTGAGAGCTGGCATCTCTGTGAATCCTTGGGGTGGTAAACTGGGTTTTGTGCTCCAACTGCTTATGACCCCAGTGCTTCTCCATGGACTCAGAGCCAGCTGCGCTTCGGGGATGCTGGATGAGCCCCTTCTCAATCTGTAGGCCAGGTGAATCATGTTTCTGCCCGTTTAGCCCTTGGACATATTTAGTTGATAGCGGATACACCCCATTAGAAACAAGCAGTGTGTTCCCATGGAGGCAAGAGTGACATCTCTGCATCTCTCTCCCAGGGTCCTGCCATGACCATAACAATGACACTTACTGCTGGAGTGACCCCATCTAACCATGGCTTCTCTTTGTGGTGTGTTTTGCAACCTTGTTGTGATCTAAAGCTAAATAGAATTTTTTTTCTCATTTTAGTTGTCTCATCTCCATGGTCACCTAAACCCTCACCTGTGCCAGGTGTGCAACCCTTTGTCATCACTGGTGAAGGTCTTGAACTTGCCTTTACTCACCAGCATATTATCAGGGATGGAAAAGATCAGGCCAAGGGTTTTCTTGAACTAAACAGGTAATTGCACTTCCTGAGAGAAAAATGACAAAACAGGGAATGATTTATTCCCTTTTCCATGCATGCAGACATCAGAGACTTCCGTTAAATTTAAATGTTTGCTTGCATGCTTGTATTTAGCAGAACATAGCTGCTACTCTATGAATGCTATTATTTTAGGGGCACAACTAAAATTTGATTGTTCATGGTGCAGCCTTGAAGACCAGATGTGCATCAGTGCAGCAGCCTCTCCTCCAGAGCAATGATGAGTAAACTCCAAGGCCAAAGTCACGGTGGACTTTGCTGTCTGAGGACTCTCCACCTCCCTTCACTTCAGGGATTAACCAGTCTGGCCTTGGATTCATCATAAAGACAGGCAGAAATCAGTTGCATTATTTCAGACATACACAATTGGAGGTTTGCAGAAATATAAATTCTTCATTTGAATTTCTTTTTAAAAAATGTTTATTTTTGTTTGAAGGAGAGAGAGAGAGAGACTTTCCACCCACTAGTTCACTTCCCAAATGCCTACAAGAGTCTGGGCTGGGCCAGGCTGAAGCCAGGAGCCTGGATCTCCATCTGGATCTCCCATGTGCATGGCAGGAACGCAAGTACTTGAGCCATTACTGCTGCCTCCCACGGTACCCATTAGCTGGAAGATGGATTGGAAGTGGAGTAGCCTGGCCTGGAACCAGGCACTCTGGTATGGGATGTGGGCATCCCAAGCAGCAGCTTAGCTTCTTGTGCCATAATGCCTACCCCTTCATCTGAATTTCTGAATTGCCATTTGAAGTTTGAGGACAGGTCACCTGGCTGAGCAGAGCCCTTTCTTCTTCAAACTCAGTCAAGCAGGGTTTCTCTGTCCTCCAGCTGCTCTTCCCCTCTCTCCCCTCCAACCCCTGCCACATGAGCCTCAGCTCTGGGCATTGGTGTGGATGAGGAAATCTTGGCCTTGGTCTCCACTGTGCCATGCAAGTGTCTACGGGGCTCTGGGGCTTCCTTTCTTCATAGCACAATATCCTCCCTGGTGCTTGGATGTAGGCTACTCCCTGCTCTGCTCTCTGCAGCCCCCTGGGACCAGAGAACAATTATATGTCTTGGCTTTTTGCTCTTTCTTGGGCTTCCTGGAAGTTTGCGTACATTTCCAGGTCTCTATAAGAACCCAGAGTGCCTGTCTCAGTCCACTTCTGATGCTGGCAGGCCTCTACCCCTCCCACTGGTCTTCTGCCTGCCTCATTGGCTGAGGTGTAGGTGCATCTCTGAGGCTGTGACACTGCTCCTCACCTCCAGGTGTGACAACACATCACTCCTTTGAGACATTCTATTACTATCTCAGGGTAGGACCAGACTGGCAATACCACTCTCCCTGCCTGCCTCTCTTCAGGACAATGAGCTGAAGGGGATTAGGATTACCAGGACTTCCCAGGACAATATTTTCTCACTCTTTCCTTACTTACAGCTGGACTCTAGAATTTTTGAAACCACAGTCAACAGATTGATGCTTTTCCTCCTCAGTTAAATTTCTGATAGTGTTCCTAAGCCAGGACGGGGGAGAGGGATGGAGAGGGGGAGGGGGAGGAAGAGGGAACAGATATTTGGTGCACTCCCCAGATAATCACAACATCCAGGTTTGGGACAGATTGAACCCAGGAGCCTGGAACTTCTTCCAGATCTCCCATGTGGGTGGCAGGGGCCCAGGGACTTGGACCATCTTCTGCTGCTTTTCCAAGACCATTAGCAGAGAGCTGGATCAGAAGTGGAGCAGCTGGAACAGGAACCGGCACCCCTATGTGATGTCAGTGTCACAGGCAGTGGCTTTACCCTCTGCATCACCATGCTGGCACAACTCTTGGGTCTTTAAATGAAAATTGCAAAACGTTTTAGAGTTGGCCTTCTTTTGTCTGTTTATTGTATCTTTTTGAAGTATTTGTTGAAAAGAGGAGCTGAAAGCTTACTAAGAGATATTTTAATAAGTGAATTTTAAAAAAATCAATAAGTGCTTGTTTAAATGAAATTTGAGCCTTTGCTGCACGGGTCGTGACTTTGATTTTGTTTTTCAAATAGATCTCCATTTGATTTTCAAGCCATTATATAAATTCACAAAGGTCCAAACCAACAGAATATATTTCTTTTGTGCCAACACATAAAGCAGATTTAACCTGCAGTCTGCTAGAAGATGGGTTAGATAATATTTCATGTAATCAACTCAAGAGCAATAGAAGGATTCCAAGAGTAATGGACCAGATAATCAGTCCAATTAACAGTGACTGGGAGCTTCCCTGCTCAGAACCTGGGCAGAATGGGTGGGTAGGGGGTGGGCTTCCCTGAAATGTAGGGCGTGGCTCTCAGGTCCCTGCTCAGAGCTGTACCTTCCTCTCCTACTTGTTTCGTGTTTTTAAATCCCAATTTTTCTCTCCTGATAATAAAAGAGTAGCTGGCTCTCTAGTGTTGCACTGAGTATCACATGAAAGCCGGTTTTTATGATGCTAGCTTATGTTTGTTTTCTTCCACACATTTCCTTGTCCTTCCTCCACTGCTCCCACCGCAGCTGCAAGGGGGACTTGCCTGTTGGCTCAGAGCTGCCAAGAGGGTGACCAGACCCAGGACTGTGGGACTGCAGAGAGGGCAGGTTGGCAGAGACTCCAGTGCTGAATAGTCTGGGATCATCTAGAAGCCATACAGAGCCCCTTTACCCTCTGTGAGCCACAGGCAGCAGATGTGGTGCTGGAAGTAACTAAGGCAGCTGACAACCTGGGGACTGAGCACGAGCTTGAATAGCTTGGAGTGGTCGCTGGGTGGCAAGGATGGTGGGTGTGCCAGTGCCAACCTCTGTGAAGGCCAGCAGAAGAGGTGTCCCCATCTGAGTGCCTCAGCACCAATCCTTAGCTCAGGCACAATGCCCATGTCCCTGGGAAGCATGTGCCCCATGGACAGAAGCTGCTCCCATCCCTGGAACGAGGGCTCCATGTGTATGTTAGTCAGGGTCTAGAACATGAAAGGATAGATCTTTCTCTCTCTCTTTTTTAAGATTTATCTATTTGGTTTGTAAGTCAGAGTTTTGTGGGGGGAGGCGAGAGAGATCTTCCTTCCAATGATTCACCCCCCAGATGGCCACAACGGCCAGTACTGAGTCAGGATGAAACCGGGGCCAGGAACTTCTTCTGAGTCTCCCTCATGGATGGCAGGGACACAAGGACTTGGGCCATCTTCTGCTGCTTTTTCCAGGCCATCAATAGAGAGCTGGTGGGCTGGCGCCACAGCTCATTTGGCTAATCCTCCACCTACGGCGCTGGCACCCCAGGTTCTAGTCCCAGTTGGGGCACCAGATTCTGTCCCGGTTGCTCCTCTTCCAGTCCAGCTCTCTGCTGTAGCCCAGGAAGGCAGTGGAGGATGACCCAAGTGCTTGGGCCCTGCACCTGCATGGGAAACCAGGAGGAAGCACCTGGCTCCTGGCTTCGGATTGGCACAGTGCACTGGCCATAGCGGCCATCTGGGGAGTGAACCAACGGAAAAGACCATTCTCTCTGTCTCTCTCTCTCTCACTGTCTAACTCTGCCTGTCGAAAAAAAATAGCTGGTTCAGAAGTGGAGCAGCTGAGACTTGAACCTGCATCCATATGGGATGCTGGCTTGGTAGGTAGCAGCTTTACCTGCTATGTCACAACACCGGCCCTGAAGCATCTATTTCTTCATGCCCAAGTTCATGGCTCTAAATTTACAATCACACTGTGCAGGGATTTAATAATCACCAGTCAATATCAGCTACTACTTTTACACTTAAAACAATAACATTACAGTTGAAATTTATAGATTGTTTATCATGTGCCTGCACATTCTATTTTATGAGAAAGCCCCAGTCTGCAGTGAATAAATATGGGAGAACATAAAATGTGGCCCTTGAAGCAGTAGGTAGTGAAGCCTCTTACCCTGGCCACCAACCCTGAGATCAGCATTCACCACATAGCTTTCCTTTTGAGAGACCTGTTTGCAGAGTGCTGTAGATATCCACAAGCAAATGACAAACTCACCCTTTTCCTTTTTTGTGTGTGTCTAGAGGCAGGTGTTTGTCAGTGGTGAATTAGCTGCATGTCCATATTCCATGTCAGAGTGCCTAGTGACTACCCACTCGGCTTTCCACTCCAGTGACCTGCCATTGTGCACCCAGGAGGCAGTGGTGATGGCTGAAGTATCTGGGTCCTTGGCACGCACGTAGGAGACCTAAACTGAGTTCCTGGCTCCTGGCTTTGGCCTGACCCAGCCCTGGCTGTTGTGAGCATTAGGAGCAAACAAGAAGACAGGAGATCCTTCTCTGTCTCTGTGCATAAAAATTTAAAAAAACTTTAAAAACTCCAACAGTCTTCCATAAAAACTGATTTGGAAATTAAGCAATCAATTATGCCCAGATAGAAATGTTTATCAACACTCAATAGGTGTTGGAGATGAGATTGGTGAAGTAGAATACAGAAACCCTTGACTAGTAGTGGTGAGTCACACTGGTTTCTAGTCATTAACTCTAATCATCAACAGTAGGTACTCGCCACATGTGATACAAGAGTGTGTACATTTGGGGGATACTGCAGGTATAATTTTGTCCTCCAGGGAACATTTGGCAATGTCTGGAGACATTTTTGGCTGTCATGACTATGGGGTAGAGGTGATCTTGGAATCAGATGAGTGGAGACAGGCATTCCTCCTCACACCCTGCAGTGTTTAGGACAACCCCAACATACAGAATCGTCCTGCCCCAGATGTTAAGGCCAGGCTGCAGAGGGCTCACAGTTTGAGAACTGAGTCTACTTTCTCCTGCTCCACCTGGCCACATTTCCCTGAGCCAGTTCTCTCTGCTCCCCTCTTCGCGTCCTACAGTCATTTTCCACAATCCTGTACCCCCCTGAGTGCCACATCCTCAGGAATGACCTTCTTCACCTGATGGGGCTGGGCCAAGTCACCAAAACCTCTGCTGATCCCATGGTGACCTCATTTCTGGTCCTTGTAGGCTCTCTCTCTCATCAGACTATCTGCTCTCTGGCCAAGACATGCTTGTTTCAGGATGACATCAGATAGTTAATTCTCTCTTCAGATTCTTCCTGTGCAGGCTCACTGTTAGTGTTTGAAAACTCCCTTTTCTCACAGCTCTGGGTCTCCCTACACACCCTTGAATCTTAGTTTAAAGGGTCACCTGCTATATCTTAGCTGTACTTCCTGAACTTTTAGGTGTAGGTGAACCCATCTATACTCCTCTTCAATGCCTTCAGACACTACTCAAGTCCTACTCCCTGGAACTCTTCTTGATACCCCCATTCCTGCCAATCTAGTTCAAGTTTCTGTCCTGCTCATCTCAGTGCCTCCAGCCGTCCCTCATGGTTGTTTAATTGTTCCAGTCAGCCCCTCACCTACTTGGTTTCTTTAGTGTAGAGGAACACGATGAACACTCAGCTGATGGATAGAGGTATGGAAGCATGGATGGATAGCTAGGTAGGTACATGCATGAATATATGTTAGGATGAGTAGAGGAGTGGATGAACAGATACATGGGCGTATGGATGGGTGGTGGGCATATGGATGTATACATGTCAGATGATAGATGAATACTCTACCTCATCAGATGGTAGGGAATATCTGGGAATAGGGTGACTTTCTCCAATGAAGACTTAAATATTTTTTTGTTTGCTTGTAGTTATGAAATAATTTGATTTGACTTTTCTTAACCATTTCCTCAAATTGGCTTTGTGCCAATAAGCAAAGTGCCTCAATAGAATAGATTATTTCTTAAAATTAAAAATAATAATTCAATTTACAATAAGAACAAAACTAAATTGGGAAAAGTTATTTGCTTGATTTTGGCAGAGTCAAAAGAAAATAATCATCAGCTTTTGTGAGAAGTTATGGCTTCTTCCGAAGCCCCCTCTTCCAGGTAGCCTTTCTCGTTGCCTCTGAAAGAGTAGTGCCTCGTCTCAGAAATTTGATTAAACTCCTATGGTACTTCCATTATAGTGTCTTGTTTAGGCAGCTTTGTGTCAAGAGCTGGAGACAAGACTGATTCTATCACTTGCCAGCTGTGTGATTACAAGCAGTTGAATGAATGTCTAAACTTCAGCTTCCTGCTCTATAAAATGGGAGATAATAATGAAATCAAACTCAAAGCGCATTGTAGAATTTTAGCAGGTAGTAAGTGTAATAGCATATTGCTATTTGTGAAGATCCAAGTAAATATTAGTTGTCAATATTGCATATTTCACTTTCCTGCTGCAAGTTCTTGGATGGGCTGGTCTGTGAAACGTATGAATATATTCATATATACATATTCATAATCCCAAGTTCATATACATATGTACACACACATATGCACACATTCATTTGCTTGTAAGACAATATTTAGCAGATGATAGTGAAACAAATTCATTGAATAAATGAATTATTGAGTGACTGATGCCACCAGAAGTTGTAAGATGCAATTGAATTACAGTTCAGTTGTCACGTGAGTGTTTGTTGAGGAGGATATCAGTCATTTTGTGCAATTCCTTTTCCAGCTAGTTCCTCTTCCAACTTATTCCAAGGGCCCTGAAGTCTTTGAAACCATAGAAGTCCATAGTCAAGGCCATCCCCAGAGGAGCAGGTGCCTGGTCATCAGTTTAGGACTGGTTCTTTGGTGTCATTGCTCCCTAGCAGCCCACTCTCTTTAGGTTTACACCCACCCTATTGATGGACGAGGAGAGGCCCTAAGGGAGTTGCTGCGATAGCTGTGTTGTGCCTCCACATGCAGAAGCTACGGGAACTCCCAGTGCAGAGTGTGCTGACACAGGCTGTTTTATTGTACATCTGACTGCACTGCTGCTCCTGTGAAGTCTAGGGGACAGCATTCTGGGGGTGCTCCACTCTGGGGAACTGGGACTGATGAACTCATTTCTCTCCATGAGAGAGAGCCTGGACCAGAAGTCATGTGGAGATAGTCTCATTAGAGGAACCTCAGAGCAGCTCCTGTGAGAAGAGAGATGGGCTCTGACACCCAGCCTGGGTGATGGCATCCACAGGGGCTGACGAGGAGGGCAGGTGCGCATGGAGGTCTTCCTGAAACCTCTGTTTCAGGAGACATCAAACTCAGTGCCTTGGGGGTTGTCCCTGTAGGAGTGTTTGAGAAGGCATGTGGCTAGTGCCATGTAGAATTTTAACTAGATAGGTAAGAAGGGCAGTCCAGGTAGTTGGGAAGTTTAAGCCAGGTGGTCATGAAGTGTAGACCAGATGGTCTAATGTACAGAGTAGATGATCAGAAAGTATAGATTGAAGACCATTAAATGTAGACTAGATTGTCAGGAAGTGTGGGTTTGACAACCAGGGAGTGTAGACCTGGTCTACCTGGCCAGGAAGTGTAGATGACTTGGTTAGGAAACGTGCAGCATGAGGACAGGAAGCATTGGGGACAGAGGTCTGTAGTTAAGAATAGGAGACCAGGAAGTGATTCCAAAAGCACTTGGATAATTGCCTTCTGTAAATTATCTTACTGACTCAAAACAACAATAAAGGATGGATATTAGTCTCCTGTTTTACAGGTGAGCAAATGGAGATGCAGAGGGATGTGCTATTCCTAAATTATATCAAAATAAACAGAAATAGAACTTGTACCATTTGCCTGACACATAGACAAAAGACCTGCACTCTCCTTCAATTTTTATTGCTAGTTTTTGTCTCATTACTTTCCATATCCCTCCTTGTTCAGAATCCTATAGCACTGATAACTGAAGTAGGTTCTGGTCCCCTGGCTCAGCACACCCTCCCTGACCTTGACTTTGTCCTCATTAGGATGTGCTTTGGCTGCTGCTCGATTGCTCTCAACTCACCATTTCACCAAAGTAGCTGGTACCCATTAAATATCTGCACAGCAAATAACCGGGTGCATGCATCAATGCCAAGTGCTATGTGCCAGCAAGGTGCAATGAAAGATTATGCAGGGAAAGCAGGACACCAGGATGCATGGGATAAGTGTGTGGTAAAGCGCCTACACATTTCTTTGCAGACCAAAATGCTTAGACATTTTAAAGAATAAACTACTCAAAGTAGATTTACAACTATATGTACCTTATTCCATGCCCTTTGCTGGGAAGAAGGTGGATATATTTGGTGAGACTTGGTTTTGAGGCAGAAGGCCTTGGTGGGAGACCCATTCTGCTAAAAGTCCTGGATTTCTGAGCTTGTTTCTCATGTAGGAACAGGAGACTCACAACCATACCTCTGTCAGGTTGTGGGACAACAATGTAAACTGCAAGGCATTGCACAACATCTTTGGCTATCATCAGTCATGGTATTTTTGTCAAACTGTTCCCCAAAATCAGTGCAAGTGCAGGGGAACTTCTTGATAGAAATCAAGTCTGCTTTGAGCATCTGTGACACTTGAGTAAACACTCTAGGTTCAGGGGCAGGGCCTTAGTTTTAATATTATCAAGGGTAGGATCCTTGGTTTTGCTCCTTTCATCAGTATCATCTTTTTTTTTAAAAAAAATTTATTACTTTTATTTGAAAGGCAGAGTGACAGAGAGAGGAGACACACAACACACACACACACACACACACACACACACACACAATCTTCCATCTGCTGGTTCACTCCCCAAAGGGTTGCAAAGGCCAGGGCTGGGCCAGGCAGAAACCAGGAGCCAGGAGCTTCATCTGAGTCTCTAATGGGTGGCAGGGACCTAAGTACTTTGGCCATCTTCTGCTATTCTCAGGCCATCAGCAAGGAGCTGGATCAGAAGTGGAGCTGCTAGGACTCAAACCAGTTCCCCTATGGGATGTCAGCAGCCCAGGCAGTGGCTTTACCTACTGTGCCACAACACTGGCCCCAGCATCTCCAGTTTTCTTGGTGGCTATTTTGCCAGATTCATTCTGGAGCTCCCAGCTGGGATGGCACTTCTTGCTGTGGGAAACCACCCTTGCTAAAGACATACAAGATGTAAAGGCTTAAGGAGAAGCTCTAAGACCTGTTTGTCATTTAGTTTCACGTCTTCAGCATTGCCAACAAAACAATCACAGCATCATGGAAAAGAGAAAAAAAAAACTCTGGTGGGAAAAAGCAATTCTCTGAAGTCTCTCAATAGTCTTGAGTAAGTTATTTTCACTACCATGTTTCACATGAACTGTAAACCCTGTGTCTGGCCTAAGTGGATGAAAGACATATGACTAACTCAATTTTCTTCCTACCTGATGCCCTATCTGACTTCAGGCTGATATAATAGGGATTTTAAAGTGATAGGAGAGTTTCAAATTCCTATAAATCTGTCAAGTCTTCCAAAGTTTCTGAAAGATACCCTGGATAAAAAAAATGCCTCAATTTTTGTTAATTTTCTTCGAAAATGTTCCTTTTCTGTTGCTTGTGTTTTCTACCAGGAACCAGCCGAATATCTACTCTGCCCTTTTTGAATGTTAACTGCATAGCAGAGAGAAAAGGATTTATTTTGAACACTGGATCTTGGTCTGGGAGTGGAACTAAGGCAATGGACATTTAGATGAAGCTGGTTTTCAAAAAAATAAAATAAACTCAGAGAATTATTTATACCCAGAATTCAAGGTGACATGTCATTTAGCTATGTTAATTTGCCTTTTTGATCTCTAGGAAACTACTCTCAGTTAATCTATAGTTTCAGTTTAGGATTTAGTGTACGGAGAATGGAACTTCACTATTGAACTCTCTTTCTTGGAAATAAAGTGGGGATAATATAAGACGGTGTGTGTGTGTGTGTGTGTGTGTGTGTGTGTCTCACCGAATAGACTGAATTACAGGAAAACCAAAAAACAACATTTTTGAAGGCAAAATGTCAGCTCACCAGACAAAGCTGACAAACAGTGATATGCCAAGTGCAGAAGGCTGCTGTTGGGACTCTGTGGTAAATTAAGAGTGATCTAGTAATGTTTGTTGGCACAGCAATCTTATTAATGTCTCATTATGTCTCCAAGTAGTTCTTGTTATATAACCAAACGAATTATATTGTCCAAGGTTATTGCTCACATAACCCACTGGAAATGGTAGTTTTCCTCTTTCATCACATGAATCTAAATGTTAACTAAGTGCTTGTTAGTTTTTCACATTACATTGGAGGGACTTCATTAGCTCTTACATCGCTGGGTATGTGCTTTAAGAGTCTTTAGATTAAAAATGAATCAAAGTGATTCAATTCTGTAAGTTTTGGGCTAGAAATCAAGGTCTCTCTGGATATCATCCAAGTGTAAAATGTAGCACAAATTGCCTTTAAAAATTAATAATTCACCAAATCTATGGGCTAAGCCCAGTCTGGCTTGAGGAGATAAGTAAAATAAATATTGTAAAGTCAATTTTTAATAATCTGTGGCATTGAAATTTAAGCACAAGAGAAAACATTTAACAATTAGGCAGGAATATTTGGTGCATGATTAAATGTGAATAATAATATTTAAAAGCCCCATACCTTACCTTCTAGCAGGAAATATCATTTAAAGTTCTAATCTAGTACACAGCACAGCTCATACCATTTCTTTGTTTAATGAGCTCCTGCCTTGTGATTTTGTGTTTGTGTAGTTACTTTTATAAGTATTTTTATATTGACAGCTGTGTGTAAAGCTGACGAAAAGTAGCACAGATAGATATTTGACGGGGGACCAGAGCAGTCACTGAAAATAATATAATTAGATCCTTCACTAGGCTGGTAACCAGTGGTCGGGTATATTTATCTAATTATTGTGACAGCACATTTACATGTGAGGGGATTTTATTATAAGAGGTTTATAAAATTCAGAGTTGAGGCTGATCTTCTATCTCCATATACTAAATAGAAGTTGGCCTCTGGGCTACAGTTTTTCACGATGAAGAATAAAATCCCTGATGGATGATGGCAAGTCCTCATCTTCCAGAAAGAGGAATCAAAATAAAAGGCAGAGGAAATGAAATAGCCTGACTGAAAAATATATAGAGAGAGCACACTATTCTCAAAGTGTGAGCAACAGCCTATAGTTAAAAACACAAACTCTGTGCTCATGGTACGGATTTTGGAAAGACAAAGAAAAAGGTCAAGATAATATAACTCTGCTTTCCATGCCTAAAATACTCTCATGGGCTTTTCAGCCAGGTCCAAATGCCTTAAGGGCTGATTCTGAGGCCAGAGTGCTGTTTAGGACATCTGCCATTCTATCCCAGACACTCTGGCAAAAAAAAAAAAAAAAAAAAAAAAAGACCTAAATGAAAGATCTCTGTGAGTGAGTGAGATTCCAGTAGAAAGAATGGGCCATCAAAGAAGGAGGTACCTTTCTCTGAAGGGAGGAGAGAACTTCCACTTTGACTATGACCTTGTCTAATAAGATTGAAGTTGGCGAACTCAAAAGGCTTCCATAGCCTGGGCAACTCATGACTAGAGCCTGGGGAGATTACTGACGCCATAAACAAGAGTGTCAAATTGTTAAGTCAACAACAGGAGTCACTGTGTACTTATTCATCATGTGGGATCTCTGTTCTTAATGTGTTGTCCAATGTGAATTAATGCCATAACTAGTACTGAAACAGTACTTTACACTTTATGTTCTGTGTGGGTGCAAACTGATGAAATCTTTACTTAATATATACTAAATTGATCTTCTGTATATAAAGATAATTGAAAATGAATCTTGATGTGAATGGAGTGGGAGAGGGAGAAGGAGATGGTAGGGGTGCGAGTGGGAAGAAAGTTATGGGGGGGGCCATTGTAATCCATAAACTGTACTTTGGAAATTTATATTTACTAAATAAAAGTTAAAAAGAGAAAAAAAAGATAATATAAGTCTGGAGGACTAAATTAACACCTGCTTGGAACCAACAACAGTGCTCTCTTGCAAAGAGGTACTAAAGTTGGTATTGATCTGAAGGCAATATTTCCAAGGGAGTTAGCATTTTGCATAGATCCCAAGGAATCTGCAAGAAGAGGAGAGATGGACAATTCCAGGTGAAAATAAAATAAAAATTTCATAAGATCTGTGTTACTCAGATCTCCTTTCTCTCTTCTTACAACACAATCTCAGGCCTCTACTCTTCTCCATCTACCTCATGTTAGTGAAAAACTTACCACTAAGAGGAGGAGCTCAGGCTCCCCATGCTCCAACTCTGATCAAAGTGCTGACATGAGTCAAGTTCAAGGATGATAGCCCATGTCACCATGGTGGAGAGGATACTGGGTGAGCCAGGGGTGGGGCTTGGACAGGTTCCTAGGTTCCTTGGAACTGCCTGTATTTAACCTTTTTTTTTTTTTTAAGATTTATTTATTTGTGAAACCGAGTCACAGACAGAAGGAGAGACAGAGAGAAAGGTCTTACATCCTCTGATTCACTCCCCAAATGTCTGCAATGGCCAGAGCTAGATCGATCCCAAGACAGGAGCCTGGAAATTCCTTCATGTCTCCCATGTGAGTACAGGGTCCCAAGTACTTGGGCCATCTCTCACTGCTTTCCTAGACCATCAGCAGAGAGCTGGATTGGAAGAGGAGCAGCCAGGACACAAATTGGTGCCCATATGGGATGCTGGTGCTGCAGGCGGAGGCTTAGCCTACCACACCACAGTGCCGGTCCGATTTAATCTTGACAAAAGAATCTCTCCACGTTGGAGTGTGAGTCAATGTCTCATAATGGGGAAAAAGGGGAATATTTTCCTGATCATATATTCTGTAATATTTATCTCCTGTTCAGATTTGTGGAGTTTCCAGGCTAAGTGGTTTCGAGGCTAGGGGGTTTGTTAGAATTTCGAGACCTTAACTGTCCACACTCATTATAAGTCAAAGAAAGGCTCTCGAACATGGCAAATTCGAGTTCCTTATGATTTCAGAAAGGCCACTAAATCACTTTGGGTAACAATTGGCTGATTTCTAAAAGTCTTGGAAGTTTAAGGGTCATGAAGGGATTTGAACTTGTCTTCTCTAGGACCTTTGTCTTGACAGATTTATGTTAACTTATTGAATAACTGTTTATGGATATCTACTATGGACCAGACACTATTTGAGGCCTTGGGGATATTGTAGTAAACAAATAATACAATTACATGCTCTGGAATGCAGACGCACAACAATGTGATGGGACAGCACAATGCTAGAGAACATCGGAGTTAAGAGAACTCATGGCTGTTAGTTAGTGCTGTTTTCTTTGTTGCATGGCAAGATACACCCCAAAATAACCCAAAATGAACCTCAAGGTAGAGGCTATGTTGATGGGGAGATGATTGAGGACAGGGAAGGGGGTGTTTGTCTAGTCCCAAATCTAGCTAGATTGCTCCAAGAGGTCGTAGACTGGAATGGGAAGAAGGAAACGCATTTTGCCTATTCTTACTTTTCCTTTGACCTGCTACTGTTGGTCTGCCAAGGAAGGGTTAGATATGTAACCACTGAATATGCTATTTCACTTTGGGACTATTTAAAAAGAATATGGAAGGGAAAAAAGCCCACGGCATCACTCTGTAATGGTGCAGTGTTCGATTTTAATTTGAGAGCTATTTAGAGCTGAGTAACTTCTGCTCAAAAAGGCCAATTACAGGCCAACATCATCCACAAAAGCCCTGGATCTGTCCATAGAGCAGACTTCATTTTTGATCCCCATGTGTTTGTAATCTAAGGTCAGCAGAAGAAAAAGAACAGGGATATCAAGGTATTTCCAAGGAATGCTCAAAACAGGGTGGAGGCAAACAAGTTAGACAGAATATTTCAAGGCTTTACACTTTCCTGATAAATCTTGAAAGACTTAATAGAAGGTCAGGAGTTTTCAATGCTCTGATAGTGTAAATTTACTTACATAGACAACTGGCCAAGGGTAGAGTTAGTGCTCACGTTATCAACTCTTTCCGGGCAGACAGCAGCTAATGCTTCAGGAGCCAGGAGCTCCAGCCTGAGGCAAGGCAGATCTGGACCCACTTGGGCATTCCATAGGAAGTGATGGGTAGAAGAGTGGGGGTGAAAGGTAGCATGCTATAATTAAATGGAGGGTGGTGGTTGTCAGGGGGAGGGGAGACTGAGTCTCACACTGTGTCAACAAGACTAGCGATAAGACAGGTGTCTCCCCAGTCCATCTCCAAAATCCATGCTCTTGTCGCCCAGAAGTCATCTGGTATGCAAACCAGTGATACACATATATCTGCACAAAGTCGATACAGTTCACCAGTTATTTGGTGAAGGCTGATGCTATCATTTGAATATCTCTGCCCAAACTCATGTTAAAGCTTGATTGTCACTGTCACAGTATTAAGCAGTAGCAGCATCAGGAGGAGATGGTCACAAATAGACTAAGATCATCATTCTGGAGTGGGTTCTTGGTTTAAAGGATGAGTTGTGCCTCATTTCCTCTGCTTTAAGCATGCCTGCTTGCCCTGCTGCCATGTTGTGATGCACTAGGAAGCTCATCAACAGAGGTAGCCCTTCAGTCTTGAGCTAGCCCTCAAGAATTGTGAACCAAATAAACCTCTATTGTTTTTAATTTACCCTGCCTTAGGGCAGCAGAAAATGGACCAAGTCAGCAGTCAGAATTCAGACACACTACAGGAACAAGTCTACCAATCTGTGCATGGGAACTAAGGAACACTGGCTCACAATCAAAATGGAAAGAAACACTGGGCTTTCTGGTACTTATAACGGGATAAGCCTTGTTAGATGATCTTTTCAGAGCTTCACGTGAGAGAGGCAGAATAGGGATGTGTTACCATTTTACAGAGACTCGGCACTCTGATTTAAATTGTCTGTCCTGGAGGCTTCATTAGTGAAGGTGATGCTATGAAGCTCTCTCTGTGCTCAGCAGTCCTGCAGTCCCTCTATTTGTGGCAGATCTCCATCATCTGATTCCAGTTCAACTCTTCAATTATATCCTCTTGCCAACCCCTCCCTGCCCCGCTACCCCAAGCTCTCCTTAAGCTGGAGTTCCAGTCACAGGCTGTATGCACCTGGCTTCATGCTATTGCTCACATCATTGATCTCCTTTCCTTCTGGAATTGCTGTTCTTCTTATCTCCATTAGTCTGATTTATTTATTCCTTGAAACTCGTTCAATGCCTGTGCCTCTCAGAAGCATTCAGTGAGCCCTACAGAAACCTCTCCATCCTTTTCACTCCTGAAACATTCGTGGTCTGAAGTCTCAGTTCCATTTCTCATGGGTGTTAATTGTACTCAATGGGACTCTGAGCTTCTCAGGGGGAGCAAGGACTATTCTTGACTCATCTTGACTTTCTTCCTAGCGCCTGGTAAAGTTCTAACCTTAGGTCCTCAAATATTTTGTTAATTGATATTAACTGCGGAGCATTAAAATTTTTTCAGGGTCCAGCGCTGTGGTACAGCAGGATAAGCCAGTATCCTGTGTGGGCATCAGTTTGTGTCCTGGCTGCTCCGCTTCTGATCCAGCTCCCTCCTAATGTACCTGGGAAAGCAGTAGAAGATGGTCCAAGTGCTTGGGCCCCTGCCACCCATGTATGAGACCAAGAAGAAACTCCTGTGTCCTTTCATTGTGGTCATTTGGGGGAATGAAGCAGCAGATGAAAGATCTCTCTGTCTCTATGTAACTCCGCTTTCAAATAAATAAATGAACCTTTAATCAAACTACAAAAACATTTTATGTGGCTTTGCAAGTAAGAGGAATCTAGAACTTTAGAATAACTGCTTCCTAGTCTGACGGACCCTCTTTATGCCTGTATTCTGGTGAGAAGAAATGCTGGGCATCTCAGTGGAAACCTATGTTAGAGCTGTGGTGACAAGTCACATGTGAGGTAGAGTGCTCTATGATCTTTTCCTGGAGTTTACTGACTTGTGCAAACATTTGTATTCTAGTAGGGGTATTTACAAATGGCTTTGTACACCTGAGGAGAGCTCTATCACTCAGTGTTGTAATCTCCTAGATATTATCTTAGGAAAGTTTAAAACATGGCAATAAGGTCAGCCTCTCAAGGTGCTCATTTAGTGCACATGAAAACAAGTACTTTGTATTCCAAGATAGTGCATAGAGACTGAAAAAGAGAGAGAGAGAGAGAGAGAGAGATAAATAAAAAATAAAAGGCACAGATGGGGCATGGACAGCTTCTCATTGCTTGTTCCATATGATAGAACTCAACACATCTGGTCTGCTACGGAAAGCATCTTTGCACTAATTTGTTTGTCAGTATCCATTGAGAGGACGATCTGTCATCCTGTCGTATTTTGGTTGCCCCGAGATGTTTGAAGACAAGTCTAGCCACAAATTGGAACTGTGGCCACTGGGGAGTAAGTAGGAGAAACCACCAGCTGTTCTAAGTAACATCAACTGTGATTTTGTTTTAGGCTGAAATTTCAGTCTAAGCTCTCCAAAAGCATTTAGCAGCTGCATGTAAAAGAAAAAAAAAAAGCTAATTACTGTATCAGGGAAGTGAGTGAGTCTATTTCTCCTGACTTCCTGGTGTGTCTGTGTGTCCATCCCTACCACTTGTGGGAAAACAATAGAAAGTTGTGGTCAAAATTCAAACAGAATGGGAGCTTTGTCTCGCTCCTTTCAGACTTTCTGATCAAAGGAAGCATAGCATTATTCTGCCATTTGTCTTGGACTGCCAAAGCAAGAATTGAGATTTCATCGCACTGCTTCATTTGATTTCCTGATGGTATGATTTCGTCATGCTTCCCTACCTCATACACCACCTGCTTGTCTCTTATGCACAACAGCATTCTTTATTTAGTTTTTTTCTCTGAATAAATTTTAATGTTTTCAGAGACAGAGACTATTATTTGTACTGGAACACAATAGATGCTCAACAAATGCTATTTGTATTGAATTAACTTAAATCTTTTGAGCAATATGTGAAATGTCTGATCTGTTGTACTGAGTGTGCTGCTGTCCAATGTTTGAAGATACTTTTTCATATTTCTGTCCATTTTCATTCAGATCTTCATGGGGGCTCTGATCACTTTCTTTAGATCTCCTAGCCCTCCTTCAATAGCCTTCCTATGGTCTCATGAATTGCGCGCTAATGAAAGCTAACTTTGCTATTGACATGCCTTTCTCTGACTTGTTCTACTGATCAACAGGTTAGTTTATAAAATGAATTAGATGATTAAGATGGGGATGTTTTAATGTCTCTATGAAGATGTATGGGCATGAAGTACATTTGCTGGGGTAAATTAGAAAATATTGACTCCTGTCAAAAGCTGCACCTTTCATCTATAACTAAGTTGTTAGAAAAAGATGTGCGGATATGGAGGAGAGAGAACAACTCAGTGAGGAGCTGAATGGGTGCATTAATTCATGAAGTGGCATTTACTTAAAAACTCTGGAACTTTTACAGTTTCCTTCTGCTTAGGCAGTCGCTTTAAGTAACAGTATGTTTGTCAGAATGTTGAGTTTCTGTTTTATATTATATATAAAGTGACAAAACAAAACTATTATGGAGACTAGGAGTCAAGATCCCATGTGTAGAGGAGCCTGTGTTTTAAAGAATGGTGGTATTTTGGTCCCTTTCCACAGTGGTAGGAGGCTAAGCAATGCAGCATACAGATTACCACCACAGGGAAGCAGATCTTTAACTTGCTGGTGTCTTTATGTAAAGTCCCATGATTCTTTGAAATGCCCAATTCTGTCATCTTCACAGTATAAAAACAGAGCAAGGAAAGAATAATACCCTACCATCCTTCAAGATTTCAGTTTTTTAAAATCCTTTCCTTTCCCTTTTTACATTTTTACGTTTTCATTGTTGTAAAACAAAGGCCTCTTCTATGTGATGATTTGGAGAACTAATAAAATTGATAAGTGCTTGTATGCGTTGTTCAGGTTGGGATTAAACAGAAGGCTAGTTCTTACTCATCCTCTACAAACTGCAATTCTTGGTCTCAGAAAGCCTACCATGGGGTAGAGGAAAAGGAGCAGTTTTGAATCTGCAGGCTGAGGAGGAGGGGCAGACTTTGTTATATTTAATAAGTTGAGGACTGTGAAGTTCTGAGACCAGTAGGTTCAGTGATGTGATGTAACCCAGACTGCGGGGAGGGCAAGGCCAGCAGGATCTGGCTTAGGTGTGGAACAAATCTGGTGTGCTGAATGGTTATTCCTGGCCAACTCTTGCTGGTCCATGCTTTGATCATTGTGCCTCTTGTCCAACCTCATTCTCCCATTAAACTAGGGATAGCCTCCTAAGTAGGTAATTTTGTACTGGACGCAATATAGAGGTGACCAACAACCTGAAGCTGTGAAGGAAGAGCCTGGGTGCTATCCTCATTGACTCCTGTCCTCAGAGCCTGCCTCTCATGAGGTCTCAGAGTTACAAAATTGACTTCTATTGTTGGTTCAGACCCCTATGATGCAGCTAAAGCAAGGCCAGGAGGGAAATTTATAGCACATTTAACATGTAAACATTCATAATTATTCTAGACATTTATATTTGTGATGAAGAAAGTTCTCAAATCAATAATCTAGGTTCCTGGGGCTGTTGCGGCACAGTGAATTAAGCTACTGCCTGGGATGCTGGCATCCCATATGGGTGCCAACTTTAGTCCCAGTAGTTCCACTTCTGATCTGGTCCCTGCTAATGCACCTGTGAATGCCATGGAACATGGCCAGAGTCTTTGTTACCCACATGGGAGACCAATGTAGAATTATATGCTACTGGCTTGGCCTGGCTCAGTTCATATGGGGAGTGAACCAGTAGGTAGAAGAAATCTCTCTTCTTTTCCCTTTCTTTAACTGCCTTTCAAATAAATAAAATAAATCTTTAAAAAAAATCCAGTGTGGGGCCAGTGCTGTGGTGTAGCTGGTAAAGCTGCTGCCTGCAGTGCTGGCATCCCATATGGGTGCTAGTTTGAGACCCGGCTTCTTCAATCCCCATCCAGATCTCTGCTATAGCCTGGGAAAGCAGTAGAAAATGGCCCAAGCCCTTGGGCCCCTGCAACCATGTGGGAGACCCGGAAAAATTTCCTGGCTCCTGGCTTTGGATCAGCGCAGCTCTGGCCATTATGGCCAATTAGGAAGTGAACCAGCGGATGTATGAGTCTCTCTCTCTCTCTCTCTCTCTCTCTCTCTCTCTGTAACTCTGACTTTCAAAGTAAGTCAATAAATCTTTAAAAAAAATCCAAGCCTCTGTCTTAAGAAACTTGAAAAACAGAGAAATACAAAGCTAAGGCAACCAGAAAAAAATGAATGAACAAATAAAGGCAAGGGGCAATAATCGAAATGAAAAACAAAAATTAAAATAGAAAAATGAATGACACCAAACTAATTCTTCAAGAAAATTGTAAAACTGAAAAACATTTTGCAAGACTTAGAAAGCAAAAGGAAAGAAATCATAAATCACCAATACCAGGGGTCAGATGAGACTATCACTACAGAACCTGTAATCATTAAAAGAATTTTAAGGAAAACTGTGAGCAACTCTGTGTTCATAAATTTGGCACTCAGAAGAAATGGTTTCAAGAGAATTGGACACTAGAAAATCTCAACTAATATGGAATAGACTACCTGGATAGTCCTGTAGCCATTAAAGAAAGCAAAATTGTAAGTAAAAAACACTCATAAAGGAACGACTCAGCTCCCCCCCCATTACCTCAGATTAGGCAGGAACCTTAATATTAACACTTTCTCTTTTCCTTTCCATCAGTCATCACAATTTACTGAGATGGTAACGTTACTGAAGTTTTTCCCCTGATTATCTGATATATTTTATGCCTATTTAGTTTTTTTACTGTGTGTTTCCAGCATAAATCCTGTTACCTTATGATTTATAGAAAAATTTGCCAAATGATTAAATAAGTGATGTCTTTCAATGAGAGAAACATGATTATTAGGTTGGTTTATTTAAATTATGATATATTCTAAAATTATTGCAAAATAGTAAAATTGAATTTATTTAGCTTGACAACATCTTTTTTTAAAGAAAACTTTTATTTAATAAATCTAAATTTCAAAAGTACAAATTTTGGATTATAGCAGTTTTCCCCCCATAACCACCCCCACCCACAAACCATCCCATCTCCTACTCCCTCTCCATGCCATTCTTCATTAAGAATCATTTTCAATTATCTTTATATACAGAAGATCAACTTAGTATACACTAAGTAAAGATTTCAACAGATTGCACCCACACAGACAAACAAAGTATAGAGTACTGTTTGAATACTAGTTTTACCATTAATTCACATAGTACAACACATTAAGGACAGAGATCCTATATAAGGACAGTGACTCCTGTTGTTGATTTAACAACTGATACTCTTATTTATGATGTCAGTAATCACCCAAGGCTCTTTTCATGAGCTGCCAAGGCTATGGAAGCCTTCTGAGTTCAAAAACTCTATCCTTATTTAGACAAAGCCATAATCAAAATGGAAGTTCTCTCCTCCCTTCAGAGAAAGGTACCTCTTTCTTTGATGGCCCATTGTTTCCACTGGGATCTCACTCACAGAGATCTTTCATTTAGGTCATTTTTTGCCAGTGTCTTGGTTTTCCATGCCTGCGAAATTCTCATGGGCTTTTTAGCCAGATCTGAATGTCTTAAGGGCTGATTCTGAGGCTGGAATGCTATTTAGGGAATTTGCCATTCTATGAGTATGCTGTGTATCCCACTTCCCGTGTTGGGTCGTTCTCTCCTTTTTAATTCTATCAATTATTATTAGAAGACACTGGCTTTAGTTATGTGATCCCTTTGACACTTAATCCTATATTTATGATCAATTATGAACTTGAACTGATCACTTTAATTAGTAAGATGGCATTGGTACCTGCCAATTTTATGGGATTTGGAGTCCCCTGGCATGTTTATAGCTCTACCATTACTATTTTATTCTTTTTTATTATTTTCTTTTTCTACTTAATACCATTGGTTGAACTCTTTAATTAACACACAATTATCCTTAGGTGTTTAAAGTTAACTGAAAATTGATCCCTGCTAAAAATAGGAGTGGGAATAAGAGAGGGAGGTGATTTACAGTTTGGCACTCACTCACTCGGACTTTCCCCTAATGGTCGTTTGACAACATCTTCATCATTCACATCTGTTAGCTAATGGGGAGTGTGAGGCACTCTAACTGAGGTTGAGAATAAAGCCCATTAATTGTCTAAATTTTTACAAAATACTGAGTCTGTCTTACTGTTCATGAAGTCCTAGCCAATTACTGAAATCTTTAAAACTATACTTTGAATAACAGCATTTTTTCATTAGAGCATTTTAATCTAAGATGCTTGTTTGCTTCTCTAAATGAAAAGTTCCAACTCAAGGAATTCCAGATATCCTTAATGAACCTTACAGTCACTATCTCTTTTCTTTGTCTGGCAGAACAAGCTTGTTGAACAGTTTGTTGTATGAATAAACATGCCCTATGTCTTCCATTTCTCTTTTGCTTTCCTTGTGGCTCACCTTAGAGCATGGAAGGGGCAGCCTGGAGCTGATCATTCATCCCCTGAGAGCAAGGATGGTCTTTCCTCTGCTCAGTTTTGTAAACTAGAACCTAGAACAAGGGCCTACCACAGAAATCTCTTGTATGAAGGATAAATGATGGAGTGAACCAATGATTTTACAGAAGATCTTACATGCGTATGAACCTGGCCAATATATATCTTTATAAAGAAACACAAACCAGGGAGCCATCTGCTTTCTAGAAAATACATTCATTACTTTATCTTCCTTCTGGTGTGGAAAGAATTCAAGTTGGCTTTACAGTTCTGAAATAAACTTTGAGAATGGCAATTATCGCAATCAAAGAGGGAATAAAGTTAAAGGAGTCATTCCCAAAATTTGAGAATCAAGAAATATAAAAATAGGAGCCGGCGCCGCAGCTCACTAGGCTAATCCTCCACCTAGCGGCGCCGGCACACCGGGTTCTAGTCCCGGACGGGGCACCGGATTCTGTCCCGGTTGCCCCTCTTCCAGGCCAGCTCTCTGCTGTGGCCAGGGAGTGCAGTGGAGGATGGCCCAGGTGCTTGGGCCCTGCACCCCATGGGAGACCAGGAAAAGCACCTGGCTCCTGCCATCGGATCAGCGCGGTGCACCGGCCGCAGCGCGCCGGCCGCGGCGGCCATTGGAGGGTGAACCAACGGCAAAAGGAAGACCTTTCTCTCTGTCTCTCTCTCTCACTGTCCACTCTGCCTGTCAAAAAAATAAAAAAAAAAAAGAAATATAAAAATAGGATAACCATGTGATATAACATTCTCTGCATTGTTACAGTTTGGCTTACTTTAGGATTGGTATGTCTCATGTGCGCCCAATATGCTTTGCATAAAGGATAAGGCTGAACTTAAAAGTGACATCAGATGGTTTACGCTGACAGATTTTCAAGGGATTTGAAGCTATAAGAAGGGAAAGACAACAAATAACCGCTCCAGGGGAAATACATTTAAATATATGGCTAAATAATGTGGATTCAGGTTTTATGTAATCCTTATCTCTACCTTGGGAAGAGAATTATTTCTATTTTACAGATACAGAAACTTAAGTGGCCAGGTTAAGTGATGAAGATCATTTCGGTAGACAACTGCTGTGGGGTAAGCATTCTACCTAATTCTGTTTGTCCTAAACTTCAATTTCTCCTTCTAGGAATATTTGCTACCAACCATGAGTTCAGATTAGTGCTTTTGCCCATAACACTGATAGGAGAAATTTCTGGGAAAGGAAAAAGCAGAAGGTTTGGGAAACAGTACAGTGATATTCTAAAGGCATTGTCATGAGAAAATCTATTTATGTATATACAATATTTGAAAAATACAAGTGATTCCTTTGGAACTTTTATAGCTGTATTCTAAAAAAATATTGTATAACTATATATTGTGTAAATAAATACATCATTCAGCCTAAAGTAATTTTGAAAAATGAATTAAAAGTTTCAATATATAGTTCCTTGTGATATTGTATGTTGTTAACTATAAACTTAACTAAAAGTGCAATTGTTTAATCACCTGAGAAACTGGTGCATATTGGACAGATATAAATGCTGTAGAGCAACATAAATATTTAGTATTTAGGAACTTTTTTGTAACAAAAATAAACAATATTTTTAAAGAAGGTATGAAAAGAGTTTGACTTTTGGATTAAGCTATTAGATTTAGAATAAGCTGATAGTCAGAGAAGACTTAAGATGACGTAAATAGGTGATGTAAATAAAAAGCGACTGGTTAAATTCCACATTTAATGTAGTTTGAAAATATTTTACTTAAACCTGCTTTTCTCTTTGTAAGCTACTATATCTGACAGTCCCTCCCCAAGGGTCTGCTCCATGCCAGGTTTCAGCTCCTGCTGATGAGTCTCAGGTGAGGTGGAATTGGGCTTTAGAGTAGGAATGGGAGTCAGACACCAGGAAAATGAAAATATTCCCATGCCTGGGTACACCTGGGAGGCCCTGAGGGCTCAGTGGATTGCACTTCACTCATCCTGGCTACTGGACAGCAGTGTTTCCAGCAAGCTTGTTGAACTATGGGCTATGAGGTGTCCAGGGTAGGGCAGGACTTTACAAAATTTCAAAGTTTTATAGACACATGAAAAAATGTTCAAGATCACTAGCCATCAGGGAAATGCAAATCAAAACCACAATGAGGTTTCACCTCGCCCCGGTTAGAATGGCTCACATTCAGAAATCTACCAACAATAGATGCTGGAGAGGATGTGGGGAAAAAGGGACACTAACCCACTGTTGGTGGGAATGCAAACTGGTTAAGCCACTATGGAAGTCAGTCTGGAGATTCCTCAGAAACCTGAATATAACCCTACCATTCAACCCAGCCATCCCACTCCTTGGAATTTACCCAAAGGAAATGAAATTGGCAAACAAAAAAGCTGTCTGCACCTTAATGTTTATCGCAGCTCAATTCACAATAGCTAAGACCTGGAACCAACCCAAATGCCCATCAACAGTAGACTGGATAAAGAAATTATGGGACATGTACTCTATAGAATACTATACAGCAGTCAAAAACAACAAAATCTGGTCATTTGCAACAAGATGGAGGAAACTGGAAAACATCATGCTGAGTGAATTAATCCAGTCCCAAAGGGAGAAATATCATATGTTCTCCCTGATTGGTGACAACTAACTGAGCACCAAAGGGGAAACTTTTTGAAGTGAAATGGACACTATGAGAAACAGTGACCTGATCAGCTCTTGTCCTGACTGTTGATGTACAATGTAATACTTTATCCATTTTAGTATCTTTTTTGTTCTAGTACTATTGGTTGAACTCTGTAATTAACACACAATTATTCTTAGGTGTTTAAATTTTAACTGAAAGGTGATCCCTGTTAGGAATCTGGAAAGCATTATGCTGAGTGAAATAAGCCAGTCCCAAAGGGACAAATACCATATGTTCTCCCTGATCGGTGACAACTAACTGAGCACCAAAAAGGAAACCTGTTAAAGTGAAATGAACACTATGAGAAATGGTGACTTGATCAGCCCTTGCCCTGACTGTTGATGAACAACTTAATATGTTATCCCTCTTAGAATTTTTTTGTTTATTTGTTCTACATAATACTTTTGGTTGAATACTGTAATCAATACACAGTTATTCTCAAATGTTGAAACTTAACTGAAAAGTGATCGCTGTTAAATATAAGAGTGGGAGCAAGAGAGGGAAGTGATGTGCAATTTGGGACATGCTCAAGCTGACTTACCTCAAACGGTAGAGTTAGAAACATACCAGGGGATTCAAATTCAATCCCATCAAAGTGGCATGTACCAATGCCATCTCACTAGTCCAAGTGATCAACTTCTGTTCACAATTGATCATAATGATAGGACTAAGAACCAGAGGGATCATATAAACAAGAATAGTGTCTGCAAATACTAGCTGGTAGAATAAAAAAGGGAGAGAATGATCCAACATGGGAAGCGAGATACACAGCAGACCCATAAATGGCACTCTGGCCTTAGAATCAGCCCTTAAGGCACGCGAATCTGGCTGAAAAGCCCAGAGAGTATTACAGGCATGGAAAGCCAAAACACTCTGGAAAAACAAAAACAAAAACAAAAACAAAAACAAAAACAAAAACAAAACCAAAACCCTAAATGAAAGATCTCTGCGAGTGAGATCCCAGTAGAAAGAATGTCTGATTTCATCATCATTTAAAAAATCATCTATTATTTTTCACTTTATGTTTGTGTGGGAGCAAACTGTTGAAATCTTTACTTAATGTATGCTAAACTGATCTTCTGTATATAAAGAGAATAAAAAATGAATCCTCATGTGAATGGAAGGGGAGAGGGAGTGGGAAAGGGGAGGGATGTGGGTGGGAGAGACGATATGGGGGGGAAGCCATTGTAATCCATAAGCCGTACTTTGGAAATTTATATTCATTAAATGAAAGTTAAAAAAAAAAGAAAGAATGGGCCATCAAAGAAGGAGGTACCTTTCTCTGAAGGGAGGAGAGAACTTCCACTTTGACTATGACCTTGTCTAATAAGATTGAAGTCAGTGAACTCAAAAGGCTTCCATAGCCTTGGCGACTCATGACAAGAGCCTAGGGTGATTACTGATGCCATAAACAAGAGTGTCAATTTTTTAAGTCAACAACAGGAGTCACTGTGCACTTACTCCTCATGTAGGATCTCTGTCCTTAATGTGCTGTACATTATGATTTAATGCTATAACTAGTACCCAAACAGTATTTTTCACTTTGTGTTTCTATGTGGGAGCAACTGTTGAAATCTTTACTTAATGTATGCTAAACTGATCTTCTGTATATAAAGAGAATTGAAAATGAATCTTGATGTGAATGGAAGGGGGGAGGGAGAGGGAAAGAGGAGGGTTGCTGGTGGGAGGGACGTTATGGGGGAGAGCCATTGTAATCCATAGCTGTACTTTGGAAATTTATATTCATTAAATAAAAGTTAAAAAAAATTCAAAGTTTTAATCATTGATGTTATTTCTAGTGGATCCATCTCTCTGCTATGGCCTGGGAAAGCAGTAGAAGATGGCCCAAGTGCTTGGGCCCCTGCACCTATGTGGGAGACCAGGAAGAAGCTCCTGGCTCCTTGCTTCGGATTGGCGCAACTCCAGCTATTGCAGCCAATTGGGGAGTGAATCAGCGGATGGAAGACCTCTGTCTCTCTCTGCCTCTCCTTCTCTGTGTAACTCTGAATTTCAAATAAATAAATACATAAATCTTTTGAAAATGAAATAATCTCTAATGCTGTGAAAACCAGGACCATTAGCTTGCGGCAACTTGGGTCCTTTGGTAGTCTTGCCAGTCTGTCTCAGATGCTGTATGGGGGGCATTCACTCTGCACCAGCACTGTGTGTGTTGTCTTATCATCATCTGGGCTGCAGCTCTGCCAAGTACTTCTCCTTTTGCTTCACAGGTGAGACTTTGGAGTTCACATAACTTGTCTAAAATCCAAGGCCAAGAATTTAAATTTCAGTCTGCCTGGGGCAGCATTGGCTCTTGTCATTGGGCTAGTTCCTGCCTTCCTGTTGGACACCCCCAGTTACAAGCACTCATGAGGTCAAGGCCTCAGAGAAGATTCTAGGCTGTACTAATAAAAAGCTTAGTAAAATTTATAGTAATGTTTTAAAATGAGGACTATTTTATAGAAAGAACCTTTATAATAAAACATTTTAGAGTATGTTGCTTTTGAAAATACCACATTTTTTGGGATGATGTTTGTCTCATTTACTAAACAAATGTTAGTTGAGTTGAATGCAAATATCCACAAACTGGAGGAGCCAGGAGTTTGTTTTAGGTTCAAACCCACATCATCACCTTTTGTAATACAATTTCATTTTATAATAGCAGTAAGTCTTACAAGGCTTTCTGTGTGTGCATATGGTGTGTATGTGTGTCTGTGTGTGAGTACATGCAGAATGAATATCTTAATTCAAATATAGCAACTCTTCAAGAGGCACTTACATTTATCAACTGTCTATATTAATTTCCTAGAAATTTACCACTCGGGGAATCATCATGAGGAAACCTAGAATTTCATAACAGCTATTCTTTTCATTCTTTGTAGTGATTAGTCCAAATCACTTTTTGTTTTAAAGAACTTATTTACTGACTTTTAGCAATCACATTTATTTCTCATACATGAAAGCTGATAATGTCTGCAGTTTTTAAGGCAATTATGCCATTCAAAAGCTACTCTGATATTCCAAAATAATAATATGTGGCAGTGTTAGGTTTGGAATTGGGTTGTCCTTCATAATAATACTTTGTGATATTGAAAATACTTTTATAATAATACAAAGGAACATTTACATCATGAACACTTAATTTTTGTTTTCTAAAATTTTCCATCTTCCAAAACTTTTAGGAAATAGAACATTAAAGTATGCTAATGCAAACAGATACATCTAAATTTCCCTTGAGGAGAAGCTACCTTAACAGCCATTTCAAGTTTCACATTTTTGCTCTAAACGAGTGATTTCATTTAAATAAAAAGGTCTTATTTTCTGTGATGAAAATTCAGCTGCTTCATGTAACCCTGAAGCATCTTGATTTATTATTGACTGTATCCTCTTTCAAGGAGAATATTCTTCTCAAAGACATTATGCAGAAAGCCTTATATTTCTTACTCTTTGGCATTTCTTATTAATCTCCCTGTTATCTGTGTTCATGCTAGTTGGATAAAATATTAGAAAAGTGTAGTAGTTACATATTTGGATAAATACAATTGGAAGAGTCAATACATTGTGTTCACCTGAATGAGCTTGTCTATTGAATGCCATTAGCCATGTGAAGGGACTCTTGGAACTTTAAGAATCATTTCCAATAGGGAAAGGAAGGATATTAGGAAAGGTATTTTGCAGTCCTCTTGGGATATATGTTTTTATATATATATATATTTATAATTAAAATAGATTTTGGAAATTTTTTAAAAGATCTAAATTGAGAAAACACTTATAAATTTGCCCTCCAGAAACAATTCTATATATAATGTGTATAAGAAAATATATTTATAACATATTCTATATATGCACATAAAGCTAACTTTATATATGTGTGTATATATGTGTCTATTTACACACATACATATATATACATACATTTATATGCACACAAAGTGTGTGCATTTTTTTTTTTTGACAGGCAGAGTGGACAGTGAGAGGGAGACAAAGGTCTTCCTTTTTTTCCGTTGGTTCACCCCCCAAGTGGCTGCTACGGCTGGTGCATTGTGGCCAGCGCGCTGCGTTGATCTGAAGCCAGGAGCCAGGTACCTCCTCCCGGTCTCCCATGAGGGTGCAGGGCCCAAGGACTTGGGCCATCCTCCACTGCACTCCCGGGTCACAGCAGAGAGCTGACCTGGAAGAGGGGTAACCGGGACAGAATCCAGCGCCCCCACCAGGACTAGAACCCAGTGTGCTGGTGCCGCAGGCGGCAGATTAGCCTATTGAGCTGCAGCGCTGGCCGTGTGCATATTTATTTATATATATATATATACACACACTGCACAGATATGTATAGTTAGTTGTAGTTTGTGGTTTTAGATTATATGTAGGTATAGTTCACACACATTTATGTTATACACAGAATCTACAGAATTACAATTCATATATATATAATATATATATACTGTACAACACAAGGCAGTCCAACCAGTACATCTACAGACAGACATGCAGCCATTGGTTTATAAGCAACATGAGTCAAGCAGTCTCTACTGAAGAGCACTCGTGTGCCTAGCACTGTGCTGACCTAAAAGGCTTAGATGGTGCTTCTCTGCTTTTAATATTGAACTGTGGGTGATGACTCAGCTCAACTACTTGGAAAGTTACTAATGCCAAGGAATCCATGGAGTAGGGAGGGGTCCAGATACATCTGTGCATTGGACGCAGTTTAAAGTCTGTTTGGATTGGCCTCGGGGAAACAGTAGGATTTGGACACTGGTTATGTCCACCGTAGTCAAGCCAGAATTCCAGGCTGGAGTGGCAACAGGAACAAAGAACTGGAGGCAAAGATTGACATGAAATATGCAGAAAATGATAAAATGGGCCACATATAAGATGCATGTAATAGTTTGAATAAGTAAGAGCTGAAAGAATCCTATTTAGTTATTCTGAATATTATTTGTGTAAAAATGTGAATTCTGGACCTGAGATCTAATTTCTTGTAGACTTGGGGTTAATAGACCACATGACTCCACCTGATTCATGAGAATTGAGATTTTAACTGGCCTTGCTGTTTATTCTCTTCCCTTACTCGCCATCTCTATTCCCTCCTTTTTATATTGGGCAGAGTAGGGGTTGGTGCTATGGTGTAGAAGGCTAATCCTCCACCTGCAGTGCTGGTGTCCCCTATAGGAGCTTGTTCAAGTCCCAACTGCTCTGCTTTCAACCCAGATCACTAATAATGTGTCTGGGAAAGCAGTGGAAGATGTCCCAAGCCCTTGGGCCCCTGTACACTTGTGGGAGACCTGGGAGAAACTCCTGGCTGCTGGCTTCAGGCTGGCCCAGCCCTGGCCATTGTGGCTATTTGGGGAATGAATCAGCAGAAGGAAGATCTATCTCTCTCATTCTCTCTCTATATCTCTGCCTTTCAAATAGAAATAAATAAATATTAAAAAAATAAATAAATTAGGAAGAGTAGTGTGATGATGCCAGGGTTGTGAACTGGTGCCCCAGAAAAATATAGACTGGACTTCAAGCATGCTATTTTCACATTAAACAAACTATTTCCCCATTTTATTTGAACAGCAGAGAGCCAAAGAAGGTGGGGTGGGGGAGAAAGAGAATCTGTCACCTGCTATTTCACTCCCCAAATTCCTGCAGTAGCCAGGGCTGCGCCAGGTTGAAACCAGGAGCCAGCAACTCTATTCAGGTCTCCTAACTGGGTGCTGAGGACACAACTTCTCGAATCATCACTCTCTGCCTCCAAGGATGCGCATTAGCAGAACGTTGGGTTGTAAGTGGAACAGGTTCAAACCCAGGCTCTCCAATACGGGATGCAGGTGTTGCAAGCACCAACAACCATTGCACCAGATGTGTGCTTTTGTTTTTACAGTTTTAGTGGGTGGAGGCAGGTCATTTGCCACTGCCCATTTACCCTATTGATAAGCATTTACATTGAAGTCACTGATGAACTGAGCAGAACTTGCAGATTTGGAGAGAGACTGACTGAAATCCAAACTGAACTTGGTCACTTCGTAGCTAACTGAGCTTGGGTCTGTCCTTATCATTTTCATGGGTTAATCATACATATCTCATCTCTCTAACATTCCTCAACCTTTTCTCTATTTTTTTTTCCATTACTGTTTTTTCTCACCATTTTTGGTGCCATCCTTAAAATCCATAACACTTGGATTTAGAGGCTGCTTTTTGGAACCATAGCCCATGTACATTTTCTCAAAGTGTGGCACACTTTCAGTGTCATGATGAAAAATAACACCAGTTACGAGTTTTATTTTCAATTTGAATGCTGAGTTTCCCACAGTCTAATTTATTTGTAGCTTGTCCCAGAAGGAGCTCTATACTGGTTTCCTAAAACTGTCTAATCTTTATTGTAAATCAATCAATATATTGCAACTTTCTTGTCTAAGGTAAGCCATGCACTAGATATTAATTATGAAGTACTCTAATGTGTTATACAAATAGGGGACATGAATGAGATACAAGGCAATAATATTCTCTTTAAAATTGAGAAATGGGGTTCTCAGCAGAACCTACAAGAATTTAGGTGAGTTTCACAGTCTCTTATGCATCACATAACTCATGGGCACACACCGCATCCCAATCCTTGCCAGAGCTGAAGGAATGAATAGCTTTAAGCTGCCAAGGTATGCTCTGATTAGACTTTCTTTGTAGGTCCAATAGTAGGCCAATTTATCAGCTCATTTGGTAATGTGAACTGAATCAGGTAGACCAGATGTCTGCTTTTGTATATGTGTAGTAGAGGCATGGCTTCATTTCTACCAGGTGGTTCATGACTTCTTCCCCTTAAGTTGCTTCTTATTACCAAATTTGAGGAGAATACTCGACTATTTGAAGGAAGAGCTGTAGAAAAATTATTTCTAGAAAAACCTTTTTCCTCTGGTAAGCGAAGTTATCAGAAAACATTTTTTATGGGAAAACAATTTATTTATTAAATAAAAGTTAAAAAAAAAGCCATAAAATTTTTGAAATAGAATTTTTCTACAACTTGCTTTTAATTATAAAGTTAAATACTTCATGGCTTTTGAAATTTACATCATAGTATTATACAGGACTTGCATTATTTAAATTTTTTGTAGTAGAATTTCTCCTTATCACTCTGACCTAACAAGTATTTTCCCTTTTTCCAAGAAGCTTCTTTGGGAAGATGAGAACAGAGTTAGGGTCTTGTTCCTGGTGAGGCAAGGTATACTAAAGTCCTTTTGTAAAATTCCATCCTGGGTATGTCTTTTCTGTGCCTCCCCCAGTAAATATTACCTTGTGGGACTCCTTGATTTCACATTTAATCTAAATCTGAAATTTTCTCAGGATTAGTGTGTGTCAGTGTTTCCTGTTTTAGATACTAAGCTAATTCCACAGGCCTGGGAAGGAAACGCATACAGTGTTTGAGGCTGAATTGAAAAACAAAAACAATCAAAAACAGAAAATCAAACATTTTCATCTAATAGCTACTGTGTCAGTTCAAATAATAACCATGTTATTCCAAGCTCATCCCTTTGCTAGCCTGCTGATAATAAACATTTTATAAAATGAAAGGATCAGTAGTTATCCTCTTGAGAGTCAGGTGCTCACTACTTATGAAATTAAATGAAAAGATCAATGAAAACTCAGTCAAATATTACATTGTATAGCATAAAAACACAGAGAGCAGAAAAGTTCAGTTTAACACTTTGTGTCTTTTTTTTTTCCTTACTAAACTTGAAAGGACAACAAAGAGAGTTCTGATCTAGAACTAGAAATGGGCCAAGAAGAGCTCAAGAAATATGACCACATGAAATGAATGGACAGGGATAAAACAAAAACACGGGAAATGGGAAAATGCAATGAGCGAATTTGAAAAGGAAGTTGGCCACAGCTTAGCTAAGATAAACTAAACCCAGCTAAACTAAAGCTAAACGAAGAAGTCAGCAACGTGTATGAGAAAAGAGCTTCAGTAGAGGGCATGAAAACAACGTTAGCATGGAAGGCTGAATGGAAATAATACCTATGATGGGAAGACCTGGAGAGAAGTGGGTGGGAGAGGAAAAGAAACTGGATTTTCTAAGATGAGACCAAGCACAAACTAATTTCAAATTTCCCTCTAAGTAGGCACAGAGAAGAGAAAACTACCCCAAACATGAAGCTTATCTCTCTTCCCTCTTCTTGGAAGACATGTTGCAAACCCAGAAGTCAAAACTAGTTCATGCCACAGAGGTTTCTGTCTTCCTCATAATTTACCCCCCCCATTCCAATTAGACAGGATAGTTAATTCATAGGTATTAATAATATGCTTTATTTGTTAAATATGCAATTTTGGGCTGTCATATATACATACTTTGATTCCTCTAAAAAACCAAACCATATTTGTATTTAGCCATATCTTCAATGTTGAAATTCTTTTTCTCTTTACAGAAGGAATTGCCATACTTTACAGAAGCGTGTGGCCATGAAAAAGGATGGAAAGTTTAAGTCACAGTGTTATGTCCTAAAACAATCACAGATTGTGATAAACCTTCTTATTTTTTTCAGATGTCAGTGTGAATTTAACTGATTTCATAGCTAATTCCTAACAGCTTGGACTTAAGTGAGAATTAATGGTGAAAGAATAAACTTGTCTAAGAATATTGGAAAAGTAAATTAGTGGAGATAGTAAAACCTGTAAAAGTAAACTTAACATCAATGAGATTATCTTTTCTTGGAAAGTATTAAGAAACAAAAAAGGTAGAAAATATTTTCTTAAGCGAAATGGAGAAGTAGAAATCTGCCACAACTGCAGGTTAATGAAGATGCTGTGCATTCCACCCATCTACCTCTGTCAGTCCGTCTGTCCCTCCCTCCATCCATCCATCCATCCATTCATCTATCCATCCATACGTATATCATTTACACATTATATATAGTCACTATCATATCACATGTTATGAGGAAATCAGGATATAAAATAGATCCATGCCCTAACATAGCTTATTATTTGCTTGAGAAAATGAAAGGTTATCAGTATTAGAAGAGAATACACATTCAGGGAAATTAGGCAAAATGGTGTTGCCCAGAGAAAATGAATATTAAAAGGTAACTGCAGAGGTCAGGGAAGAGCTGATTAGCCTGATGGAAGGAAGTTGGTCAGAAGGGAGAAAACTGGTTGTTAATATTTTAAGGGAAAGATAAAACATAAGGAAACCCTATTCGCTTTTTTTAGTAGAGTCCAAAATGCGACTGCATGAAAACTCTCTCGTTGACTGAAGCTAATTCACCCTGTAATAAGGCTCTATCATTGGGTGAGTATTCTCCATTGTACTTGTGAAGACTGATCTAAATGGGAAAATATCGTGCTCATTGGAATTAAGTGATTGGTACAATGGGAACTGGAAAGAGGGAACAAAGACAAGTGTACAATCATTAGATTAATGCTTTGTGCTTTCATGGAAAAACATGAATTCCAAGTTAGTAGGATTGTGCCTCTGTAGAAGAAAGAGGTTTGTAAACTACCCAAATATATTTATGGTAGAAGGAAGAACAATAACAGCCAATCTTTGCTGGATACTTACAATGTAAAAGCTACTTTTCAAGGGATTTCACAAGTATTGATTCACTCAAGTCTTTTGTTGTTGTTGTTGAAGATTTTTTTGTTTATTTGAAAGTCAGAGTTTCACAGAGAGAGGAAGAGAGAAAGAGGAAGAGAAAGAGAAAGAGAAAAAGAAAGAAAGAGAAAGAGAGAGAGAAAGAGAGAGAGAGAAGAAAGAGAAATCTCCCATCTGCTGATTCACTCTCCAAACAGCTGCAATGGCCAGAGTTGGGTAGTCCAAAGCCATGAGTCAGGAGTGTCTTCTGGATGTACCATGTGGGTGCAGGGGTCCAAGCACTTGGGCCATCTTCCACTGCTTTCCAGGGTGCATTAACAGGAAACTGGATCAGAAGTGGAGTAGCCAGGACTCGATTGGTGCCCATATGGGCTGCAGGAGTGATAGGCAGCGGCTTTACCTGCTATACCACAGAGCTGACTCTGATTCACTCAAATCTTACAACTGAATAATGTACCTATTGTCATGTTTCCCACTTTACAAATAAGCAAAATTAGGCAGAGATGTTAAATAACATAGCATGGCTATACAGCTAGTAAGTGGTAGTGCTGAGATGATAACATAGGAGAGCTAGCCAAGCGCAGTTTAAGGAAGCTGTGCAGCTGAGGAAACAGAACTGGGCAAGGAGTCAGAAGGGCTGGGTTAATGTTCTTGTTCTTGCTGTTAATTGGTGACTATTTAAGGGAAAGCCCCTGAAACTCTCAGAGTTTGTAGATACTTTTTTAAAAGTAATAATTTTCTATTGTATAGTGTTCCTGCAAGGATTAAATGTTAACATATGAATTCAGTTGTAACAACTTTCATTTTGTGGTAGATTTTCATTGATTATGTATTTATTCATTCATTTTTTCACTCAATACTCTTTTAAAAGTGCTTCACTTACACCCAAAGTGGTTTGATTAGTTTAAGAGTATTAAGCCTATGTGATTGTCAAACATTCTATTTCATTCTTCTCCTTAATTTAAGAATAGCCTTCTGTTTCCTGAAGCTCATGACTTCATTAAGGAAATATTTGAAAATTGATTAGTTAATCATTTAATTGTAAAACATGAATGAAACTTCTTAGTTAATGAAAACTAGTGGGTAAAAGCTTAATTATAATTTTATATGCCAGATTTACTAAAAGCATTTTAATGGGAATTAAATTATGTGCCTTTGGTCAGGTCAGTAGGACCCTACACAGAACACTACATAAAGCAAACTAAAACAGTGTAGAGGGAAGTGTTTGACAGTAGGAATTAGACAAGCAGGTTACTTGTTTTGCTTTATAAATCCTGAAATTATCATGTAGAAGTCATTTAACCTCTTTGTGCTTCAGTGTTCTCATCTATGAAATGGATTTTTATGCCTCTTTCCAAAAGGCATTGTGAGGATCAAATGATTTTTTCCTGGGGTCCACGGCAAGCAACAACCAACTTGGCCATCAGGTTATAGAAGAGAGGACGATTTCCATAGAGGATGTCATTGTAATTCCAACCAGAAAACAAAATAAGGTGAGAATATAGAAGTCTAGCTATACAGTTATTGTATTTTTGAGTGAAGAGACCTCATGTGTAATGATGATGTAAAGAAAGGATGAGTTTTACAAACATAGGCTAAAATTGATGTTCTTTAGTTGTCACAGGGGAGAAAAATTATATTCTCTGTGGTATTTGATTTGTACAATATAGGTCTTCCAGAAATCTGCCAATAGTACTTAATCATGCACATGAAGAAACTGGGCAAGAAAGGACCACACAATCATTAGAAGAAACAATGCAAGCCTCTGCAGGTCTGGGATAGTGTTTGTTTTAACCAGCAGCTACTTGATGTTGGGTAAGTATACAGAAAGGTCTTATCTCAAAAGTGGGAAATAATTTTCTTTAGACTGAGCATTCCTGTAGTTCTATGTCAAGCATCTTAAGATTTAAAAAAGTCTATTTGAAAGTAACATAAATCCATCTTGAAACAGAGCCAAGTGTATGTATGGAAATACAAACAACTCAGCACACAAGATAAAATTCATGGTTTGGCATCAAATTAATCATTATTAAATAATTATTGGGCATGTAAAGAGGAATCTAATCAATCAACTGACCAATCAAAGCTAGCTAGATCAATACTAGGATTAGCTAACAAGGAAATTAGGACTATTTTTTATATCATGTGTTCTGTATGTTCCAAAAATTATGTAGTGACATGAAAGTTATAAAAAAAGACTTAATCAATTTTCTAAGGATTAAAAATCACAATGTAAGAAAAACAAGACAAAGTGAAGCAGAACACGAAATTAACAGATTATATGTTGCAGAAGAAAAGATTACTGAATGTGGAAGAAAAAAGGTTATGAGATTATTAAAAAATGAAACAGAGAGAAAAGAGGATTTTAGCTTTCCTGAAGAGGTAGAAGAGATGAGCTTTCTGAATAAAGAAGGGTGGAGAGAAGAGAAATTTTAGGAAATTATGTCCAAAGCCTTTGCACACTTGATGAAAGGTATGAACCCACAGTTTCTCAACAAACCTTAAGTCCTTGTACCCCTGAAAGAAAAGAACTAGAGTTCTACTGCAGCTCTTTGTAAATTATTTAAACTAGGAGCTGACATTGTGGTATAGTGGGTTAAGCCACCACTTTTGATGCCAGCATTCTGTATGGGCACTGATTCATATCCTATCTGCTCCATTTTTGATCCAGCTCCCTGTTAATGGCCTGGGAAAAGCATCAGAAGATGGCCCAATTGCTTGAACTCCTGCCACCTACGTGTGAGATCTGGGTGAAGCTTCTGGCATTTGGCTTCAGCCCTGACTGTCCGGGTCATTTGGAGAGGGATGAAACAGCAGATGGAAGATCTCTCGCTCTATGTCTCTCCCTCTGTCTGTGACTCTGACTTTCAAAATAAATAAATAAATCTTTAAAAAATTTTCAAAAAGATAAAAATCATTTCGTCAGGCAGAGGAATAAAAGATGATATCCAAAGAATTATATACATATATGTGAAGGATTATCAAAAAATACAAATGAGAAGATTGTATAACAATATCTGAACAAAAGGACTTGAAAGAGGACTATAAACCTCTAAGTCCATACTCAGCAAAATTATCTTTCAAGGATGGCAAAAAGGTGACATTTTCATGAAAATGAAATGTCTGAAAGGCTGAAAGCATTTTCAGCAAATCTTCACGTCAATAAGTATAAAAGAGTTCATTTTGGGAGGAAAATGATAGCCAATGGAAATATTGATCTACAAAAAAGAATGAAAAGACCAGAAATGCTCACTACATGGATAATATATATATATATATCACAAAATATACTGACTGTCTATAAGAAATAAAAACAACCTAGACTGAGGCTTATGATATATATATATATATATAATAAATTGTATCAAGAAAGTGTGGAAGATGAAGAAATATAATATGCTTTGAATGTAGATCTTGATAATTCAATGTATGTTCAAATAGAACATAGAACAATAAAAATAATGTTTTAAGAAGTATAATAAATACAGATGTAAATGTCTTCAATTAATCCTAAAGAAGACGTAGAGAGACTGAATTGATACCATAAAGAAATATGATGAATTTACACCTAGCAATGTTAAAAATCACATTAAGGGGCCAGCACTATGGAACAGCAGGTTAAAGCCCTGCCCTGGCATCCCATATGGGTGCTGATTCCAGCCACTTCAGATCCAGATCCCTGCTAATGCCCCTGGGAAAGCAGTGGAGGATGGCCCAAGTCCTTGGGCCCCTGCACACACATGGAAGACCAAGAAGAAATTCCTGGCTCCTGGCTTTGGCCTGGTCCAGCTCTAGTCTTTGTGGTCACTTGGGGAGTTAACCAGAGGGTAGAAAACCGCTTTCTCTCTGTCTCTACCTCTCTCTGTAACTCTGCCTTTCAAATAAATTTTAAAAATCGTATTCAATGTAAAATTATATAAATCCTTGTTTTTAAAAGCAGAAATGGTCAGACTGATGGAAAAAGCAGGCTCTAACTATATTTTTCTTAGAAGAAATGCTCTTAAAATATAAAGACACAAATAGATGAACAAGACAGAAAACTTGAATTTTTACATTGTTATAAGATGAAGTAGACATCGATGTAAAAATTATTACTAAGGATAAAGCATATCATTTCCTAGTGATCAAAACACCAATTCATTCACAGGTCACAGCCACTCTGAAGGTTTGTGTAACCAATAGAGTGTCAAAATACAGAGTATAAAAACTTAGAGAACAGTTTGCAGAAAAAAAAAAAAAGCAAAAACGAAATACACCAATATAGGAGAAATTTCAACCTTTGTTACTCAATTAAATAAACAACTAGTAGCGACCACTTTGACCCAACTGACAATGACATAATCCTCCACCCAAAGATAGCAGAATGCATCTTCCTTCTAAGCGCACCTGTAACGTTTACTAAACTAGACCATCGTCCAGGCCAGGCAAGTTGCATTAAGTTTAAATGGATTTTAATCATGCCAAGTACGTTGCCTCACCACAATGAAATTAAATTGGAAATCAATAAAGGGTAGGTCTCTGAAAAATCCCCAGATATTTAGAAGTGGAACGTCATGCTTACAAATAATTCATGGATCAAAAAAGAAAGCAAAGAAGCAATTAGAAAGTATTTTTGGTCCGATGAGAAGAGGAGGTATTACAAAGAAGCATAAGTGGGGTCCAGCGCTTTGGCATGGTGGCTGGGGCCACTGCCTGCAGTGCCGGCATCCCATGTTCGAGTCCTGGCTGCTCCACTTCTGATCCAGCTCTCTGCTGTGGCCTAGGAGAGCAGCAGAGGATGGCCCAGGTTCTTTGGCCTCTGCACCTGTGTAGGAGACATTGAGGCGGTTCCTGGCTCCTGGCTTTGGATAGGTGCAGCTCTGGCCACTGCAGTCATTTGGGGAGTGAACCATCGGATGGAAGATTTTTCTGTCTCTCTCTGCCTCTACCTCTCTGTGGCTCTTCCTTTCAAATAAATAAACAAATCTTTTAAAAAAAGGAAGCACCAGGTAGCTTCTGCAGGTGGTTGATATGTCCATTAAGTAGATTTTGGTGATGGTTTTATGTGTGTTTAGAACATACATCAATATTTATCAGAGTGCACATGTCACAGGCATGCTGCTTACCATATGTCACTTATACCTCAATTAAGCTAGAATGGCAAAAAAAAAAAAAACAAAACCTTAAAATGTTGGCAAGGATGAGCAATGGGAACCTTTTTGGATGCTGTTTGCATTGCTAGTGTAATAACCAGTTTGGAAGAGAACATCATTACAAACTTACTCCAAGCATATACCCTACAGCCAGTCTTTAATTTGTGTGACAGCCTAGTTAGAGTAGCATGGCTCATAGTAACATAAAACTGGAAACAACATTAATATCCATCAGATGTAGAAAGACTGAATAAACTTTCACATAAATTGTGATCCTCTGTTATCTACCATCTGTATAAAATAATTCCATGTATATGAAGGTCAAAGACATGTGACACTAAAGCTATTGTTTACTCTTTCTTTTTAAAAATTTATGTATTTAATTTATTTGAAAGGCAGACACATAAACATAGAGAGAGAAAGAGAGAGAGAGAGAGAGAGAGAGAGAGAGAATCACATTCTAAATGCAAATGCTTATAATAGTCAAGCCTGAAATAAGATGAAGCTAGAAACCTGGAAATCAATCTGGGTCTCTCAAGCGGGTAACAGGGCCCCATGTACTTGACTATGACCTACTGCATCCCAGGAAGCTGGATCAGAAATGGATCATCCATGACTCAAACCAGGCACTCTGATATGGGATGCAGGCTTCCCAAGCACAGACTTTGCCACACCGAATGCTCCCCGTAAAGTTATTGTTTAAGATGCTGGTCCTCAAAACGTAGCTTGCATCAAAACCAGGGTACTGGGGTCCACTCCAAAAGTTTCTGTCTCAGTAGGCCTGGGCCTGAGACTTATCTAAATTATCAGGTGACACTTTGAGAACCTCTGGCTTAGGGATACATAAAATAAAGCAATGGAACAATTAGGTCAGATGCAAGATGGTGTTTGCCCTTGGGGAGAGGGAAAATCAGGAGGAGCAACAGAGGCTGAAGTTGTACTATCAGTGTGCTAGTTTTTAATCCGGGTAGCTGGATTTACTTTATTAAATTATAAAGAAAAGTATACTTTAGTAACATCGTTTACACGGATGTTGTATTTTACAGTAACAATGGAAAAAATGAACCAAGTAAACTTTTCCAACAATGGAAAAATTAATAGTATAGAAGACAGAAATAAAGAAACTGGGTCAGAAAATTATCAAGATACACCTGTGGAAAGATAGAATATGCAAAATGAAATGAGAAAATGAGAAAAACAGAAGAATAAACAGAAAACATTTGTATGTTATTACTAAGATGAGAAGATCAAGAAGCATCTGATGCAACAGCTCTCTTCATTATTTATCTATGGTTTCCTCCAATGGACTATACACTTTCACAGATGGGACTTCTGTTTAAGCATCCCAGAATGACCAGTAAAATCTATGTAGTAGGCAATTCAAGTACCCATTAGAAGAAAAAAGGGAGCTAAACATCCTCCATGTGAAACAATTAATTAAGTAAATTTGGCTTTTAATTTTGAGGATAAGAAAAGAAAGCGTTGCTGCGGCTCACTAGGCTAATCCTCCGCCTTGCGGCACCGGCACACCGGGTTCTAGTTCCGGTCGGGGCGCCGGATTCTGTCCCGGTTGCCCCTCTTCCAGGCCAGCCCTCTGCTGTGGCCAGGGAGTGCAGTGGAGGATGGCCCAGGTGCTTGGGTCCTGCACCCCATGGGAGACCAGGAAAAGCACCTGGCTCCTGGCTCCTGCCATCGGATCAGCGCGGTGCACCGGCCGCAGTGCGCCGGCCGCGGCAGCCATTGGAGGGTGAACCAACGGCAAAGGAAGACCTTTCTCTCTGTCTCTCTCTCTCACTGTCCACTCTGCCTGTCAGAAAAAAAAAAAAAAAAGAAAAGAAAGCGTTTTTATCATAATTATTCTTGGTCATATTAGAAGTATGGTGGAAAGTGGTTATTTTGTTTAATAAAGCATTATTGAAATAAAAAAAGCAACTAAAAGGATTAGAGAAATTTGCAAAACTGAGAGTATAGGATAAGGATCTGGAATGAAAAGTGGAAAACTATGTGAACAAGCACTATCCAAGAAGAAATTGATTAATGAGGATATTTCAAAAATAATTAAAGGTAAAAACTCCCCACACCCCAAGGAAAGGAGATGATGAAGTAACACTATCACATGCCGAGGAATCTTAGCCTCACATTTAAAGTTATAAAAAAGGAGATTCTTTTTGTTTGTTTGTTTGTTTTGACAGGCAGAGTTAGTGAGAGAGACTGAGAGAAAGATCTTTCTTTTTCCGTTGGTTCACTCCCCAAATGGCCGCTATGGCCAGTGTGCTGCGCAGATCCAGAGCCAGGAGCCAGGTGCTTCTTCCTGGTCTCCCATGCGGGTGCAGGGCCCAAGCACTTGGGCCATCCTCCACTGCCCTCCCGGGCCACAGCAGAGAGCTGGATTGGAAGAGGAGCAACTGGGACAGAATCCGGTGCCCCAACCGGGACTAGAACCCGGTGTGCCGGCGCTGCAGGCAGAGGATTAGCCTAGTGAGCTGCGGCACTGGCCAAAAAGGAGATTCTTAAATTCCTGTGCCTGTCCTGAGTTTCCATGATGTGATGAGTTCCCATATGACAAACTGCAAAGGAGAAACATGAAATTTTAGGCTGGAAGACATAGGTCTTGCTAGAGTACCCGTCCAGTGAAAGCACACATTGATAAGCCTGCACAACCTATACACATAGCATCTGCCATTGCAAAGCAATGTTGTTCAGAGAGCCTCTGTCTTCTCAGGCATTCATGGCCTTAGCTTTGGCGAATAATGATGATGGGGTTAATATACTTGTTGTGGTTCATTACCAAGGCTAGAGATTGGTTTGGGATCTAACTATGGTCAATTAATTGTTGGAGTTTTCTTCTTGGGAACTACTCTGAGAGCATTTCTCCTCCTGTAAAAGTAATGCTCAGGAAAAGATTATGTGAGCCTCTGGATGATCCCCTGTCTGGACAAGAATGGGGAGACAAACATAGCTTGGATTCCCGACACAGTGGTTCATTCTAAGAAACCAAACCAAGTCGCACATTATGTCTGATAATGCTCTGTGTTAGTGGTTCAGCCTTTGAGTATGGGTTTTCTGTTGCGTAGATCTGGAAGGAGCCTAATCATATAGTGCCCCATTCAAACATCTGTTGAATCAATTGGCGATGACTATGGGGAAAAGCAAGAAGTAAATTATTATTTGTTTATCACCAACAGAGGATCCAGTGATGTGTTGAGGACATTTCGTTACTGAATTTAACTAATCCTAGTGATTTGTCAAAATTTTTTTTCTGAGTTAAACTTACAGGAAGTCTGAATTCCCACCCCTCCACCTTTGGCTTTGGGGATACCTACCACAAATTCCTAATCAAAATGCCTGTGCAGCTTGCTTGGTCTGGGGTTTCACTTCCCAGGCAGTGCTGGGTCCCAGCCATTATTGAGTTCCTGACCCATTCTCATGAGCTACATCTCATTGAGGGTTTGGTCAAGGTCTACTTCTAGTACATTCTACGCACTTAGTTCCACTTCACCATAGCCTGTCCTCTCCTGCTACTGTCTTTTGCTTTCCTAGAGATATCCAGTGTAGTGTTACTCAGTCTTGATTACACCAGAATCATCCAGATACTTCAAAAGCTATTTGAGTCTAGGTCTCACCCAACCCCTAAACTGCTGTTTTGGTTTATCTGGTCTGAGGGGGAGCCCAATATTGTGTTCTTATTTTGTTAAAACTTCACAAGGAATTCTAATATGCAGCCAGAGTTGAGAATGCCTTCCCCTTCCACACCCTGTGTAGAGTCTAGATTTGTCAATGCTCACTTGTGAAGAGCCTAGATTCATAAACTAATTTGGCTAATAAGATTTGAACTGCTAGTTCCTTCTGTAGTGTAGTACCTCCAGGTTCATTTTTTCCTGCACATGGGTAGCTTGTCATTCCCTCAACAAATCTCATTCCCACTCTTATGTTATTACAGTATTTTTAATATTTCCAGCCAACATTGATACAATCAGTGGCTTGGGATTCACTCACTCTGAACTGTTCCTTCCCTTGAGAAATGTGACTAATGTGTCTGAGCCTCAGCTTCCTCGTCTGTGAAGTGAAGGTAGTAATAGGTTCATCATATGATGGTGGTGCGGTTTATATCCCCTTAGGAGCAAAGCATCTAGCACAGTGCCTAGCACTTGAAATTTACATAGAACTATTATCAGTCATAATTATACTAATGCTAATAATTAAAATAGCTTTGATGTAGGGTTCATATTCTTCGTGATATACTTTGATTTAAAAAAGGAAGCACGATCAATTGACAATGCTCAGAATTAAAGCTCAGAAGGTTTCTGCAGATTCCCCTGGTTCACATAGCTAGAACAAAGGGGACAACGAGAAAGTAACCATCCTAATGAGAATGCAGATAGTCTTGTTCAAAGTGTGGCAGGGTTTGTAGTGGACAGAGAATTATCATCAAGGGAAAAGACTGTAGAACATCAGCTTATGTAGAGGCAAATATGAGTGTCATGAGTTAGATTGTAAAAATGAAAGAGTAAAAGATGGAATGACAGCAAAATGTAAATTGATTAAAATATAATAATTTAGAATGCAGAGAATAAGAATGATGGGAACATTTTATAAAATTTTGTTGACTTTGTATAAAATGCATAAATTTGAGTAGGTATGATCTGTGATTACCTTTTAATATCAAAGTTTATAAGAACCAAGAAGGAAATGCATATAAAGTGGAGATATTATCATAGGATATTATTGAAAGCAGTCAGAATGAAAGAAAAAAACTGCATAATTGTGACTATCCCACCTGGAGCAATATTGGTATCCACTTGTCCTCTTCCTCAGGGGTATGAGGACCAGGTGTTGGTCTGGTACATGGCAGATGATACAGTGGTATGGCTTCATAATCTTATGAAGGGCAGATTCTACTCATGCACTTAAAAATTATAGTTTTTAAAACTTTTATTTAATAAATATAAATTTCCAAAGTACAACTTTTGAATTATAGCGGCTCCCCCCCCATAACCTCCTTCCCACCCACAACCATCCCATCTCCCACTCCCTCTCCCATCCTATTCTTCATCAAGATTCATTTTCTCTTTATATACAGAAGATCAACTTAGTATATACTAAGTGATTTAGCCATTATGGAGTTGAAAATCTTACCTTAATAATAAAACTAATGTAGATGTAAAACGGAGTAGGATTTTATAGGAAACATCATGAGATCTCACATAAACGTTACATTTGCAGCTGCCTTCATTTGGCTCTGTTCCTAGACAAGGATAGCTTTGACTTATTATTCAGAGTCCTTCAATGGATGATCTCAATGGGCCGTGGCCCCCAGGCATACACAAACTTGGTGTCTGAGAGTATCTCAGCATTTCAGAGCACCTGTCTGATAGAGAAGCAAACCTTTACCCTGCAGATTACGTGACCAGCAGATGACAGCAGTATTATCTCGAGTGTGGGACCATCTATGAAACACCCAACCCTGAAGGATCACTGAATACTGTGGGGTTTATGGTTTTAGAAAACACACTAATTTTTATGTTATTAGAGTAACAAGAGGCCCAATTTTGTTTACCTGTTGATGACAAAAATAATATTCTTAACTGAAGAAGACAATCTGATATGGAGAAACTAAGAGCCACACTACTTGGTTTAACATAGGGCCTCTTACTTCACCTTCCTGTTTTAAGAATGTTGAGTCTATCCTTAGAGTTCTTAAAAGTAAAACAACAGAATCTGTTAAGTAACCTAAAATGTCACAAGATAGAATACAGGCTGTTTATTCTTATTAGTTAGACTTCCTTACCAGGTGAACTTTATGCAAGACTGGACCCAGTGTGAACAATTATTAGCCTCATACAGAAGCTACATGCTTCATTTAAGAAGAAAAAAAAATACAGCAGAAAGAATAATAATACAAACAGGAAAAGAATGGTGGTATCCACATCTTGAAATCAATTACACCTCACAAGGCATGGAACTTGCCTTAGTCCACTTAACATGGGCTCAGTGGAAGAATGGATAACCCACTCATAAGAAGAGTGTCTGCAGGATCTTACATAGAGGATGATGGAATTGTAATCTATGGGAATAGATGCTAGGGGAGCAAAGTGGAGCTCCATCAGATCCACGACTTCTCACCACCCAGAAGCCCCTCCCTGATGTGACCAACAACCCAAGCCTTCCCTCGATATCTTAGGTGGCTCCCTTCCTCTCAGTCAACATGAATTCCTCATGCATGCTTCACATAACATGATAAAGTGTGACCTCTCCCATACACTTGGGAAAAGTGAGGTGTTACGCATTTTGGTGAGATTGTCCCTTATACTGGAATTGAGAATGGATGTTTTTGGTCATTGACACTCCTGCTTCCTTTGTTGGTCTTTCTGTCAGTCTGGATAAGACCAAGTTGATCTTGACTGAAGTGAGAAGCTCTTTTCTTTATTTCCAGGTGGTAGTTAATCCCATCCACTGTTACTTAGATCTGTCATTTTACCATTTTCTTAATATCTCATTTCATTCCTTACTTCCTTTAGAACAGTATCCCCTCACTTTCTTATTTTTCATGCTTGATTCCTATGCCACTCCAGACAGCAATTATCTGTCCCTTTTTAATCTGTGCTATTGAGTTGCCTGGTCACTCTACCCTTAAAATAACAGGTTCTTGAAATGTTCCATATTCATGGATTCTATCTATCTATCTATCTATCTATCTATCATCTATCTATCTATCATCTGTTTATACATCTATATCCATCTATCCATCATCAATCTATCTTCATTCCTATTCCTAACTTCTAATGTGACCTCTATTTACTTTTTTATGACAATGATTTTTTTATTTTTTATTAATAACAATTATACATAGTTATGGGCTACGGTGAGACATTTTAATACATGTATGCAAGATGTACTGGTTAAATCAGGGTAATTACTACTTCCCCTTCTTTGACATTGTATGATTGAAGCCTCGGAAAGTCTTTCTTCACTTTGCTCATTCTTATCTGTTTCCATGATCCTCAACACTAAAAGATCAAATTGCTTTCTGAAGTATTTCTGGAGCAGAAATCAGATTCTCATCCAGAGGGAATTCTCAAGACACACAGAGAATTATATGTAAGAGAAGCACACACAAAACTATATGTAAACCCTGGGAACCAGGTGCTTATTAGCAAAATGTTAAGGTATTCTGGAAGAGGAGGGGACTCCTCAGTGAGCTAGCCCTCCGTGCTTTGTGCAAGTAGCTCACGCAAGATTGAAATATAGTATGTCCAGGTCCAATTTAATCTCTATTAGGCACTCAATGGCTAAATTAAGAACTTTACGGATACCTAATTTAGATAAACCCTTAACTATTAACCTCCAATAATGTCATCATTTCACTGAGTAGAAAAGAAAACATCTGGGTGAGTTCAATTAGCCAAGGGCGTGGATGTGGCCCGTTGAAGAGCCCGTGCATTCTAATTGCGTCTCGCCGACCTTGCTGGGAGATTCCAGTCAGGAGGGAGGGTCCTCGTCGTCCTTGTCCCAGGATAGTCTCTGTGTTTGTGTAGAGTTTTCATGAAATTCCCCACACAGTCTGAATGTACAGGCGAAGGGAGACCCCCTCTCTCATCCTGCAGGAGGAATTTCTCTTGCAGAGTCCTGAGCCTCAATTATAAGTCTATTCCTTTTACTGACCTTTAAACATTGCAGAAAATCATTTTATTTTATCTGGCTAGCATTACTTATGAAAAATATTTTCACACCCTTCGAGAATCTTTATTAAGTTTTCTGCTCAGTCTGTTTTCTGTGGCTGAAATGAAGCTGTTTCCTTTGTCAGCTGTGATTGGAGTTCAGTGTACTATAGCAGGCATGGATTCCGCATTGGTCCCGAGGGACACAGATGTATCCATTCTGAGACCATGACTCTCACACCTCTGGTAACTCAGTAGTAGTAGTCTAAACTATCTGATCTCATTCCATCTCAACTTGTTAGGTTAATGTCTTTCCTTTGACTGCTCATTCTGGGGGGAGGTACTTCTGCTTCTCTAGATAAATTTGATCACTAAGGAGAACTTAATGACAATGGGCTATCTTAGGCTGCTTTCCCTGGAAGCAAATTGGGAGATGAGTTTCTGAGGGCTGGTAGATTTATTCTGGGGCTAATATTAGAAGGTGTTGGTAGGGTGTGGAGAAGGGAATTGGAAAGAAATATGGTGGTCCATGCATTGTTGTTACCCTTGGGGCTTTGGGATATGTCTCAGAGTTGTTCAAGCCCAGATGATAGGAATTTTACCCACCGCCCACTCTTTGCTGGTTAAGGCTGCTGCCAAGAGAGGACGTCTCAAGCTTCCCCCTTCACCAGACATGGTTCCCTCAGTAAAAAGTGCTTGTGGAGGAGACTCCTTAGTGCAGGGGTGCAGTGTTGAGTAAAAGTGGTAGGAACTGATAGTGTTTGCCCTCTGCTCTCATGAGGCTGATCTAAAAAAATGAAAACAAGTATTTTTGCTCACATAATATTGGTAAAATGATTGTGTGTGCCTTGAGTCATCACATCTCTTATTAAAGTCTGAAAAGTCCTAGACTAAAAATAACGAAACTGAACCTGTTTAACTTATGTAATTAGTGTTTTCTGGAGAAAGTTCAGAATCACCTTTCTAACCATCTAGTAATATTATCAAAAACATGTTATGACGTGATAGACTAGTGGTATAGGTAAAATTGGCTCCTTCTTTTCATGTGAAAGATAGCAGAATCTCTATCAGTTGGAGTGTATGGGCAACACTCGTCCTCAGAAATGGGTTAAAACCAATCGCATGTGGGCTTTTCACTCAGCAGTGAGCACTGCGTGCGATGCTGTCAAGCACTCACAGGGTCAGGTGAGGTTCAGAGTCTGAGCTGACTCAGAATGCCTCCTAGGTCTAGGAGTCGTGCGTGCGTGGAGATGCTGCATTGACACAGAGGAGGGGATACGGCTGCACAAGTAAGGACACTGCAGTCATGGACAAAGAGCCCAGGAGGACATGCCATGATCCAAGAGCCCATGGCAGAATCAGGGACCTTTCTCTTCCATGCATGAGATGGATGGGAAATTTTAGCATTAACATACAGGCTCACTGAAGGGAATGACCCTGGCCTTTTCTGTTTTCCTGAAGAGAGGTCAGAGACTATCTCAGCTGTTTGGTGCAGGACAGATAGATGTATGAGAAATAGCATGAAATAGTGTACTTGGAGTCCCAGACAAAGGGAGAGCTGAGGTCAAGGCTCTTGCTGTTGAATACCGTGCCCTGGTGAGTGAGAGGGAACTGCCTGGCCTGAAGGCAGATGAGCCTTCTTCAAAGTCAGTCTCTGCCACTATGAAACAGCAACATTTGGTTAAATTGAAGAAAATAACATTCCAGCTGCAGAAATCTAGTGGCAAGATGGCTTGGCAGATCCAGGGAGAGAATAGCAATAAAAGCACTGGTTAATTATACCACATAGAAATTTTAGCTTCCCAGGGCCACAGAAATCACCTCTGGGTACCATATTTGAATAACTGAGGGAAAAATCCTTTTTGACTTTATTTTTATTTATACTTTTCTTCTACTTTTATTCTGCCAAAAGAATTTCTCAGAGATAAAAATCTATGACAGTGGCTTTCAAATATTCCTAAATCATGATCAACTGAAAAGCCTGATAAAACATGTTTTTCTGATTCTTCCCTAGACAATCTGATTCAGTACATGTGGTACTGAATCAATATACTCAGTGCATTTGAAAACTTTCATTTCTTTCATTTTTAATAAAAGTATTTGAGAGGCAGAGATACAGATAGATGGAGAGAGAGAAGAGATACAGATAGATGGAGAGAGAGAAGAGGGGAGGAGGGCTAGAGGGAGGAAAAGATGGAGGGAGGGAGAGAGGGAGAGAGGGAGAGAGAGAGAGAGAGAGAGAATACTGCTACCCACTAGCTCACACTTCAAATGCCTGTAATGGTTGGAACAGGGGCAGAGCCAAAGCTAGGATCTGGGAATACAATGACGTTCCCCAGCTTGGGTGGCAGGAATTAAATTGCTAGGGCTATCACCTGCTGCTTCCTGGGGTCTGCATTAGCAGGAAGCTGGAGTATGGAACCAGAGCCAGAACCCAATCGCTCCAATGCAAGATACGGGCGTCTTAACCACTAGGCTGACTGTCTTCTCTGAGAACCTGCATTTCTAACAAGTCCCTGGTGATGCTCGTAGTGCTGTTCAGAACCACACTGAGAAACATGGGTGTGTAGTATGTTGGCGCTTACCTATAATTTAATGTCACATCCTCTCTCTTATCCCCCAGGTCTGACAAAAATAGAACACCTTTGAGGAGTAACCTCAAGATGTTAGATTAAGAAGTTCCAAGCCCTTGTTTCCCCATGGAAATAACAAGCAAATGATAGACTGAGTGAAGTCTTTGGTGGTAGTTCTGGAAACCAATCAAGAATCTCTAGGAACCGAGCAAAGACATACTAAAAAGCCACACTCAAAGTGCAGGGACAAGTGGTCTTCTGCTGTCCTCGTCCCACACTGCCACTGTTGCAGTGAGGATCGGCTGGGAGTCCCACAGTTTCATGTTGGTCCTTCAGTCAGAAGACAGAGTGTAACATACTTGGAACATTCTGAATTATCTGGGGCTGCTCAAGAAATCTGTTTCTGTCTGTTGACTGAGAACTCAGACAGGGTCAGTGGCATGAATTGACTATTTGGTTGAAGTGCGGCAGCATACAAAAAGTGTAGAGGAACTGCAGATGCTTGAGACCTGAAGGAGAGAGACTTCAGACAGAGGAACGCAGTAGAAACACAAGACCCCAAGAAGAAGCAGGACTTAGATTCTTAGGAATGTTGAGACATTTAAAAGGAGTCATGCATACAGGGGAATTGAAGACAAAACAAACGCAAGTTCAAGCTCCGGGAATACCCATATACTCAGTAATCATTTGAGAGGAACTTGAGCTTTATGCCCAACAGATTTGTAAAAGTCTTTAAGCCCTATAGAAAGTCTTCAAAGACAGAGGGTGGTTACTATTTCAGATGCTCCATTTTCAACAAATGATTACAAGGCACACACACAGAAACAAGGACACATGGCCTATTCAAAGGAACAAAATAAATCTCCAGAAATGAACTCTAAAGTGACACAGAATTCAGGTGAACTAGACAAAAAATCTTCAAAAAAATTGTCTTAGATAGAAGGGGCCTCAAAATCTGCTTTCTATCTCAATCTCATTTTTCCATAAATGTTATAACACTGCTTATATTCTAATAACTAACAATGCATTGACAAGTAACTAAAGGAAATAATGAGAAAAGTATATGAACAAAATAAGAATATCAACAAATACATAGATATTTAAAAAGAGAAACAAACATTTTGGAGCTGAAAAATACAATTGCTGAGTTGAACAGTTTACTAACAGGTTTCAACAATAGATTTGAATAGGAATGAAAACGAATCAGCAAACTAAAACAGATCATTTGATGATTTTGAGTCTCAGAAATAAAAAGAGCAAGAGAATGAATAAAAGAAAATAATTGCCAAGGGATTTACAGATCACCATTATGTAAACATATCTGTAGATTGCACAAACATCCGAAGGAGAAGAGAGAAAAGAGCAGAGCATTTATGTGAAGAAATAATGGCTGAACACTTTCCAAAGTTGAGGAAATATACGGGTATATAAATACAAGACCCTTAATGAACTGTAAGACAGACAGACCCAGAGACTCACACTATGACATAATCCAACTGTTGACAATGACACTCTTGAAAGTAGAAGAAAAAAATGACTAGTCAGGTACAAGAGATTCTCAGTAAGACTGTGGGCAGATTTCACACTAGAAATATTATGGATACGAAGGCAGTGGGATTACACTAAATTGCTGAAAGTGAGACTGTCAAACCAATAGTCTATGTTAAGCAAAATGATTCCTTAGAAATGAGGTGGGAATTAAGAAGTTTTTGGAAAGACAAAAGCTGAAGAAGTAGTACTCTATAGCTATTTCTGCTCTCTAGGAGATGCTACGGGGCCTCAGTGTTCTCTGAACATAAATGTAACATTCTCCAGTAAAGGTAAAAAACGGACAAGTGTAAAACCTGATACTATCCAATTTTGTTTTGTAAACTTCACTTTTAATTCATGTACAGGATTTATGATTATTTATAGCTCTTATCTTTACTGTTGAGGAACAGTGTTTGTTTCCCTCATACTATTAGATGAACTCTTTACTTACTGTAGGGTTAATCTTAGGAGTATAAAGTAAGCTGAAAATAGATCTTTATAAAAATTAAGAGTGGGAATAGGAGAGAGAGGAGGGATAAGGGTGGGAGCATGGCTGGGAGGGAGGGTATGGTGGGAAGAATCACTATGTTCCTAAATCTGTATATATAAATACATGAAATTTGTATGCTTTAAGTAAAACTTAAAAATATAAATAAAAATAAGAAAACTACACAAATAATTATAAATCTGCGTTAATGGATATAGAAGACATAGGGAAGTAATTTGTGACATGAATAGAGTGAAGGGAATGGAACTACAAAGGAATGAAATTCTGTATGCAATTGAAGCTAACTTGTAATCAGTTTAAAATAAATTGTTATGACTCAAGGATATTTTATATAATTCTCTTGGAAATGATAATGAAAATATATGTAAAATATACCCAAAAATAAATGAGAAGGGAATAAAAACATATCAGTGCAAAAAAAAAATCACTGTAAAATCAAGGAAGGCATGTGCCATTGCTGTGGCATAGCAAGTAAAGCTGTCAGCTGAGATACTGGCACCCCATACGAGTGCTGGTTCATGGCTGGCTGCTCCACTTCTGATCCAGCTCCATGCTAATTGTCTGGGCAAAGCAGCAGCAGATGGCCCAAGTTCATGGCCCAGCACTGGCCATTGTGGTCATCTAGGGAGTAAACTAACAGATGAAAGATTTCTCTCTGTCTGCCTCCCTTTCGGTAACACATTTTTCTTTCTTTTTTTTTTAAAGATTTATTAATTTACTTTTATGAAAGTCAGAATTGCAGAGAGAGAGAGAGAGAGAGAGAGAGAGATGTTTCACCTGCTCATCCACTTCCCAAATGACTGAAATAAATGGTGGGTTCTGGGCCAGGTGGAAGCCAGGGGCCAGGACCTTCATCCAGGTCTCCCACCTGGGTGCAGGGGTCCAAGCTCTTGGGCCATCTTCTGCTGCTTTTGTAGGTGCGCTAGCAAGGAGCTGGATTGGAAGTGGAGAAGCTAGGACTTGAACCGGCACCCATATATGATGTGGGCATCACAGGTAATGGCTTAACTCACTGCATCACAGCACTAGTAAGTAAGTAAATAAATCTTTTACAAGATAAAAATAAAGGAAGGCTATAAAGGAGGAAATAAGAAATAAGAAATCATGAGATATATAGAAAAAATAAATCAACAGGATTGAATCCAAAAAAAAAATTACAAAATCAGCCAAACAAAGAGCGGTTTTTTGAAAAAATGAATAAAATCGACACACCGTTGGCCCAACTAACTAAAAAAAGAAAAGACCCAAATCAATAAAATCAGAGATGAAAAAAGGAAATGTAACAACAGATACCACAGAAATAAAAAGAATCATCAGAAATTACTACAGGGACTTGTATGCCAGCAAACAGGGAAACCTATCAGAAATGGATAGATTCCTGGACACATGCAATCCACCAAAATTGAACCATGAAGACATAGAAAACCTAAACAGACCCATAACTGAGTCAGAAATTGAAACAGTAATAAAGGCCCTCCCAACAAAGAAAAGCCCAGGACCAGATGGATTCACTGCTGAATTCTACCAGACATTTAAAGAAGAACTAACTCCAATTCTTCTCAAACTATTCAGAACAATCAAAAAAGAGGGAATCCTCCCAAATTCTTTCTATGAAGCCAGCATCACCTTAATCCCTAAGCCGGAGAAAGATGCAGCATTGAAAGAAAATTACAGACCAAAAAAAAAAAAAAACCCTACCAGTTCCACGAAGTCTTCCCAGATTGATGAGAACACAGATGTTTTATCTTATCTCAACCTTTCTAGACCTTTCTATTGATCATTCCCATCTCAGTTATGTAGGGGATGCTCTGTCTCTTCCTGCTGCTCATCCTTACGTGGCAATCTGTACCTTCCTGATCAACTGCGCTGTCTGATTTGCCATCTGTATGTCCTTATCAGGACGTTGTTTTCAATAATACACTGAAGGATCATGTTTCTTTTCTCTTCTTTCTTGTTTTTTTTTTTTTTAAAGGTAGTCAGTGAAGCACCAAGTAATATAATTACAACTTAATAAATACTTTTTTGTTGATAAAAAAGATATATAGAAAGATAACAAAATGATATAAATTCTTTCAGTAATTACTTCAAGTGTAAACATGACAATAGGTCTGCTCTGATTTCATCATCATTTAAAAAAATCATCTATTATTTTTCACTTTATGTTTCTGTGTGGGAGCAAACTGTTGAAATCCATACTTGATGTATACTAAGCTGATCTTCTGTATATTAAGATAATCAAAAATGAATCTTGATGTGAATGGAAGGGGAGAGGGAGTGGGAAAGGGGAGGGTTGTGGGTGGGAGGGACGGTATTGGGGGGGGAAGCCATTGTAATCCATAAGTCGTACTTTGGAAATTTATATGCATTAAATAAAAGTATAAAAAAAAATTCCACTATCAAAAGATTGGTGAGATGGATTAAAAAACAATATGCATCCATCTACAAGGGATTTATTTTATATATATAGACACATATAGGTTGAAAGTGAAAGGATGAAAAACATTCCATGCCAATAGTAACCAAAAGAGGGTAAGGATAGCTATATTAATATTAAGCAAAATATGCCTTAAGTAAAATTTTTTTACAAAATACAAAGAAGTATGTTATGTAAGTGGCAATACAGCAGAAATATAGCAAATATTTGTGATAGTAACATTATTTGAGATAATGTTTAAAAAACTTAAAAAGTTTTTAAATGGCCCTAATGTTTACTGATGAATGAATCAACAATGTAGTATGCACATACAATGGAACGTTTTTCAGCCTCAAAAGGAAGGAAGTTCTGACACATGTACAACACAGACGATCCATGAGCTTATTATGTCAAGTGAAACAAGATAGCCCTCAACTATTCTGTAACACCACTTCTGTGGTACAGTCATGAAATTCGTAGTGGCAGGAAGGAGAATGGTGGCTGCCCCAGGGAGAGCGAGGAGTTAGTGTTTAATGGGTACAGAGCATACATTGGGGAAGTTGGAAAGAGTTCTGTGGACAGAAGGGTTGTGGGGGATTGCACAGCAATGTACTTGATGCCATTGAACTGAATACTTGAAAATGGTTGAAAGGGTGAATTTGTGTTAAATATATTTTACCACAATCACAAAAAGAGAGGGGGGAGGAAGGGAGGGAGGGAGGGGGAGAGAGAGAGAGAGAGAGACCCTTGCCAAGGCTTGAAAGTAGTTGTTCCTTGTCTTTTGATATTCTCCACAGTTCTGGGTTGTGCCATATTGCTGTTTTAATACTAACAGACTGCAGAGGAATTCTAAATAAGTTTAATCACATCATTGGAATTTGCTTACAAAACGTTAAGACTGGATTCAAATTCCTTTAGGGTTTTGCTTTTCCCTCCGCAGGAAGAGTGAATACATTGTCACTGAGCAACGCGATTTTCCCAGGTATGATTTATTTACAAGCAACTCGAAGTCCTGCTTACATATCCAAGTAGTCCACAGATGGTTGTTAGCAAGGACTGCAGGTGAAAAGAAGGCGATTTGTTACGGAGCAGATGCTTCCCTGCTCTTCTGCCAGATGCAAATCAAATACCACCTGGAGGAAACGTAATCATTTGATATGTATTTAAAAATACTCACTCTCTGAATTTAAAATGTTAATTTATAATGACTATAACTAGCAAAATAATTAGGAAATAGAGATTTACTAACTTTGGGTGCCAGATAATTCAGACACTGATAATATTGAATTACTTGTGTAAATGTGGATTAAACAACTAGACCTAAGTAAACAAAAATGAACAAAAATTAAAAGAAAACAGAAGCAATGATTGAATAATATTCCATAGTTAAAAACAATTTGATAATTCTTTATGGAAAGTTAAACTTTCTGGTAAAATCCAACACTAAGTTTGGAATGTTGCCTCTTCATTCTCTAAAATGATTTATTGTGTCAGACACAAGTTTTTTCATAGCAACAAAAACTTTGTTTCTCAGACTGTTACTTTTTAAAAAAAACTTTTTTTTTTTTTTTTTTTTACAGGCAGAGTGGACAGTGAGAGAGAGAGAGCAGAAAGAAAGGTCTTCCTTTACCGTTGGTTCACCCTCCAATGGCCGCTGCAGCTGGCGCGCTGCGGCCGGTGCACCACGCTGATCCAAAGCCAGGAGCCAAGTGCTTCTCCTGGTCTCCCATGTGGGTGCAGGACCCAAGCACTTTGGCCATCCTCCACTGCACTCCCAGGTCACAGCAGAGAGCTGGCCTGGAAGAAGGGCAACCGGGACAGAATCCGGCGCCCTGACCGGGACTAGAACCCCGGGTGCCGGTGCCGCAGGTGGAGGATTAGCCTATTGAGCCAAAAAAACTAATATTTTCATACCACTATTTTTGAAAGAGACTCATTTGGCTATATGTATTTGTATGGGTTTTCTAGGCAAATTAACAACTGAGATCAACTCAGTTTATAATTCCATGAACAAGTAAATATTTAAAATCAGTTATATATATTTGTATGTATATAAAATCTAATTTTGGCCAAGAACATTGGCAGAGATAAAGCTTAGAAAATATTTTTTGCAACCTAGTTTACCTGGTTGTTAGAATAGACACCAATGCTAGTCCTTGAACTTACGTTAAGCAATACTGGGACCAAACAAATCTAACTTCCCTGCTTCTCCAGGAAGTATCTGCTCCTGAAAGATGAGCATGTAGATCACCTGGATTGCTTGCTCATCAACACCAACAGCTTGCTCATGGGGATTCCTTTCCAGACCGTTGTCTACCACGCCTACCAATCTAATGTTACATGATGGTCTCTACCACATCCCACTCACTTTTCTGCTTGCAAGACCTGCCTTAATGTATCCTGTCCCAGGTCTCCAACTTTGTTTTTCCCTGTCCTAATATTCCACTTTGAGACCCACTAAGGCTCCACCAAGATGGCATTGTCCTGTGGTGTCTACCAAACTTTGCTCTGCTTCACCAAAAGATCGTTGTGTCGTCTTTTTGCCCCATGCATACCAATTTAACCTTTTTTTGCCTCATATGTACCAATTTAACCTTTTACTTTGGGTAAAATGAAATATTGATATTTCTTTAGGAATATAAGATCTTTTGACTACCCGAGAAAGAGCAATTCCTTTTTCTGGAAAGAGATTTTATTCACGATCTCCTGGGACATATTTTTATCCTAAACAACATATTTTACTCGAATTAAATAAAACACATTAAAGCTACAAAAAAATCTAACAATAATTTTCTGGGCAACTGAAATAAAAATATATTTTAAATGTAAGACTGGCTTGGTGTAGAAGAGTAATAACCAAGAGAGTTGATTAGAGTTGTGGAAGTAAAAACTCATAATGTAAACAGTGTTGCATGGGTAACTCAACCCTAGAAAGGTTTTGAGTTGGTTGGGGTGAGCAGTCATAACGCAGAGTTCACTCCTCATGTCAGGTTCTCTCTTCTGATGCTGGCAATATGAAGCTTCCTCCAACTGTGGACTGGAGACACACTTCATTAACCCATGTGCATAAAAGCAACTCTGCCTCCTGGGAATGTCTGTGCTGCCTCTAATATATTCATATCTAAATCTCTGTAATTCTCCATAGGAAAAACAGTGGATATGCACATTAAAATTTCTTGCAAATGCTTCCCATCTGTAAAACAGGCACTTCATTTGAAATGTGCAGTTGCCACAAATGTGCTGGCCACAATGAATTGCTAAGAAAATCAGTAAAAGTGCGACTGAGAAATAAGCCGCTGGAGTCTCAGACAGCCTTATTTCCTCCCTGATTTAATGATCAATTATTTTCTATGGTAGTAAGTTCTCATTACTTTTAGATATTAATTTTGAGTTTTTATCAATAGCTAAAAATAATGAAGAAAAGCTAGCCATAAACTTAGTCTCCTGCCGGTGAACTTTTGGTGGCACCATGTGTTACTGACTCCAGGAGAAGGTCCTCCAGGAAGAGTGGAAGACCTTCCAGTGTTGAGTTTCTTCCTTCGTAGCCCTATCGTCATGCCCTCTGGTTCTGAAATGCCAACATCTTTGCCAGCCTTTCTAGGGTTGTGTATTGCCAAGCCACTGTCCACTCCCATTATTCTTCCGAGGCTCAGTCATTCCTTCCCCATGCTTCTTTGAAGGCCCTGCAGTTACTCCACATTATAGGCTGACTTGTATCCCTTCAAAATTCACAGGTTGAAGACCTAATCCACAGTACCTTACAATTTGACTGTATTTGGAGATAAGGTCTTTTCTTCTGTTAAGATTTATGTAATTTATTTGAAAGCAGAGTGAGAGACAGAGAGTCAGAGAGAGAGAGAGAGAGAGAGAGAGATGTCTGAGAGATGTTCCATCTGCTGGTCTAGTCCCTAGATAATCACAGCAGTTGCTGGGAGTGGTCCAAGCTGAAGCAAGACCTCAGAACTCCATCTGGATTTACCACATGGGTGGCAACGGGCCAGCCACTTGGACCATCTTTTTTTTTGCTTTCCCAGGGGCATCAGCAAAGAGCTGGATCAGAAATGCAGCAGCTGAGACTGAAAGTGGCAATCTGATGTGAGATGCTGGCATCAAGAGTGGTGGCTTAACCTGATGTGCCACAAAGCTGGCCTCTAGAGATAGAGTCTTTCAAGAGGTGATGGAATTAAAATGAGGCCATGAAGGTGGTCCCTAATCCAGCATAGCAGGTGACCTTATAAGAAGAGGAAAAGAGGGTGCAGACTCACACAGAGGGAAGATCATGGATGACAGATGGAACCAATCCTACTGACGCCTTAATTTCAGACTTCCACCTGCCAGAACTGTGAGGATATACATGTATTATTGGAGCCCTCAGTCTGTGAAACTGTTTCAGCAGCCTGAACTCATAGACTCCAAGAAGATTTTATGGATGCACTGTCCTGAATGCTGACCACTGTCCTATTCCATGTCCCTACTAGGCTCTTGAAGTCTCTTTCCTGTTGGAGCCTTCTCTTTCATAAATTAGCCTTGTTTGTATGCCAGTTTCCCAATGATTGTGATCTTTTAAGGAGAAGGACACCTTTTGTAAACAGTTTTGAATAGCTTTTTTTAAAAAAACTTCTTGCCCATGTAGTACCCAAATAGGAAATGTGTCTGTGCTCAATGTCCCTGGCCTATTGAAACAGCAGCAGCAGTGGCAGCAGCATGTTCTTCTCATGCCTTCCTGAAAAAACCGAACTACTCTCCCACCAGCTGACATTATAACTTCAGAGGTGCAACACTTCCATGTTTACATCTGCAGTTGGTAAATATATAAGGACTTTTATATGTTTCTGCCTGTCCCTTACTCTGGTAGCTAATAATTCACTAATTCTTAAATAGCTAGGGCAGTACTCGCCTAAAAGAATCTAACAGTGAAAGCTTTTGTAAAATGAAGAACTATCTAGTAATGCACAGAATTACTCCCTAATGTGTATTTAAAAAAAAACCATTAGATTTGTATAAAATGGGGCAGACCAAATTTTCAAAGCAGCAAATATGAAAAAAATTGTGTACAACATACTGACAGGGTTTATGACCAAATTTAAATGTTAATTTGACCATTATATATCCTGTTATTTTTAATTTTGGTTACTAAGATGAGAAGAAGTGGTTAGTCTGACTCAGCTGAATTGTCTTCTTTAAAATCAGTATCTGCTGCATGCCGTGGATGGGACCATCAAAGGATCATTTCAGTAACAATTTTACACTCCAAATCTTGACAAAGAAAACCTCGCTCAATGACATCATGAAAAATATCTCAAAACCAAATTATTTCTATGTCAGCATTGCTGATTATAACTCTAGCCTCTGTGGGTCATTTTCTGTTTCGAATAACTTGGCCTATTGTCTTTATAAGTACACATGTACTTGTCAGATTGGCAGTCCCGATGTTTGGTTCAGAAAATATGGCCCCTGTAATTATAGTTCTTCCCAGGGTGAGGAAATGAGAATCCACTCGTAATCCTTTTATCATTGAGTTGGATGATTTATTTCTCAGCAAATGAGAATAGAGAAATTTCAAGGACAATTTATCTAATTCTTTTCCTGTGTACAATATTTTCTTAAAAAGAAATTTGCTGTGATCAGAAGAAGCACATTTCCAGGAGGGATTCTTTAAAGATACTGATCTCTTGTGCATTCCCTGACCTCTGAGAAACCTTAAATAATGGTCCCCATTAAGGTACAAGGTGAGTTTCTAAATAATTTTTTTCCTTAAAGCATCACAGATTATTTCAATAATTATTTTAATAATTACTCTGCCATCATGTTTCTGTTAGCCAAAGCAACATGATTAAAGTCTCTGTTCAGTTTCTCTGTCTCATTTTTCAAAACAACATAATCATCTCCCTCCCACTCCGTGCTGTTGGCCCCTGGCCCAACTGGGCAACCTTCAGCCCAGAGCCCGCTTGTGTCTTTTCTTGAGGCTCTGCTGGTTCACCTGTCAAAATACTATGTTGCGTGTTAATATGTAAAACTATGTAAAACTGGCTAAATGTCCTCAAAAGTACTTTTGGTGAATGACAGCTTTAATGGGACAAGTAAAATAATGGCAATATACAATTGCTGACACCCTGTAACAGAAGCTAGGGTGACAGTGTAAAATCAAAATCTGGCCTCTGGGGATCAACAGGGCCAATTTCTAACCAAAAAGATGATGATGATGGTGATGATTTAGTAGATTACAGAATAAGACTGTGGGCTTAAGAATTACCTAATTTGGTGAAGTGTGTATTGATATATAATTATGAATAAAATAACTTCTAAATATGAATATTCTTTAAAATCAAAACAAAATTATTACCCATTCCTAAAGTCTTCTGAGTTTTCTTGTTTTTTTTTTTTTTTCTAAAGAATGATTTTGTTTTATTTAAAGAACTACAGAGAAAGAGAAAGGAATATATATATTTATTTTACATATTATATATATATACACACACATATATATATATATATAGAGAGAGAGAGAGAGAGAGAGACTCCATCTACTGGTTCACTACCCAAATGGCCTCAACGGCTGGGGCTGGGTCAGGCTGAAGCTAGAAGCCTGGAACTTTGGGGGTACAGGAGCCCCAGCACTTGGGTCATCTTCTTCTGCTTTGCTAGGTGCATTAGCAAGGAGGTGGATTAGAAGAGGAGCAGCTGGACTAGAATTGGCACCCATATAGGATGCCGGCATTGGAGGAGGTCACTTAACTCTATGCTACAACATTGGTCCCTGTGTTTTCTTAATTTGCTATTTATAGGAGTGCTGGACAGGTCTGCTTCTTAATGACCATTAGCCATTCCCTCTCAGGGCCTATCATTGCAAGTTTTAAAATTGTTTCAGAAAAACCACTCTAGATGCCAAGGGAATGGGGGTATTGGGACTGAGGAGGGTGTAGTAGGTGGTGACAGGGTAGGGCGAGAAGTAGGACATTAATGCAGGAGACTGTGTGGAAATTCACATGGGCCTGAGTGAAGGTGAGGTTTAGGGTTTATGAGCCATCAAGAGGGAAGTGCTCTCTACTCACTGGTGACACTGGAGTCCAGGCAGCAGAGGGAGCACTGGAGATGACAACGTGCCCCTGACTCGGACACGTGGGTGGGTGAGGGGCACTGTGAACTCAAGCCATTTTTCCTAAGAGCTTCACAGTCTTTTGTTGTTGTCTTTATTCCTGTACTTCCCACACAGAACCACCAGCCGTGCGCACCTTGCTGGAGGGTGGAACAGATATCTACCTTGTCTTTGTGCCACTGCTCCCTACCTCCTTGGTGGTCCTTGAAAAGATTCTGTGTGTGAATTAACAAATGGGGCATTTCCAGGCCATTGTTTTGGTTATGGACACAGTTATGGACACAGATGGAAGTCACAGCAGGTTAAATGTCACTGGCTCTTCCAGTGAAAATGGTAAACCGAGGTTTAATGAATGCACATTATATTTTATATTTTGAATGCACATTTTATATTTTGATTAATGAAATGCTTTCTTTTTTTTTAGTGTGAACAACCAACAAAATTTCCATTTTATTTTCCATAATAGACCAGAACATGATTGTGTCTAAACTCTTGTAGCTGAAAGGATTTGGGGTACAGCCTTATTTTGAAATGCACCTAAATAGATTGGGCTTCCTTAGTATTAAGGACTTTTGCTCTTTGAAATGTACTACAAAGAGAATGAGGAGGAACCGGCACTGTGGCGCAGCGGGTTAAAGCCCTGGCCTGAAGCACCAGCATCCAATTTGGGTACCAGTTCTAGTCCTGACTGCTCCACTTCCGATCCAGTTCTCTGCTATGGCCTGGGAAAGGAGTAGAAGATGGCCCAAGTCCTTGGGCCCTGCACCCACGTGAGAGACCTGGAAGAAGCTCCTGGCTCCTGGCTTTGAATTGGCGCAGCTCCGGCAGTTGCAACCATCTGGGGAATGAACCAGCAGATGGAAGATCCCTCTCTCTCTCTCCTTCTCTCTCCCTTCTCTCTCTCTCTCGCTCTGCCTCTACCTCTCTCTGTAACTCTGTCTTTCAAATAAATAAAATAAATCTTTTTTTAAAAAAAAAGAGAATGAGGAAAAAAAAAAACCTCAGGCAGAGAGAAGATATTTGCAAGTCACATATATATCATAGGACCACTATCTCAGAACTCAATAATAAAAAAGACAAATACCCAATAAAGATGGGAAAATGACTTAAGCAGATCATTTATCAAAGAAGAAGTATAGGTGGCAAATAAACACATGAAAAAATCAGCAACATCATAGTCTTCAGAGAAGTGCAAACAGAACTCCTATGAGACACCTCTATACATCTATTAAAACAGCTAAAATTAAAACAAACAAAAAAGAAAATCTGATATTTCAAAAGCTGGTGGGGACACAGGACAGCCAGAACGTTCACACGGTGCTGGTGAGAATCCACAGTAGTGCGGTGCTTTGGAAGAGTCTGGTATCTTCTTTGCTAAGTTACATATGCACTTACCATGTGACTCAACAACATTATACTTTGGTAATTAACTCAAAGGAAGAGAAACCTTACATTTCCATAAAAACCTTCACATGACTGTTTTTAGCAGCTTTGTTCATAATCACTCCTAACTGGAAACAGCCAAAATTTTTTCTATTGGTGAGAATGTATAAACAAACATGAGTCCATCCATGCAATGGGACACAACTCAGCACTAAGAAGGCAGTGTGATACTGAGGCTCAGTGAAAAAAGTTAGACTCATAGGTATCCATGGGATGATTCTATTTATATGATGTTCTTAAAAAGGCAAAATTAGACAAACAGGAGACAAACCAGAGTTCTTCATGCTGAGGGCAGGATCACCTACAAATGGGCATAAGGGACTATCTCTGGAGTTACTGAATTATTTTAGACCTTGATAGTGCTTTTATAACTACATGTGGTTGTCAAAACTCAGAGGTCTGTGCACATAAAAGCATATTTTACTATATGTTAATTTTTCTTTCATCAAAAACCCTTAGATTATGCACATATTTTAAAGACAATCACAAAGAAAGAAAGAAAAGGATGATAAATTGCCTCTGGGGCAGGTCCTAGGTACTGGTTTTGGGTGTGTGCTACTTTCTAGGAGGTTGCCTATGGATCCCACTAAAAGCAGCCACAATAAATAAGTGTTCTCTGCACTCGTTGCTGCTTTGCTCTTTTCTGCAATGCTTGATGCCATTTGAGCTCCATGGCAACTTTGAGTAGAACAGCTCTGATTACCTCTACTTCACAATTAAGAAAACAGATCTCTCAGCAGAGGCATGACTGAACTCAGCACAGTTTGCAATGGTGAATGCAATCTTGTCCCTTGATTTCTAGTATTTTGTTTCTTCTGTACATGGTGTGTTCTAACCTTGACTTCATAGTTGATGGATTTTTTTCACTAGTGGTGTTTAAACAAAATACTTCATGCTTATTTTTCTTTATCTTTGTAGAAATTCCTGGAGAATATAGAAAAATGAAGTTCAAACATTCTTCTCTAATGTAAAGTCATCTTTCTTCAAATGCAAACTTTCTGGCTGTTCTATCAGGCAGCTAGCATGAGCCAGCAGATCCTGGCACTCAGGCCTCTAAAAAAATATCTTTTTTTTTTTTTTTGACAGGCAGAGTGGACAGTGAGAGAGAGAGACAGAGACAGAAGAGAAAGGTCTTCCTTTTTCCGTTGGTTCACCCCTCAATGGCCGCTGCGGCCGGCGCACCACGCTGATCCGAAGCCAGGAGCCAGGTGTTTTTCTTGGTCTCCCATGGGGTGCAGGGCCCAAGCACCTGGGCCATCCTCCACTGTACTCCCGGTCCACAGCAGAGAGCTGGCCTGGAAGAGGGGCAACCGGGACAGAATCTGGCGCCCTGATCAGGACTAGAACCCGGTGTGCCGGCACCACAGGCAGAGGATTAGCCTACTGAGCCATGGCGCCGGCCAAAAAAAAAAAAAAAAGAAAGAAAAAAAAAAAACCTCTTCCAAGTGGAGGTGTTTGTGCAAGGGAAGAATAGGCTGCATCTCAGAGTTTGTTTCTTTCTGCTGTAGAGGTGCTTGCTTCCTGGGGTGTGTGAAGAGCAAGTGAGATTGGTCTTGAACCAACCGTAATGGAGAGCAAATGTGAGCTGCAACTTTTCTTGAGACCAACATCTTGCTTCCTCTTCTGGAAGGCAGGGTATGACAATGCATTCTAAGTCCAGGTCAGGAGGCCACCACTTCAGGTAGGGTCTGGCAGCTGGTGAACTTACGGGTAGTGGTATGTTGCAGAGCCTCAGTTTCCTCATTGGTAACAGTGTGCGTGATCATCTTTTAGGGGTAAGAAAGAGAGGGAATGAAATGGTACACACCAAGTCCTTTGCACAGTGCCTGCTCTTGACATTCAGTGAACGTAAAGTGCTCTGCCACCTTCAGTGTGTGCTCTGCATGCTTGCTGAGCCCACAGTCCTCATAGCATGCAAGTGGTCTGGGGATGGGCTCATTCTACCCAGATCATCATCATTGCCAGTCTTATCCTGTGTGTCTGAGTGAGACAAGTGTGTTAGATGTACTGGAGGGGACTTCCTGATCTGCTGTTAGTAGAGGTGATGGAGTTTGGGGGACCAGTGGGATCCAAGTAGGGGAGTGCACTTTACATTCTGAGCTTTTGTTTGATCTTTGCTTAACCATTAGCTGGAGGCAGCCTTTCATGCGCCTAGGCAGAGAAATGAGCAAATTTAGTTTGCTAAACTCCTCATTTTCTTTTATGACATCTGTAGATTCCTATGTTTCTGTCATCTGGTAGTCTTGTGGACCTCAGAGAGAGCTGAAGTTCAGATTCTTCAGGGAGAAGCTGCCATTGATGGCTTTTGATGAATGAAAAAAAAGAAATTTAAGATGATTCTTTCCCTCTTGCTAGATCTCATGTAGGTCAGGGAAATTCTGAGTAACCCAAAAAAAGAGTTGTCCTGAGAATTTTCACATCATTCTCATCCAAGAGTTTCCTCAGCATGTAAATTGTTTGCTAAATGTATTGAGATCCTTAGAAAATGTCATACACATGGGCGATTATGTCTTAGAATCCCTAGGGGTGGGAGCTATGTATCAGTGGTTAGGTTGATTTTTCCAATGTCATATGAACAGCAAGGATAGATTCAGGCAAGACCTATTCACAGTTGAATAATTACCCTCAGAGAATAGAGTGTTGGGAGTGTGTGTGTTTAGTTTGCAATAGAATAGTTTTCTCAAAGCTCTGCCATGGTGACTGCAATTCTCATCCTTAGAATCCATTATTAGACTTTTCTGATATTGTACTCATGGAAGACCCAAAATGAAACCCAAATTTGTCTGTGAAAGACTAGTACCTTAAACCACATACATTCCCCATAAGACTAGTTGTCAGAGGCCACCTGGGTATTTGATATGGATTCTGTTTTAATGTAGGCACAGCCCTGACTCTTGAGGACAGAATGGTGGGAGAATTCTACAGAGAGGAAAAAAAATGAAATTCTGAATGTAGGTTTTAGTCCACCATCTTTGAGGGATTGGTCTTGACCAGGTGACTTCATGTTTTGGTTCCAAAGCATTTACTGCATATCTATCTATCTATCTATCTATCTATCCATCTCTCTCTCTCATCCGTCATTAGCTATCATATATTTGTGTCTCTCCTTTCTCTGCCACATTATGATCAATTTTCACAAACTAAGAACGAGACTTCCTAGTTTCTATCTATCATGTAAAACTTACAACACTTCATATCCCAGCATAGTACTCACTTTTCTGTAAGTTGCTATAAGTTTTCTATAAGTACTCACTTTTCTAAGTTGGTCTAACTTAGTTTTTAACACTAAAAGTGCTTATCAATTTAGCTGTTGGCTACTGATTTGAAGAGATACATAAGATTCAGGAAGAAGGGTTATGTAAGAAAAGCATCAGTGTTTTTCAAGATCCTGTCAGGGCTTCAAAGCAAACATCTCTCTGACAGGACCAAAGGAAAAAAATTCCCAGTCAGGTTTTCAAGAACTAATTAAGGCACTATAGTTTCATGAGAAATATCTTCTCCATTCTGGTCTGTCTCCCTGTTCCTTGAAAATTAGACTGAGTTTGGAAAGCAAATCAGAGAACAGTTCCAACTGTGTTTGTGTTTGGACTGTGTTGACATATAAAACCCCATTGCTTCCACTCCTGGCAGTGGAGCAAGATGGAGGCTTAGGGACAGGGTGAAGTGACAAATACAAAAGGCACTGTGCCACCTCTGTGTGAGAATTAAACCATTGCTGAAACCGTGCCCAGCAAAACCAACACACTCTGACTATTTACTGGTCATCTTTGTTCCTGTGGGCATGGAAAGCAAAAATCAAAATGAATAATATAAGCATTCCTGATACAGTGCTGGCACTCCTTGCTTTGGGAAAATAAAAACAAATGTTTATGCTGGCTGATTGTAAAATCTACTACTTCCTTTATTCCATCTTGTGCTTTTAAATAGAACACATTAAGCTCACCAGGGGAAGCTGGCTCTGACACAGCACTGCATCCCTCTTCATGAAATGAAAGCAATCTGTCTGGCGAGGACATTGAGGACCAGTAATTTACTACCTCAGCTGTAATTTTAAATGCTCCCCCACTGCAGGGATTGAAGCTTTCTTCCTATAATTATAGTGGAATCAAAAGACTAGCACACTAATGTATTGAGGTACTATACCCACTATTTATAATCGTTGCTTCTCAGCCAATATGTTTTTAATATGACATCCATACAAGGTTGTTGGGATCAATTTTGTCATTTCTTTCTGTTTTTTTTTCTTTGACCTAAAATAATATTATTACTTGAAAATTTAAATATTTGAGAAACTACAACCAAAAAAACAAAAATGCCAGGGAGGTTGAAATAAAATTAATCCCAGTTCCTATTTAGTCTGAGATAGAATAACTCCTTGAGATAGAGACCAAGGATGGAATGTGAAGGACTGCCTGACACAGAAGCAGCCACATTGGAAGAGTCAACTCCACATTCTAGCCTTCTCATTTTAAGTCTCTGATGAGAGCAGCCGCCTTTCTTTGGGAAAATCTCCCGCTCCTCAGTGTCGTGGAGTCAACTGAGGGATGCTACCTGGCGTTTACACACGGTATAAGTTGATCTAACTCCTGTCTAACTTGTCTAAACCACATTTATATGATTATCTCATGGAGCACAACCCTATTCTAGCAATATCCTGTCCAAATACCCAACAACGGAGAAGGTAGCAAGCAACAAGTGATACAGAAGCTGAAGGACATTTGTAGGTCTGCCCAAAGGGTAGTTTGGGTGACTGAGGTCAGGAGACTCTTCTCCTGCCCTCATAGCAGCATTTTTCAATCTATTCTTGCCATCAGACCAAATGGCATCTTCCTTTTTCCTATAGCAATGGGACTACATGGTAAAGCTGGGACTGAGGTGACTGTGGGCAGTAACCTCCATACCCAGGAGCCACACCTTTTGTAGCTTCTGAATTATTCAAGATGAAGCCTGGAGGAAACCTGCAAGAGCTATGCCTATCACTTTCTTATGTTGCAGGTGAGAACACTGCAGCTCAGGAAGTTGGAACGACTTTCCTGCCTGGCACAGCTGGGATGATGATCAGGGCCACCTGATCGCTGTCCTGTTTTCCTTGCATTGCTCTCTAGGAATTGGTTGTGGCCTCTAGCTGCATCTATTTTTTCTCTTTCCTATATAACATTCTGATTGCAGTCATTGAAGAAGTTGCTTTTGCTAGAGATGGGAACAGGGTTTCATTTGGGTTGCTTCTACCCCATAACAGATATAGAGAAGTGGCTCTTTACTGCCTCTCTGCTGTAAAGCATATTGTTATCTGTTTAAGGCAACTAAAGGTTCTGACCTTCTCTGGACTAGTAAAATGCAGTGTTCAGTATTTAGCAACTGCATCCCATCCTGACTCACTTCATCTTTAATTCCTTTCCTATTTGGATTTTTTTTAGTACTCTAATCTTAAGCATGAGATACTCCAAATTTCACTTAAGTTAGCTGATGAAAATTACCACTTTTTCAATACCCACACCGTCACACTTATATATGTTAAATTTTAGAGATTGTCGAGAAGTTCTAAATAATGAAAATCTCTTGAATAGATTGGTGGGAGATTAATTGGCTCAAAATTGCTGAAACTGACTTATTGATCTGATTGGTTTGATGGTAGTTTTCGTAGTTCACAATTTATTCATGCCTGCATGCACCAAATATTTTTAAATAGCCTGCCAGATTATTCTGGAGAGAGAAAAATAACTAAAAATACTATTGTTATCCTTAAGGCACCTCTGGTCTACAAGAGAAGACATTAACATTGCCAGTTTTAATAATAAATATTATATTTATATATATGATATAAGGGAAATATATATAAATATATATATAAATATAAATATATAAATATAAATATATATAAATATATATATATGATATAAGGGAAAATAGATAAAGTTCAGGAAGTTGAAGTAAAGGTGAAAACTACTAGAAATATTGTAAAGGATTCGATGGTAGGTGCAGAAGCATGGATGAAGGAATAAATGTTGAATTCGTGGAACACCTCCCGGCCAAATGGAAGAGAGCAAGTCTTAGGGATGAGAATAAACAGGACTATCACAAGAGATGATGAGCCATTTAGTTTCAATGAAGTGAAGTGTACTTCAAATGGACATGGGCTGAGAACTTGAACATGAGCCTGGGTAGTTTGGATTTTACCAAGGTAGCAAGAAAGACCTGCAGACTTTCTGCTTTGGAAAGTACTTTCAAAGCCATCCAGCCTAACCATCTGTGCTCACATGTGAATCCTATGTGAAATGGTCCTGGCCACAGTCCAAGGTGAAAGATGCTCTGACCCATTCAGCAAACATGCTTCTGTTTGTCTGCAGCAAAACTACTCAAATAGAGCAACAACAGTTTTCAATACAAATATATTTTGACGTCAGTATATATTTGCATAATTTATCAAAAGGTGTACCAATTATTTATATTTCAACTACAATACAGGCATTTTTCAGAACCCATGTACTGCAAATCAGAAGCCAAAATATTGTTGTAAATTTGTATATCCAAACACTGTGATCTCTGTGGGTTAACAAATGGCATATAATCATGTAATCAGGGTGAAAAGTGACAACTTGCAAACATGACAATAATATTAATAATTAACAGGTGGTATACTCTCAAACCACAGAAATTTCAGCTTTCAATGTGTGCATATGTGGTGCTGGACAAGGAACCAGTAGGTACACAGCACTACACACTGAGATCTGTATCCTAATCCTAGTTCCATCACTTACTAGCCATGGGACAGAAATCACTTACTCTCTCTAAGTCTCTATTAGCAAAATAGGACATAGTATCATCTTTTTCATAAATTTGTTGAGGATCAAGCGAGTTAATTGTATTATAAAACATATGGAGCACTGTAAGTCCTCAACAAATGTTAGCAAATATTGCAAGTGGGAGTTGAGGGATCTACAAGCCTATAGTGACTCTCAGGTTCCCGGAGAAGTTGACAGAAGGTGGTGCCGGGTGCCAGAAGTAGTCATGGCAGACTGGGAAGTGGTGAAGGAAACATATAGGAGGCACAACAGAGCACAGAAGAGAAAGTGGTCATTCCAACATGGAGATCAGTGAGTCTTAATAGAGACTGAATTGTGAACAGGTGCGGAAAGTATGATGGGGAGAGAGATAGGCATTCTGGGAAAACAGTAAAGCATACACGAAAGCAGGAGTGCAACTCTGGATGACACATCCAGAGCGAACAGGGGTGTGGCTGGGGAAATACGAGAAAAGTTGGTGGACTTGGTTCTTCCACTGAACTATGCTGATATGTCACCGTTATGTTCTAAGCATCTAGCAGTCAGTCGAACGTTTGGCTCTCAGTATTGAATGAGTTCATCTGTGCAGAGGGGAGAGAGTTCAGATGTGGAAATGCTTCATGTACGCCCTGGATACAGGTGGAGAAGAAGATGTGGGATTTGAGTTTCCTGGGTAGGATGTGGATATGGCTGAATGAAGGATGAAAGCATTCAAGGCGGATGAAGAGTTGAATTAGATACCCATGTTTAAGAGCAATGCACAGAATGAGAGGAGAAAGAAGCTTCAGAGAGACAAGAATGATCAATGGTGTCATGTGTCATATGGGGTCCGACTCAGTGAAGGATGCAAAGAGGCCATTAGCCTCGGCGACACACAGGCCATTGCTCACCTTGGAATGAGTGGTTTCTGCACATTTCCTGTACCATTCATCATACACTTGTTATTGTCTGCATCACTCTATTGTCACTGCCCTGTGCCAGCAGACATGTCCATTGGTGACAGCCGCATCCTAGTCAGTGATGGCTCATGTTAGATGCTTAGCCAATATGTATTTCAAAATATAATAATGAGAAGGAAGCAGTCCTCCCAGGGGAGGGAGGTGTGGACAAGCACACAGGTTGACCCTAGGCAGGAGGGAAGGGACACTCTTTCTCCTAGATCGAAGTCACTGAGCCAATTTCTTTTCTATATTTTTTCCTAGAGGATTATGGCCATTTCAAATAACTAATGTGGAGCAAAGGAAAACTTATCCACAGACAGGTTTTAATAGCTTATCTGGGCAATTTTCTTTCTTGTGAATTTTTTGGTTTATTTAGCTATATATTCACCGAAGGGAACGGCAATGGAGGGAAGCAGAGCTTCGGTCCTGTTTTTTATTATTATTATTATTATTATTATTATTATTATTATATCTGAACAACAAATTGCTTTCTCTAGGCCTCAATTGCTTTATCTGTAAATAGGGAGAGCAATGTTTCATCCACCTTACTAAAGGAAACCCAGTCACATAGTCTCCTGAATTATACTGTGCAGGTAGGGAACTCTTTTTGAAACAGTCATTTAGATTGCACCACAGTCTAAAAAATTGAAAAGGAGGCAAAACACATTAAAAAGGAGGAAAGACACATTAAAAAGAGAAAAGATCAAAGTGCCTTATTTTTTCACCTGAAATGTTCTTATGTTATGTCATATGAGCCACGTATAGACTTACTATAGGAATTCTGTGGATGTTTTATGCAAATAGGTATTTTGCATACATTTGGAACTGAAGAACTGAAATTTGAAGAGATAGGGCTGACCAGTGGAAGGAAAACAAGTAAATCAATTAACCTTTTGTGTCTTTTTTTTTTTCCCTCAAGATACAAACAGCCCCTGGGAAGGAGCCAAGGAAATGTTGCTACAGGCCAAGGAGATAATTGTATGAATTTTCTGTGTGACAGAGAATGGTATCTATTCACTCTAAAACACTAACATTTTTGTTTTTCCCTAAATCTACTTGAAATCATTCATCTTCTAGGCAGTTAAACATTACAGTGAGAAAATTTTCAGCTGCTTTGAAAACAGTAAACTCTCTGCTTTTCCAACAAGACATGCGTTTGAAGGTGGGAATTTGTCACTACCCAATTAAAGAGAAACCTACTAGAGTAAAACAGCCTTTATAGAGAAGGGATAGGGATGAGAGAGAGAGAGAGAGAGAGAGAGAGAGGACACTGCCAGAAAGCTTTGTGAAGAGTGGGGGTTCCGTGGCTGGAAGATCTAGTGAAAACAGGAGGGAGACCACCAAGCTGGGAGGTTTAAAGGGTGTCGGAGTGGGTCCCTTGTAGTGAAGGGAAGAGAGCACGTTTGTGGAGGGCCAGGCTGAGGCATCCTGACTGCACTCTCTGCTGTTCCAGATGTGGACCCTTCCCATGGAGGGGCCCAGCCTTTGTTAAGCCCCAATGAGGAAAATTCTGCACACAGGACCCTGGACAGCTGTTTGTGTCAGAGTCCCTCATTGTGAATGTGCTCATCTAACTTCTAGCTTTTATGGGGTGGATTCAAGGCACCAGAAAGGCAGCCTAAGCCTTCTGATTGACAGCCTGGGAAACCAAAGGCCCTGGAACGCATTTGGCGAGTGGTTATTGCTGCCGCTTCCATGGAAACGCACACAAGATTGGGGGAGACAAGGTAAGGTTTTAAAGACAGCCTTCTTTTTATAACTTCCCCTTACCTTATCCTCTTCCATCTGGCCACCGTTCCCATGGCAACCGGATCAGAAAGGCCATCATCTGTGAGAACTATGATTTGCACAGTGGATTTATCAAGGGTGAGGCAATACCTGGCACATCCAGGGGAGGCAGAAGTATCCTTCCCAACCACACACCTCTGAGTCATCTGGAGGGTGACCGGATGGAATCCAACAGAAAGTTCCAGGAGGTCATGTGCCAGACCTGGGCATTCATGAATGTATGCAGTCACTTTAAATTCATGCGTGTAGGACGACATACAATCCACAGTAATTTCCTTCCTTAACAATCAGACACAAAAATGCTGGGTCACCCGTGGGTTGAAAAATGCATGGGCTGCCTGTGGGTTAATCTGGGGAAAATCCGAGTAGCTTCTCCCAGGATACTCACTGAGGACATGAGTTAGTAACCTAACACATCTTTTTGCCACATGAAAGTGAGCCACTCTTTGGGGGCAGCTTTGCCTCTCATTCACCAGCTGTGTAAGCCTGGGGCAATACAACTTTTGCAAACCTTGGTTTTCTCCTTTGATCAATGGAGCTAATGCTCCTTATTTACTGTATAGGGCTATTACACTGATCACAGGATGATGTACTTGAAGACAATGGAAAGTAGCAGACAAACAGAAACAGACAGGAACCAGAATAAAGTGTCGCCCTGAGCAGTTCTTTCAGATGACAGATATAATGTTTAGTTGCCATGGATTATCTTTGCTATGAATTTCCTTGACTTATATGGAGACTAAATCTATATGTCACTTTATGCTATCTTTAAATCCAATTTGGGAGCTATACTGTGAGCCACAGATGTGTTGGAAAATCCTGTGGCAGGTATGACTTTCTCCCCAGAACACTTCATGTAGGTACACAGCATTTTTTATACTCCTTGTTGTGGTGGAGGTGGGTAGTAGGCTTATGCTCTGCAAATCATCTCAGGGAAGATTTTCTCTATAAGAAAGATTTAAAACTGTATTTATGAAATGCATGAAGATCATATACCTTAAATAAAAGGTTTCTAGGTGAAAAAAAGAGAAAGAATCAAAGCATATATGTAAATCATTAAAAAGTTGTCTGTTGGGATTTCAGTTATCCCAAGTGAACTCTCCCATTTTGTGTCTGCACTGAGTTTCTCTGTTGTTAAGTGAAGAATCTCTGTTCAGCCTGAAAACCTTTGAGCCTGTGAGTAAAGGTTCCAGGGTGCAGATGAATAGGATGAGTGCTGCTCTTACAGGTCTACACTCCCGTCATATTTGAGATTTGCTGACCCTTTCCAGCCCCAGATGTTGGGCAATGCTGTGTAAAATGCATATCATTTAATTGTAACCTTATTTCTTATATTCTCAGCAAAACTCTGAGATAAATAGACAACACAGTTGAAACCCAGGAAGGAGCTTTGGACTGGGATGGTGCTTTTATTTTTTATCCTGGCTTTGACATTGGGTGTGAAGAGTTCAATGCCTGAATGTAAGTAGGGTTATGAGAGTCCCCCTCTTGTATAGTCTATGCTTTCTTAGTCTCTACCTTTACATAACTTGATATCCTGGATCCAATTATTAGATTTGGAGGTGAAATGTCCTTTCTCTGTGCAGTTGTTTGAAACTTGGTTTGTTTGAAAGATGGTTGTTTGAAACTTCTGGCTTCTCCATAGGATAGTGAGCATTGTCACCAACTGTTGGCTGTCAGACGAAAAAATGGGACCACTGTGAAGAGGAGGTGGCCTTCAAAGTGATGGGTCTTATACCGAGGGATTCAACAGCCTGTAGACCTGTTCCCCAGGGAGATACCAGTAGTCCAGACACAGTACCTGAGGTGGGGATTAGTAGCATGGATCTGGGGAACTCATTTAATGAGTGGGACCGCAGTGGTTCTGGGAAGGCACAGCCATTTGCTGTGGGTGCAGTCTGTCAGCCCATGATGTCCTGTCTGGGTTGACCAGGCTTCTAGCTGGGGTAAAAGAGCCAATTCTTACATCATGAGTAAGTCAGGAGCCTAGGAGCTCCTTCAGTTCTGGGTAAAGGCCTAGAGTATACATCAGGACCAAAGCAAGCTACATGCCATGTGGACCCCAGGAGCCCCAGGAGGAAGACCTCATGTTGCATAGTTTTGCTGAGTCCCTGGAAGTAATGATTCATCTGTGAAAAATGGCTTAAGAGATTCTTTTCAGATTCTCTTTCCCATGCATGCATGGTCAAGCTTTACATGGGCTCAGAGCCTGGACGGAAGACAGAGATGACAAATTTCAGTACAGCAGCTGGAAGGAACAGGATAGGAATAGGAAGGAATAGGATGGAACTTATAGCCTAGGTTTTGACAAAACCTTATTCTTAAGAGGGAACACAGCACAGTATGCTGGAAGGAGCACTAAATCCAAGGTTTATTTCTCATAAACTGCAGGTAGAACGTGGGTAGAAAGAGGGAAGAACACACTACAGAGGGGGAAAGAGTGAGAAGAGGAAGCTCCAACATATAACTGTAGCCAATAATGTCAGACAGTAGGTCAATTTGCTTACTTGAGGGGTGCATTTCGCAATTGATTTCTGCTCATCAGAGCTGAGAACAATAATTTACAGGGAAGAATATTTAAAAGACATGCAGTTCATTCATTTGTATAGATATGGTTCAGCTTTTCTTTCAATAGTAAGACAAATCATCAGGGAACTGCACACTTAAACAAGGTTTTTTTTTTTTTTCCTGTATAGAAATGCTTTCATTACATTGCATTTTAGATTATTCTCTCAGTTTATGTATGGAAGAAATTCAAGAAGCTATCTTTAGAAATACTTCATGCACTAGCAATAGAAGCAAACTCCTTCAACATGCTAAAAACCGTATACGAAAAATCAACAGCTGACATCACACCGAATGTTGAAAGATGTGCAGCTTTTCTTCTTGGGTCAAGAACAAAACAAGGAAGCCTGTTTTTGCCACTTCTATCCAATGCAACACTGAACATCTTAACAAGAACAAATAGGTAAGAAAAAAGAAACAAGAGGCATTCAAATTAGAAAGGAAGAAGTAAAACTATCTATGATCATAGAAGACATATGTAGAAAGCCATTAAGGATAGATTCTCCTGGAAAGACACCCGATGGAGTTAATAAATACATTTAGCAATGCTATGGGATATAAAGTCAACATACAAAATCAGTTGCATTTCCACACAACGAGGTATGGAATCAATGATTCCATAAAATGAAGAAATTAAAAAAATCAATTTATAATCTCACCTGAAAATATAAAATACTTAGAAATAAACTTAACTGAGGAGGTAGAAGACTTACATTGAAAACTACAGAACATTGCTGAAAAATAATGAAGACACAAATAAATGAATAGACACTCCAGGTTCATGGATTGTAAGACTTACTGTAGTGAAGATTATTTATCACCCAGAGCCATCCAGAGATTCCCTGCAGTTCCAGTCAAAATTCCTGACATTCTTTTTCTATATGAGTAGAAAAATCCAACCTAAAATTTATGTGGATTCTCAAAGGTTTTAAAATAACCAAAAGAGGGGTTGATACTGTGGTGTAGAGGGTAAAGCTGCTGCCTGCAGTGCCAGCATTCTATATGAGCGCTGGTTCGAGCCTTGGCTACTCCACTTCAGATCCAGCTCCTTACTAATGTACCTGGGAAAGCAGCAGAAGATGGCCTAAGTGCTTAGGTCCCTGCACCCACGTGGGAGACCTGGAAGAAGCTCCAGACTCCTGGCTTCCAATCCGCCCCACTCCGACCATTGTGGCCATTTGGGGAGTGAACTAGTGGATGGAAGATCTCTCTCTGCCCCTGCCTTTCTGAAACTCTGCCTTTCAAATAAATAAATAAATCTCAAAAAATCTTAAAGAATAAAAAAAACAAAAGTGGCTGGCGCCGAGGCTCAATAGGCTAGTCCTCCACCTAGTGGTGCCGGCACACCGGGTTCTAGTCCCCATCGGGGCGCCGGATTCTGTCCCGGTTGCCCCTCTTCCAGGCCAGCTCTCTGCTATGGCCCGGGAGTGCAGTGGAGGATGGCCCAAGTACTTGGGCCCTGCACCCCGTGGGAGACCAGGAGAAGCACCTGGCTCCTGCCATCAGATCAGTGCAGTGTGCCGGCTGCAGCGCACTGGCCGCGGCGGCCATTGGAGGGTGAACCAATGGCAAAGGAAGACCTTTCTCTCTGTCTCTCTCTCTCACTGTCCACTCTGCCTGTAAAAAAAAAGTTGGGGAAGTCATACTTTCTGATTTAAAAATTTGCTTTACTACACAAGCTAGAAAGTAAATCAGGGGCCGGCACTTTTGTCTAATGGGTAAAGCTGCCACTTGCAGTGCTGGCATCCCATATGGGCACTACTGCACTCCTGATCCAGCTCTCTGCTATGGCCTAGGAAAACAATCAGGATGGCCTAAGTGCTTGGGCCCCTGCACCTACGTGGGAGACCCAGAAGAAGCTCCTGTCTCCTGGCTTTGGATCAGCTCAGCTTTGGCCATTATGGCCATTTGGGGAGTGATTCATTAGATGGAAGACTTTTCTCTCTCTGCCTCTCTATAACTCTGCCTTTGAAATAAATAAGTAAATAAATAAATAAATAAATATTTTTTTTAAAAAAGAACTACAAATCAACAACATATAAGAAAACAACCCAAGTCAACAATATACTATGTAGTTGAATAGACATTTATCCAAAGAGGATACACAAATAGCCATTAAACACATTAAAAGTGCTTAACATTACTAATTATTGGAGAAATAAATAATAAAAACTATGATATAGCCCTTCCCACATATTAGTATGGCTATTATTAAGATAAAACAAAGTAAAATGAAATAAAATATTTTCTCCATTTGTGAAGATGTGGAGAAATTGCAATTCTCGTGAACTGTATAAGAATGTAAGATAGTACAGCCATTGTGGAAAGCAGTATGGCAGCTCCTCAAAAAAATAAACATAGAGACCGTATAATGCAGAAATTCCATTGCTGTGTATACATTAAAAATATTGAAAAGAGGAACTGAACAGATATTTAAACACCAATTTATGTAGCAATGCTATTCATAGTAACCAAAAAGTAGAAATAACTCACCTCTCCATTAATAAGTGAATGGATAACTAAAATTTGGGATACACATGCCATAGAATATGTCAGGTTTTAATGCTATAACATGAGTGCACCTTGAAGACATTGTGTTAAATGAAATAAGCCAGTCACAAAAAGGAAAAGTATGCAATTTCACTTAGAAGCAATTACTACAGTAGTTAAATTACATACAAAAAATAAAACAGTGGTTTATAGAGGGTAAGATAGGAGAATGAGGAGTTTCTGTTTATTTGTACAGAATTTCAAGTTGGAAGATGAAAGTTTCCATGGGGATGGCTGTACCATAATGAGAATTTTCAACTAAATTGCACAACTAAAAATGGTAAATTTTGTGTTCTGAGTATTTTATTATAATAAATAAGAATGGTTAAATGTACACACAACTGAGCTATCTAATAATATTCTTGCTACATGAACTCAAGGAAGGTGTGGGGACTTTTGTCCTCTGTCATTATCATCTACATGGAAACTCACACCAAAGCTTTCTTGTCTGTGTTCTGAGTTTCATTGGAGGGACTAGTCTACTGTGTTCCCTAAAGCAAGTCCAGAAAATCGGAAAATGGTCAAGTTTTCTTTTACAGTTGACTTTTTTTTTTTTTGACAGGCAGTTAGACAGTGAGAGAGAGAGATGGAGAGAAAGGTCTTCCTTCCATCGGTTCACCCCCCAAATGGCCACTATGGCTGGCGTGCTGCGCCGATCTGAAGCCAGGAGCCAGGTGCTTCCTCCTGGTCTCTCATGTGGGTGCAGGGCCCAAGTACTTGGGCCATCCTCCACTGTCTTCTTGGGCCACAGCAGAGAGCTGGACTGGAAGAGGAGCAACCGGGACAGAACTGGCGCCCCAACTGGGACTAGAACCCAGAGTGCCAGCGCCACAGGTGGAGGAATAGCCTAGTGAGCCATGGCACTGGCCTACAGTTCAACTTTAAGGCAGTTCAGAGCTAAGTTTCTAAGTTTCTAGTTCCATTTATGAATTGCATATGTATGTGTTCTAACTTGCCTATGATATTTTATTCCTCTTTTATTCTGTTTCTGGGCATGATTTTTCATGTGTTTCTTTTTCAATTTTGTTACATTAGGAACATAACTGGTATCACTGTTGTGAACTATAGTGGGGTAGTTGTTAATAACAAAGTGATCATTATAACTAATTACTGAGCTAGAGTAGAACTTTTTACTTCTTTCATTTTTTTTTCCCTAAAATCCTCATGGTTGAAATTATAAAGTTAAATGATACTCCCATGTTCAACAGGGATCACATTTCAGTTAATTTTCAACACTTAAGAATAACTGGGAATGGGAGAGGGAAGAGATGTATAATTTGGGACATGCTCAGGCTGACTTGCCCCAAGTGGTGGAGTTGGAAGCATACCAGGGGATTCCAATTCAATCCCATCGAGGTGGCACTGTTCCAGGTGATCAATTTCAGTTCACAGTTGGTCATGGTGGAGGGACTGGGAGTCAAAGGGAGCACATAGACAAGTCTAGTACCTGCTAACACTAACCGATGGAATAAATAAAGGGGAGAGTGATCCAACATGGGAAGTGAGATACTCAGCAGACTCATAGAATGGCAGATGTCCTAAATAGCACTCTGGCCTCAGAATCAGCCCTAAAGGCATTCGGATCTGGCTGAAAAGCCCATGAGAGTATTTCAGGCATGGAAAGCCAAGACACTCTGGCAAAAGATCTCTGTGAGTGAGATCCCAGTGGAAAGAACAGGTCATCAAAGAAGGAGGTACCTTTCTCTGAAGGGAGGAGAGAACCTCCACTTTGACTATGACCTTGTCTAAACAAGATAAGAGTCGGAGAACTCAGAGGGCTTCCATAGCCTTGGAAACTCATGACTGGAGCATAGGGAGATTACTGATGCCATAGACAGGAGTGTCAATTGGTAAAGTCAACAACAGGAGTCACTGTGCACTTACTCCTCATGTAGGATCTCTATCCTTAATGTGCTGTACATGGAGATTTAATGCTATAACGAGTACTCAAACAATATATTTCACTTTGTGTTTCTATGGGGGTGCAAACTGTTGAAATCCTTACTTAATGCATACTAAACTGATCCTCTGTAAAAAAAAAAAAAGAAATTATCAATTCCCAACTTGACTCTCACTGGGATTAAACATGACAATAGGTCTGCTCTGATTTCATCATCATTTAAAAAAAATCATCTATTATTTTTCACTTTATGTTTCTGTGTGGGAGCAAACTGTTGAAATCCATACTTAATGTATACTAAGCTGATCTTCTGTATATTAAGATAATCAAAAATGAATCTTGATGTGAATGGAAGGGGAGAGGGAGTGGGAAAGGGGAGGGTTGTGGGTGGGAGGGACGGTATGGGGGGGAAGCCATTGTAATCCATAAGTCGTACTTTGGAAATTTATATTCATTAAATAAAAGTTAAAAAAAGAGTAAAAAAAAAAAGTTAAATGATACTCAAAATAAAAGCTAAAAATAACTTGTAAATTTTAAAGTGGCATATACCAATGCTCTTTTCTACTTCAGCAACAAACGTATTTTACCAGCCATTGCTCTCTGATGCTCTTACAGGTCTTTCAGAATCTATACAACCCCATTACTGAAACTACATGATTCTAATGGTGTAATAATTTGGAGCATCCTGAATAGCAACTTTACAATTTGGCACTAATTCCAAGAAAATTTTATAGTGATTTTTGTCCTAGCCATACAAATGTATACAGAAAGCAGTATTTTGCTCTCTAGAGAGAAAATAATTTCCAACAGCATTTTGCTAGAGAAGAAATAAAGATCTTTGTGGAAAATCCAGAAACCTCTTTGTTCTTTTTATACCAGGATATTATTTTTCTGATTTCTCAATAGTGCTGTTTACATGACCATACCCAGAAAGTCTGCTGGATCTTATTGGAGTCCAAGAAAACTTTCTAATACTGTCATGCATTCTTTCTCACGTGGAGTGAACCAAATACTAAAAACAAATGAAGAGCAACAAAGCAGTCCTAGAATTGGCTGAGTCTGGTTTCATTGTTTTGACTTGTCAGTGATTCTCTACTACCTTTTTGTTTTCACTGATGTTCAAGAGTCAGCTGTGCCCTGTGATACTGTCTTTTTTTTAATAGACATTTACAAGTTTGAAAGATGGTGAATACAGGGATGATTACAATATGTCGTTTAATCATGTTAGAAAGTTGAACCGGTTCAACTTTCAAAGTATTTACAAATCAATAGTGTTAGAAGTACCCCTCCAGTTTCAAATATGACATGGAGGTAACTTAAATGAAAACATCCTTTCTTATTCCACTGTGTGCAGGGAGATTTTTCTTTTACTGAATGAAAGAGTCAGCATCTCATTTATTAACAATGCAGATACACATCAAAGCTACTATTGAATCTGTCTCTCCCCATTTATTTTGCCTTCCTATTTCTACACCCTATATTTCTTGTTTAACAAATTGTTCTTGATGTGACGTATTCACAATAAGCCCATAAGCACAACTGAAACACAATTTCCTGCTCGCTTCAGTCAAAATACATTAATCCTCTCTATATTTCCCAGGACAATACTATCTCTCATGTGCAGACTTTATTTCTCTCATTTGGCTGCAAAGGAGAAAAATCCTTGAAAATTGGTTTGAAAAATGACACACAAAAAGTCAGGGCTAAAATTCCTTGTGCACACAATTTAAATAGCCTGATTTTCATGATGCATCATCAAGTTAAACACATGTGATAGAAATTAAGAATGAAAAAGCATCACACAACTGAAGGCAACTGTGTCAATGCAACCATGTTGGCTACCTTCCATCAATCAAAGGCAGTGTTGGAGCCACATCACCCTTAGACTTCCCCTTTTTTCAGCTCTCCAAGTGCTATCTCCTTGAAAACTTAGAACTGTTTTAAGGAATAGGATGGAAGCAAATGAAATTTAGTCTCCTGAATACTCATTTGGTAGTGAAATGCTTAGCACAGCTAAAAATAATTTACCTTGATATGTAGGTAGATATATGTTTATAGGAAGTAGGTGCAGATATTGTGTGTAGGGAATAGGAGTATATATACATACATATGTAAGAGAGTTGGTATGTATGTTAGCAGATATGTATGTGTGTAGGTAGATATGTAGGCACTTATGCATGTAAGCATATAGTTATGTGTATATGTAGGTATGTAGATAAATATGTATATAGGTTGTTGTATAGATATGTAAACACATTTATACATAGGTAGATACACATATAGAAATGTATACAAATATGTATGTAGTATGTATGTATGTAGGTATATAGGAATTAACATCTGTAGGTATATAAGAGGTGTGTAAGTACACAAGTAGTTAGGTATATAGATTCATATGTGGGCACATGTGTGGAGGTATGTATGTAGATAAAAACATTAGGTACATGTTTAGGTGTGTATGTAGGTTTTTGGCACATATGTACATATGTAGGTAGGTACATGTGAAGGTACTTTAAGTGTTTGTGGAGGGGCCAGGGTTGTGGTGTAGTCAGTAAAGTTGTCACCAGTGATGCTGGAATCCCAAGTGGACACCAGTTCATGTCCCTGCTGCTCCAGTTCTGATTCAGCTCCCGGTTAATGCACCGGGAAGGCAGCAGAGGACGGCCCAAGTGTTTCGGTCTCTGCCACCCACATGGGAGCCCTGAATGCAGCTCTTTGCTCCTGGCTGGCCCAGTCCTGACCATACCAGTCATCTGGGGAGTGAACCAGGGGATGGAAGATAACTCTCTCTCTCTCTCTCTCTCTCTGTAACTCTCTGAAATAAATACATCTTAAAAAAGTTTGTGGAGAAGTGAAATTAAAAGAAAGCTTATTTTATTGAAAGGCTTTAAAACCTTTGCAAAAATTTTTCATAATGTGGTTCTCAGGAATTTCTGAAGATTCTTCCTATGACTTAATTTCAGAAATTTTACATCAAAATAAATTAGCCTTTTAATTTAATATTCTATGCTTTTTGAAATTTTATATGTATGTATATAGTCATGTGCATATATAGATATATAAGTGCACATGTAGTACATACATGGGTATGTAGGTGGATTGTAAGTGTACATGTGGGTAGTTTGTAGGGAACTACATAGGTACATATGTAGGTACACACACATATGTGATATATATATAGGCTTGGAAGTAGGTATCTCTGTAGGTGTATACACGTGTGGCATGCAGGTAGGTTTGTACATAGCTATGAAGCCCCGTGTGCCAGTACCTACTAACGCCTGTCATACCCAGTTCCTAGCCACTGCCTGCTTTGCAGGGAGGGCCAGAGGAGTACATCAAGTGTCCCAGGCCTTGCCAGCTGTCGTTGATTACCAGCCTCATCTGATCCACAAGGCTGAAACACTAACTTGTTCATTGCCGCCCTGTCACCTTGTCGTGACACATGCTCTGATGGGATGGGATAATAATGCTCCATCTTACGGTGAAGGCTTCAGCTTTCACAGAATTGTTTGATGTGAGGATAAAGGTGGCAATGAATCTTCTTTGTTCTTCCCTCAGTCTCACCCTCCTTGCATATATTGGGCAATATATGCACTGGGACCTGTACCAATTCAAATTCAGACTTTCAGTGTGATACTAATCGACAAACTGTTGGCCTTGGCTTGGAGTGCTCAAGTTTCATCCAGTGAAAAATAAAATATACGACTTTCCCTCCCTCTTCTGGCTGCATCATCGGATTTCAGCAATTGAGTGTCTGAGAAGGACTGGCAGGGAATTAAAATCTATTTCAGCTGGTGAAAACCCTGAGGCGCTGTATTTTTGGTACATGCAAGGCCTTAGTTAAAGGAGGAGAATCAGAGTTCCTAGAGGTGCCACATCAGCTGCCCATCTATCCCCAAGTTTTGTCATTGAGCCAATTATCTCAAGCCGTAGCTGTAAAGCTTGTCAGAAAAAGAACAATTAAAAAGTGTATGTGTGTGTACGCATGTGTGTGCATATGCATGTTCATGAAACACTCATACGTGTTTTATTAGAGCTTTCGAGATGGAAAACGTGACACATATCTTATGTGTTTGAGATATGATATGTAGAGCTCTAGTTATTGCATTATTCAGTCCCAGATCATTAATATATTGGTAACTCTAGATAAATAATTAAGCGTATTATCTTGGAAGTTGTACAATGCAGATAAAAAAATCTGAAAATTTGAGTACAGGGGATTGAAAACACAAATTTGACAGTGTCTGACTAGAGTTAGGAGAATTGGATTTTAACACAAAACAGCTTTGACTACAGATTAAGCAGTGAAGACAGTTTTTATACAACAACATTCTATTGTATTTTTTCTTGGTCTCTGTTTTTTTTTTTTTTTTTTTTGGTAGTTATGTGTATACTAGCATCACTATGGACCTCAAGGAAAAGTAGCAGGGCAAAAGTGATGATGCATGGCCGTCAACAAATATTCTGCCTCAAAATTTTGAATGACAAGTTTTGGTGGGGACCAAGATCACCTCCATATCAGTATTGCCATGTGGAAATGTGGCTCCAGGACTAAGAGATGTTTCAAGAGAACTCAGACATATAAATTTGAATGTGAGAGAGACTGCCTAATTTAAAATGTCAATGATATAGCTACCATTATTAAAATTCAGATATAAAATATATGTGTATTTGTTTTGGGCTTGGAAGAGACTAGGAGAGAACACACAGAATTTTTCCTTAGTTTCTAATTGATTGGAATTTGTATGGCTCCCAGTCCTCATTCTGTACCAAAATCATCTGCAGAAGCTTTAGAAAAAGACAGAGGTTTTACCCCCTAGCCCAGGAGATTCATTGAGTCGACAGAGTATATGTCATTGGAACTCCTAGACACCTAGGAAAGGCCGATTTCAGCCCTCATTCCCCTTGGTCAGGGTCTTCAGTAGCAAACTTGAAAATCAAAGTTGGTAACTGCATGGAGCCCAGGCAAAGGAGTAGAAAAGTTCTCATTTGTTTCTGATGCAATGTATGGATTGGGAGCCCTTATAACATTTACATTGCTTGAGCTTTTGTTTATAAATTATTACAAACAAGCAAAAAAATACCCAACAAGTAAAGCCTAAATAAGCATTCTGTGTGCACATATGCATACTCATTAAAAAACAACATAATGTGGCAAGGCAAACCCTCCCTGGTACAAATCCACAGGAACCACACCTAGTGTAGTTCAGCAACTGGGTCTTTTTGCATTTGTCAGGGGCAAACAGACGAAGTGCCCCATTAGTGAGAGAAGCAAAGTTCATGCTTGATGATGACTCTGCCCTGACTTCCTCCAGGTTCTGAGCTCTCATCTAAACACTGGAACCTCACAGTTCATTTTGGATGAGGGGTTGGATAGGGTGAAGGTCACAGGACACCACTTAATTCTAAAACACAATCTGATTTATTCCTAAAACATTATCAACCCAAAAAGAATGTATATAACCCGCAATGGATGTGGTTGAGGGAAAAAGTTTCAGATAGTATTGAATGTGTAAAAAAGATGTTTCTTTTATAGTTCATGTTCACAGGCTCATGTGCACCAATGATACATTCACGTTTCTGCAGAACTCAAGAATGATCAGAAAAACAAATGGGTAGCAATGAATCCTCTTCCACTGTGAATTAAAAGGAATTGCCCTTGGCAAGGTAGGAGAGTTCAATATGATTCCCGAGAGGTGTGAGGGAGAAAAAGCCCGGATGGACAGGAATGAATGGGATTCAGGAAAGGCTATAGAATCTTTCCATGTACTAATTTGAATGTTAATAGGCCAGCTCCTTATTTTTCAAAAATCGCAGAAATTTCTAGAGAAGGTCATGGATCTGTTGTTAGGCTTGCTTTGTGAAGGCTTTCCATATAAAAGATCTATTCTACTATTTTTATATATACTAAAATCTCAAATGTATTTCTACTTCATAACTTATAGGCTTTTGAGGTGAGTAATTTTGAGCTAAGTAATTTCTTTGAAAAAATATAGGCATATCTCTGATTTGGTGAAAAAAAAAAGTACAAAAATCCTGCAGTTAGGACTGCCTTTTTAATCATATTCAAAAATGATCCACAGCAAAATGAAAATGGTAATATTTGTTCATACCACATGACTGGGTCTGGGTAGCCAATGACCTGTATCTGGGTTGCTAGAGTGTGATGTATTACAGTTCCTAGAATTTGCTGCAGGCAGAAATCTTAATTAAGGCCTTTCCTAAAGAGTGACCTTCAGGGAGTACATTACTGAATTGATGTAAAAATAGACAAATGCCCAAATGGTGCTAGTGAAATGGTGGGAGCACATTGGATATACGTTTCATATCATAGATTATGTTCTCAATGATATTGGTCAGGTTGTGGGACTCCTTCAATGATCAATCAGCCTTACTCTCCAGCAAAGAATATTTTAATATTAGGGAGAGACAGAAGAGATTTATTCCTTTATTTTTTTAGTGAATGCACGTCCTATTGCTTACATTCAAATATTCTGTGTCTCATTGCGTAGATGTTTATCTATAAATTCATGGCTTGCACGGGCTCTGTGAAGGATGATATTCCCTGAGCCATTTCTTCTGCTAACCAGACATATATTTATCTGCATTTCCTTAGGTGGAAAACTCTGTAACACATGGTTAGTTCTTGAGGATACTGTCTGGCTGGGCCCATTTTTACAAGGGGATGATTCCTCTTAGCAAACTGGGACGAGACAGGATGACCTTCTTAAGCGGTCAGAGAGACTTGATCATTCCGTTTTTGCCCCCTCATTTGAGAGACATCAGAGACATCCTCTACTGAGGTAAAGCTGGATTGCTGTACTTCAAGGTACCCAGACTTCTGGCCGGGGCCTGTCAGTGAAACTATGTGGCTTAAGTCGGTCTGCTGTATTTCCTTCAAATTTCTTGGGGCTGTGTGAAATACTACGGCCAAATGTTTCTCAATCTGCTCATCCCGTGGCCAAAATTATTCCTTGATATTTTAACTCTTTGACCGGCTTCTCATTTATCCACAGCCTCTCACGGATTCATCTGACCTTGCCTCTAGGCAGGGGATGATCATGTATTTCTGAGAGTTTCTGCACACTGGGCTTCCACAACCCCTCCCGAGCTGTTTGTACACAAATCCACCATTCACCTTTCTCAGCATCCTCCAATCTAGCACCTTTCTGTGATTCTGGAGAAACACACGTCTTTACTGACTCAGCTTAATGTGTTTGCCCAGGTGTAATAAATCCACAGATTTAAATTCTCCTATTTGCATTAGCAGAGGGAAGACAAGGATGCCAATCAATCTTAGAATTTTTCCAAACTACAAAGAAAACCATAAAGATGGAAAATGCTTTTGAATAATAATCCTTAGGTTAGGGAAAATCCTCAATTATTTCAATCTGCCTTGTCTCTAAACAAGAGCAACTCTAAAATTCCTAACCAGCACCCACTCCATAAAATCCCAGAATAAGACTATTTAGGGGCAAAGTGATTATAACAAAATTGTAGTATGGGGGAAAAAAAAAAACAAACCCTGGCTGATTTCAGACTTCAGCATGTAAAGATAAAAGACACTGGGGCCGGTGCCTGTGGTGTAGTGGGTTAACACCCTGGCCTGAAGTGCGAGCATCCCATGTGGGTGCCGGTTCAAGACCTGGCTGCTCCACTTCCGATCCAACTCTCTGCTATGGCCTGGGAAAGCAGTAGAAGATGCCCCTGCATCCATACGAGAGACCCAGAAGAAACTCCTGACTCTTGGCTTCTGATTGGTGCAGCTCCGGCTATTGTGGCCAACTGAGGAGTGAACCAGTGGATGGAAGACCTCTCTCTCTCTCTGCCTCTCCTCTCTCTGCGAAACTCTGACTTTCAAATAAATAAAAATATTTAAAGAAAAAAAGATAAAAGGCACTAATCCAGTTATAAGCATTCCTTGAGCAAGGCATCTGGTGAGACTGAATGAGAGGGAGAGAAGTATGGGATATCTACATTTTATTTATTTATTTATTTACTTATTTATACCATACACAGTCATATAATGAGGGCATAGGTAATGCAAGCTGCTACTACACATGCAGATAACTGAGACGTCATCATCTTTGCTGTCCAACAATCAAATGAGGAGAAATTCGCTGGCTGTACGGTAATTAAGTCCATGCAAAGTACTGTCATCAGGACATAGCAAAGAGCTAGGGAGCCTATGTGAATAGCTATTTCTAAAATTGTCATTAGGAAGACTTTACCCAGGCTACCCCATGGGAAAGTCCCTAGAGAAATATTGTGTCACTTTGCACTGCAATAATATATCAGCAGTAGCAGGCAACAGTATACCACAAATTATACGGAAATGATAAGAGCAGTAGGTTAAATGTTGAAATCATCTTGCATCTTTGAGTACCTTATTGTTTAGAAGGCAAGTTCAATTACAAGGGCACTTCTAAAAGTTCATGGAGAAATCGAATTGAAAGATAACTTTATTTAGGTGCAAAACAATTTTGAAATCCATGTATAGTTTTTTCATAACATAAATTTACATGAACTTTTTAAAAACTGTATACATAGATTCAAATATTTTTGTATCAAGTAAATTTATCTTTTAACTCTATTTACTACAAACATTAACTTACTCTCATATATTAGTTCAAATGATTTATATAGAAATTAGCTGACGTAGCTATTTTTTTAAATAAGTGCTTGAAGGCCTAATATAACCCAAATCAAATTAAGGCAAGAAAGAGCTGATCTTGGCTCTGTTTCTGAAGCCAATACCCTCTTCATCTTGTGGACTTCACAAGTCAGCAGATAGGATGGTGAATTTAAAACTAAAAGGTGTGCAATGATTAAGAAATGGGAACTTGACGCTAAATTATGACAGAAGGTTTAGTATCCGTTGGAAATAATGAAAAAGCAAGTGAATAAAGTGATTTCTTTCTATGGTCTTACAACTTTGCAATCTCTTTTTAGGAACCATTTTAAATTCTTTTGGTTTAATTGAAGTTTTATAATCCCATTTACAACCAGCTTCCTTGCACCTACAGAATGTGTCATTGCCCTTGAATTGTAGAGAAAATCCCAATAACAAGTCAAAAAAGGAAAGGAGTTCAGCAGTATATTCTCAAGGGACGGACACCAATTCATTCTATTACCTCAGTGGTCATTCTGCCTGAAAATTAACAGGACTCATTAGTGAGGTATCCCAAACCAAGGTACACCATTCCGCAGAAAATGAAAACGAAATGAACAAAAGTAGATTGAGTGAACTCCAAAACCCTTAGAAAATCCCACCCTGGGCCATGTTTGATAGTGACCGTGTGGTGTTGTATGTTTATCCCTACGTATCCACACACCATCCTGTAACAGTGACAAGCTTGCTTGTAATTCAGGAAAAAAAGAAAAAGAAACTAGAGTCACAAGCTGGTTTTCATACTCAGCCTTTGTGATTCACGGCTGAGTGCTTGCCTCTGCGAGTCTCAGTAAAAACTAGATCACACTCCCCCTGCTTGTCCAACTGGAATGCTGTAAAAATCTAAGCAGCTAAAAGATGAGAAAAACCCTAACCTGTAAAATGTACAAAGTAAGGCCTACTGTCATCTCTCTTGGCCATTGTTAATTGTTGATAAGTAACTGGTGATACAAGCTTCATTCATTCATTCTGTATTTTTTTTGTCAAGTCTCTGCTTTATTTCAGGGAGTTAGGTAGAGAATGAGAGAAGTTTATAGATAAGTGGCACAACATAGTGAAACATCTGGCAAATAATTAAATGAATAAGATATGCACACACGGAGTCCACATTGTAGTGCAGCAGGTTAAGCTGCTGCCTAGACACCAGCATCGCATATGGGTGCCGGTTTGGGTCCTGTTGCACCATTCCCATCCCACTCCCTGCTAATGGCCTGGGAAAAGTAGTGGAAGATGGCCCAAGTGTTTGGGTCCTTGCCACACACATGGGAGACCCAGAAGAAGCTCCTGGCTTTGGCCTGGCCCAGCTCTGGCTGTTGTAGCCATCTGGGGAGTGAACCAGCAGATGGAAGTTCTCTGTCTCCTGAGCTCTCAGCCCCACCCTATAATAACTTTGACTTTCAAATAAATAAATAAATCCAAAAAAAAAAAAAAAAAGATGCAAGACCTGACAGGCCACAAGCACCTTTGTATGGTTATGTGGTATGAAATTTCAGTTTCTATTCAACAGATTTAGAATTTTTTTAAAAGATTTTATTTATTTGAGAGGTAGAGTTACAGACAGTGAGACAAAGAGACAGAGACAGAGAAAGATATTCCTTCTGTTGGTTCACTCCCCAGATGGCCGGAATAGCCGGAGCTGCGCCACTCCAAAGCCAAGAGCCAGGAGCTTCCTCCAGGTCCCCAACATGGGTGTAGGGGCCCAAGCACTTGGGCTATCTTCCACTGCTTTCCCAGGCCACAGCAGAGAGCTGGATTGGAAGAGGAGCAGCCGGGACTAGAATCAGCGCCCATATGGGATGCTGGCATGGTAGGCGGAGGATTAACCTACTGTGCCATGGTGCCGGCCCCAGATTTAGAAATATTTTATCAGAACTTTTAAACTATGCAGTAGTAACTGTCTAATGCCTTTCTTGGCTAAGTACATGGTGAAATTTTCTCCCAGTTAAACAACAAAATCAAGGTCTAACTTTTTGGCAACATGAATTGTAGTAAGATATTATTCTCTCTGATAAGGGGCATATTTATGGTCTTACCCTTAATGTGCAAGATAGAAATAACCACACATCACAGAATCCTGGTATTACTGTGCTAGGCAGAGTATAAGTGATAGTCTTATGCTTAGTATCTAGTAAATAATAGATAAGAGTAATCCATTCCCATAGTTTGTCACTCAAGACACCAATTTTAGGTATTCAGTAGGAAAGTTAGAAAAAAATAGGAATGAATATTAAATACATTTTTTATTTTAATTTTTATCCTCTTATAAGGAGACTTTAAAGTCTTAAAGGAATGAACATATTTTTTGACAATATTTACATGTCTTTCTGGAAATCAGCTTTGGATCTGAAGTTAATGAACCACCTTTGATTTAAATATTCTCCAATGTGGATTTCTGCTTCTTATTTACTTTATTTTAAAAAAGATTTATTTTTTTACTTGAGAGGCAGAGTTACAGACATAGAGAAGGGGAGACAGAGAGAGAGAGAGAGATTTTCCATCCACTGGTTCACTCCCCAAACCACAACAGCCAAAGCTGGGTTGATATGTAGCCAGGAGCCAGGATCTTTCTCTGGGTCTCCCATGCAGGTGCAGGGGCCCAAGTGCTACCCTCCACTACCCTCCCAGGCCATCAGCAGGGAGCTGGATTGGAAGTGGAGTAGTAGTGGATATTGGTGCCATAGGCAGATGCTTAGCCTACTACACCACAGTACTGGTCCATACTATTTTTTTAAGATTAATTAATTAATTAATTTGAAAAGTGCAGTTACAGAGAGGAAGAGGCAGAAGCAGAAAAAGAAGTCTTCCATCTACTGTTTCACTCCCTTAATGGCTGCAACTGCCAGGGCTGGGCCAAACCAAATCCAGGAGCCAGGAACTTCATCTTGGTCTCCCATGTGGGTACAGGGGTCCACGCACTTGGGTCATCTTCCTTTACTTTCCCAAGCCATAGCAGGAAGATGGATCAGAAGTAGAACAGCCAGGACTTGAATCTGTGCTCATATGGGATGCTGGCATCACAGGTGGTGGTTTTAACCTGCTATGCCACACTGCCAGCACAAAACATGTAAATATTTGCATAGGCAATAAGTTAAAATGCTGTACTTATCAGTGAACCTTTCTTTGACTACTGAAGCCACAATAATAACGTTGCCATCTAAGAATGCTAAGTGAAAATGACCCTTTGTTCCAATTTTTTAAATCTGTGGACTGCAACAGCACTCTTGGGGACAATAACACACACAATAGATTAAAAGCCTGTTAAATGTTATTTCCAGCTTGGCAGTGCACCAACTGCTAGGTTACCCTTTAGCTTTGCTTCTTTTGAAGTATGGCAAACGCACTATAGCTAGGTGACAATAGTAATGTGTCATTTTAGAGGGATTAAATAACTGTTCAAACAGAATTAGTTTAACTGTCTAATCCCAAATATAAAATTCAGGCAGAGTAGTTTTTCACTCCTGGCTTGCCTACTACGTGCTCTACTACCAAAGTAAATTTATGGTCTAGCAAAAAGTATGCCTGGCAAATTAGTGCTACTTGAAGACAAACTTTCCCTGTGCTCCCAAACTACATATCTCTCCTACACTGAAATTCTGAAGTTACTTCTTATTAAAAACCTAAAGACTGTTATTGGTGGCATGATTTTTATAGGATTTCTCTTTTTTCCACACTTTACATTATCAATCAAATCACATGTACAATTTTTTTTCTAAGTAGGAAGTCTGTGATTATTCACTAATTTTAAATAGTCTGATTTTATTTAAAATATTTTTGAGACCACCATTCACATGGTATGACTGATTTGGAAATTGAAAGTAGTAGAAATAGAAATTGATGATCTGAATTAGTCTGTTACAAAATTAACCTTGCAAGTATATTTCCACAGTTATAGCACATGGATTTAGGTGAATTACATTTAAAAGCAGCCAGTTAGACAATCCAGGTGGAAGAAATATCCAAGTTGTAGAACAAGTATGCAAAATCAATATAAAGTAGTTCACCTTTACATTTATTAGCAAAACCCCTCAGAGGACCTGTGCCTTGCTAAGGACAAGAGTAGAGATCATAACGTCTGAATTCAGTGAGATGTGTCTCTGAGGTTGTGTTGCCAAGTGAAAATACATCCGATGCAATGTTACCATGCAATGGATTTAAACATTTATACCCAGGTTCTTGAGTAGAATTCTGTCCCTAATGCTTTAATTGGGCAGAAAATAATCAGAGCAGTCCTCAGTTTTTATGATGTGTGAGTTTGAGATGAACTTAAGAAATATTCCATGCCTTTGAGGGAGAATCTGGAAATTCTGCCTTTCTAAGTCATCATAGTTGTAGCATCATCACCATCATCATCATCACCATCATCATCACCATCCTCTTTCTCTTTCCTCCCCATCCTTCTCCTCACCTCTGCTGTTATCATGTAACTTAAATTGCATCATATGGAGAACAATGCACACTGGATTATGAATAATTGGTACACAACGGAGTAGTCTTTGGCTTGGTAGGCTAAGATAGGAAGTGGAAATAATAAAATATTAAGAGTTCTAGAATAGATGTTCATAGCACCATGTGCCAGAGCAATGGATTGGAATACAGACGCAGAGAACCAGATTCAGCCCTGCGCGGAGCAGTTACTAGCTTTTCCACCCAAGACATACCCTTTTACTCTGTAACCCTAAATTGGCCCTTAAGTGAAATGGGATAATAATAATGATAACAATAATAATAAAAATTGCCTTAGAATTTGTTAAGAATTTCACAGAATACCCTTATCAAAATCTCCATTTTACAAGGAGAAAACCAAATTCATAAAAGTTTAGTACTATGTACAAGGAAGCACAGATGTTTAATGGAGTTTGGATATATATTAGAGTCTTTCTGATTAGTTAATTCATGCCCAAGCACTTGACTGTACTGCCTCCATCTTATGCAGTTTTGCACATTTAATGCTTCTCTCCACTTTTCAAGACTTGCAAGAAATTTCTCACTAAGTTTGCTGAAATATGTAGAAAATTTACTCCTTTGTTTGAGATGGATTTTAGAGAAAGAGCTCATTTAAAGCAAATGTCAATTTTCAAACTGTTTTTTAATTAATTTATTTTTATTTCTTTGAAAGACAGAATGATACACACACAGAGATGGAGAGGACGAAAGGGAGAGAGGGAGAGAGGGTGAGAGTCTCATCGGTGGATATGCAGTTTACTCCCCCAAATGGCCACCTAGCAACAGCCAGGGCTGGGTCAGGCTGAAGCCAGGAGCCAGGAACCCCATCTGGGTCTCCCATATGGGTAGTAATCCAAGCACGTGAGTCATCACCCATTGCCTCACAGGAGAATTTACAGGAAGTCAGATTGGAAGTGGAGGTGTGACTTGATCCCAGGCATTCTGATATGGGATACAGATGACCCAAGCAGTAACTTAGTCACACCATAATGCCTGTTCTGACAAACTCCTTCAGATCTACCAGTGACCCCCTCAGTTGTATTATACACATATTGTTCCTCTTAATTCTTGTAAAATATTGAGCCAAAACTATTCATAAATTAGATATATTTGTATATATACACACACAACCACCAATTATGCTCTTTTAGTTTTCCTAAATCTCTCTTCAATCTACAATCATCCTTTAAAATTAACCTATTCTAAGCACTTTGCAGTGACAGTATCATAACCAGTGTAGTTTAATTTAACATATGATTATTGCTAATTAAAATTAACTTCTTGTGTAGAAAATAAAAATTATATATACACATTGCTTCTGCATTCCAATTGTTTATAAGTTAATGAGGAGATCTCATATACACACTTGAGCTATCTGCATAATTAATTATTTCAGAGTTGAAATTCCATAGAAACTAAAGATGCAGGGACATTTAATGCTGGTTGGTGGGATGGAGAGGGTTTCCTGGGCGACATGGAACTTGAAACACATAAGAAAATGTGTCAGGAGAGGATGGGGGAGAGGAACTCATTTCCAGAGGTAAGAAAACAATAACACTACTACGTTGATTGAAGGAAAAGTTTTCATGAAATCAAATATTTGTGTGTATATATACACAAGTAGGAGCTCTCATTCTGTTCTTTTGATAGTATAAATTGGTAGCTACCTTATCAAACTGCTTGGAATTATTTAAAAATTGTGAATTGTACATGTTCTATAGCCAAGTAATCCCACTCATAAATTGATGAACAAGGGGTACCCCAGGATACAAAAAACTATATTGTAAGGACCCAAAGTGGAAATAACTCATCTACATTAGGATGGATAAACATAGTGGTGGCACATGTCAAAACATATTCAAATTCCACTGTTAACAGAACATGCCACATACAGTATCATGGATTAATCTCACAAATACCATGTAGAATAAAAGAAGATTACGTTCATATGCTTTTATAGAGAATTCAGAGATAATCAAAAACAAACTATACTGTTTAATGATGCATATGTGATAAAATTATAATTTTAAATATGGTGGGAACTAGGAAAGTCAGCTAAGCTAGAGAAGGAGGGGTGCCATCAGAAAAGAACTCAGGAGTTTTCAGGGGTGCTGATGGACTTTTGCCTCTAGCTGTGGGTATTTTTTATTGCCATGTTGGCTTTATAAATATTGCTGACTATGTTATGCATATCTCTATAATATATATTATATTAAAGGAATAAAAAATCAGAAGTGATAGACCTTAAAAGGGGAGAAAAGTCCTTAATAAGAACTTAAAAGTGAGAATGTGTGTAAGATAATTATTGAATGTGACTTAAGGATGGTGTCATAACTGATGACAAAAGGATACGTGTTTGGAGGGAGGCAGGGGGCCACACAGAGGTCTTATGGAAGCCTAATAAGAAAGCTCAATTTCCAAACATATTGGGAAATTTCTAGTAATTATTTTTAATTAATATTTATTAGTGATTCAATATATATACATATATAATATATAATTCCACGTGTATAACATCACAGTGAGAAAGAGTAAAGAGAAAATCATTTCAAAAATGTTGATAGACCTTGGGCATGTATTTTCTTCTTTTTGTCCCCCTTCTTTTTATCTCCTCTTCAATATACCTCCACCCTCACTATCACTCTTCACTCACTCATTTCCCATTTCCCATTGCCCACTCACCACTTATCACTCATTAGTCAATAATCACTCACACATCATTTGTCACTCACTAGTCACTCATTACTCAATCATCACTCACTCACCACTATCACTCACTAGTCACTCATCACTCAACCATCACTCACCACTATCACTCTCAACCATCACTCACTCACCACTTATCACTCACTAGTCACCCATCACTCAACCATCGCTCACTCACCTCTATCACTAGTCACTCATCATTCAACCATCACTCACTCACCACTATCACTCACTCATCACCCATAACTCACCCATCACTCACTCACCACTATCACTCACTAGTCACTCATCACTCATCACCTTTCACTCACTAGTCAACCATCACTCACTCATCTTCTGTAATTCAGTACTCACTCATTACTCACCCATTACTCATCATTCAGTTGTTGCTCATCACTCACTATCATTACTTCCCATCACATACCACTCACCCATCACTCAGCATTCAGCCGTTGCTTGTCACCCATCATGCATTATCCACTCACCATTTGCCGCACACTTATCATCCATCACTCATCACTCACCCATCACTCATCACTTACTACTGGTCACTCATTACTTTAATAACTAGTCACTTATCACTCCCTCAGCAACCCTTCTGACTACATGAAGAAGTGACTTCCGTATTCTTTTAACCTTTAACCAGCTGATATTTTAAAGTGACAGCCCATACACTATAATTGCCTGCACTACGTATTTTGTTGACCATGATGTGCTTATTTAGATAGTTCTGCATAAAAAGCTAGATATTTGGAAAAACAAGTCAAGCCTGGACCTCTGCTTATGCATAGTGCCTCCTGCTGATTCCAGGTCTGAGGTAACCATTTCCCACAGTCCCTCCTATCTCTGTATATACACACCCTACCAGCTCCTACCTCTGTACTCACATGCTCTACCAGCTTTCATTTTTTTGGTAATTATCTATCTGTTCCCTCTTGCGACTTCATTTCCTGCCATACTTTAACATACTAACTATGTGTTACATAAATCAGAGTGCTGGCATGTTTATCTTTCTAGAAAATTATATTGGAGCTACTTTGAAGCAATTATTCCAGTGGGAATTTTATTTTCATAGCTATCAAAAAGGGCTGCATGAAAAATAATTGCAATTTGAAATCCATCTTGATACCTCTAGGTAGGTGTTAAATATTAACTCATTTACTAATGTAAAATAATTCAATTAACTCTTTCCTTATTCATAAATGCCTACAGAATAAAAGGGTAAAAATATTGGGGGGAGTGAATAGGAGCAAAGAAAATGTTGATTAGGCTAATAAAATAGAAATATAACAATAATATTTAATTCTGTCCAGCTGTTATAGGTGGGTTTTATTCACATTAAATATGGGTATCCTAATAGTCAATGAAAAGAAATTATCATCATCTCTTAAAAAAGGCACAATAATCATAGGATTAAAACAAGCAAACAAACTCCCCCACCTAATCTGGAAAAGCCCTGTAGTTGCTGTCTCTGAAATTTGGAGACATATTTTCTATTGTGTTTTTAGAAGAAGTTATGGATGGTATGTTTGAGCTTCCAAATGTATGCAAAAAAGGAGTTTTAATTTGTTATCTGTGGAAACTCTTTTGAGTTTCTTGCAATTGTATATAGACTGTAGTATGAATATCTACATAATTTTTCTTGAATTAAATAGACTTTCCTCCAGGTTCTCAAAGACAATCCTCTAATGTATTCCAAAGGCCAGTTGCATCAGAATCATTTAGAGAGCTTGATAAAATGCAGAGTCCTGGGCTCCACTCAAACCAGAGTTGTTGAAGGTAGAACTCAGAATCTGCATTAGAATGGCAATCTCTCTCTCCCGCTCTCTCTCTGTTTACACACACACACAACCACCTAGTATACATTTACCAAGCTAATACATGTCTCTCTTTCTCACAACTATCCTTAATTCAACTAAAAACAAAAATATCAAAAATCAATTTAGCAAGAAACAATTCCACAAAGGGACCCAATGAAGACAGCTCAAATATATCATTCTCCAGAAGTCTGTTTTGATCCAAGGGTAAAATATAAACTAGCCAGGGGGAATTTATGGACTTCATGTCCTTCAGACAATCCTCCATAAATATCATTTCTCCCCACTGGGCATTTCAAGAGGATTAGAAAGCAGAATTCAAGGTTTTCTTCACTGACAAGAACCATTAAGGCAGAAATTCCGTGTCTCAACTAAGGATGAAGCCATTTAATTTGTTAATCAACTGGGAAGATGACAGGATTAAGATTCTATTCTCTTCTCTCTAAGAACTCTGCCTGACTCACTAGTCATGATGCTACCTGATACAAAAGTAGGTCAATGGATGCTACACTTTGGAATAGCCTACTGAGATCTGAAATTAAAACTACAATAGTGAGGCCACTTCCAGAAGATCCAGGGCAATCAATGCAGCCAGGTAAACCAGCAGGAGAGGATGCTATAAGGTAGCTACTTGGGAAGCATCAAGAACTGACCTGCTATCTACTGTTTTCACATAGAAAGAACGTTGCAACTTTGATCACGCAATCAGGGGTGACCTGTGTTCCTTGCTGCATCTCTCTGCCTTTGATGCTAAATCATCTATAAGCAGAACTGTTCAACCAGTCACGCTATGTCAAAGATCCTTTACTTGCTGAAATATTTTTAATTTTATATTTCCCTTATCCACACCAGGAAAGAAGCTTTATTCTGAACCATGCAGAGGTATGCATGCACCTGCCCACAGACACATATATGCTTAATCTCTCATGAGTGATAAAATGTGCCTCCTCAAAATCCCAAAATTCTCTTCTAGGTTTCCTATTGCCCTCTTTCAACCCCGAATCAGTGACACAGCAACCCATGGAAGAAGGAAATCTCTTGTTTATTGGTTTCTGAAAAAGATTTGGGCTATGATAAATAAAGCTAAAGCTGTGAGCTTGCTGCAGGCCTCCTCGCTCTGCTGCCAGTGTGGGGGCATCACACCTGTGGATGGGAAGAGTCTGAATTTGCCTCACTTCAGTGCGTGAGCTTGACCTAGGGGTGAAGTGACAGTTTGTGTGGTTTAAATCATCCACTTTCCAATCTATATTACCTTAACATTTCGTTTTTCCTCACAGCCACTGTCAGAAAGTGGAAGAAATGGGATCACACTGTCTGGTTATCACATTTAAAAAAATCAGCAAGCGTCAAGAAATTATTTTTCAATAATTTTTGTTAAGATATCAGTATTTTGGATGTATCGCTATAATAGCATGACCATATGGTGCCATTTATTTTCTCTCACTTTTTATTCATTTCATTATTTTATCTGCTGCAATTTAGTACATTATCTTAATTATGTTTTAAATAACTCTTGAAAAAAAATCATTCAGAATAGCAATGAGATTAATGCTCAGCACATGTGTAGCATGTATCTTTTGCAACAAAACTTAATAGGAAAAAAGCTAAAAGAATGCAGCATCTAGAATTTAGATTCCATTTAGAATCTTATTTGTTTAAGTTACTCTCTTCCCAAATAGTACACATATCGTTAACTTTTCAAAAGGAAGCCACTTATACATTATATTATATAATTGTTATAATGTAATATAATATAAATATCATTATATTATACAAGAGGTTTATTAAACAATAAAATAAGATGGTTCCTGTGTTACCTACGAGTAAATGCTTTTACCCCTCACATTCCCTACCATGTAATCTTTATGATTATCTCATGAAAATTTATATTCGCTTTTATACAGTGATAATTTATATTCAAATACAAAATTCTTAGTACCATGTCCTTTCAATTTAAAAACTGTTAATTATGTTCATTAAAATTTATCTTTAAGGATCTAGATAAATGTGGCTCCATAAGGCTCCTGGTACCAATGGGTTGCCTAGAGGGTTGACTACATCATAAGGTAATTAGTACTCCTAATGTAAGAATTGAGGCTTTGTCCTGACAGAGTCCCTGACAACACCTTCTTGAGCAATGACCCTGTCCTGGCGTGTCTGGTCTGAACAGGCACCGTCACACTGTGGGAAGTCCCTTAAACTGCCCAGCCATCATGCTGGTTCAAATAATATCCATGACAACCATGGCTGGTTTATCATTCATCCATCTGCCTGATACCTCCCTGATTTTTCTTTGTTTGACAAGGTTCCTTGCCAATGGTCACAGCATTGTTATTTCAGAAAGACTTGTCTCTTTCTATTCTTCTGCCTCTTGTTTCTACACCCCTCAGCTGGCTACACTTTGGCTGTAGCGATCAATTCCAGTTAGCCCTTTAAAAGTTCTCCCTATGCCTTCAAAAGCAATGATGGAAATGGAATCAGCAAATATAATTATCTGCACCCCTATGTTTATTGCAGCTCAATTCACAATAGCTAAGACATGGAATTAACCTGTCAACTGAAGACTAGATAAAGAAATTATGGGATAGGTACTCTACGGAATACTACACAATGGTAAACAAAAATGAAATCCAGTCATTTGTAACAAAGTGGATGAATCTGGAAAACATCATATTTAGTGAAATAAGCCAGTTCCAAAGAGACAAATACCATTTGTTATTCCTGATCTGTGATAACTAATAGAGCACCTACAAGGAAATCTATAGAAGCAAAATTGACACTTTGAGAGGCAATGACTTGAACAGCCCTTGTCTTGACTGTCAAGGAACTGTTTCTTTTTTTTTTTTTCCTTAGTAAAGAATGGGACTGGGAATGGGAGAGGGAGGCAGAGATGAGGTGGGAGAGCAAGACTGATGGGAAGAATCACTACATTCCTAAAGTTGTACTTATGAATTTTATATTCATTAAATAAACAGTTTCTTTGGGAAAACAAACAAAGAAACAAAAATAACAAAAAAGTAATGATGGGGGGCTGGCATTGTGGCACAATGGGTTAAGCAGCTGCCTGCAATGCTGGCATCCCACATGGATCTTAGATCGAATCCTGCTTTCTCCACTTCCAGTCCAGCTCCCTGCTGTTGCACCTTGGGCTCCTGAACTCAGATGGGAGACATGGAAGAAGCTCCTAGCTCCTGGTTTAGGCTTGACCCAGCCTAGGCAGTTTCAGCCATTTGGGGAGTGAACCAGCAGATGGCAAATCTCTCTCTCTCTCTCTCTCTCTCTGTAACTCTGTCTTTCAAATAAATAAAATAAATTTTTAAAAAAGCAAAGACAGGAATCACCAAAGCACAAAAGCAGTGTATTCAACTCTAGCACTACACTCAGTAGCAGTAAATAGTTCATGTTGACTGTTTTATTTTGTCCATACACTATATTTTACATTTAGCTTAGCAAATATTTCTTTTTGTAAAGGGCTGGATATTAAGTGTATTAGGCTAGCCAATCTAGCTGACTCATAAGTACTCAACTCAGTTGATGTGGTACAAAAGCCACTACCAACATCCCGGATGCAGTTATTTGTACAAGTTCTTTCCCTTTCAGGAATTGGAAGTGGGAAAGAATCCTAGATCTGTTCCAAGTCTCTCATTCCCAATTCCTTCTCTTTCATGGCATCCACCACTCATCCCCTAGCACTGTCTGTGAATGGGCAGGCTCTCTCTCTTGGACAACATCCTGTACATCCTTTCTTTACATCCCACAAGCCAATTCTACTGTCTGCCAAGCCAAGCACCTTCATGCCTCTGAATCTCAGCTCACCTCTTAACTTTCCCTCTAAAAATGTGAAATAGCCCACCTAGCTCTGAAAATTCCAACTGTCTTCCCATACATTTTTTTTTGCAGAACGTGTCTATGTATACAACACAGAGAAATGCATTCCTTTCCTGACCGTCTCACTATCTATCATGGACTAGGCTCACTGCACTGGTGCATGGTTCTCCACACGTGTGGATGTTGTTAAGCTCATGCCATAATGGAGAACATTATGAAGTGTCTTTCCACTCCAACTCTACATGGATCAGCTCCTTCAAAATGCCAGTCAGCAGGCTGGAGGCAGCCCATGGCAGTCTCCTTCAGCCCACGACAAAAGTAGAAAACCAAGGACATCAAAGTGAAATTTTTTACCAAACATTTTTTCAGTATTTAAAAAATCTTACAAAAATTTTATTATTTTTATTTTGCTACTAAATTGGCAGCCTCACATTGTACCTGACATTCTTGTTTTGAAATTGAACTGGATTATGAAGTCCCCAAATCTGAGACCCATGTTTGGGCATGCATACAACATGCAACAAGCTTCCGATTGCCTGTATGTCTTGTGTTACCCCTTTTACCCGAATCCTGGATAATCAGAAAGTCTGTAAATGATGATGAAACCAAAAAGATGACAGCCATGAAAGGAAGAGAGCACATGCAAGTTATATTAAAGTAGGTCTTTTTTTTTTTTTGAAGTAACAAATAACTCAGATGCCAGTTTTTTTGTTTTTTTTTTTTTTTTTCCTCCCAGGGAAGTTTTATGGTTGGGTTAGCTGAGTCTCAGGGAGGTTAAATGATTTCCCTAAGGCATCATCTGACACACATCCACACACACCTTCCCACTGAAAAGACTCGTTCTGCTTGAGTTAGAACCCAAGCACCTTCCAGCCCTGAGCCATTTGCTCTAACTACTGCACCGAGGGACCCCGGATGGGCAGCTTGCTACACAGCATCCCTGTAGGTCTGCTGTTCTCATTTCTTGCCATCTGTTTTCAACAAACATCTTTTTTTATATTAAGAAAACTCTGAGCCAGGAGCTTCTATCATTTTTTTATTTCTTTGTGTGTTATAACACAAAAAGATAATAAATAATTTTTAAATTTTATTCTTTTTTATATCTTCCATCCACGATATAAAAACTAAAATGCACTAAATAATGATGTAATTGCTACCAGTTGTTTCTTTTAATATGATAATATGTATTAATCATTGATCTAATAATATTTTTAACCATGTTTTAAGTAAAATCATATGCATATAATTACAAGATATGTTTGTCATTTGTTGCATGAATCATTTATAATATTTTTTCGTACACTACCTCATGATATGATGCTATTGATCAGGAAGAAATTTAATGACATATGAATTTGTTTATTAAAGTTTGAATTTGGTCATATGGTTTTTTTCAACTGTACCTTCTGCAAACTTTGGAAACAGAGATATTCTATCTACAGTTTTTATTAATCCCGGAGGAAAACATTAGAATATTTTATGGAAGCCTCCAGAATGATAAAAGTCTTAGATCTAGAAGAGAGCCAAGAAGTGGTTCAGTTCAATCTCTCTTTCACTGTGTGAACCACACTACATTATCTCCATATTTTTAGGCACACCCTCTGAAGACCAGACACCTGAAAAATCATCTAAGGCATTTCTTATGCCCATGTGTTCATTTTAAGAACATTTTATTTAGGCATGCTCTTCTAGAAAAACAATAGAACACGGCTAATAGTGTTTACTGAGAACCATCCAGATTCCAGGGATCCTATAACCCTCTTTTCATACATTCTCTGTGGTTTTCCTCACAGCTCTCTGAAATGGAGTTTATCCTCCTGTTCATCTTATAAAAGAGGAAAATTAATTTTGGGGATGTAAAGAAGATTGTTATTAAAGTGTCTGCTGTAGGCTGTTTTTTCCCTCCTCCAGATTCCTATGTGGAAACTCTAATACCTCACTGGGAATGTATTTGGGAGGAGATTGGGTCACGAGAGTAAGGCTCCTACAGATGGGATTAGTGCCCTTCTAGGAAGAGACAGGAGAGAGTTTACTTCTTCCCTCTCTGCAGTCCTCCAAGTGAGGGCACAGTGAGTTGGGTGCCCTCTGCAAACCAGCAAGTGTGTCCTCACCAGACACTATATGACAGTATGTGCATCTTGGACTCTCAGCCTCTGGAACTGTGAGACACAAACGTGTGTCCTAGAAGCTACCCCACCCATGGTATTTTGTCACGGCCACCTGAAGGGGTCTAAGCTGGCATCTGAGTTGATCACGGTTCTGATTCCTAGACTGTTGCTTATGCATTCATGTGGTTGCTGAATGGCTATGTAAGAGTAGGGGCAGGAGACAAACAATGAGAAATAATTAAAATAAATATTTTTGTGGGATAATGGGAGACCACATTGTTGTGTTGAAAAGAAACAGAGTATTTGCTATTCTATGAGTCTGCTGTGTATCCCACTTCCCATCTTGGGTTGTTCTCTCCTTTTTAATTCTATCGATTATTAGCAGACACTGGTCTTATTTATGTGATCCCTTTGACACTTAATCCTATCTTTATGATCAATTATGAACTATACGAATTAATGGTAAAACTAATATTCAAACAATACTCTATACTTTGTGTGTCTGTGTGGGTGCAATTTATTTAAATCTTTACTTAGTATATATTAAGTTGATCTTCTGTTTATAATTAAAAATGAATCCTAATGAAGAATGGGATGGGAGAGGGAGTAGGAGATGGGATGGTTTGTGGGCGGGAGGGTGGTTATGGTGGGGAAAAACCTCTATAATCCAAAAGTTGTACTTTCAAAATTTATATTCATTAAATAAAAGTTTTCTTAAAAGAAAAAAAATAAAAAAAGAAAAGAAACAGAGTGTGTCTCAAGTGCACTGGTGTGAGGAGGAGAACCCTATTTTAGCTGAGAAAAACCCACTAAGTCCCAGAGTTAGGAAAGAGTAAGACTAGACCAGCTGGGAAGAGAGAGTCATAAACAAACCCGCAAGAAGCAGGGATGTAACAAATGGCACCGTTTCAGGGTAGTCACCAGGCAAATGCTGCCTGAGCCACTCTCCTGTTAGTTACAGTCTTCTCTAAGTGCTTGCTTTCCGCACATAGGTTTCAAAACCTGGTCTTTGCTCCTTTATTCACAATGGTGATCTGACTGCTGCCCTAAGTGAAGTCTAAGTTCCTCATAGAGATGTCCATGCTCGGTCAGGGACTGAAATCTACTGATGGACGTTGCATTTCAAGCATCAGCTCAGGCAGAGAGGGAGAATGGAGTCAAGTTTGAATGACTTTCCTGGCCCAAATGGAGAGCTGACCCCAAACAGCTGAGGAAGCAGGGTCATATTTGAAGGCACTCCTCTGCCTACTGGTGGATCCTCTATGCCGGTCATGGGCAGAACATGAATGATGGCAATTGTGTCATTAGTATACACGCGGTTCTCCTGGTTGAAGTGTGGGGAAAGCCAAGGAGAAGGAAACCTGGCAACACTGGCCTCTTTCTGACTACAGCACTTTCTTTGCCGTTGTATCCACGCCGAGGCAGATAAAGAAGGGTTTTCTGTCTGTCACCTTTTTGATTGTTGGGATACTAGTAACGTGGTCAGAGCTCTTCCCTAATATTAGGTATGCTTTGATCCATCGCCACAGTATACTAACTGGTTGACTTTGGGAAAGTCAATGGATAACTCTAAGTGTCACACTTTTTTTTACCCAACTTGGTCTGGTTTTATTTGTTTGTTTATTTATTTACAAAGGGAACAGATTTCATGTATTTCACATGTATAAATTTAGGAACAACAATACTTCCCACTCTCCCTCCCCTCCTTCCTCCTCCGTCCTTTCTCATTTTTCTTTTAAAATTTTTAAGCCCCACATTTCTAAATTGCCTAATAGAGATAAATAGAAATTCTCAAGCCATATGTTCATTAAGAAGGTAAAATGAGATCATGCATAAATATATAAAAGATATATAAAAGATATATCACTGCAGGTGGCCAGTAAGCCCTTGAGAATTTTTATTGTTTTTGATTAATTAAATACATTTGAAGGGACCCCAAAGGGATGCAGAGCCATCATTGGTTATTTTACTTCCTTCCATGGCTGGGACCAACATTTTTGAAGAATTTCAGTACATGTTGCTGTCAATGATGGGACGGCTGAGGATCACATGCTGCCAAGTCTAGGATTGCTTGGAAGCTTGGCTTGAATAAGCCATTGGTGAGCCTAAAACCTCAATTTACTTATTTATAAAATGAGAGGAATGCAGCAAAGTCTCACATAAGAAACCAGGTCATTTAGGTATATATTGCTGTTTTAGGAGTTGACCATACTTTCTTGGTACCTAAGAAATTGCTCTAATCCAACTATATCTCCCTGCCCAAATTCCTATGTTGAAAGTTCTTTGTCAATGTGATAGTGTTAGCCTTCAAAAAATGAGGAAATTATGAAGGCTCTGCCTCCACAAATGGGACTTAGCAACCTTATAAAAGGAGCTGAAGGGAACATTCTCAGTCCTTTGTTTTACTTCCATCCATGCCATTCTGTGAGAATACCAAGATGGTGTCACGAATGAGGAATGGGTGCCACCAGACACCAAGCTTGCTTCAACCTTGACCTGAGACATCCAAGTCTCCAGCACTGTCAGAAATAAATCTGTTTATAGATTACTCAATCTCATGTATTTGATGGTAGTTTCACAGACTAGGAGAGAAACCAATCCTGATTTTAGTAAATAACCAAAGTCTGAAAAGTTCCTGGAAACTCAATAGTCAACACAGCTCATCTCAAGGTTGTTCACTCTCCTTTGACTTCAGGTGAAAAAGCTGTCTGACTTGGCTGGACCTGGGGCCTCACTATGAGGGTTGGGGGGACCTGAGCTCCAGGTTTCCTAGAAGGATAGTCTACAAATGGACTGCATTTCAGAGTGTTCCATGAGTAGCTGGTAGCTCAAGACCCTGATAGTTGCACCTTGGTTCAGCTTTCATTGTGTGCCATGCATTAGATGATTTGTGTGCTTTGTAGACTATCGGCCACAGTATGCACAGTACTTCACTTCCTGGGTAAAATGATTAATCTCTTTGAATTCCCTAGTAAACACGTTCCATTGGGGGGGGTCACTAATATGCTTTATGACCTCACTGTCAGAGATGATGCCATTACTAAGCTTGATAAATGATTCTTTGGGGCATTCCTTTTAATTTTATTTTTTATGCAATCATGGGGGACTATAACCAATAAATTTAGCCTGATGCTTTCTCACTATTAACTAATTCTGAAGAAGCCCTCTGGGGTTTGCCATTCACAGACCCTTCAAAGAATTTGTGCAGGATATTGGAAATGATATTCACCATGGGACAGAGGTTTTAAGGCCGGAGCTGCTACTGTTTTCTTTGCCATTAGAGTTACAGCCTTGCTAAATGTCATTTAGTCAAAACGCAGGATTTTCCAACAAGATTGACTATTTATCTTTAATAAATTCCTTGACTCACAGAAGAGGTATTAGATTATTTGTTTGAGAAAGGATGTGTTAAGTGGCAGCAGACTGCTGATGTACAGTTTCTCATTAGGTCCTTGCAGGCTCAAAAGTGCTCAGATCCAAATTAAGCTCCAGAGTCTTTTTGGAAAACATTATAACAGCTGTGAAACAGAAAAGGGAATTTAAATGACAGGCCCTCCTAGCAATCTTAAAGAGGAATCCCTTCAAGCCTTTTCTGTGTTACAAAGCCACAGGTCTGGCTATTTATGATTTCCTGAAGTCAATGCTGGGACTTTTAAAAATTGCATTTTAATTCTTGGATTGTTTCAGAGGTTCCGCTGTCTTAAAGTCCCATTTGCTGAAGTTGTTTTCCACCACTGAGGACATGGATTGCCAAATGATTCTGTTCCAACTAAGTCTTGAATTTAAAAGTGTCTTTAGCTATCTGTAGGGATAGTTTCTCTTTTGACTTTCATATTAATAAGTCTATAGGAATATCTTGGAGATGAGGGGCAGAATCAATGACATTATGGTCCCTATTTTATTGTACTTATTGCTAACCTTAGATCAAGAAATTCTGTTATGGTCACTTCTCCCCTAAAGTGTATTAGAACACTAAAATATTTTGCCTCAGAGTCAGTAATATCATTATAGAAGGAACTCCTGAAACCTGAGATGGAGTTTAAATTTTTTCTATTTTCCATTTCTGTATGTGTTGATGGGGGTGACTGGGTGTGGTATTGTCTGGATGTAGTTCAAATATTGGTGAATGCTAAGGTGAATATCTAATTTCAGGAGATAGATTGCTTAATCAAATGACTTTTATTCATTTGATAAATATTTATTGAACACCCACTTACTGGTGGTTTCTGTTCTCATGCTTGGAACATAACAGCAAACAAAACAACAGTAATCTCTTCAGGTAGCTTATATACTAGTTAGCAATGCTATGTGTGTGTGTGTGTGTGTGTGTGTGTGTGTGAGAAAGAGAGATCAGCAACTGAAAAACCCCATGAAGAACAAAATAGCAAGGTCAACAAGCAGATCTCAGATGGATATATCATTGTTGAATACAATGTGATTAGGTAAGCCTTTCATTAGAAGCCCAAAGAAAGCAAGGGATCCACTGAAGATGAATAGACTCATCATATATAAGAGAAGTTGCTACCTTCTATACACTAGGTATCCAGCTAAGTGTTGTACATTAGCTGTCTAACCCTCAACTGAATGATGATATTACATATCCATTTCACAGATGAGAAATCTCTCTTTCCGAAGAAGTTAAGGTCACACAATATTAAGAGGGAGAGTTGTGATCTAAATCTAAGAGTGTATGATTTGAAAGCAAATCTTTTGCCCTCCAAGTTTCTGTTCTTGTTGCCAGATGATACACTGTCACAGGCCGAAGCTCCAGCCACAAGCAAGGGACACACAGAGGTTGGGACAGCCAGTTGTCTCACAGGGAAGTGGAGCAGGAGTTCATAGGTGCTTCAAGGAAATTAGTAGATGGTGCTGAGCTCATGCAGGAAAACATTTAGAGTCCACATCATGTTCACTTTTGTCTTCACACAGGGCCTTTTACACAGAAGCATCTAACAAAAATTCATAATATAGAATAGAATCTGCCAAACAAATTTACCTGACACATTTACAGTTGGAGAGAATGTGTAAGTCCAGAATGAGACCTATAGCAATATTGCATTGTCTACCAAAAAGCAGTAGATTTTAGATGATCTTATCACATATACACATACACACAAACATGTGCACACACACACACTAGGAGTAACTATGGGCCAGCACTGTGGCCTAGAGGGTAAAGCCGCTGCCTGAAGTGCTGGCATCTGATATGGGTACTGGTTCCAGTCCTGGTGCTCCACTTCCGATCCAGCTCCCTGCTATGGCCTGGGAGGCAGTTGAAGGTGGCCCAAGTGCTTGGGGCCTTGAATGCATGTGGGAGACCCAGAAGAAACTCCTGGCTCCTGGCTTTGGATTAGCACAGCTCCTGCTATTGAGGCCATCTGGGGAGTGAACCAGTGGATGGAAGACTTCTCTCTCTCTTTCTGCCTCTCTGTAATTCTGCCTTTCAAATAAATAAATAAATCTCTTTTTTTTTTTTCAAAAAAAAAAAAAAAAAAGAGCAACTATGGAAGACAAAGCACTTGTTACTTTGTTAGACTCCAGGCTTTCACTGTGCAGTACATAGGACAGTGCTGAAAGCTACTTCAGTTCAGAATTATAAAACATATGACCAGATGTGGGATGATTTTATGACTTCTTGTCCAAAGTGCATATTCAGAAGTTCAGTGTCTAATGGGGGATAGATTTTCTTGATAAAGAAGTTCTAGGATGGTATAGTTTATCATATTAGCACCAAGAAATCAGCCAATTATATTTTCTCTCTTTCATTGCTTACTGAGAACTTTTACTTTCTTTAAATGGCTAACTAAATCAATAACTTAAAATTTTTTAAACAGGAAGTTTTTGATCTGTATTAACATGTTAGCTCCAGAAGGGCATTGTGGTGCAGCAGGTTAGGTTGTCATTTGGGCTACTTGCATACCATGTTAGAGTGTCAGTTCAGGTCCTGGCTGCTCCACTTCCTGTTACACTTCCTTTTAATGCACCTGGGAGACAGTGGGTGGCAGTCTGAGTACTTGGATTCTTGTTATGCCCACAGGAGACACAGATGGAGTCCCTGGCTCCTGGCCTTAGCCTCGACCAGCCCTGGCTGTTGTGGACATTTAGAGAGTGAACCAGCAGATGCAAGATCTTTCTTTCTCTCTCTCTCTCTCTCTCTCTCTCTCTCCAGCTTATATGTAAATAAACCTTTAAAATATTAACTTGAATAAATCTTTGTGTTGTCACAATCTCTATGTCTTCATTTTACTCATGTACTCTCAATTGCCTTCTCTCTTTTTGTCCCATTATGTCTATTTAATTGGGCTATTTAATTTTTTGGATGCAGATGTATGTAAACAAACAAAAAAGTTACATAAATGTGTGTCATATTGCCAACATAGAATAGTGCTGGATATTCAGAAGGATTAATCTAACACTTTGGACAGCAGCCAAATTAGTTTAACATACTATTGTATAATCATCTACTTTAGTGTAATGGTTATGAATTTTCAATTGTATTTAAATTATTGGAATAAGAAATGAATTTGGAATTTTAATGTCTCTCAATGACCATAAGAAACTAAATAATTTTTAGTGTTCATTATCTCAAAAATATTCTTCACCTAATCTCCATATTTCAGTAGGATACAATTTCAGCCTGGATCAGCACTACTTAAAAGAACATTCTGGAATAATGAACACGTTCTTGATCTGGGGTGTCTTAGATAGGAGATTCCAGGGCCCTGTGCCTCTTTGGTGCTTGAATTGTGGCTAGTGATACTTCCCAAGTCTCCTCCCTGACTCATCCAGGTGATAATTCCAAATCTAGTAAGTTCTCTGTAGTAGAGTATGTTTACACAGTGAGTTAAACCTAGCTTCCACAGCTTCTACCAAAGGGACTCTATCCTAAACTTCCTAACTTTGGGTGCTGATAGGATCAACAATGTGCAAGTCTCTCTAGATTAAGGAATGAAGAGGAGGCTTTAAAATGGTCTGAGAAGACTTTCAAGGGCTAGACCACCTTGAGATAGTATGCAGAAGGGGCTAAAAAAAAAAGCAAGCTTCCTGTTTATGTCCAGGAGGTGTTTATTAGTCCAAGGACTACTTGTTGGTTTTGCTTTTAACTAACTTGAACTAAGGACTCAGCATGACAAAGAGACCAACACTGGTTGCAGGAAGCTGGATCAGAAGCAGAGCAGCCAGGACTCAAACTGGCCCTCTAATATGGGATGCCAGCAATGCAAGCTGTGGCTTAACCAGCTGTGCCACAACACTAGCTCCAGGTTTTTAATAGTTTGCACAAAAATGAACTTCTCTTTTTATGCTGTTTTTCCATGAACTGTTTGCAGTACCCTCAGATAGCATATTTCAAAGTAGTTGGAAGAATGGATTTTGAATGTTTTAACCAGAAAAAAAATCATATGTATTTGAAGTGATGGAGATGTTAATTACTTTTATTTTCTAATTTCACAATGTATACATGTATGAAACATCACATGGTACCTCGTAAATATTCACAACTGTTAATTTTCAATTAAAGATAAAATAAAACTTTAAAATAGGAAATGTAGCCAGTGAGACAAAGAAACTTAATTTTAAAGGTTATGTAATTATGATTAAATTGGAGTAGCTAAATGTGGTTACTGCATTGGACAGTGCAGATCTTAAGAGAAAAGCATAAAATTGCCACAAGAGAAATTTAAAAATTCTAGTTTACTCACATTTTTGTTGGGCTTTATGTTGAGGAAAAGAAATTCTTTTTTTTAAGATTTATTTTATTTATTTGAAAGGCAGAGTTGCAAGGAGAGAGAGAGAGAGAGTCTTCCATCCATTCACTCCCCAAATGGCCACAACAGCTGGGGTTGGGCCAGACTGAAGCCAGGACCCAGCAGCTTCTTCTGGGTCTCCCACATGGGTGGCAGGGGTCACCTTCCACTGCTTTCCTAGGCACGTTAGCTGGGAGCTGGATCAGAAGCTGAGCAACTGGGACTTGAACCAGGGCCCATGTGGGAAGCTAGAATTGCAGGTCCTATGCCACAGTACCAGCTCCATAAAAGGAATTTTTTTGTGAAGGATAGTTCTACCTTGCCAAGCATGGAAATCTATGCAGTTTGGCCATGTTGCAGGAACTAGTGGGACCTCAGTGCCCATGGCAGTGCTGGTCTGAGCACTTACTGTATTCTGTGGAAACTCTCACTTATTGAGGCAGGAGATGACTGCCGTGGCCACAGTGTAAAAAGAAAACAGAAAGAGGGGAAGGAGAGAATAAGATGGAAAGGTCATCATGTGAGCAAGTGCTTATTGCCGACAAGAATTGAAAACCCTTGTTTTATAGCTGAAAAACAAATCTATTGGCCAAGTTCAAATTAAATCATAGCTGGAGGCTTTTGGAAAAACTGCTGCAGCAGCGATAGTGCAGCATCATAAAAAAAGGAAGAAAATTGGAGAAGAAATCTATGCAATAGCCAGGAAGCAGCCTGAGTTTCTGCCTAAATGGGGACAGAAAGAAGTCTGGATGTACCAACAACACCTACCTGAGCGCAGTGGGGCATACAGTGTAGCTGACCATACCTGGAATGCTAAGTTATGCAGTGGAGTTTGGGTACCTGGTACCCTTTGGCTGCTGCCCCTGAGATCTAACCCCCTTAGCTGACAGCCACACAGACAAGAGCTCAGGTGAGCATCTGCTTCCAGGTGGAAAATCCTGTCTGGGTGCTGCCATGACTCATTCAATCTCAGCTCGCAACTATTCCAAATTTCTAGCTGCATGTTGCAGAACAGCATGAATATCCTCACAAGGTTATCTTATAGTCAAACCAGAAGTTGGTACCAATCCTGGCATAGGGAGAATTTAAAGAACTGGCGAAACTTTTTAGCTTCAGCATGCTTTCCAAGCCCTGGAAACTTGCTTTTACTCCCACACTGGTTCCTCTTACCTTCATAACGTTGCTGGAATTCTCATCTACCCACTACAACCAGTATGATTCAAGAACTGAAGGAAAAAGTAACTCAAGACCCCAAATATTGTATGTAAGTCTTTAAATATTTAAGGAGTTTGTTTTTTAAAAAGGTGATATTTATTTATTTTTATTTATTTATTTTTTGACAGGCAGAGTGGACAGTGAGAGAGAGAGACAGAGAGAAAGGTCTTCCTTTGCCATTGGTTCACCATCCAATGGCCGCCGTGGTCGGCATGCTGCAGCCGGCGCACCGCACTGATCCGATGGCAGGAGCCAGGTGCTTCTCCTGGTCTCCCATGGGGTGCAGGGCCCAAGCACTTGGGCCATCCTCCACTGCACTCCCAGGCCATAACAGAGAGCTGGCCTGGAAGAGGGGCAACCAGGACAGAATCTGGCGCCCCGACCGGGACTAGAACCCGGTGTGTCGGCGCCGCAAGGCGGAGGATTAGCCTAGTGAGCTGCAGCGGCGCCGGCCTAAGGAGTTTCTAAGTATCAACTGGCATCTGTAGCAGTGATGCAATTCTTAACGATCTTATGACCTGATTTCTCTAATTCTTTCATTATTCTTTGTGAGATTTAAGGGAAGCCTGCATTGCATTGCCACACAAATTAATTCCTTATTTTTTTTCTCTCTACTCATCTTCAACACCAAATGTGCAGTCCCATGGTTTTTCCATAGTTATGCTTTGTTTCCATATTTGTGGGTAAGAAATCTGGGCCAGCTTCTGACTTGGATAGACAAAATCTAAATGAAACTCGAACCAGGCACTTGTATTTTGGTAGATATCATCGATGATCACGGAAGGCAGTGGGCATGTGAATGCCTGATTGTCCACCTCCTTCATGGTGGACAATATGGAATCACATGTGTTCTCCCCTGAACCCTGTGGTTTCTCTGGGATTAAGGTCCAGTTGCTCCTGAGGTAGCTTGGCTTGAGGTTGTGGCTAACATTCGCTGAGCTTCCTTCTTTCTTCCATTCAGAGTCCTTCATCTTCACTCCAAAGAAGCCACCTCCACACATCCCTGCCTGAGGAGCTGTCCAGCCTGAGAGATAAGGGCAGTGTGGAGAGCTGTTTGATAAACAACTACCCGTTCAGCAGAGGCAACTTTTCTTTGATTCTTTGCTCTTGCATGAAGTAGAGCTCTGACTCAGATGCTTGCAGGCAGCTTTTATTCAAACACACTTTCTTGACACATGCATTTCATGCTCTAAACATCTGCTTATTTACCTATGTTGGCTGTTGTGTACTTGAGAAAAGGGAGGTTAGAGTCATTTCTTTTGATAATTCCATCCCACTTCACATCAAATAAGAATTAGAAAAAAACACACTAGTGGATTTGCATGTTAATATTGTCTAAGCCAAAGCGCTCCAGGAACACCACGGAGTACACTTCCAGTGGTAAGGTGACAGAAATATGGAAGGAAAATGAGCTAAAGTTTGAGAATAATCTATAAAATTATAACAAAGGGGTTGCAACTGCCCTCACTTGAAGCATTTGGACTCTGCAGACAGTGAGAGCAAATGGTGGACTTGCCAGGTAGTTTATTTTAAATGTGCCTGTTTGTGACTCAGCCTTACACATGCTGGGTTTGAGGAGTCATTATTCATCTGAAGCAGCGGAAAAGATCAGGCATCTCCCTCGTGCCAGTCAGTGCTTTCCTGGTTTTTCAACCGAGCACTCGTTGTGGGGAGGAACATTTGATCCCAGTGATTCTAGCTACCAGGCTGCTTGCTCACTGGAGGGAGGATTTTCCATTAAAAATTTTCAAATTCAAAATTTGAGTCAGCTACACTCAGTGTATGAGAGATACTGTGACTCCGATGTTGCCCCTTAAAGTAGCTCTTGCATTCTGCCTCCGTTTATTTGCAAATGGCAAAATTTGCTTACATGTGAAATTGGATAGGAAATGATTACAGTTAATTTTTTCTTCTTCATCCCATTTTAGCCAATCTACATCTAAAGGCAAAAAACCAAGGGGATGTAGAAGAATCTTGGAATGCTGTAATGCTCCAACATAGTAAGTGTGTAGTTCCAGTTGGTGGCTTGGTAAATCAAGCCTTCATATAGAGATTTAAGCTATTGCATTACTACTTTTTTTTATCAATGTTCACCCAAAGAATTTGCTCACACAGCATGTTCCCAAGGCTTATAATTAATAATTCTGTCAGGTTTCTCATATATGAATTTCTAAACCACCTTCCCATTGTGGAATATATCCAATGAGTGGAAGTCACTTAACAAAGAATGGCCAAAAAAGCTTGCCACTAACAATGATGAGCTTGAGTTTTAGTCCCAGGACTATTGTTGGCTACCAGAAGTCATTCAGTTTTTTTCTGCTTCTTCACTGAGTTATCATGATGTAAAGTATATGAGGAAAGGGTTATTGTCTCTGTCTTTTTCCCCATGACTACAGCTCCATGTCAAGGATGGTACCCATGTGCTAGATGCTCACTAAATAGTTCTTGAATGAATGAAGGATGGCATTGGTCATATCCCTTTCCATTCTAAGTTAATACTAAACAGACTTTCTTAGTGGGAGAAGTGAAAACAATTCAAGGGCAAAGAAACAGATTAATTCAAGGGTTGATAACAATTTACTTTATACATAAAAGACCAACCATTAAAAAATGCTACATAACAGTAAAATTCGTAGTTACATAACTCTTACAATCAAGTTGAAAATATATTTTCTATTATTGGGACTCTATTCCTCTTAAGTAGAAGCAGTAGATGTAAGAGGATGGATAAAATAAATTGAAAGTATGTAATCACAAAAATTAAAGGAAAAATAAGAAAGGAAGGAGGAGAGAGAGTGGGAATAACCATTATGTTCTTATATGAAATACATGAAAACTATTTTCTTTATAAATTAATTTAAAAAATTTTAAGGGCTGGCATTGAGGTGTAGCCTATAAAGGTGCCACCTATAATGCTAGCATCCCATATGAGCACCAGTTTGAGTCCTAGCTGTTCCAGTTCTGATCTAGTGCCCTGCTAATGTGCCTGGGAAAGCAATGGAAGACGGCCCAAGTATTTGGGCTCCTTCACTTATGTGGGAGACCTGGTAAAACCTTCTGGCCCCAGACCAGCCCAGCTCTGGCCATTGCAGTCATTTGGAGAGTGAATGAGCTTAAGAAAAATCTCTCTCTCTCTCTCTCTCTCTCTCTGTAAATCTGCCTTTCAAATAAATAATTAGATCTTTTAAAAAATTTAAAAAGAAATCACAAATCTGGTTAACTATTCCACCACTTATTTTAGCCACCATTCTTCGTTAAAAAAAATGAAAACAATAGCAACAAAGAACCCAAAACCTAGAAAATCTGTTTCAAGACAAGCAATGACTTTTACAGTCAGTCATGATGGTTCCCAATTTTACTTTTAAGTCTGCATTTATCCCTCTTTTGTATGCCATGCAGCTTCTGCATCATCTCCGAAGATGTGTTTGTTTAATCCTTAACAAGTATCCTATCAAGACAGTGTTCTGCACATCAAATCTCCTTGACAGAAATACATGGAGCTGGATTTCTCCCAAGGTGTAGTGGATGGAATCTTCAGGTGTGACATCTGCATGTCTGTATGTCTAAGAAGCCCAATGGAGTGGCCTACAGCTGAGCCAGATGAGCACCTCCTTTTCCCAGTGCATTGCTACACTGCAGAATGAATCCTGAAGCTGTGCCTGGGCCTCTCCATGAGCTCATGCTGTTTGTCATTGGACTCATTTGACTTCTCTGTTGCTCTACTATGCTCGTTACACTATTCAACAACAAAAAGATCATTCAAGATCCGGCGCTTTTCACAGTTTGTTAACAAAGCCATTGGCTCAACTAGTTTTCCATCTGGTATATATTTTTTGTCTCTTTTCTCGCTCTGGTTCCTTGAAAAAGCAATTATAAAATTCTCAAATAATTGCTCGTTGAGGCTACCTTCTACCAACTGAAATGTCTTTTCAGAGACTTAAGTACTCTGCACAGATGATTCAGGACTGAAAATGTAGTTGGAAAAGTTCACATTGGTATATGTCCTAGTGTTCTTTTTTATTAAGATCAAAAGGCAGAAGCTGTATAAATATCCACATGCAACCTTTAACTTGGTAACATATTTACATATTTTGGGTGGTGGGCTTTCTTGGGTTTCCCAGAGGACAAAATTTTCTACATCATGAAGATATGAAACAGTATTCAAATATTTAGTAAATATATGGTGTTAAGATAAAGACCATCTGGATGGTTCTTAGGCCTCCTCTATTTCTGAGAATAAGGTAAGATAACAATTCATACCAAAAAGTTTAATTTGGCAGACTATATTTCAGAACCATCAAGTGAGTTAATATAGGTTTAATTCCAACGTCAACCTAAATTTACATTCTTTTAGTTCAACAACAAGCAGAACAGATAGGGTGATTCATCCAGTGGGTACATGGTTTTTAACATTCACATATGCTCAACAAAGAGAGCTTGTAGGTTGAGTTACAATGACTATATACTTACATGCTAGTCATTGAATCTTTGCATATTTAAAAAGTACTGCAAGTTCTATTTGTCATGTGTATGGCATTATTATTTCCCCTCTTCATAAATGAATTGTGCTTCCAGGTGTCCTGAGGTGGCAATAGAATCCAGTGGTTATGAGCAGGTAGTTGCTTGGATCAAGACAAACACTCAACAAGATATCAATATTTTCATTACTAGGACTGAGATTGCTGTTATTGTGATGTGGTTACAGTTATATGCTAAAATACACGGGTCCCTTTCATTCCTCAGAGAGTCTGCAGTTTGAAGTAACTAATGGAAACAACATTCATCTTTATGCAACAAGATAGACAAGGCTCATAGAAAATCACATGTATTCTCATGGATCCCAAGGATCTAACAGACAAAGCCACAGGACACCTTCTGCAGGACAAGAATTCTCCAAAAGGACAAGGATCTAGGTACAGGGCATCTGAAACCTGGGGAGACTTTGCAAACAAAACAAGGCATTTGCCAGAGGCCTTTCCTGTAGTCAATATCCCTGAAAGTGGTGGCTGGAGGAAAACATCTCACCAGCCAAGGATCAGCTGAATGTGGGTATCCGTGAATCGTCAGGCTCAAAGCTCCTTTTCTTTACTGGTGTAATTTTTCCATTTAGGCATTCTTGTTAACTCTTTTCTTTCAGTCAATGTGTGGGAATGTGCTTGTATGTAGCATAGGTGATTCCTTGCATAATAAGGGCTTTTGCATATTAATGTAAACCCTCTAATAATTTACCTCTTTCTAGCAAGCATTTTCCTTTTCTCCTTCCTTGGAGCTTGTATGTCTTAGTTGTTGAACTTCTGTATTTTAACCCTGCTATTCAGTAGCCTCACTAGGATATTTCAGTTCTACTTTTCAGAACATTTACAGGTTTTATTTGGTGGAGTTGGTGTTTCTGAAACTCCTTTATGTGCAACCATGAAACTTACCAGCTACTCCTAAATACATGCCTCATTTGTGCCTGTTGTTTCCCCATCGTATTAACGACTTCTCACTTCTACTAGAGTGAGGATTACGATGTTATTGCTTATAAAGCCTTTAAGCCCCCTCTTTAGGTGTATTTCAGATCTTTAACTCCTTCTACTAACACGCTGTCTGCTTGGGCTAAGGATGGACAGACAAGATGGGAGAATGAACTGCTTGGAAGCATTGGATTCTCCTCTATGCGGACTGTATCCCATCTCTTTAATTCGGAAGAGCACCAATTAACATTCCTACTTGCAAATCACAAAAGCTAACTAACAAAATCTAAAATAAGCCGGTCACTCCTCAGTTTCAGTTTTAATTTTCTTCACTGGGGAATAAACATGGCAATCATACATGAATCACTGTTTGATGACAAAGTAATTAACAGTTATAACAAATTATTATCAGCTTATATATCTAATGTAGAATTTGAATGTAAATTTAATCATAAGAATTAGAAGCAAAATTTTGTATAAGCAAGAACTAAGACATGGTTGTAATTCTCTATGCTCTATTATAGATGAGGAGGCTAAACCCCAGCACTATTACTTTAGGAGGTCACACAGCTTTGTGCTGGGCAAACCAATAAACCATTTCTGGGATCTGGGCTGTTTCATCTCCTAAAACAAGACTTGAACCAAGCACGTGCTTTTCAGCTCTGTCTGGTACCTCACATCAATCACATCAGTCTCTAGTACAGGGTCCTGTATTGCAAACATACTCTAGTTTCCAGGTATACTCATTGCATTCTTTTCTGTGTTATTCGAAATATTTTTAAATAAAAATTAAATGGGCAGAACCCCTACCATAATTTAGTTCCAATATTCTAGATCATCTGCTGTCATTGGTACTGGTTATACTAGTCTCATGTCTTCCAAATTAATAATGGCTCTTTCCAGCCGGCGCCGTGGCTCACTCCACTTTGCGGCGCCGGCACACCAGGTTCTAGTCCCGGTCGGGGCGCCGGATTCTATCCCGGTTGCACCTCTTCCAGGCCAGCTCTCTGCTGTGGCCAGGGAGTGCAGTGGAGGATGGCCCGAGTACTTGGGCCCTGCACCCCATGGGAGACCAGGAGAAGTACCTGGCTCCTGCCATCGGATCAGCGCGGTGCGCCGGCCGCAGCGCGCCAGCTGCGGTGGCCATTGGAGGGTGAACCAACGGCAAAGGAAGACCTTTCTCTCTGTCTCTCTCTCTCACTGTCTACTCTGCCTGTCAAAAAAATAAATAAATAAATAATGGCTCTTTCCTTTTCAAAAACAACTAATGACTTCACTTATTACTTTGAATAAAGACAAAGCTACTGGGGTTTAATTCCCTCTAAAACCTAGTTAGAGCCTCCACATTTCTGTTCAATCACCATATCAGCACAAATCAAGAATATTTCCACTTCTAATCTGTTTTCCTTTTAACCTTCTATTTTATAAATTTGTTCTGTGCAAATGCATTGTATATTATAAACGTTTATTGAGTGCCTTCCACATTGTTCCAGTTGATCTCAATTATTTGTTCACTTATCATCTATTAATTTATCCACTTATTTTATTTGGATTTCATTTATTTGTTCAACTCTTACTATGTTCCAGGAAATATCTTAGGGATAGGAACATAGATAGATGATTGTAGATGATAGATGGATAGATAGATAGTTCACTATCAATAAGATATACAAAAGTTTATAAAAGAGTTTAAGACATAATGAATTCTTACAAATTAATGAATGTATTTGGTGCAACAGAAAAAGAACAAGTTTGTACTTTATGATTACTAAGCCCTCAAGTCTAGTGGTATTTTGGTTGCATTGGAATCACTAAATGTGTAAGTTCCACTATAGTCACAGCCATTCATTCCTAAGATTCGGTAGGCAGTATATAAAACCCATATTATTAGGACTCCTTTAGCATTCCTTCTCCAACACTTACATGCATCTACTTACATGGACTCGAGAGATTTTTCAAACCAGTTGGCATCACAATTTTAAGTGTTTACCGAGTTCCTCAAACTGAACTAGGTGATGGGTGAGCAAGAAAGCATTTTCTACTGAGCCAAAGCCTGAAACCTTTGGAGCAATGGACATAATGAAAAATTTAATATCTCCCACTTCCCTTTCTATTGCTTTTTTTGTTTGATTTTCATGGGATTCTATTTCAGAGTATTTGCTGTAGATAGATGCTTTCTTTCCCTTTGCCTTTGATTAAACGTATGGTGCAGTTAAGTGATTATATAGGGGGAGGTAGTGGGAATGGGATTAGAGCACACACATGTAAGTATGTGTGTTGTATGTGTGTGCATGTACACACATGTGTGGGGCTCCAGGAATCACCAGCTGTCAATGTTGTGGAAGTAATATGAAGGTCTGTAACCCCATACTAAGATAATATTGGCAGCCTCAGAATTTGCAGCCTAGCTGAAATAAACTACACACCAAAAAATAGTCAGAACAGTGAAACCTGTGCTTAAGCTTCAAGATTCAAAGATGATTTATACCTACAAATATATAATTCTATCTCTTTATACCTTTTCATTTTCACAGTTAACTGCCAATTTAAGTAAGCATTCTTGTTTCAGTTATGAGCTTTAGTAATAAAATAATAATGACTTCAGAAATAGAACTAGATTCTATAAACCCTGGCTTTCACATCAGGAAACCATCCCAGAAAATGTTTTATGTAATAATAGCTGTACAGACAAGGACCTTACATAAATAATTTCTTTCCCTTGTATATGTTTGGGGAAGGAGGAATTTCACATTCTGTATGTGACGCGTACATATCAAGTTACACACAGATTCATTTTTGCATTATCTGTTGCCCTGAACATTTGAAATAATAATAATAAAATGGTAGTATGAAATTATTAAGTATTTCCATAATTCCTTTCTTCGTAAAACTCATAATTTTGTCTGGGGAGTGGATCTGACATCTAAAATCTGAAAACCTTTTTATCACTTCACTACAAGTTTTTGTGCTCTAAAACCTTTGAAAATCATTGTCTGTTCTGAAGCGTCCTTATCTCTGTTTTGCACAGTTTACCTACACAGTGCAATTCCATGAGTATCTGCAGGACCTTCCAATTCAAAATATTTCAATAGCCTGACAAATTCTGCCACCATCAGTGTGTGTTGCCCATTTCCAACTACTTCAGCCCTGTGTCTCTGAGTCTTGGTGAAAAAGGTGGCCTCACAGAGGGCAGCTCACAGAGGCGCCTGTCATGTGTATATGTGTGTACATTAGTGACCAATAGCCAGACAGCTGGCCTTGTGTGCGTGGTGGAGGAGTAGGTTGATGAGGAAGAGAAGTCCAGGGTATGTTCTGTGAGAGGGCTTCATGGGCGACATTAGTTTGCGAGGGAGCAGGACAAAGTTGTACATCCTGAGTGGGTGCTTATGAGAGGTGACAAGGATGCAGATGGGAGGTCAGACGGATAGCATTGAGTAAACTGAGCAGACGTTGATGAGAATATAGTGAAACTCTGTTACTCGTGTTGTGGACCAGGTGTGTGCTTTGTTCAATCGGTGTCCTAAGTGACAGCACTGACAGTGTGAAATGGTTGCTTCCTGGCTTCCCTCCTGTCCCTGCGTTGTGTGTTTTGTCACACACATAGGTACCATAAACAAGCACAGATTGCTACTCTGCTGTATTATCTTAGCTCACATCACTCACAGTATGAATCCTGGCATAGTATCATCTTGAGCATTTTAATTTGCATTTAATAATAATATGACATACAGTAATTACTCCCTTCACCAGAGGTAAGATTTCTAAAGCACATCTTATTCTAGACTTTTGGGATCTTCAGCATTCAAGACAATATCAATCGAGTGACGAAGAGACACTCTCCTACTCTTTAGCCAGGAACTTAGTCAAATTCTCAGGGAGAAAGATAAAATGAAAGGATTTCTATGTGGAATATATGCAACACAGCTCATTTGAAGAATGTGAATCTGGCACACATAATTAGCTTAGAAATTAACTTGCTGCTTGATGTACCCACATCCCATATCGGAGGGCTTGGTTAAAAGTCCCAGCTACTCTACTTCCAAGCCACCTTCCTGCTAATGTCCACCCTGGAAATCAGCAATGATATCTAATGTACTTGGCTCCCTGCCACACAGATAGGGTTCCAGGCTCCTGGCTGCAGCCAGGCCCAACCCTGGATGCTGTGGATATTGGGGGTGGGTGGGTGAAGTAATAGATAGGGTATCTTTTTTTTTTCTCGGTCATACTCTCTTTCAAATAAAATTAAAATAAATAAAAATTTTAAAGTAAAATAAGAACGTAGTGCTTACTACAAAATCTTGCTTCCAATTCCTCATGGAATTCCATTTCTTGTACTCTAACACACTCATTTATTCTACTTGTATTTTAAATACCCACTCATTTTCCTTATAAAACACTCTTTTACCATTAATTTGCATAATACAACACATTAAGAACAGAGATCATACATAGGGAGTAGGTGCACAGTGACTCCCGTTGTTGATTTAACAATTGACACTCTTCTTTATGTCTGTCCTTAATGTGTTGTACCATGCGAATCAACGGTAAAACTACTTCTCAAACAGTACTCTATACTTTGTGTGTCTGTGTGGGTGCAGTCTGTTGAAATCTTTACTTAGTATATACTAAGTTGATTTTCTGTATATAAAGATAATTGAAAATGAATCGTGATGAGGAATGGGATGGGAGAGGGAGTCGGAGATGGGATGGTTGCAGGTGGGAGGGAGGTTATGGGGGGAAAAGCTGCTATAATCCAAAAGTTGTACTTTGGAAATTTATATTTATTAAATAAAAGTTGAAAAAAAGATTAAACAAAACCCCACTCTTTTAAAATAAAAAAAATCTTATTTATAAAAAGAGAACACATTTTATGTATTTCATAAATACAGTTTTAAAAGCATAATCATATTTCTCATACTTTCCACCCAATCCTACCTTCCTCTTCCCATTCTCCCTCCCTCTTTCTTGTTTTTCCTTTTTTTTCAGTGACATACCTTCATTTTCCTCTACAATCACAAGCTTAATTCTCCACTAAATAAGGAATTCAGCAAGTAGTAAGTAGAAAACCATTGTTCCTCAAGAGTGTACCAAGGGCTATAAATAATAACCACATTTCAAAATGTCAATTTTGCTCATATTCATTACATTTTTTTTGTACTCTGTATATTAGTTATGAATCAGGGGGAACATATGATGTTTGTCTATTTGGGACTGGCTTATTTCACAAAGCATAATGGTCTCCAGCTGTACCCATTTTACTGTGACAGATATGATTTCATTCCTTTTTACAACTGAGTAGTACTCCATATGTATACATATATATCATAATTTCTTTATACATTTATCATTTGATGGACATCTGGATTGATTTCATATCTTAGCTATTGTATGTTGGTATGCTATGAACATATTACAATAAACATTGTAAGTTGACATGCTATAAACATAACTCTTTCATATGATGATTTCATTTTCTTTGGATAAATTCTCAGGAGTGGAAGGGTTGGGTCATATATGATAGGTCTCTTTCAGATTTCTGAGGAATCTACTTACTGTCTTCCATAATGGTTGAATAAGTTTACATTCCCACCAACAGTGGATTAGGGTACATTTTTCTCTATATTCTCACTAGCATTTGTTATTTTTTAGTTTTTGAATGACAGTCATTCTAACTGGGGTGAAATGAGATGTCTTTCTGGTTTTTAAAAACACTGAGAAGAAAATTCACAAGTTAAAGGAATCCATACATGATGTGGATGGGAAATTCTGCCAGAGATAGAGATATTGAAGAGAAATCAAACTGAAATATTGGAAGTGAAGAATTCAATATGTCAAATAAAAATACAATGGAAAACTTTAATGACAGACTTGGTGAGGCTGAATAAAGACTATTTGGCCTAGAAGACAAATACTTGAAAATATCTCAGTCAGACACATGCACACACACACACACACAAATAGAAAAAACAAAAATAGTATTCTAGATTTATGGGATACTATCAAATGACCAAGCATAGATGTCTTTGAAGTTTCTGAAGGTGTGTAAAGAGAGAATGGATTAGAAGGCCTATTCAGTGAAATAACAGCAGAAATTTCCCTAATTTGAAGAATGATAGGGACACTCAAGTACAGGAAGCACATTAAATTCCTAAGACATGACCAGAGGTGATTTTCATCATGACACATTACAGTCATACTTTGAAAAGTAAAGCATAAATAAAAGATCCTAATATGTGCACAAGAGAAATGCCAGATTACCTTTAAAGAATCACTCATTAGATTGACAGTTAATTTCTCAACAGAAAGTCTACAGGCTAGGAGAGAATGGACAGGCCAAGTCCAAAAAACAAACAAACAAACAAAAAACCTAACATCCCAGAACCCAGAATACTCTACCCTGAAAAGCTCTCATTTACAAGTGAAAGAGAAATAAAGACCTTCCAAAACAACTAGGAATTGAAATCATTAGTCACCACTCTTCCAGTCTTACAAATGACTCTGAAGGATGTGGTACACACAGAAACAGAGAAAGATAATCAGCATCATGCAGCATCATGAAAGAATATGACAGCAGAAAATCTCCTTTTAAAAGTTCAAAGGAAATCAAAACAAACAATATGAATATTTACTGAAAAATGGCAGGACCAACCTATTACTTATTGATAATAACCTTGAATGTAAATGGCCTAAATATAAAAAGCACAGTGTAGATGTGTACTTGTGAGTTAGTTCTCTTTAAAGGGTAAGACCAACTGGTGCCCAACAGTACACTTTGATGATTTTATGTGGTTTTCTTATAGTAGCAACTTGGTGAGTATTTTGGTGGTGTTTGAAACAATCTTCATTCTTGCTTTCCATTTTAAATCAATCAAGCTAAAATAATTAATACAATTTAAACCCAAATCAATACCCTTAATATGTCTGGCAAGAGTGATGCTATTTCTGTTTGGAAGAGAGCCGATGATAATTACAGGGTTATTAGCAAGTTAAAAATATCATATTTCATGATGCTATTTGGCCTGTTAGAATGGGAGTAATATATTAGAACATTCCCTTCCATTTGATCACTCATTTTATTAAAGGAAGAAGAAAGCCTTCCAGCTTTGAGATATTTAAAGTTGTATTGGTGAGAACATCAGATAGATGATAGGGCAGAGAGAGCAACCCAGCCACAGCAAGAAAAGAAGTGGATGAGTGATGGGTCTTTGCTGTCACTAACATTCACAGATCTATCATTCTAGATGCACAAATTAAAATTATTCACTAAGCAAGAATGCCATTGAACTGTACCTTATAAAATTCCTGGAGTAAGTAGAAAAATGCCAGGCTGATATATCTGTGCAGTAAGAGACATATAATCATGCCACCATCAATAATAGCCCCTACACTTTATGGACTCTACTCTTTTTAAGTCAGTTATGAAGGAACAAAAGGCACACACAGCCTTTTGCTAAATACACAGCAACGGATTGCATACTACCTTCACTATCAGTAACTCCATCAGAAGTAATCAGAAGATCTTTTTATTTAATATATTTGAATGTTATTTTATTAAAGTTATTATAAGGTATAGGGATTCCGCATCTCTAGTTAATTTAAATGTCTATCCCTTGAGCCACTGGCCTGCCTAGATTTTTCAGGTAATATCATATAATGTACCTCCATTTCTGGTTCCTTCCAAACCATGCTGAAATTCATTTTTTTAAAACCATGGACTGGGGCCAGCGGTGTGGCACAGTGGGTTAACGCCCGGGCCTGAAGCGCAGGCATCCCATGGGCGCCAGTTCTAGGCTTGGCTGCTCCACTTCCAATCCAGCTCTCTGCTATGGCCTGGGAAAGCAGTAGAAGATGGCCCAGGTCCTTGGGCCCCTGTATCCACTTGGGAGATCTGGAAGAAGCTTCTGGTTCCTGGCTTCAGATGGACATAGCTCCTGCTGTTGTGGCCAACTGGGGAGTGAACCATCAGATGGCGGACCTCTCTCTGTCTCTTCTCTCTCTGTGTAACTCTGACTTTCAAATAAATAAATAAATAAATCTTAAAAAGAAAAACCATGGACACACTTTAATTTTTCTTTAAATATGTGACCCAACATATCATGCATGTACATCTATGAATAATTTTTTCAATACTTTTTCTGTATGTCAAACATTCAGGTAAGGACTTACAGATATGCTGAGTTACTTCTTTTATTTCTTATGATAATTCTATGAGGTACAAATTTTATTCCCGTTTTATGGATTAGTGAACTATGACACAGTATGATAAATTACTTGTGTAAGGTCTTTCATGATATCAACTAAGACTGGATTTGCACCCATCTGATTTTTTAATTTTTTTTACATGCACCCACAGTTTTCTCTTATTATTGCTAGTCTATGATCGTCTTTACCTGTGGTTGATTTAGCTCTTCCTTAAGAATGCGATGCTTTTCATAGTCAACATAATTGATCAAAAGCTGACCAACAGATTTTGAAATGAGGCAATGACAGTCTAAAAGGTATATAGTTTTTGTTGATGCCTGAAAAATGTGTGGAGGCAGGATTGAAAGCAAATTTATCTGATGATGTGTTGTCTCAAATAGGATTTACATTCAACATGTAAATTGCTATAGACTGCAACAAAACTGCCCTTGTGTTCTCTAAGTTTCCTGTTTTCCCAGTCCTCTCTACCCTAACAGAACTTGCTTCAGTCAACTTTCTGGTGAAGGCTGTTGGTTGTGAAATAGATTGGATTCAGGAATGTGGGCAGCACCACCATCCTTCTCTGTGGGTTACCACTAGGCTTTCCTTACAGACATGGGCTCTGCTGCTTTCTCCACAGCAAAGTGTCATCAAGTTATTCAACTCAGGGTAACTAAAACTGTGTTTCAAATGTAGATAGAGGAGGAAGATGAGAATGGTGATCTGCAGAATTCTGAACTCCCTGTGGTCACCATATGCATTCTGCCCACAATTGTACCATTCCCTACTGCTTGTCTTCATTGAGACAGGGGATCTACCTCCTGTACCCATGGCCTAGGGCTTTCCTTGATCCAGAGAATCCCATGACTTCCTGCTTTGTTAGATGGAATACTGTTCCTCTTGTCATCTTTTCTATGTTGCTCTGCTCAAGTATATCTTTGTTGGCAGATTCTAAACATTTTCAAAACTCTCCAATAAAAAAAAAGCAATTCTTATTGAACCTCTTATCACCCTTTTGTTCAGTCGCTTCAAGGAGATGGAGCTGAGATCCTCCCAGGGTCACTTGCAGTGTCTGCAGATAATTTTGGTTGTCCCAACATGTGGAGGGTGCTACTGCTATCTGGTAGATAGAGGTAAGAGATGTAGCTGAACATTCTACCATACACAGGACAAATGACAAAGAATTATTCATCCACCCATGTCAATAGTGCTGTTGTTGAAAACTGCTCCCTACAAACCTATGTGTGTTGGAAATGTCTGCTCCCACTGTCTGCTGAGCTTTCTCATATCCTGCTCACTTGACACAACGCTTCAGTGGGACCTCTGGCCCCAGTGCCCTCCTGAAACTGCCATGTCAGTAGTTGTTGATGATCTTTGTCATGATGACTAATTGGAGGGGCATTGTTTGCATCTTATCTGGTGTGGCCTCTAAACCTAAAACATCCCACATCTGCAGTCTTTATCTTCTTCTTGAGATATTTTCTTTGTTGATTTTTGTTGTTTGGCTTCCAAACTTAAAATTTTTGCCATGATCATTTACACGTCCTTCTTTCTCCAGTCTACCCTGGTTTGATGAGTTTGCTTCACTGAATTATCCATCTGTACCATCAATGTCTTGTTACAGGATCACTTGATAGACTTTGGGAGATGCCTAATTTGTCTACAGAGGGAGATAAACTTCCATCTGGTCCTCTCTTCATAATGAAACAGGATGTTCTTTTCTACTCATACACCTAATGACAACACCCTCCGCTCAAAGCCCTTCGGTGTGAGTCAGACTCTTACACTGATTTCTTAACAAGATCTGCGAAGTCATGTGCATTTTGGGTGTTCCCAAACTCTCTAAACACAGCTCACATTGTGCCTTCCCTCATCGTCAGGGGTCTTTGTGGTTTCCTACTCACCACATGAATTTCTGACATGTGCCTTTGCCCTGAGGTACATTCTTCTTCACTTTGTGGAATCCTACTCATTCTTCAGATTTAGGTCAATTGCCATTTTTTCAAAGAAGTATGCCCTGGTCACATTCTCCTTACTATTAGGTGAAACCCTTGGATGAGAGGATTTCCAACTAGTCCTCACATGGCAATAACTTATTAAACTGTGTCTCACTCTACCCCTCCAAGGCCCAATACCATGCTTCATAAAGAATAATCATTGATTGATTAAATAAGTAAGTGAGTGACTGTATATGGCTGCCTTCTTGAATGTACACAGATCATTTTACAAATCTACCCTTTTAGGAAAAAGGCTAATAGTAAGGCCGCTGTGTACCACCCAGATTTCCTTTCAGATATCATTTGGTGAAAGGGATAACCAACATAGAAATGGTTTGAGTCATTCCTGAGTCTCTGGCTGTGTATTTTTCCTAGATTAAAAATCCTTCTTCCTGTATCCAAATGTATGACAGATCTACAATTCAAGGGTCTTCAAAAAGTTCATGGAAAATTCACAATATGAAAAGGATAAGAATGGGTTTCAAATTCTTTTTGCATCAAAATACACTCCCACTAACTTGTTATAAAATGTCTGATCAGGATCTAGTTTGAGGCACTAATCCTGTTTCAGAGTAACATAAATTATGCTAGATTTGGAGCAAGAACAACTTGAATTTATGAAGAAGCTCAGGTGGAAATACGGGGCATCATTTATGCTTTACAAAAATTTATGAGGACAATGCCTTAAAGAAAGCAGCAGTTTAAAAATGAATAACTTGCTTTTTAAAAAAGTATTTATTTGTTTAATTTATATGAAATGCAGAGAGACATAGTGAGTGAGAGATGGGGGGGATACAGAGATCTCTCTTCCGTGATTCCTTCAGGGAGTGAAATACGTAATATAACCTGCTGCCTCCCGTGGTAAGCATTATCAGGACTCTGGGATGGAGAGTGGAGTAGAGACTTGAAGCCAGACACTCCAATATTTACGTGAGTACCCCACATGATGGCTTATCCATTGCACCAAATACCCCCCCAACTCATTTTAAGAAGAGATGAGTTTATGTGGGTGATGAAATCTTCAGTGGTAGAACATCCACATCATTTTGCAATGAAATAACTAATATCACTTTCATTCCAAGCAAAGAACACTGACAATTACAGAAACAACAGCCAACACTCTAGTTATCTCAGTTGGTTCAAATGACACAATTCTGAGTGAAAAATTGAAGTTGAGCAAAATTTCTGCTAAATGGAGGCCCAAACCATTGAGCTAAGATTAGCCAAATAGCAGGGCTTTCAATATGGATTTTGAACATGGACTCTGGCTGAAAAGACCATGAGAGTTTCTCAGGCATGGAAAGCCAAGACACTATGGCAAAAAAAAAAAAAAAAAAAAAACCAAAAAAACACACCTAAATGAAAGATCTCTGTGAGTGAGATCCCAGCAGAAAGAACAGGCCATCAAAGGAGGAGGTAGCTTTCTCTGAAGGGAGGAGAGAACTTCCACTTTGACTATGACCTTGTCTAAATAAGATCGGAATTGGTGAACTCAAGAGGCTTCCATACATAGCCTTGGCAGCTCATGACAAGAGCCTCGGGTTATTACTGAAATCATAAATAAGAGTGTCAATTGTTAAATCAACAACAGAGTCACTGTGCACCTGCTCCCCATGTAGGATCTCTGTCCTTAATGTGTTGTACTATGTGAATTAATGGTAAAACTACCTCTCAAACAGTACTCTATACTTTGTGTGTCTGTGTGGGTGTAGTCTGTTGAAATCTTTACTTAGTATAAACTAAGTTGATCTTCTGTATATAAAGATAATTGAAAATGAATCTTGATGAAGAATGGGATGGGAGAGGGAGTCGGAGATGGGATGGTTGCAGGTGGGAGGGAGGTTATGGGGGGAAAAGCTGCTATAATCCAAAAGTTGTACTTTGGAAATTTATATTTATTAAATAAAAGTTGAAAAAAATGAGAAAAGACTACACGACATGGTTAAATTCCCAGGATCCTCAGTTTCTTAGAGATAGAGCAAATGTCTGGTATCATATAATCAGTTATAAAAGTGTCTCAAATTTGGTGGAGTAATTTGTTAGAAATTGGTTAGAAATAAAGGTTATATTTTTGGCTTTTATATTTAAATTTCATTTTCCACAAATGTTTTGAAATACCAGTTTTCCACATTGGTTATAACTCAATTGAGCATTTTGCTCATTGAGTTGATAACTTTACAGACTATTATCATCAAATATTAATATTATATTTCAAATCTTATTTTCTTCATATAAGAACATACACAATCTATATTCTGTGTCTGATTTCCAATATGACTTCAAATTCCTTGCAGTGTTCTATGTATTTTCTGCAACCATCACATAGTGTCTTAGGCTACAAACTTACATCAAATACTTTCATGTCTATAGTTTGAGTTATAGCAAAATATCCCTGAGCACTGTCCCCAAAGAGTTAATTATTAATGCTCACACCATATACTTTCCAAAGGCATTTTCTTATATCACTGATGCATTGTTCCCTGAAGACAAATCATCCTTTGAATGTTCTGTTGATATTGTTTTCTGCCTCCCAGACACTAGCCTATCTCATATTCTTCATACTTACTTTTTAAAAGAAACCAACAAAGCCAATACCAGAATAGTTCTTTATCTTTATTGTCCTAAGGCAGCAGGCCAGGTCTCCCACATTATTTCTTCTTCTGATCTTGGATGATCAATGGCTCCCTATCTCTGATCAGAAAGGAAGTATAGGCAACCTCCACAGCATGATGTGTCCTTCTGTTTGGTTTCATGTGGAGCCTCAACAGCCTGGCCCTGAGCAGTGGCCCTTTTCTCACGTCTTATGACAAATGAACTAAGGATATTTCCTCAAAATGTTGTGTTTACGCCTAATCCTTCAGAGAAAACCCTTTTGAGAAAGGAATAATTAGTCTTCCGCCCATTTTGCACACAGAGAAACAGATGTCATGATGAAGTAATTGAATGAATAAGTTGTCTCCTGGACTTAACAGAATAAAAGCAAGTTAGAACACAATGCTTTGAGGGCGCTGGTTTTATCTAATAGGCAGATCAAATACCCAGAGGAAGCACTATCAACACAAGGCACATATTTTTCATTTGCTTTGTAACACAGTATTTGAGGATAAGTAATTATAAGTGCATATTGTGTGGGGGCCAACACTCTGGCTTAGTAAGCTAAGTATCTACCTGCAAGCTTGCATTCCATATGGGCGCTGGTTCATGTCCTGGCCATTACTCTTCTGATCCAGCTCTCTGCTATGGCCTGGGATAGCAACGGAAGATGTCCCCAGTGCTTGGGCCCCTGCATCCATGTGGGAGACCTGGAAGTAGCTCCTGGCTCCCAGCTTCAGATCCAATCAGCTCTGGCCATTCCAGCCACTTGGGGAGTGGACACGCGGATGGAAGACCTCTCTCTCTGTCTCTTCGTCTTTCTGTCTGTAACTTTACCTCTCAAATAAATAAATAAGTTAAATCTTTTTAAAAAAGAGCATATTGAGTGAACAGAATCAGAACTTTGTTGGTTTTCCTTAAGTATTATTTATGGCACAGGATTAGATTTATCCAAATTAGATATGGAATATTAAAGGTTTTTTAGTCAGTTGGGTCTCTGAAGGTCTTCATATGGCATTATACCCAGATGCCCTACCCTACAACTTCCCCCAGGATTTGTTTAGAGAAGACCACACTCTCATACTTATTCTCCACCACCTTATCATATTCAAATTCTTTCACTTACAAATTCAGAGCACATTTATTTGGAACCAGCTTTCAACTACCCAGCTCCTCACACTCTGCAGTCAATGTCATTTAGATAGCAATGTTTTAGCAGGATAGGAATACTTCCTAAAGTGACTACGGCACCTTTGAAAGACTTGGCAGGTTTGACAAGCTCTTTTAGGAAGACTGTCTGGATTGGAGGAACTTCACATGGAATGATGTGTACACTTTGAAAGCAGCCCTGGGGATTTGCTAGTACATATCCCTTGACTTTAGAAGCTGCTGCACATTCCACTGTGTGGGAATATCACACTTTATCTATTTTTCTTTCAATGCATCCCTACTCCCACCTCTGCTGTGTTGCTAGCAGGCATGTTTTCTGATTTGTATACATATGCATTTCTACAAGACATTTCTGTTATAAAGTCATATGTTACGGGGGCCAGCACTGTGGTGCAGCGGGTTAAGCCACTGCCTGCAGCACAGGCATCCCATATGGGTGCTGATTTGAGTCCTGGCTGCTCCACTTCCAATTCAGCTCCCTGCTTATGTGCCCAGGAAAGCAGCAGAGGATGGCCCCAGTCACTGCCACCCACGTAGGAGACCTGGAAGAAACTCCTTGTTCCTGGCTTTGGCCTGGCACATCCCTGGTTGTTGCGGCTATCTGGAGAGTGGACCAGTGGATGGAAGATTTCTCTGTTTCTCCTTTTCTCTCTGTAGCTCTGATTTTCAAATAAATTGATAAATCTTTAAAAAATAAAAGCTACTACATTGTCCCTGTTGATATCCACGAGCAAAAGATGTGATTTGCTGAGAATTGGGAAGTATCTCTCAAGGATCCTAAATCAAAGTAGATATTTCTTTCTCTTATTCTTCCCTAAATTCATTCATTTTTTCCTTTGTGTAGTAATAGTCACATAATTTGGGGAAACTCTGGGTCTTTTAGTTAGGAGGGGAGGATCCTGCCCCAGGTTCCTGGCGGACGAGGACAGGTGCTCCATACAGCTCCGTGCAGTCCAGTAACGGGAAATTGCAAGAGTTCATTCTCTCTTTCCAGGCTCTTCCTCTGCCTATTCAGCATCTTCTCACATGAGACATTAGGTGATCAATTGGTGACATTTAGATCTGGCAGTGTAGTGGAGGGCACCCTTACTGGAGGTTTAGGGTCAGCTCACTGGATGGACTTTGAGCAAGTTCCAGGTTGTCTTTGAACTCAGGTTTCACCAACTAAAAAATGACTGAGGGGGCCTCAGTGGGGGGTGCTGACCAGAGCACATTCTCTTCATCTCCTTGATGGTTCTGGTTCTTAGAGTCAGGCAGCGCTTGGCATGAGCAGTTTAGTAAGGTTCTCCAGGTGAATCTGGATGGAGATCCCTAGGTAATCCACATTCCGTCAGTCTTAGACACTCTGGGTTATTAATGGACAGCTGTGGATGTTCTGTGTGATTCTTACATACCTGTCCATACAGAGACACCTTTTACAGAATTTCCCATGACTACGAACAGTTTAAAGCTATCATTTGCCATGTGTTTGCAGTTTATCTTACACCAAGTCTATAAGCATAAGCCACAGATGAATGTTGGAATTCTAACTATAATAATGAGCTGAAAATCATGGTTTTGCATCTCATATGAATCTCAGGCCCTCTGCACAGCATGATCTTGTTACATGCTATTGACTCAGAGGAGAGCAAATTACCTTTAGAATTTTCTCTGCATATTCTATAAATTCTACTCCAACTACACAAAATACTGCATTTGACATAGCTAAAATACTGGTCGAAAGCTACCAGCAGAGCTTTTGAACAGACTGCTTTGATCATTTCTTCCTTCCCGATTTTCTCTTTTCATATGAGGCACAGATGTTTGGAGAGTACTGATGTTTGTCAATGAGTTTATTGATTCTTAATTTTCAATTAGTGGTCACTTTTAAGTTATTCTGTCTCTGGCCATCACACCATGAGCAAACTATTCTGGAAAGAGATGGGATTAGGTCCATCCATCATCCATCCTGGGTACTTCCTCTATAAAGCCAATAAAGAAAGAGGAAGGTCATTCTTAGTTCCCAAAACCTGAATATGGGCCTTGGTACTGTAGGAAGTGCTAGAGAAGGGTCTGTGGCCACTATTGTTCTCAGAGGTAGCAGGAAGTCCGTGGTTGGTTATGAAGTGTGGATTGGCAGAAGCAAGTGGCATTTTCCCCAAAGGCCAACCTGAACCATGGTTTCTGCAGGATGAATGATGAAGATACTTAGCATAGTTGTCCTGTGAATGTTTTTTTTTTTTTTTGAAAACTTAATCACTCAGATTGTGCTTGTTCTTTGACAGAATTCCAGTGTTTTACAAATACCTATGTTTCTCATTGCTTTGCAATTTCTGTTCTCATTTGAAAGAAGTGGAACATGAGGCACAGGGAGACAGCCAGATTCTCATCCATGGCTGAGTCCCATCTGTGCTCTCAGCATCTCTGTTACAGCTCAAAATTTAAGGTGATATCTGTTGTTTTCTCTGAGAAATATAGGGTTTATTAAATGTTGACAATTATCTTCAAAAGACTAGGTCACATGGTCTATGTACAAAAACAAACATAATCGAATAGGAGCCAGTTGTTTTTTTTTTTTTTCTGAGATGTGCATTTGACATGAAATGAATGCATTGCCTGAGTCTGCGATGGCTTAATTGTGCAAAACAGACCAGATCTCTGCCTGGCATTACAACTAAGTGGGCAGAGCAGACATCATGGAAGGTGCTCCCAGCTCTGGCAGGGGAAGAAAAAGCCAGAAGCAGAGATAAAAATCTGGGTGCCTTTACTCCAGGGACCCTTCTATGCCTTTTATTGTTTCTTACCCCAAATCATCATGCCCAATCTGGAAGTAACTTTTCCTTTTTTGACAGCCGGAGCAGGAGAGGCATCAATCTCATCACTCAGATCTCAGTTAGTGAAAGCCCTCATCACCCTGATGGGAAGCTCTGGGCTGTTTCAAGGGCAGAGAGTTTGGAGGTTGATGGTTGTTTGTGTCAGGTCTGGAATAGTGGGGAGGTCAGCATGGAATGACAGTCCCTACATCCCAGCAGGACAGGGAGCTCTCCTAACAGATGCCTCTGCAGAGGCTGAGACAGCTTGCATTTCTCCAGCTGCCCCCTTGGTGAGCACCTCCCCTTGCTTGGGTGGAGGGGAGAGTCGTGCCTGAGTGGGAAGATGGCCAGGTATTAAGAAAGGGATGGCTGCCCAGGGGTGAAGAGACCGGCCACAACCATACCTGTGTTTCTTTGAATCACTGCTTTTATCTTCTCTCAAATTATAGCCCTCTCTCTGTGAACGGTACGTGTGTAAATTCTAAATCTACTCACTGAGACCTCACGAGGATGTTTGCTACCGTCTTTTCCATGGGCATACTTTACGCAGGACCACCATTTTTTGGCTATCTCCTGACCCCAACCTGCCACAGCTCTGGGATCTTTCATGTTTGCTGGGAACTCCTTTAGTAACCCTGGACAAGGATGGCAGTGAGGGAACCTACAAACACAAGACCGTTCTCACTGTGATGCCATCTTTCCTGTCCTCGCTCCCCACATGGGGGAAAGAAAGCTCAGAGAGGAAGACAGGACATCCTTGGCTTTGTTCAGCAGCTACTCTGACCTGGCAGTCGCGGCTCCTTCCAGTCAACCACCGAGGAAAGTCAAGGTTTAGCCTCATTGCCAAGTAGACTTGTGAGATTTGGAACTCAATGAACTGAACCCTCCCCTGAAAAGATAAAGCAATTTAGGATGATCTCAGTGGAAAACAGGTATTACTGCCAACAGAGTGTGAGAATTACAGCTTATGGGTGGAGTGGGCCTGTAGCATTGTGGAAGGTCATGGGACAGGAAATATGGCCTTTGTAAATGAAGAAAAACTCCCCTATGGCCATCATGGTGGGCTAAGGCTAGAGAGAGTAACTGTCCTTAGCAAATGGTGGCTGTGATAAATCATTCAGCTCAAACTCTTTAACACAAAGCAATGACATAGGACAATGGCTGACTCACTTCTTTATGTTACAATTAATATCAGCGTATTTAATGCCATTCAACTACATGATGGTAGAGTTGGCTTGCCAATGTGCTAGTAGTCAGTTTAAAGGGTGAGCTTATGATTCATGAGAAAGGTTTTCTGGGTTTGGTAAGCCTGGTCAAACAGCCCTCTGCTCTGTTTTACAATTCCCCAAAGGCTGTGTAAACAACATGGGCCCACTTCCCTGATGGTGTATCAGGGATCATATCTAAAAAGTCTTGAGTGTTTCAGAAATATCAGCTCCCCAGAATTTATCCACACCCTATTGGGCAGTGCTCCGAGCACATTGTCCCATCAGCTGCAGGCTGGGTGGGCGAGTCAGAGCCTCTGAGGCAATGTCGGGAGTTTACCATGGGCTATTTATAATCTCAATGCCAATGATGATAATCAAAAACCAAAACATTTATTTCAGAAGCCAGTACCAGTTGGCTAATGGCTTGAAGCCCATTCTCCCAGCTGGTCAATAATACCTTTATTTTGGTGGGTGGACACAAAAGCATGACGCCTGAACCTGAAGATGTAAGTGTATGTGTGTGGATGGAGAATGGAGGATTTTTCAGTTGACATAAATCCTGATAATAAGATGCACCTCAGCACTTCAGCTTGTCCTCAAGAAACCAACATAAACCTATAGGCATCCAGGCAGTTCCTGTAATGAGCACTTCACTTAAATGAAGGGGAGAAATAGCATCCTGTTTCCTTACTCTAGGGGAGGAACAGGGCTGGGTATTGATCTTTGACTTTTGTTGAAGCAAACACTCATTGCATTTCCCTATTTGCTCTAGGTAGTAATGAGCCCTGATTACTGCTGCCTGGGAAAACATCACCTTTCATACTGATTTGTGGGTTACGACCCCAACATTGCTGTGAGAGTGAGTCCTACCAGGAAGCTGAAGCCACTTTGGAAATATGTTGGGAATGTTTGGAGCCTCATGCTGTTGTAATTCATGGCTCTGTACTCCATTCACCAAAGTAAGCAGGGGGTTATTGTCTTTGCCACAAAACACAGTGCCTTAACACAACTGGGGTGAATTAATGATGTCTTAGAATGATCTTTCCAAGGAACAGTGCAAATCAGAAGCTTTAAACAGTAGCTTGGAGAAAGATTCATTGCATGTTCCATCTTCTCCTTGGTAATAATATCAGCATATTAAGTACCTATATAATATTTATGATGAAAGAAACGTTCTTTTGTCCTCCCCTTCATCATCTTATTTAGCCATCTTGGCCCCATGTGAGGCCAACCAACTTCTAGGGTGTACTCATTCTGAGAGAGAGTGTTTTTCTAATCCAATCCTCTTTCAGAATTTTCAAATATATCTTCCTCATTACTAAACCACATTTACAGGTTTTTAATTATTCTGTGGAGGAGCCAGCATTGTGGAACAGCTGGTTAAGCTGTTGCTTCTGATGCTGGAATCTCATATTGGAGTGCTGATCTGAGTCCTATCTGTTCTATATCCAATCCACCCTCCTGCTAATGTGCCTAAGAAAGCAGCAGAAATGGCCCAAGTACGTAGGTCCTTGCCACTTATGTCAGAGAGCTGGATGAAGTTACCTGCTCCTGATTCCCAGCTTTCTCAAATCTCCACTATGGGCCAGGCCATCTACTTACCTGGGTTCACAAGTTTGGGGCTTCTCAAAGTACTCAAGATGTGTTCCCTGGAACTGTCAAGAGCATAGAAGGGGTCTTTCCACTGGTGTTTCCTCTGGTCTTTTTATTTTACACAGTTAGTTGTTGTAAGTTGAAGCTAGTGGAGTTAAGTGTATTAGGGAACCTCATGAAGTTTAGCAGATGCTTGCAAAGAGGGGTAGAAGAACAAGTTATTACCACATAAGCTCTTCATTACTTCTTCAAAGAAAATGATCAGTGGCCACAAGAGAGAGAAACCAGAGCAGTGGAGGCCAACAGCTACCCCCTGCAACAGACAATCAATGAGTGATTTTTTGGTTCTCCCCATTATTCCCAGGAGGAGCATTTGCATGAAAGTAGTGTTTGAATCCTTTTCCTCCAGGCTACTAAGAGCAAAGCTCTGTGCTAGACAGAGAGATGAACAAACATCTCCGTTTTCAAAGAGCCTCTAGCTGATGGAGTCATGAGTATTTACTCTTATTAACATTACTGAGCTGTGAGTTCCTTTTACAGACCTGAATGCTCTTCTTTTTCTTGTTGTATCAAATATCCACTCATAAGCTATCTTCTCCTTTTACAAGTGACCCAAGGCCACCCTCAGTGTTGTTAAACACTGAATGTACTCTAGTGGAGGACATAAACAAATCACTGCAATAGGGTACAACATACACTTTGATAGAAGGTCTGAGAAGTCCAAGGGCTCCATGTTCTAGAAGTACAGAGAAAGATCCATTCAGTCTGCAACACTGGCACCAGGGGAAGATACACTGAGACAACTCAGTAGAGTCTTGACACCTGAACAAATGGAAAGGGCAGAGTTTCCAGGGCCAGGTAACATAATCAAGGGCCATGGGGGGAAATAAAGCACAGGGCTCATGAACAATGACATGGGGTTTTCTGAGAACTATAGCATAAGCTGGATTTCAAGATATTATAGATGTTCAGCATTGGGTAATGAGAAAGAGCTAAATGTGGGTCAGATTATAGATAGAACAGGACTCATGAAAGACTTGAGATCAGAAGCGAGGAAGCATGATAAACATTTCATTAGATTTTGTGACTTGGAGCTAGGGATTTTAGGTGAAAAAAATACCAGAGACCATTTGAAAACGTCTTAGGAAACATTGTTCCATATTAACTTGAATTGGAGGATTTGAGAAGTTAGGTATATGGTGCTTAAGATTCGATATCAAGTAAGTAATGAAGCCAGGGTGGGGCTCAGGTCCTCAAATATGGAAGTCCAACTCTCAACAAATAGATTGTTTTTCTATATTCATTGCTAAATGGGCATGTCTAGTTCAAAGGACCTGTGGAACAACTGGGAAAGGAAGTGGCCAGCTCTGGAGATGCTGTTGGGTCAGCCAGGGTAAGAGTGAGGGTCACGTGCACATTTGAAAAATGAGAGGATTTTTTGCAGGTGTCTGCCTGCCCTATCCTACTGTTCAGTTGTTAGGGTTTGCACAGGAAGAAAGCACATTGTGGACTCTTGGGACAACTCGATTCACATAGTGCTCTGGTATGGCCATTTCCAGGCTGGGAAGAGGAAACAGGCTCTAGTCATAAGGGCGTTGGCCTCAGTAACACTGTGGACATGACTTTCTAATCTCAGGGTTGAGAAAAATGCTTCCACTATCTCAGTCTTGGTGGAGCCAAGACAGTGTAACAAAGGAGCTTCTAAAAATTGGGCTACCATTCTACCGTGGGCCCCTGGCTCCTGAATTTTCGGGGAAGATGGAGCAGAAGAAACCAAGGAGAGGCACTTGCATGCTACAGGTTGTTAGCACTGGTTTCAGCTCTGACATCCCTGTGGGTTGAGCATCAGGAGCTCATTGATAACCTGGCCAGCACCACTGCTGAATTTATGTTGAAAGTGAGAGCCATTTTTCAGAAAGTTAAAGAATCAGTGGAATTTCAGGATCTGTGAGTTTTGTCACTATTCTTTTAAGAGACTTATTCCAGAAGGAAGACATACAAGAAGAAGAAAGGGCAGACAGTCAGGGAAAGTTTGATTGAGAGCATGCTTTTGGGCTAAGGGAAAAGCATTAGGGGAAATGGAGAAACTAGAATGTTGCAAGATAGTTAATAGAATGAAATCCTGAGAGAAACAGGAAAGGGGAAATAAAGCATCCATGGGAATAAAGAGAGAAGATTTTGAGCAGACAACTGGCTCTGCAGTTTGGAGAGAAGGAGGGAGCAGCAGCAAAGAGGTTTTCAAGCTGTGTAGTGCGAGGTGGAGATGCGGTCAGAGTTCACAGTAAACCTGGAACTGCTAATAATACACTCACCTCCTTGCCCTGTCTGCCTTCTTAACCTCCCTTTCTGGCTCACCTTTGCAGAGCCAGCTTTATAAGTAAGAACAATAGGTTCTTGAGCCACACAGGGCCCTGGGTCTCTAAGTAGTGGGCATCTTACCTTCAGACACTCTGGGGAACAGCACACTCTCTGCATGATTGCTTTTCTTCCTCCCAAGACACCTCTCTTTTGGTCTTTGGGTGAGCGTGTTTCCTCTTGGTTGATACCAGTCTAAATTCTTTCCCTTAAAAACCCTTCATATTCACAGTTGGCTCTACACTGCTTACATTGCACCACTCCTATCTCAACCAAAACTTTTTTTAAACTGGTATTATGGAATGAGCATTGTACTAGACACAGGCAAGAAATTCAAACCAGTAAAAAAATCCTTTCTGGTGTTTTCAGCCCAGCTGAGGAGCAAAAATAGGTGTGCAAATACTGGAACTTAAATAGCATTGTATGTTGGGTGATGACTGAATGACATAGACTCACAGAACTACAGATTGGCTACAGAGAATCTCTGTAGCATGCAGTGATTAGTGAAGCAGTGACACTACTGCCTATCCTTAAATGTAGACAAGACTCATAGAGTTGTATGAGAAGAAGGCTGAGACAATTATCCGGGAAGGGAAATCTAAAGTCTCTGTCTTCTGTCCCCGCCTTCCTGTTACTCATGTTGTGGGGAGTGATCTCCACCTCAATGGGGATGAGAAGCAGCCGTGATGGGTCTAACCCTACAGATGTCTGGAGGACGCAGGGCAGCTCTTCAACTATGTGGAAAGAAGGGTACCAGGTGATGTTGATGGCCTTGGCACCATAGAGTTTTGCCCACCTTCCTGAATGTCTTGTGGGATGGTGATTTCAATTTGTGACATGACTTCTTAAGGGAAACTTACAAAATCTAAACAATTTACCACTTACTAACCTTAGTATTACAAGTGATGCATGTCTTCAGTAACAGGAAATTTTCTACTTCCAAGAAAATATCTATAACCTGGGTTGCTGAGAGAAGTACAGGCTGGTTCCGCCTTCTATTGCTACATCTGACCTGTGACACTTCCACACTGCTGGTCTAGATCAAAGCCCTTGGGGTGGGGATACCTCTCAGAATCTTACTGATAATGACATCAGGTGTAAGTGCAATGCTTCATACCACTCTGTGAAGTTATTGTAGCTATGCTGCCTTTCTGTAGCAGCACCCTAGGGACTCAATGCTAGCAGAAAAGTATACAGAAGGCCACAGCAGGGTCAGGAAGGAGCACACTCCTCTATCAGGTGTTTTCAACAACCAATCAGTGGTGAGTGCAAATGTTTGTAATGGGCAGAGTCCTTTTGCTCCTTGGAAACTTTACAATTTCTTAGGCTGAGAAATCCTAGATATTTAACACCAAATAAACAATTATTATAACATTATTGCTGTGCCCTTCTCTTGCCTCTCTGCAACAATGTCATGAAAGATTTTGGAGTCTATGGAAGTTGATTGACTGGAACTGGAGAAAAAAATTGAACAACATCTATTTGTGCATGGCTCTAACTCATCATTTTTATCTGTGTACCCATGCTGTTGTCTACATCATATAGATACATCATAAATAGTGTATGTTTATTACATAAAGAAGCACAAAGATAGAGTTTTTGCTCAAAAAGTATTTTATAATAGGAGTGTGTGTTGAGAGAGAAAACAGGCAAAGCTACTCTCTGCTGTTTAGAAATGGTTGTTACCCTGGTGAGATTCGGGATTGAATAAGTGCCGGGCAATTTTTAGCAGGGCTGGAAAAGTTCTGTTTCTTTATCAAGTGCTTGAGACACCAATATATTTAGTTTGTGAAGATTTTGTGCAATTACACTTAGCATCTTCCTTCTTCCCCCGGATTTATCTTGTCCTTTGATAACAATTTAAAAAATTTTGGAAATGACCACTTTAGAGAGAGTTGGTCACCAGAGAATACGTACTGATTTTAAATCAACTGGTCAAGTTTAATCTCTCCCGGTAACCTTTCAATTGAGAATTCCAGGGTCCTTGGAGATACCAAAGAAATGCAAACCATTCAATTACATGCTCAGAGTCCTGTGAATTGTTTGCAAGCTAAAGGGTAAGTGCTATTCCTACTGATGCTGGAGACATCAAAGGACGGTTTAGAACCACTTGGAAAGTGTATAAGTCTTTTGGAAATGGCTCATATTATTCAGATAAGTTTCTAAAGTGGTTGTGCATTGAAGTTTCTTGTTAGTTTCGAGGAAGGCCAGTGTGCAATTGTTTCTTTCCATTTTAAAATAACTTCTATCTTTGAGAGATAGCAGGTGCTTTTTCTTGTCAGTGTATTCTTTCTGTGTCCACTACACAGCACAGCCAGTGAGAGACAGGAGCGGTTATTATTAATACAATCAGGATCTAGCCAGGAATTCAGAGCTGTTAGGAATCAAGATGAAGCCCGTATTTAAGGCAGGGCAAAACACAAGCTCATAAGGATTTGTGGGAAGAGTCAATCAGTTTTGTTTCATTTCACTATAGCTTCATTCCTTGGTGCTTCTGACACTATCTCATAGGGTAGATGAATCCCACATTAGTTGCAGTATCAATGGTGCTCACTATAGTTTTCTATTTTAACCAGCGGTTCTCTTCTGGATGTTACTACTAACATCTGTCTCCAAGAATTATAACTCATGTATGCAGCCCCATACCTGAGAGGGAAGTAGCATGACAGAGGATGGAGAGGGAGAGAGAGGGGTCAAAAACAGGAAAAACTACCAGAACCAGCCAACACACGACAAAATTAGAGCCCTTCTCCATCAACCAGTGATGATAAATCAAATAGGACTTTGAAGAAGCAAATGCTCCCCCTGGCTCCTCCTCCAAAGTCAGGCTATGGAGATTCTCACGGAGTCACGCGTTCTGCCAGGACTCTGCTGTTCATCTCGTCCCTAGGCAACAGACAATCCAGCTTTTATCTCTCCCCAACTGAGCACATGTAAAACACTGGGGAGAATCTGTCCTAGATGTTAATAGAATCTTTATACAAGAGTCAGTCTGATTCAGAGGGTGCAATGAAATGAACATTCGGCAACACTTCAGCATCAATGTAGCTAAGTTCTCAGCAAACACAATATACCAAAGTGATACTGCGCTCTGTTTCCTCAGATTAAATATATCTCGTCCTTAGATTTATATTGGCACTTTATGGCTTCTGCAAATGACTGCCTCAGCTCTGCAAAGTAATTCCACCCTGTCATATTTGTCTTTGGAAATTGTAACAAATTATGGTGATTTATAACATCAAACTCAACTCTTCCATTTTTCCCCAGACGGCAATGTCGCTGATGGCGAGATTCTGGGCCATCCATTTATTCTGGGTGGAAGGTGACAGTCAGGCATGTTTCATCTGCTGCCATGACACTTGCTTCCCTTTGAGGGGACCCTGTCAACATAACTCAAGCTGTCCTGAGGTAGATCAACGCCTCCTCTTAACTGTAGCCTCTTAATGAGGTGTGACTTCTCTGGGTTGAGTGAGCAGGCTCCTGCCCTGAATATCCTTGTCCCTGATCCTCCCGCCCCACCAAATCCTGATCAATAGAAGTTAAATGTTGGTCTGCAGTGGTACAGGCACTGAGTGGCATCAGAGCCTGTAGGAAGGTACAGTCCTCTTCTTCTCCAATCTTTTTACTATTATTAGTTTTAAGGAAGTGAAAGTAATAAATTTCTCTCTCTGAGCTTTTTAGACAACTGAGACTCCTGGCCTTTTGGAATGGAAAGAAAATATAGGAACCCAGACCCACCAAGCAGGCTCAGATATCATGGTTGACTGGCAGGATTGATTCGTTCTGCTGTGCTATGGCCTGAAATGTTTTCCCCCAAATTCGTATGTTGAAGCCCTAAACACAGTGGGGTGGTTAGGAAGTGCTGGGTCTTTGGGAAGGGGTTGGGTTTGGACAAGGCCACAGGAGATTAGTGGATGAGGTTAGTGTTCTTTCAAGAGGAGGAGAAACCCAAGGGCTTGCGCCCTCTCTGCCTCTCTTCTATAAAAGCACTCAGTGAGAAGACATGCCATCTGCAAACCAAGAAGAGGGTCCTCTTCAGGAAAGGAGAGCCCAGTGTCTTGATATTACATTTCCAGTTTCCAGGATGGTGAGGGCATAAATCTATCTTGTTTAAGCGGACCAATCTGTAACATTTGGTTATGGTATCTGAGTAGGCTAAGATATCCTACTATGACATTCAAGCTCATTTAGGATTAACAGATGGATTATGCAATGACAGGAACAGTAAGAAGCAAGTACAGGCTGGCACTGTGGCTCAATAGGCTAATCCTCCGCCTTGTGGTGCTGGCACACCGGGTTCTAGTCCCGGTCAGGGCGCCGGATTCTGTCCCGGTTGCCCTTCTTCCAGGCCAGCTCTCTGCTGTGGCCAGGGAGTGCAGTGGTGGATGGCCCAAGTGCTTGGGCCCTGCACCCCATGGGAGACCAGGATAAGCACCTGGATCCTGGCTTCAGATAGGCACGGTGCACCGGCCACAGCGGCCATTGGAGGGTGAACCAACGGCAAAAGGAAGACCTTTCTCTCTGTCTCTCTCTCTCTCACTGTCCACTCTGGCTTTCAAAAAAAAAAAAAAAAAAAAGAAGCAAGTACAGAGAACTTAGAGAGGAAATTGGGCTGGACAAAGCCTTGATTGCTTTGACTGCCATTCTGGTTCAGCGTCTGTTGTTTCCAGTGCAGAGTAACAAGTGTATTGCTGTGGTGTTCACACCTCCACAGTGCTCACCCTCACATAAGCCCCTCTACTGACTTGTAACAGTCAACGGTGGTGGGCATTATTCTCATGGGACAGGCGAGGCGTCCTTGTACACAGAGGGGAAAGAGACCTGCCTAGCTCAATACAGCATCAACACCAGCACTGGGACCTGAGACTGTCCATTCTAAGAGTAGAATACCTTTTTCACAATTAGTGCAAAGCAATGACAATGTCAGAGTGGCTCAAATATGAAAACCTGAACAGCAATGATCTGATTTGCTAATATAGCAGCTTTGGGACTGTTACACATTACTTAAGATTTCCAAAATTCTGTATCTTTTTGTCCAGCAGTGTAACAATTAGATTACCTGCTTCATGTGTTTAAGGAAAAAGTTTATGAGAGTGAAGGAAATAAAATCCTTCCTAACATAAGTCTTGCACACATTCAGCGCTCACTAAATAGTAGCTGGTGCAACTTTCCCCATGCCTGGGTGTAGACTGGTCTTCTCTTCCAGGAACTACATACAGAAGAGATTGAACTTGCCAGAGATAAAGAGTGTTGTCTCCAGGACTGTATGAGTATGTTGGTCCTATCTTCCTAAAACTGAAGAGAGAAAACAGTGGAGAAGCTAAGTGTGAGCTGGGCACTGGTGAAGCCAGGCTTTCATGGGATTCTGAAGTTACTCATCTGGGATATCTGGTTGTATCCATCACTTCACAAGGCGATTTAAAGGAACCTGGTACTGTTTGCCAATTTTGCTCTTATTTACAAGGGCTGTATCAAATGTATGCTTTACATGGTAAGTGGGAAGTGTCAAAGTGAGTCACATATAAAGTGGTGACAAAAGAAGTCATTTTAATAGAATTACATAATGTAAAACAAATCATCAAAACAGCCACATTAAATACAGTTTGCATGCAACATAGCATTATCCAGTTTTTGACATTCTACAGAGAGGTATTGGATCTGAGGTAACTATGTTTAAAAAGCACTTTGCAGAATTTCTGTTCTTTTAGTGGTTTAAAAGCAGTGATAATTTTTGGTAGCTGACAACCAAACAAAAAACAATAATTGAATAGTACCATTTTACCCAGAAGGCAAGCTGATAATTAGAGGGGTAACAGACAGTTTGGATTTTTTTCTGAATAGTGACAGCTCTGAGATTTTTTTTCCCTAAGCTGGGAACTGAATCAAAGGCCCTATTCTCAACAATAAAAGAAGAAAACTGGATTTTAATTTCTGTCCCTAATTCCTAGCTGACAATTTTTTTTTCCTGGTTCCTAAAAGGAAAATCCACAAGCCCTAAATTGAGAAGGGTCCATCCACTTTGTAACCTGGGAAATACAGAGAATTTCTCAGTAGCCAGCATGGTCAGAAATATAATGTCAATAAACCCAGGTTATGCCACCTACCGCATGCTAGAAAACCACCACCAGAGGCCTCCTGGCTGCCTAGTGGCCTCATGAAATACTCCACAGGGACAGGGGTCTCGGCCACACTTCAAAGAAGAGAGGCTCCCGGCTCAGGCAGTGCGGATGGTGTAATCACAGCCAGCTGCACCTGCAGGCTGTTATACAAGTCGTGTTTTCCAACTTGCACTTTGGTTGCTGGACTATTTTAAGCGCCATGGAGAGCAATGATGTGACTTCTCTGCTTCCAGTTGTTGGAGCAGATGGGATTCCACCCCTGAAAATCTAGAGGGTGCTTCCCTTTCTCTCTCCTCTGTGTAGCAGGATGATGGCTTTCAAACCCAGAAAAACGTGAGTCAGACATGAAACCTCGGGAGACTGAAATGCAGCATTCGACTCCATCTCTCATGCTAGTGTTCATTTAAGAGGACTGTGCCACCAAATCCTTCAAACTTTAAAAGCATGACTTCTGGGAAAGGTGCTGTGCAGGTGGGTCTTTAGAACACATAAAAGGCCTTTTGCAATCAATACTCTGGGAACACATTTTTAAAACAGCTCTCCACCCTACTCCCTTTTGTAGTGTATGCTGAGAAAAAAGCCCATTATTTAGTATTCCACTTTCGATAGCTCATTGTATCTAAAAAGAGATCAATTAAAGCTCTCGCAAACCTCTCAAACTTAATTGAAGGCCAATTTAGACATCACAGTAACACAAAGATTATGCTGTCTATTGTTGCATGTATTCAGTCTTGGAACTATTCATGTCTCCCACAAACCCTCTGCAGATGAAGAGATATCACACTGGAAAAGAAATGTTAACATCAGAAGAAAGATAAATTGTCACCAACTTCATTCTTCAACGGATGAAGGGAGCTTTTGAAATAAAAAATACATCTGAAAAATGATGTGATGGAAATATTTGTGCCTGTATTCTTCTGAATAACCAGGGACTTGTATTCATTATTTGTCCTTTGTAAAGGGGCAGCACTGGGCTACCTTATTAGTGCCAATAGAAAAGACGTGTTAAATTTATAGGCTCTCTGCTGATAGAAGGTAGCAATGGTCAGAAATCTCAAGTTCATCCCTTTCCAGTCAATTTAAGAACTTATCACTTGCCAAACGGCACTTTGTAGTGTTGCTGGCGGATCATGCATAGCTCTTCCTGAAAGCAAGATTTTGCAGTGAAGAGAGAATGCAAAGACGATGACTATAGAGACTCAATGTGTGGGTGATGGTGGTTTTGATGTGTTTTCTCATCCTGCAAGTAGAACTATCCAGAGTGGAATCACACTGCCCCAGCTTGATATACAATGATGTTTATTTTTTTAAAGAATTGTTTTATTTATTTGAAAGACAGAGGAGAGAGAGGTCTTCCATTCCACTGTTTACTCCCCAAATGACCGCAATGGCCAGAGTTGAGCTGATATGAAGCCAGGAGCCAGAAGCTTCTTCCAGGTCTCCCACATGGGTGCAGGGGTCCAAGGACTTGGGCCATCTTCTACTGCCTTCCCAGGCCATAGCAGAGAGCTGGATTGGAAGTGGAGCAGCCAGGAACTTGAACCAGTGCCCACATGGGATGCTAGCACTGCAGGCTGGGGTTTAACCTGCTGTGTCACAGCGCCGGACCCACAATGATGTTTTCGTTCCATTGATTCATGAATATCTTATAACACATGAGAAGGCATGTGGGGTTAACCTAGCTTGGGTGGCCAGCAGTATGGCACCAGCCATGTGTGACTGGGAGTGTTTAGAAAACACCTCACCTTGGGCAGCCTCAGATGGTGAATTCCACTGCTATGCTCCGGGCACAGCCAGGTTCGCAGGGGCAGTATTGGAGGAACTGTGGCCTTTCACATGATCTGCAGACTGGGGGAGCACAGAGTGGCTCCTTGCCTGGACTTGAGTGGACCCCATCTGGGAGCTGCCAGGGTGGGAAAGGGCAGAGGTGGGCAGAGTGACAGGGAAGGGAGGCTGTTTGGGTATGAGGTGCAGCAAGTCATGTGAGAGGACGATGCTAGGGCCTGCAGCAGAGGGCACAGGCACAGAAATGTAACTAAGCATAGAAATCCCCACTCTGAAGTCCAGGCGACATGTCAAGTCTATGTCATACGTGCAGTCAATAAACTACAGAGTATGTAATATGGAAACACATATAACACAAAGTCAGTATCATGTTTATATAAAATGCAAAGTCCATGAAGCATGTAAAGTACATAGAACACATAAAACTCTGTAGTGTATACAAAGTGTATAGTAGGTTAAATCTACATAAGAGATGATGTCTATATAACATTTGAAGTCTACATGGGGCTGGCGCTGTGGTGTAGCAGGTAAAGCTGCCACCTGCAGTGCCGGCATCCCATATGGGCACTGGTTCCATTCCTGGCTGCTCCACTTCCTATCCAGCTCTCTGCTGTGGCCTGGGAAAGCAGTGGAAGATGGCCCTAGTCCTTGGGCCCCTGTACCCACATGGTAGACCCAGAAGAAGCTCCCATATGGTTGCCAGCACTGCAGGTGGTGGCTTTACGCACTATGCCATAGTGCTGGCCCCAAATGGTACTTTTTTTTAAAAGGTCTAGGTTTATTTTATTCATTTGAATGCCAGACTTACTGAGGCAGGAAGGTACTGAGAAAGAGATAGAGATAGAGAGATAGAGAGATGATAGAGGGAGAGAGAGAGGGAGATGAGAGAGAGAGAGAGAGAAATTGAGATCTTCCATCTGCTGCTTTACTTCCCAAATGGCTGCAGCAGCCAGAACTGGGGCCAGATAGAAGCCAGGAGCCAGGAGCTTCTTCTAGGTGTCCCGTGTAGGTCTAGGGACCCAAGCATTTGGGCTATATTCTGCTGTTTTCCAAGGCACATTAGCAGGGAGTTGGATAGGAAGTGGAGCAGTTGGATTCAACGGGGCCCCATATGGGATGCAGGCATTGCAGGAGGCAGCTTACTCACTGCCACAATGTCTGCCCCAAATGGTCCTTGAGAAGTTTGAAGCTGGGGGCCATGTGGTAGTACAGTGGGTTAAACCACTGTTTGTCTGAGGCATCTCCTGTCAGACTGCTGGTTCTAGTATGGCTACTTTACTTCCTATCCAGCTCCCTGCTAATATGCCTGGGAAAGCAGATGATGATCAGGTGCCTGGTTCCCTATCATCCATGTGGGAAATCCAGATGGAGTGCTGGGCCTCTGGTTTCAGCTTGGACCAACTGCAGTCTTTATGGCCATTGAGGAGTGACCCAGCAGATGGAAAATCTCTCTCTTGCTCTTACTCTCTCACTCACTCTCTCCCTCTCTCCCCTTTCTATCTCCCTCTCTCACTCAGTCTTGCTCTTGCCCTGTCACTCTTTCAAATAAATAAATCTTAGGAAAAAAAGGAGTTTTGGTGAGCCAACTTGTAATGTATCTTCTAGAAGGTAATTGGAAAAAATTAGCTGATATTAGTTCATTGAGATTTGCCCTCATTATTCTGTATGTCTGCCTTGTGAGCTGCCCAATTCATCTTGAAGGGTGGTGTGGGCCTTATTCTGCACTTCTTAAGGAGCATGCATTCTACTGTGCAAAACTTTCAAAACAAAAGAGGGTGGATATGATTGATACTTGTATACTTATTCTGGAAGGCCATCTGTGTTTTGTTCCCCATTTTCACATACATTTAAAGATAATTCAATGTGATTAAATTCAAGTTTATTTGGACATTTGGGGGGATATTTTCAACAATGAACGATAAGTTAGGCTCGAGTAACACAGAGGCAGGGATATATTCTTTGTATGCAAAGTTTCAATTTATTCAGGATTTCATCTATTTCAGGTTGATTTCCCCCTTCTACTCATTCCTCTTCTCTCTTTTAGGAGGATGACAACTGTTAACTGGAAACACTGTTGCCACAGCAGACCAAAGGCTATTACCTCATGGTTGTGGGTAGTGTGGCATCCAGATGGGGAATTAGAGGGACTGATGCTGGACACTCTGTGTCATTAAAAGCAACAACAAAAAACCATGTAGGGGCCAGCACTGTGGCACAGTAGGTTAAAACCCAGGCCTGCCATGCTGGCATCCCCTATAGGCACCAGTTTGAGTCCCAGTTGCTTCCCTTCTGATCCAGCTCCCTGCTAATGCATCTGGGAAAGCAGTAGAAGATGGCCCAAGTGCTTGGGCCCCTGTATCCATGTGGGAGACCAAGAAGAAGATCATGGCTCCTATCTTCAATTGGCTCAGCTCTGGCTGTTGTGAGAATTTAGGGGCTGAACCAGTGGAATGAAGATCTTTCTCTCTCTCTCTGTCTCTACCTCCCTCTGTAACTGTATTTCAAACAAATAAAGTAAATCTTAAAAAAAAAAAAAAGAAAGCAAAACATGTCACTAGTGGCACAAGGCAGAAGATACCAGGCCTTACAGATGGCCTCCAAGGGTCATCTGGCCAGCACTGTAGCATTCAAGTGTTTGGAATGTTAAGCCATATACATTTGGTTTAATTAACCAGGACAGTGAGGATTCAGAGAGCAGAGAAGTTTGTATTTATAGCCCTCTACTTCAACTGAGTGGAAACCTTCCCATAGAAGTCCTGTTACAACTGGAGCTTAAACTAGCACTCAAACTCTTAGACCAGGTTCCAATCTCAACTGACCCTTCAACTCTGTGCTCCCCCAGGCAGAGGCTGCCACTGGTGGTGGTGATGAGGTCTATTAAAATTGGGAAGGAGACGTTAGTTTCCTTTATAGCTGTAAAATTTTCACCTATGGCTTGGATTTTGAAAAGACTGACTGTCCCCCACCTGATCGTTGGGAGAAGAAAGGTGAGGAACGAGAACCAATGCCTACAAACACACACATTCTCAAAATCCCAACCCTCCATCCCCAGGACATTGGAGTCAAAGCAGCAACTCTTTTCCTTCCTTGCCCTATGCGTGTCAGCTCTAAGACAAGAGTATAATCTTTCAAAGGTATCGTTCTGCCCATTAAGGGATACGCTCAAATCTCTGTAGAAAAGCTAACCCACAGTGGGAGAAAGGTAATGATTTTTAGGAGACCACAGCTGGGTTAGGGGTGAAAACAATGCTGGAGAGGTCAAAAGGGTCCAGAACCTATTACAGTTCTCCTGATAACCATTCCAACTAAAAAGGCTCTGACAAATTACTCCCCACAAAGCTGGATAAGCCTTTGATATGCATCAGAGTAAGGCTGGGCTGGTGGCTGTTGTGACAGAGAAGAGGAATTTTGTTAACACATTGCCTTGTTTTTTTTTTTAAGAAAGAGTGAACCACCCAATAAACATTGGGATCAGGAACAGATAAGGTTGACTAAGGCAAGCACAGCCCAGCAGGCAGTCAAAGAGTAAACAGAAGCCATTAGTCAAGAGTAAGACCTGGATCAAAGGCTGCATAATAAAAACCTGAGGATAAGCTGTGGTCTACTCTGAGAATGTCTCCATTGTGTATGCAGAAACATGTGTAGGTCACCGTATTACATCTGAGGAAGCTGACAGGGAGGCTACTGGGCAACACAGACCCACAGAGCTGGGAGGCATGAATCAAACTGAAGTTGTCATCATGACCACATGCTGCACTTAATCTTTGACACGCTGGTCTCTTCTGTGTACGCTTCTTCCACTCCACATGTTTATTGGATACCTGCATGGAATTGGCAGTAGAGTGTAGGGGTTAGCACCGCAGAATCTGCAGCCAGCCTTGTCGGGGCTGAGTGCTGACTGATTCCACCTCTTACTTCCTGGGTGATATTCAATGATTAACTTCTGTGTACCTCAGTTTCCTTACCCCCACAAACAGAACAAAAATAGGACAACCTTTGGCATTATTTTAAGGATTAATGCATTTAACGTGTATTAATGTATTTAAAGTGCTTAGGGAATGTCTAATACATAATGAGCACAATACAAGTACAAGTTATGAGTTGTCTAGCTTTATTGGGTTCCACAAGTAAAAGGAGTGCTTAGTGTCTGCCCTTGGAAGGTTGGCAGTGTGTCCTATTGAATAAATCATCCACACTCAGCAAGCATGATGCATGTGAGGGCAGAGGAAGCAGGGGGCAATGAGGGCCATAGTCCCTTCCCACCCTGCAGGCGCTACAGAAGGCATTGGGATGGAGTAACTTTAAAACTTAGAGAATAAAGTTTTTCCAAGGACTAAAAAATGATAACCAAGTGCCCCAGTCTACAGGATAAGAGCAAAGAGGGCTGGTGACACATAAATAGAAGCGGTTCTATACAACCAAATATAGGGGGAAACAGCAGTTCTCAAATTGCTACTGCAGAGCCAGTGCCGCGGCTCACTAGGCTAATCCTCCGCCTGTGACGCTGGCACCCTGGGTTCTATTTCCAGTTTGGGCACTGGTTCTGTCCTGGTTGCTCTTCTTCTAGTCTAGCTCTCAGCTGTGGCCCAGGAAGGCAGTGGAGGACAGCCCAAGTGCTTGGGCCCTGTACCCACATGGGAGACCAGGAAGAAGCACCTGGCTCCTGGCTTCAGATCACGCAGCGCGCTGGCTGTAGCAGCAAGACCTTTCTCTCTGTCTCTCTCTCTCACTGTCTAACTCTGCCTGTCCAAAAAAAAAAAAAAAAAAAAGAAACAAATTGCTAATGCAGAATCCTAAGGACCTTTTTCATATACAGATTCTGATCCACTAGGTCAACACTGGGGTAGTGAGCTCTGTGTCCAAAAATTCCCAGGCAATATCCCCACATTCTGGTCCTCTGAGTATATTTTCAGGAGCATAGGTATACATTAGTAGGGGATATATCCAGGCAAGAGATTGTACTGGTTGCTAAAAGGACATGCAAGTATCTACAAGTCAAATTTACAAGATCACCTTTGGATCCTAAAAATTATAGGAAGACATTGAAGTTTTCAAGCATGAGGAGGATGCACTCAGATTTGTGTTAGCAAGGATAGTTTTTGGCTGCTACTTAGGAAGTGAAGTAGGGGAGAGCTGGTAAGTGGGTCCTGGGGACATTATCACCTGGACCAGGTAGGGTAGTAGTCTTGACAATGGAGAAAGAAACGGCTGTTTAGCGATAGTCAGGAAAGAGACGGCAAGACCTGGCGATTAGATGTGAAGGAATACGGAAAAAGAGGATATGGGATGATTTGGGATTCCTGCTCAAGTGGATAACAGGCAACACATAACTAACATGCTTGAGTTGCTCAAAACAAGTGCATTCTCAGTAAAGGCCTTTTTCAAGAATGACCTTTGGACAGCTCCCAGAAAGGAGCCCTGAAGCCTGGGAGTGTTTTGCATGCCTCAGGCTTGGAGCCACACTTTACTAGTCTGGGCATGTATCTTAGCTGACTAACAATGTGGCTTATAGCTGTTGCTTGATTTTCCTTTGGAAGCCTGGGGTCTGAGTAGCTATGGTCAGTCACATGAACACCACTTGCTTAAATGACTGACCCCCAGTACAAACCATGGATGCCAAGACTCAGGTGAGCTGTCCTGGTTGGCAGCACTTTGCCCGTGCTGTCACACATTATTGTCATGAGAGTTAACTGTTTGAGCAACTTCTCTGAGAAAGGACATCTGAGAACTTATACCTACCTGGTTTATCCTGAACTTCGCCCATGCATCTTTCCCTTTGGTCACTATAATCTGTAGACCTTCACTGTAAGCTAAACATGAATGTGGGTCTTACTGAACCTTGAGAGAACTTCTGGTGAATTATTGAGCCTGAAGGTGATCCTGGGCATCCCAGAATGCTCAAAGATTCCTTCACTGAAGTGGTGAAAGTTTCAAGTGGGTCTAGAAACGGTGGTGATAAATTCAATTTTATAGACTTTGAGTTTGGTAAGACTGATGAGACATCCAAGTACAGATGCCTGTAGCCACTTGCAGCAGGAATAGATAGAGAAGTTCTACAAGAGGTGTAGATTTAAAGGAACCTGCTATATAAGTTACAATTGAAGTCATCGGTGTGAATTAAATACCCAGGAAATGTAAAGGGAGAAAATAGTCTAGGACAAATAAAGATAAGCTTGCATGGTAAACAGAAAAAAAAATGAGAGGAAGAAAAGCAGATGTGAATTGTGTCATAGAAGCCATAGTATTTAAAAGGAGATTGTCACTCATATGATGTGTCAATCACTTGTTGTCAAAAAGTCATGTGAAATGGGGACCTGGAAAACCACCATTGGATTTAGTGACAGAATCATTTTCTGACCTGAGCTAAGAGTTTTATTTAAAAAGACAAAACTAAGAAGCAGGTGTGGGATGGGTTGAGGCATGTCTAAGGGTGACTAGCCACGAATGGTAGGAAATCTGGCTTTGAAGGAATTGAGGGAGGAAGAGAGGTCTTTATGGTTGTTCTTAAATTAAACATGGAATGCTGATTGGAAAGATACTAAAGGAGAGGGAGAATTTTAAGATATCTGAGTAAGAATGTAGGAGGGTTTCATAATAGGGTGGGAGTAGGGGCTAGAATATAGCACACAAAGTACAAAGTACCAGAAGATAAATCACTTTAGCTTTCCTATTGTAAGGGTGAAGTGAATTAGGAACTGGAGTAAACATAAACAGACATCTAAGTTGGGAGTCGGAAGACAAGTGCCCTCCACCCTGAGAAAAAAATACTTAATCTTTTCAGCAGGAGCAAAATCACTTTTTGAAAGTTCTTGGAATAGGGAATATTTACTCATCCTTATTATTCCCCAAATTATGCACATATTAAGCACATCCCAGTATTTGATGATTGCTAAGGAATACATGTAGAAGGCACAAAGGTAGAAAGGGAGGAAAGAGAGGATGGGAGCAGGAGATGGGAAGAGGGAGGGAATTGGTGGTGGCAAGACAGGGCACTCTGACTATGGCATTTCCCACCCACGTACATTGATTTGTCCTAACTGTGCCTCTAAGATCCACCTTGGCCAAATAGCTTAAAAAGGAAATCAAACACAAACAGTAACAAACAGTAACTCCTTATTCTCCATGCCTCTTTAACAGAGGTAGCCATCATCTTTGTTCCCATTTTCTGGACTGTGAAACTTGTGCTGTGAAAGAGACACAGGAAGAAATGGGAGCATGTAGCAAAGTCATTAGGAACTCCTGTTCTTTCTCAGTCTCAAACTTCTTTTAAGCCAACAGTAAGTCTAGAGAAATGGCCAGTGTTAGTGCCTCTCATCTCATCTCTTGAATGCTGAGTTTATACCAACCAGTTAGATATCAACAGGAACAAGAATATTTAAGCCAGAATGAAATCTTTTCATATTTGTCACCTGACCAAGGGATTTCAAGTAAAACTTTGTAAAGTTTTCCTTACCCTTCAGTGTGCTCTACTTTTCTTTTAAATTATTGCAACTGTGGGGCAGATGAAGAGCTGCGGGAGAAGAGAATTGGTTGGCATGTTGTTGGGCAAAGGTTGTCCTTAGTGTGTGTGCTGTCCTGGTGGGTGCATCTTTGATTTTGTTCTTTTGCTTCTACTGTGTCCCATCCAAAGCTTTAGCTTTTATTAATTATATGAACTTATAAAAGAGGGAATCCCCTTCACCCATTAAAGTCCTATATTTTTAGTGAGATGCTAGAAGGGACATAAAGGGAAACACATACATAAACAAAGACACCCCACACAGGAAAGGATCAGATCCTTTTTCTCTCTGCAAGCAGCTCTGAGAGTCCAAAGTCCCTTCTCCCAGAGTTGCAGCCTTCATATGCAGCCCTTCTCCCCACAAGCCCAGCTGGCCAAGGAGCCCATTCTCTCTGTACTTGGCAAACACATACAACTGTATTTGATTTGTTTTCCTCTTCCTACCCCTGATCAAATTTTCAAGCACTTCTTTGTTGCTTTGTGCTCACCTCAAAGCACCATAGAAAAATGCCTTCCTTGCTGTACCTTTGGCCTGACAATGGGGAACAGCAGCTATTTTCTAAGAAAGACATTCTTTGGAGAGCTTCAATGAAATTGCACTGATGTTTCTGGCTCTGGAAACCTCCACGGCACCATAGGTCTTTGAAAACCAAGGAAAATGCGTCAAAATGTTTTCTCAGCTAATGGCTTCATAAAAGGGCGCACATGCTCCCTGGCTGATTAAAGCCCAATGGCCCACGTGGCCCGAAGTCACCCAGGACCTCAGAAGCGTGAATCCAGGTCCTCTTCAGGGAGGTGCATGTGGCCAGTTGTCACAGAATGCACGTTAGGTAACCACGTGGCTTTGGAAATAACCAGTCTGAGAGTGGAGATAGCTGCAGAGGTCTTAGGACTAGGAGAGACTTGCAAGAACATCCAATAGACACCAAGATTTTCCAGATGTGAAAACTGAGAACCCCAAAGAGTTTGCCATTTGGCACGAATGGAGGATAATACATGGTTAAAAAACATGTGCTGTTTTTAAAATACAAAGAACAGCAGCAAAGGAGCTGTTCTGAACTGAATTATGTCCTCCTAAAATTCTTTGTCTGGCCGGCGCCACGGCTCACTAGGCTAACCCTCCTAGTGAGGATTATAATCATATTTATATTATAAATTATAAATAATCAATAATATTATATTATATAATAATATATAATATATAATAGAATATAGAATATAGAATATAATAATATATTATATTATAATAATTTAAATATAATAATAAAATCCGGCGCCAGCACCCCGGGTTCTAGTCCCGGTCGGGGCACCGGATTCTGTCCCGGTTGCCCCTCTTCCGGGCCAGCTCTCTGATATGGCCAGGGAGTGCAGTGGAGGATGGCCCAAGTCCTTGGGCCCTGCACCCCATGGGAGACCAGAATAAGCACCTGGCTCCTGCCATCGGATCAGCGCGGTGCGCCAGCTGTGGCGGCCATTGGAGGGTGAACCAACGGCAAAGGAAGACCTTTCTCTCTGTCTCTCTCTCTCACTGTCCACTCTGCTTGTCCAAAAAAAAAAAAAAATCTTTGTCTTGATCTTAGCCCTCAGTCCCTCAGAATATGCCTGAGGAGGTAGGGTCTTTAATGAGGTAATTAAAGGAAACAGGGTCATCAGCAATGAAACAAGGACATAAGCCTCAGCCATCTCAGGTGTCTTGCTACCCTTGCATTCTTTCAAGAGATCAGTTGCATCTCATACCCTGTATTTTTTTTTTTTTATTTTTGTCAGGCAGAGTGGACAGAGAGAGAGACAAGGTCTTCCTTTTTGCCATTGGTTCACCCTCCAATGGCCGCTGCGGCCAGCACGCTGCGGCCAGCGCACCGCGCTGATCCGATGGCAGGAGCCAGGTACTTCTCCTGGTCTCCCATGGGGTGCAGGGCCCAAGGACTTGGGCCATCCTCCACTGCACTCCCTGGCCACAGCAGAGAGCTGGCCTGGAAGAGGGGCAACCGGGACAGAATCCGGCGCCCCGACCGGGACTAGAACCCGGTGTGCAGGCGCTGCATGGTGGAGGATTAGCCTAGTGAGCTGCGGTGCCGGCCTTCATACCCTGTATTATTCCCCAGGCCACCACCCTCTGCATTCTTCCCCTGGTCTGGAGGCCAGTGGGTCAAACTTGAATAACCAGAATGCAGAAACTTATCTCAGCCTACTGCCCGCACCCTCACCCCTAGCCCACCTAAGATATAAAAGAGCCTCTAACACATGTTTGGGTTATGAGTATGATGGCAGCTGGTCAACCTCTGTGGATTTATTTTCTCTGAATAAATTCAGTCTGGCTGTGTCTCCTCTCTGTTCTGCTCCCTTTTCTTACGTTTGGTACTCTGTGTGAGGTGGCACCAATTTGTGCCTCTTTTTCTAACATTTTTGGTACCCCATATGAGGAGGCACTGATCTGCACTCTTTTCCTATCAATTAGACTGGGTCTTAATCTGACCTGATTGTGTCCTTATCGCAAAGACTGTGGCACAGACACACAGGTAGGGAAGACGCAGGAAGAAGACAGCATCGGTAAGCCAAAGAGAGAGGCTTCCGGTAGAGCCCATCTGACCGATACCTGGATGTTACAGGTCTTCTTGCCGCCAAGACTGTGAGAAACGAGTTTCTGTTGTTTAAGACACCAGCTTGTGATACTTGTTATGACAACCCTAGGAAATTAATTAAGTTCTTCAGCCCCCACCCCCACCCCCAAGGGAAAAAGCAATTCTTTAGCTGCTTTGGGAAAAGAGAATACATTATTCAGGTTAGGTCACAGTGGTGTGACCCTTGCAATCAGACTGCATTTCTCAGTGATCCTATAGATGCAAAGAACGTGCAGGCTCTGGCCTAACAACACCGGCATAGCAATTAGTAGGCACTTTTCCTTCCTGGAAGGCTTCTTCCTTTGTGTCCTACTGATTGACTTCCACTGGCTGATTGTGGCATAATCTCTGTTGTATTGACTGAGTTAGTAGACTGGCCACTTCTGCTTCAATGTGGGCCATTCATTTCAAGACATATTAGTGAGGGCTGTGTGGACAGCGCTGCCATGTGTACTGAGCAACTTGCACATTTCACATATTCAAGTGAAGAGCCTCCTATAGCACTTAGAGAATAATGTGACCTAGACCTTAGGGATGAAAGGAACTTTAAAGATGTAAAACGGGTCTTTGGTTTACAGAGGATGAAACTGGATCCTTAAGTCTCTCTGCTTCCTAAGTCAGTCTTGGTTCTACTGCCTGAGGCAGCTTATTTGCAAAGGATACTTAGAGCACTCTGCAAAGGGAAAAGTGCCTTTATCTACAGTGGCTATCAGCGGAAAAGGCAGTTACAGGAAGCAAGGTGCCTAGAGTTTAAAGACTACTGTCTGACCACATGAAAAATACACAGTAATGAATGTATTTGACTAATCTGCGTGTTTCTTCTAGTTTTTTAAAAAGATTTATTTATTTAAAAGGCGGAGTTAGGGAGATGGAGAGGGATAGAGAGAGAGAGAGGTCTTCCATCCACTGATTCACTCCCCATATAGCTGTAGAAGCCAGGCCTGGGCCAAGCCAAAACCAGAAGCCAGGAGCCAGGAGCTCTATCCAGGTCTCCCATGTGGCTGCAGAAGCCCAAGCACTTGGGCCATCTTCTACTGCTTTGCCAGGTGCATTAGCAGGGAGCTGCATCAGAAGTGGAGCAGCTGAGATACAAGCCAGAGCCCACATGGGACTGCAGGTGGTAGTTTAACCCACTATACCACAGTACTGGCTGCTCTTCTGTGTATTTCTAAGAAAAGATAATTTGGTTGAACCAACACCTCCTTCCTTCATATTTAGGGTTATTAGTGTAAATATTCTTTGGCCATGCTTTTTCAGTGAAAGTCAATCCGTCATGTGCGTGTCAATTCTATTTTCTCATTAGTAATGGTTTTTTAAAAAAGCCAAGAATCCTATTTAAAAAAAAAAAACACACCTTTGAGAGCCAAAAACAATTATTCATTACTTGTCACTGGGAGAATAATTATGCTAACGATCAGAGGCAAACTCAGGCAAGCAAAGCAAAGGGTGGATGCTGCCTCGCATGCCCTTCCGTCTCCTGTTCTGTGGATGCCAGGATGCGCCCATTGCCTCTTACCCAGCCTGTGACCTCACAATGTCCCTGCATTTCCAGTAAGTCGCATCACTAGGTCTATGATGCTCATCAGACATAGATTCAGGTTCTTGTAAGCTTTTATTATTATTATTATTACTACTACTACTACAATTTATTTATTTCATTTGAAAGGCATAGTTACAGAGAGGCGGAGAAAGAGAGAGAGAGAGGGAGAGAGAGAAAGAGAGAGAGAGAGAGGTCTTCCATCCACCGGTTCACTCCCCAGATGGCTGCAATGGCCAGAGATGCACTGATCTGAAGCCAGGAGCTTCTTCCAGGTCTCCCACATGGGTGCAGGGGCCTAAGGACTTTGGCCCTCTTCTACTGCTTTTTCAGGCCACATCAAAGAGCTGGATTGGATGTGGAGCAGCTGGGACACAGATCAGCACCCTGTGGGATGCTGGCTGAAAGAGGCGGCTTTACCTGCTATGCCACAGCGTCGGCCCCAGCGTTTATTATTATTATTTTTAAAGTAAGCAGCTGTACACAATAGTCTAGAAATACAACAGGTAAACAAAGGAGAGATTGTTCTCTGGTCTCCTGGGTGCTCCTGCAGATCTTCCCTTTGCTTCCCCTCTGTCATGGGATGGAAGTCCAAGAATGGGTTAAATCTGACCAGGAGCCGGGCTGTTAACAGTGAACTTTGAGATACCAAACAGATGAGTCTGAGACAACCTGGGCTGAGCTGGGGTTGTTGCAACGTGGTGTGAAAAGCAGATGATGGGCCAGCGCCGCTGCTCACTAGGCTAATCCTCCGCCTTGTGGCGCCGATACACCGGGTTCTAGTCCCGGTCGGGGTGCTGGATTCTGTCCTGGTTGCCCCTTTTCCAGGCCAGCTCTCTGCTGTGGCCAGGGAGTGCAGTGGAGGATGGCCCAAGTGCTTGGGCCCTGCACCCCATGGGAGACCAGGATAAGTACCTGCCATCGGATCAGCGCGGTGCGCCGGCCGCAGCGCACCAGCCGCAGCGGCCATTGGAGAGTGAACCAACGGCAAAGGAAGACCTTTCTCTCTGTCTCTCTCTCTCTCACTGTCCACTCTGCCTGTCAAAAAAAAAAAAAAAAAAAAGCAGATGATGCAACAGCTGAAGCGGACCACAGGGAAGATGAGCTGGCCCTCAGTGGGAAGGACTGGACCCCAAGGAGGACATGATTGACTGGCCCTCACACTGGAAGGACTGCAGCACACAGGGTGGGCATCAGGGGAGCTGTATAGCCACGCGTAGCCACACAATGGAGTTGAGCTTTGGTAAACATGGAAGGGATTGTGCTCCAGGGTGTGTTGTAGTTTGGACATTGCTCTCATCTTCAATAGTCCATGTGTTAAGAGTTTAGTTTCCAGAGGGCAGTACTGGGAGGTGGCATGGAACTCTTATGAGGTGGAGCGCAGTGGAACGGCCTTAGGTTAGTTTGGAGCATGCCTTTGAAAGGGATTAACATATTTCCTGTAGGCCCTGCCTGGTCTCTCTCTGGCTTGTTTTGAGATGTGTTTGCTTCCTTCCATATGCACTCCTACCATCTGCTAGAGGGCCCTCACATGAACCTGTGCAATGCTGGTTGGGCTCTCAGCCTCTTAAACTGTGAGCTAAATAAGCCTCTTTGCTTTATAAGGTCACATTGCCTCAAGTATTTTGGTATAGCACTGAAAATGTGACTCATACAAGAGGCTTCCTCCTCTGAATATGGTGGGATCTCCAGCATGGAAAGAAGCCTGGAGAAGCCCTGGTTTGGTACATATGCAACTTGGAGCCTTGTCCCTCATAGCTGATTGTAATACAGTCCAGTCTGAGCTAAGAAGCCACTGGGCTACAAAGGGTTAAAATGCTGCTCCTGAGTATGTCCCCCTGAAGGTGGCGCTGGGTGCTATCCATAGGACAGGCCACTCAGTGGAGCTAGTTCACAGGCTGAGAGACTTCCTTTTCTGAGCTCAGGGTGTGCTCCAAGGGCAGGTACAGTGTGTCATGCCCAGCTGGTACGCAGATTGAACCCCTAGGCTGCGTTTCCTTGGGGGTAATAAAAGATGGGGAAAGATTGGCAGATTTTCTGTTGGTGTTCACAAGAATGTGGGTGAAGAGGAGCAGAAAACACGGCCTGGAGTGCTCAGATCTGACACAGCACAGAGTGTGTGGGAAACAGCACAGAGTGTGGGATGTTGTCCTGCCAGAGCCTTGATCGGGGTCACACGGGCAAGGATCTGGGAACACCTTTCTTGAATCACTCAGTAAATCTACAGGGAGGAGAAAGATCTTCCTAAGCATTCAGAGGTCAGATCACAGCCTCCGAGTCAGGCCTGGTCCAGCTGGACATTCCTCTCGAGGAGCCATGGCATACATCTGTGTGATCCTGGCAGGTGTTTTCATTGGATTTTCTGTTTGTTTTGGTGTTTGCTTTCTGTGAGATAGAACCATTCATTCATTCATTCAGTCACTCATTCACTAAGCATCTGTAAGGGTTTCTGAGGCAGAGACTGTATGTGAGGCTTGGGGTCCATGCCAATTTGCTCTGGGCACATCGTGTGACAGGAGGGAGAGCAGTCCAGCCGAGAGCACAGGGCTCCCTGTTGGAGACACTGCTCCATTCACGGGGAAGCACCGTGTCGTGTCCTCACAGCCTGGTGTGAAAGAGTCTGGGAGGGAGTGTTCTCTAAACAGCACAAACACCAGGTGGCTGATAACACTGGGAAATGACTGCTTTACTCATTAATTACCAAATAAATGTCACTTTGCTGGTACAATATATGCAGTGATTTTCGTCATAAATTGACATCTGTAAGTCATAAATTGCTCCGTTTTAGCTGCTTTTAATTGCTAAATTTTCCCAAGCTACACGGTGCACACATTTTGGATCCCGTTCAAACTTCTCTGGCACGTGAGCGCCTTCTGAGAACTGGCACTCGGCTATGAAAACGTCGGATTCTGACGGTTTCAGCAGGGCAAGAGTTACCAGCTCTCTCACAAAGGCGTTCCTCTCATCACAGGAAAGAGCATTCAGCGGGAAGAAAGACGCTTCTTTAATCAGAGAGGCGATTCTACAGGCTCTCACAGGAAATAGGCGTTTTCCCTGTCAAAGATGGAAATCAAAGGGAAGCAACGATGCTCTAATAGACTTGAGGCAGGCGCTGCTATTGCCCTGCTCAGAGACACCCCTGCTTCTTCTCTGTTTGATTTCAAACAGGTTATTCCTAGAGGAACCCAGAGTCCTTTCTACTGAGAAGCCTAAAAATATAAGCTTTTGAGAGTGCTGCCAGAGTAGGTTCAGAATAAAGAAGGTATTTGGAGCACAGGCAGGGGGAAAAAAAAACTTGTACTTTTCTTCCTCTAAGCATAAAGATGATCACAAAAATAATGAGCTACAAGAACCTATTCACATGTATGCTCAGAAGAAACTGTGTTTTTCCACGTCTCCAAACACAAACTCCATTCATCTCATTGGCAAATGAAATCCATACTCACTCAAATTGATGGAATTTTGAAAATTACACAAATGAAAGGTAAATGAGACTTGGAAACCACTGGTCTGCGATGTCAGAGGGGGCTACGCTGGCTCAGAGCCTACAGGCTTCGTTGCCTTCTTCCTGTGCCCTGTTCTGCTCTGTTGTCTCAGAATGGCCTGGGTCCTTGGATCCTAGAACAGTGCTGAAGCCTGATTCTGCAACCCTCCCATGTGCCTTAGCCTTGACTCAGGGGAGCCTGTGCCTCTGTCTGCCCCCAGTCTAGGGAGACAGAATCTTGGATGTGCCTCCACCTGTTGGTCCCGGCTCTGGACTCCCTATGCCATTCTTTTTTTTTTTTTTTTTTTTTTTTGACAGGCAGAGTGGACAGTGAGAGAGAGAGAGACAGAGAGAAAGGTCTTCCTTTGCCGTTGGTTCACCCTCCAATGGCCGCCGCGGCCGGCGCACCGTGCTGATCCGATGGCAGGAGCCAGGTACTTATCTTGGTCTCCCATGGGGTGCAGGGCCCAAGGGCCTGGGCCATCCTCCACTGCACTCCCTGGCCACAGCAGAGAGCTGGCCTGGAAGAGGGGCAACCAGGACAGAATCTGGCGCCCTGACTGGGACTAGAACCCGGCGCCTCAAGGTGGAGGATTGGTTTAGTGAGCCGCGGCGCCGGCCTTCCCTATGCCATTCTGCCTCCATCCCTTCAGCCTGGGGACAGAGGAGACTTTCAGCCTCCTTCATGGCTGCCTTTGGACTTCCCAGCCCTGTGCTTGACCTTGGAATCAACCCCACCCTGCACTAAATTCCTTCTGGTTTAAACACTCAAAGTGATTCTCTTCCCTGGCATAGACCCTGACAGAATGATTGAGGTTTTCCCTCATTCAAAACACACAGGTGAGGACCTTGACCCTACTCTACCCAACTGTGCTGGCCCCCATTGCCCAGTTCCTGGCTGGGACATACTGTGATGTTCCTTCCCAGCCAGGAAATCATTTTATTCTTCTGTGTTCTTCTCAGCATCCAACAGTACTTGACTCATCTGGAATATTCAAGAAGCCTTTTAAAATATCAAGCAACACGTGTCTCATAAGTCTGCCTCACCTCTCATTTTCAAGGTTTAGATTATACTTGATTGCACTACGACAAAGGCATAGGTCTTACATACCATTTGTGTGTTAATGATCCTTTTTAAGAAAAGTGGGAGGGGCCGGTGCCCTGGCATAGCAGGTAAAGTTGCTGCCTGCAGTGCCATATCCTGTACGGACACCGGTTCGAGTCCTGGCTGTTCCATTTCCGATCCAGCTTCCTGGAAGGTGGCCCAAGTACTTGGGCTCCTGCACCCACGTGGAAAGCCTTGAAGAAGCTCCTGGCTCCTGAATTCAGATCAGCCCATCTCTGGGTGTTTCAGCCATCTGGGGAGTGAACCAGTGGATGGAAGATTCTCTCTCTCTCTCTCTGCCTCTCTTTCTCTGTAACTCTAACTTTCAAACAAATAAGTAAATCTTAAAAAAAGAAAAAGAAAAAGAAAAGTGGGAGTGAATGATGTTTTAGAAAACCTATCTCCTGTGATCTCAGAAGGGAATGAAATGTGGGACTCAAGGGACAACCAGTAGTCTCTGTATTCTCTAAAAATTTAATGTGTTTTTTTTCAGCTTCAATCAAGAAACTAAATAACAGGACTAAAATGTGAAAAACAATTCATAAAAATAACATTGTGAGAGATTAACATTTCATTGCTAGAGATGAACAACTTCAGAGAAGTGCTTTCTCCTTTGTTTTTATGAGAGTAGCTAGGTTTATATTTGTTATAAATACTCAAGTTCCACATCCGAATCTGTTTAGACAAGCATTCTACTGTTGAACCCTTTTGTATATTCTTTGTTTAAAAATTATTTTGGTGTCTAGGAAAGTTAAAGACACAAGTTTTTCTCTTAAATTTGGATTATTCATCTAATAAATCATAAGATGGGAATGAGACTGATCAGCCCCATAATGTATTTCTCCAACAGTTCTTTTAAAAAGAGCCACATTTTTCATATTTTTTTCTTCCTAGATCCCCAAACTGAACCAAATTTGATCTTGAAAAGAATGGCATATTAACTCTGCTCTCTCCATTTTTCCTTCCAAGGGGTAATAACTGATTAATTAGAAATATTATTTGACTCAATACATAATAGTCTTAGCATAACAGCAAGCATTTTTAAGGATTTAATTATTTATTTGAAAGGTAGAGTTACAGAGAGGCAGAGGCAGAGAGACAGAGAGAGAGAGAGGTCTTCCATCCACTGGTTCATTCCCTAGATGGCCGTAATGGTTGGAGCTGTGCTGATCCAAAGTCAGGAGCCACGAGCTTCTTCTGGTCTCTCACATACGTGAAGGGGCTCAAGGACTTGGGCCATCTTCTACTGCTTTCCCAGGCCATAGCAGAGAGCTGAATCAGAAGTGGACAGCTGGGACCAAATGGTATGCCGGCACTGCAGGCGGCGGCTTTACCCACTATGCCACAGCACAAGTCCCAGACAGCAAGCATTTAACAATATGTTCCATCTACAATATGCAGCAGAAAATCAGACAACAGCAATGCATGTCAATGAGCATGGTCATTGTGCACATATGGCAGGTTAGAAAGTTCAAGGTCCCCCATAACAGGAGTCTGGCAGACCCCAAAGTTCCAATAGCTTCAGGAAAGTAAAGTAAAGTAGGGAGAGCAGTGCCTCCCATCAGGATGGGCAGGTAGTGTCAACAGCCCAAGATGGAAGATCTGGCCAAGTATTGCAGGGACCGTGACTGATTTGTGTACACAACAGGCCGTGAGTCAGGAGGCTGGTTGTTACTGGGGCATTTGAATATCTGTGTGAAAGTCTTGTCTCTGAATGAGATGCTGTGGGGTCACACCATAGACAGAAAACTGCCCTCTCTTCCAGATATATCATGTCAACATGCAGGTGAATGTCACCTCTTCCTCCAGCGGGAGGCCTCACTTCTTACTGCAGATTGGCACTCTTATATGCCTGACCTAAATTTCAGACCAGCACAATGTGAGCCACAGGTATAATTAAAATTTTCTAGAAGCTACTGTGAAAAAAATAAATGAAACAAGTAAAATTAATTTTAATAATAAATTTTATCAACCTAGTATATTCCAAACATTATCATATAATATCTCATCAACAAAAAGACTTTAAAGAGGATATATATATATATATATATAGGGGTAATAAGTCTTTGGAATTTGTTTTGAAATGTTCATTTGCAGCACCTCTCAATCCAGGCACTTACTTCTGCTGTTCACTAGTCACATGTGCCTAGTGGCTGCTGTATTGGATGTGATAGATCTGAGTGACTTGTATTTCAAATGTCAGATAGACATTTCACTTTCACCATCAACCTCAAGCTGGTTCCTTTTGCAGATTTCCTGGTTTTGTTTTTATTGACTCCACACTTCATCCAGCAAATTTTTCAACAAATATTTCCTAGGGGCTTACTATATGCCAAGTGCTGTTTTAAGCACTGAAGATTCAACAGGAGGACTAAAACAAACCACAATCCAAATTAGATACTTTCTCCATTCAGCAGGCAAGTAATTAAAGGATCCTTCTGAATCCACTTTTCTTTAACCCTAGATTCTAGAGAACTGCCAAAGCCTCCTCTCCCTTTCTTATATACTTCTAGGTTCTGAATTTGATTATGTATGTTAATAATAGTTTCCTAAATCAATCTTACATACTTCTATCACATAAATCCTTCAAAAGTGCAGGTCTGATAAGGTAACCCTGGTCCACAGATCTTCAAGGGCTTTCCTGGAACTGGTACAAAATGAATTTTCTACATCAGTTCCTGCTGGCTCACTTTGTGTTAAACTGATTTCCACACGCTCCCTCTTGACCGTTCAGCTAAAGTCTTCCCCATCTTTTTTTTTGCTCCTGCTACTCACTATCCTAACACACTCACATCAGATCATGTTATGCCCATGCTGGAATGTTTTGGTGAGTTGCAGTCACCTCTTGAAAGAAGCCTCTTCTGTGGGTTTGCACCTCCCTCAGGGCTGTTCCTGCCCATCTAAAGCTTCCTGTTACGTATACCGTGGTTCTCCATGGAGTGTATCAGGCTCCCCTCCTCTATGTTACTGGTGATTACTCTGCCTGGAGCAAACTCTTTCCCACTTTCCTGACGCCTTCTCCAGCCCACTCAACTTTTGCCTATTTTTAGGTCTCGTCTCTGGCAGCCTTGAGCTGGTCAGCCCTCCTGCTCTCATGTTCTCTTAGTCACCAAACTTTCTGTGATCACATTGCATCATCCTTTATTAACTATCTCTTCTTTCTTTTGGGGAAAGAGTCTTCATATGGCAAATGCCTTTCTGTCTTGAGAAGTTATACTATACAGGCAATAGACATTTGGCTCAATGGTTAAAACACTACTTAGGACATTCACATCTTCATCTCATATTGAAGTATCTGGCTTTGAGTCCTGGCTTTCCTCCAAATTCTAGCATTCTCCTAATGTACACTCTGGGAGACAGCAGGGATGGCTCAAGTACTTGGGTCCCTGTCATCTACATGGCAGAACTAGATTGAGTGTCCAGCTCCCAACTTCAACCTGACTCAGGTATTTGGGGAGTGAGCTGCTGGATGGGAGATCTTTATCTTTCTCTCTGCCTTTCAAATACCCATAAAAATATAAAAATTAAAAAAAAAGAACTGGAACATTAGGGTCAGACAGACTCCCTCAGTTAGGAATTGCCATGAAACCTGCAGAAATTCTCATCTCATCTGAATTTGTTCCTCAAGGGTAAGACCAAGATTATAATAATACTCAGTGGGTGACGTCGGCAAGATGACTCACTAAAGGCACCTGGAATGCTGCCCTTCACAAAAAGGACACAACAAAGGAAAAACAAACACTAACCCACTGGAGCGTTGTAGGGAGAACCAGCATACAGTAGGATGTGGCAGAGAGCCCTTGGAACTACAAAGCACCTTCCATCTCATCTCCCCCATTGATATCAACTCTGAACAAAGAGGGACTCACACACAGGAAACCAGGTGGATGATCAAACCCACGACTTATCTGTTAAAGCCCCAGGAAGCTTCAGGTGGCCACATCCATCCTGCTGAAGATTGAAAACCACCTGGATGTCCCAGCACACCCTCTTGCCAAGCAATGAAGCTAACAGATAGCCTGAACTTTGGCTTGGTTCACCAAAACTCTAAGAAATAGATGGGTGGCCCTGACCATCCTTCTGAAACCTGCAAATCAGCTGGACTGTTCAACCTACCATCCTTTAACCTGGATAGTTGCCAAGTGTGCCTGCACTCTATCCATATATGCTTATATAGCGACAAATTATCTGAACTGGAATTTCTCAAAAGGGGATATGTGTGGCCAGTGATATATGAAGACACTCTCAACATCATCAAGAAACAGGAAAATGCAAGTCAAAACCACACTGAAGTATCATCTCACCCCAATTAGAATGAGTATGATTGAAAAGACAAAAAAATGAATATTAATGAGAAAGGGGAATTCTAATAAAATGTTAGTAAGAATGTAAGTTAGTATGTCCATTGTGGAAAGTAGCATGGAGATTCCTTAAATATTCCTTAAATATTAGAACCATGCTAATCACCAATTCTGCTGCTGGACACATATCCTAGGTAAATGAAATCACTCTGTTGAAAATATATCTGCACTTTCATGTTTACTGCAACACTATTCACAAGAGCCAAGATGTAGAATCAACTGAGGCAACCACAGACAGATTAATGGACCAAAATTATGATGTATAAAGATGAATACATATGAATATTATTCAACTATAAAAAGAATGAATCCCTGAATTTGATGTTGATGGAATTGGAGGACATTGTGTTAACTGAGGAATAGAAAGACAGATTCTTCATGCTTTCATTCACAGGTGAAAGCTACAATTTGATTCTATAAAGGTAGTGAGTAAATATGGGTTATCATAGCCTGGAAAGGATGGGTGGGGGGATAGAAAGAGTCTGGTAAATAGGTTTAAAATACCATTAGATAAGAGAAAAAAATACTACATAGTAGGGTGACTAGAGTTAATAATAGTTTATTACATATTTTTAAATATATAGAAGAAAGGATTTTTTGAATGTTTCCAAGAGAAAGAGAAATGATTCAGGAGATGGCTGTACTGATTATCCTGATTTGATCATTTTGTGTTATACTTATATATGTGTATCAAAATAGCACACTGTACTCCATAAATATGTTAATTAAAAATAGTGAAACAAGGATATTATAATAGTACCTATCATTCCAGTTACATGAGATAATGCTAATAAACTATCTACTAATGTATTGGCTCAGTAAATATTAGTAATTACCTATAATCATTAATTTATCTCCAATACCTGTTTAATTGTGTTTCCAATACACGTAGGTGTCCATAAAAATATTTCTAAAATGATGAATGACACTTTGCCTGCTGAAATTCTTCCTGGAGCTTTGTCCTATGCATCAGGTGGGGCTGAGTTCAAATCATGGCTCTGCCAGTTACCAGCTTACATTTGTGGAAAAGTTATTTAACTTCTTTTTGCCTTAATTTCTCCATCAGTGTAATGAAAATGATGACATCTCCCCTTGCAAGGGCATTGGGGGTTATCATGCGGACTGGAGAATGCATGTGAATTAGCAGATGGTCAATGCATGTTTCTGCTGTTGCTGTTCTTGCTTCTCTTGGAATCCTCCTTTACAAAATGTTTCCTTAATCCCCTAACCAGAAAGACTCCCTTCCTTTGCTGGAATCCAAACACCTTTTGGGCCTCTTTTATGGTGAATGCAGTCGATGTTTTGTGGAGATATATATCTGTGTGTCACTTCACACACTGGATGTGTTCTGCGGGCAACAGCCTAACTGATTCATTTTCTTAATCCCTTTGACAACATAAAAATGAAAAGGCCATTAACAAGTGGCTGTTGAGTGAATTAAAAAAAAAAAAAACACCAATATAGCTGAGTCATTTTATGGAACAAAGACATCCCTGCCCATGTACATACACACATACACATACACTACAACTAGGATGTGGGGAAGGAAAAATGGAGAGATACGTAAATAGATAGATAGACAGATAGATAGATAAAGATATAGATAGATATAGATAGATAGATAGATAGATAGAAAATTGCCTGTACATGACATTGGATTTTTTAAAGATTTATTTATTTGTTTTGAAAGTCAGAATTATACACAGAGAGAAGGAGAGACAGAGACAGAGAGAGAGAGAGAGAGAGAGAGAGAGGTCTTCCATCTGCTGGTTCACTCCCCAACTGGCTGCAATGGCCAGAGCTGCACCAATCTGAGGCCAGGGGCCAGGAGCCTCCTCCGGGTCTCCCACGGGGATGCTGGGGCCCAACAATTTGGGCCATCTTCTACAGCTTTTTCTGGCCACAGCAGAGAACTGGATTGGAAGTGGAGCAGCGGGGACCCGAACCGGGGCCCAAATGGGATGCCGACACTGCAGGCAGCAACCTTACCTGCTACGCCACAGCGCCGGCCCCATGACATTGAATTTTAATGTCATTATTGTTGGTCTTCATTTCCTGCAACTTTCTGAATTCTGTAACTTCGTAATAATATTGATAACAACTTTCAAAATGGTGGTCTGCAGTATAAATTCACATGTGCCATGATCTGAATCACCTAATTTCAAGAGAATCTTGGCAGTAGCTGTGCGGACATTGTCTTGATTTCAGCTCTGTATCCCAACTCCTTGCAAACAGCATTTATGTTTTCTCCCCCCTAACATGCACAATTGTGTGTTCTCCTCTCTTGTAAGGATATCCTGACTGTCCTTCCTTCCCATCGTGCCAGTACCAGATCTTCCACAGAAAATTTCCTTTGGAACTTCTCATGTTATGTTACTTCCAATGCACCACAGACTATAATTCACCCAATAATCATTTATGTTTCCTAATCTGTGTCTTTGAGTTTATTTGTGAAAGCTAGTGTGGATTCAATGTAGTGAAACCTCTTCTTGTGTCTTTTTAAAAATATATGTAGATAATCATCATATACAACACATTTTTAATGTGTGTTCATGAACCGATATATATAGGTGTGTGTGTAAGGGGATATATTTCTTCTCTTTCTCTAAATACTTCCTTTTATCCAATATTTTCTGTTCTTTTTAAATTCACTGTTTTACTTGGAAATTTTTCTTAAATATAGGAGAGAAAATTTAAATATAGTAGAGAAAATTCTTAAAAATAGGAGAGAAAAGGCTGTTGGGGAGAAAAAACATGAATATGGGCCAAACTCCCAGAAGAACTTAGAAATAATTACAGGGCCTTTTTGAAATGTATCTGATTTCTGCCATCCAAGATAAGAGATGACTCTGAATACTATAATTTGTTCATGCAGGATAATTTACCTTACTTTCTAGTCTGTTTGGTGAGGGCACACTACTTGGTTTTGATTTTTTTCTTCTGTTTCCTTTGATGTGTCCAGGCCACCTATAAATTTTATTTATGGTGTACCAAAGGCATCTATTTCATCAAAATATTAAGACTTAGTGTTTTATCTGAAGAAGATTCCAGGAGAGAGGAGGAAACTTTCAGTCTCTTGTCTTGGGAAAAGTTGTTTTTAAAAATGTTCTATGTGGGCCGACGCCGCGGCTCCATAGGCTAATCCTCCACCTGCGGCGCCAGCACACCGGGTTCTAGTCCCCGTCAGGGTGCCGGATTCTGTCCCGGTTGCCCCCCTTCCAGGCCAGCTCTCTGCTGTGGCCCGGGAGTGCAGTGGAGGATGGCCCAGGTCCTTGGGCCCTGCACGCCATGGGAGACCAGGAGAAGCACCTGGCTCCTGGCTTCGGATCAGCGCAGGGCGCCAGCCTCAGCACCCCAGCTGCGGTGGCCATTGGAGGGTGAACCAATGGCGAAATGAAGACCTTTCTCTGTCTCTCTCTCTCACTGACCACTCTGCCTGTCAAAAAATAAGAAAAACATGTTCTATGTGACAGTATGGAACATTAATGCTAATAATTGTTCCTGATACCTTTTTTTTTTATAGGCAGAGTGGACAGTGAGAGAGAGAGACAGAGAGAAAGGTCTTCCTTTGCCGTTGGTTCACCCTCCAATGGCCGCCACGGCCAGCGCACCGCACTGATCCGATGGCAGGAGCCAGGTACTTATCCTGGTCTCCCATGGGGTGCAGGGCCCAAGCACTTGAACCATCCTCCACTGCACTCCCTGGCCACAGCAGAGAGCTGGCCTGGGAGAGGGACAACCGGGACAGAATCCTTCGCCCCGACCGGGACTAGAACCCGGTGTGCCAGTGCCGCTAGGAGGAAGATTAGCCTAGTGAGCCGCGGCGCCGACCTCCTGATACCTTTCAATCCTAATCCATATATCTACATATTTGCCCAATGCTTTTTTTTTTTTTTTTTTTTTTTTGACAGGCAGAGTGGACAGAGAGACAGAGAGAAAGGTCTTCCTTTTTCCTTTTTTCCGTTGGTTCAATCCCCAGTGGCCGCTGCGGCTGGCACTCTGCGGCCGACGCATTGCGCTGATCCGAAGCCAGGAGCCAGGTGCTTCCTCCTGGTCTCCCATGAGGGTGCAGGGCCCAAGCACCTGGGCCCTTCTCCACTGCCTTCTCGGGCCACAGCAAAGAGCTGACCTGGAAGAGGGGTAACCGGGACAGAATCCGGTGCCCCTTCCGGGACTAGAACCCGGGGTGCCGGTGCCGCAGGCAGAGGATTAGCCTATTGAGCTGCAGCACCAGCCTGCCCAACGCTTTTCTAGAGAATAAAGCATTATCTCAGACTTTTTTTGTGGAGGTTGCTCCAAGAATGAGAAAGTTAAAGATCTCAATACTTTTGTGAACATGTTTAGGTGAGTCTAGTAAGATATCTGCAGCAGCAACTACTACAAAAGTGTGTGATTGAAAGCATTTAACACTTGCTTGTAAGATTGTTCTAATTCATGCAAAACTTTGATTTTTAATCTATACTGTAGGGTGATCTGCTGTTGAGTTTGTCAAGGACAGGCCTTGCTTATGCCCATTATGTTATATAATTTTGCTAACACTCCCTTTACCACTTAATAGAGTCCTGGTTTGCTCCATGTTGATGGCCTGGGAAAGCAGTAGAAGAAGGCTCAAGTGCTTGTGCCTCTGTACCCACGTGGGAGACCTGGAAGAACTCCTGGTCCCTGGCTTCAGATTGGCTCAGCTGCAGCCATTGTGGCAATTTGGGGAGTGAACCAGCAGATGGAAGACCTCTCCCTCTATCTCTAGTTCTCTCTATGGCTATTCCTCTCAAGCAAATAAATTAATCTTAAAAAATAGTACATTATCCTTATATATGTATGTTTCCTTTAACGGAAATTACTAAGAAATTTTTTCCTTTTTCTTTTTGGGCAATACTAATTTGTTTTCCCAATTTGTGACTCTGAAGACCAGGTACCATGAAATCCTAATTGCCCTCCCTCAGTAACTGTGCACATGACAAAGTAAAGATATTTGGAAATAATGAACTGAGTTTTAGCTGTTAGTGGAGAAGCACTGTAGGGAAAAAAAAAGCACTGTCATTTCTGGTAAAAACGATTATCATGGGACTCAGTGATGTTTACTTTCTAAGAGCAGATGTCTGATTTAAGGAATTGCAATTCTAAACACTAGCTAAAAATTAGTGTCACTGTTTTAGATCTGGTGACTGGTACTCCAAGCAAAAGCTAAAAGTCATACAATGCTTACATTTACATATTATATGTTATAATTTCTATACAGCCATTTTAAGCATTAAATCATCAGATCACATTGTATATATGCTTTACACTTGATTTTTCACAATTGCGTTCCTTGCAAGAACTAATGAATTGTCCTGTGCACGGCTGTAGCTCACAGAGCACTTGTTGAAGGAATGGCAGCTTTATGAATGAAGAAACTGAGTCTCTGAAGGGTTAAGTTCATTGTTGTTCAACCGCCAGACAGACCTGTGATTTAAGTCCTCCATGCAACCAGGAGCTATCTTTTCATTCTATTCAACAGAAGCCATTCAAAGCCTTTCTCTTGTCTTGGGCAACTCCCTTTTGGGGGACCCATGTCATAGCACTGGTTGTGACATTCATCCTAAGTGCACAGGAAACTTAACAGGTTAACAAGAAACAGGACTACAGGAATTATCGATTTTATCTCAGTGACCAGCAAGAGACAAGCTGTGTGGAAATCCCCTGGATAATAGCGTCACCTCAAAGGCGCCCAACTCCACGACCCAGGAGTGCATTTCATAGAGTGTAGACATTCAGCAGAATGTGTGGGTCTGGCTTCCGTGGTCCTGGTGATTCTTTGATTTGACTCTGCCTGGTATTGTTCTACAGGGACAGACAGCCTCAGGCAGGCTCAAACAGGTGTCAGGGAGAGAGGGAGCTCCTACACCAGCAGCACAGAAAAACAGTCCTAGTTGCTCTTTTACAGGAGGGTCTCCAACTGGCATGGTTGTACACAAACAATTTCACACCAATCAATATGGGTCATTTGAAGTTTAACCCAGATGCCTGTGGTTTCAGTAAAAGGCCATTTGCCAAATCACTAGTATAAAGGCTACCACAATAAAGTAAAAAAGGCTGTAGATCTTCACATGGAGTTAACAGTATAACCCTTTCCTAACTGTTTAGAAACAATGCTCATTAAAAGGTTAAGTGTCTTTGATTTGGTATATTGGGCCTACCTCCTCAAATATTAACATTTAAATCTAATATATATATATATGTGTGTCAAAGATACACATGGATTAGAAGGACAAAACATATATGATAGGAATGGTAGGATATCTTGTTTATCTTGAATAATTGTGGCTATTTTACTTCATCCAAATGACAAATTATAATTTATGGGATGACTTGGAAGGGAGATGGCAGAAGGTCCACGGGAAAGAGGCAGAGGAAGAGAAAGAGGAAAATGGGGACAGGAGGGAGAGGGAGAGAGGAACACACACACACACACACAGAGAGAGAGAGAAGGCAGAGATACAAAGACAGGGTTAGAGGGTGAAGGCCAGAGACAAAGATAAGAGTGAGCTTGATATGGAATTTTTAGTGCCTTGTGTGGAGTCTAACAGATCAGAGAGAGCACCCATCTACTGTTTCACCCCTGAAATGCTGCCACAGCCAGCACTGGGTCAGGCTGAAGCCAGGAGCTGGGAACTCAATCCAGGTTTCCCATGTGCATGGTGGGGGCCCATCATGGTTGTGTTCCAGAATATGCATTGCTGGAACTGGGAGCCATAGCCAGGCATCAAACTCAGGCAGCTATTTTTGAATTGTGTGTCGTCTACTGCATGATTATACACACACACACACAGACACAAACGCACACACAACATATCTAATGAGTCTCTGGATTTCAGGAAGTGAAGAGCAGCATGGGTGCAGAGAAGGTACGCTTCTTGGGGAACGAATGTCTTTCTAAGTCCCCTACGGGAGATGGCTGGTATACCCAACATCTGTAATACATAATGAGGTCAACAAAGGTTGCCTCTGGGTTCTTATGCAGTCTATTTTTCAGTTTCTAATTTTATTCTTAAATTCCATTCTGATGAGCTGAAGGGGAGGAAGCCTTAGGAAATGAGTATTTTTGCCTTAGCACCTATCTCCTTTTTAGAAATTAGATATTTCTGTTTGCCATATCTTCAAATCAATTACAGATTTAATTGCCTATAAATCTGATCATCTTTAACCTTAGTACTCTAGACACATAGAAATTATTTTCTGAAATGTCTTTTTTTTGTTTTAGACTGCAATACTATTCAAAACATTGTAAGATATTATGCTCAAGACTTTCTTGCAAATGACTTTTTGAAAGAATGACAGAATTTGGGGCCACTTGTTTTTCATCTCTACATTTTCATATTGCCTTAGGATATGAGCAATTATTATTTAAATCAAATAGGAAACTAAGTCATTTATAGCATTCATCATTGTTTTCTTCCTTGAATAAGTTACTAAATCATTTTCAAGAACTCCATTTTGGAAGTAACAGTTCTTTTGTGCTTGGAAACTACATCTGTTGATTTTTAGCGGCAAGAACAAATTTCCTGTCTCAGAAAAATAAATATATATCTTAAGATTGCCATGAAACTCCAGCCTAATGTAGGGAATTTAGAATACATCCTTTTGTAACATATCCATTTGTAGCATTTTGTTTTGAATGGTAGTTTTTAAGTTGGATGCACTGCTATTTAAAGATGCTTCTAGTTTGATAGGTTTAGGTTGAGATTTAGTTTGAGGATAACATTTTGATCAGATACATTACAATCCTGATTGCCTTAGCTATCTCTCTTCTCATGCTGTAACTGTTGGGACCCATCAACCATGACTTACTCACCTTTGAGTTCTTTAGTGTTCAGAACAGTCATTGACACTTAGTAGGTGATTAGTAGAATTTTCAGTGACAAGCAAAAGACGGAGCTGGACAAATAATATGCTCAAGGGCACTGATTTGGGACAGCCTCCCTCCCAAATGTGTGTCTCTCCCTAGCCTGACAGTTTTAGGTTCAACTTGTTTCTTTGTAGAGATTTCTACTGAAGCACAGATCTTTTACCTGTGTATCATTGGCATATGGCGTTATTTCTATTCATCAGAAACTCTTGCCATCCCCTGGTGTAGCACATCAAGGAATCAGTCAGAGGAGAATGGTCACATAGAAATATGGGAATCTTGATAGGGAAACACTAAAGGGTATGGGGGAAAGGTGCTAAAAGTAGGAGGGTGGGGAAATGGGAAGCTCATTTAGACACAGTCATCTGCACAGTGTGTTGACCTGGAGGAGGGAGGTGCCATTTACTTTCTGAAACTCTTCAGTGGGACTCCGGACACTCTAGTCTGGGGAAGTCAACCATATGACTTTAGTGATAACAATGAAGACGAGAGATTCTGCATTACTCATCCAATGTAAATAACATACGTAACATTGATTCTGGAGGCATAACCCAGAACAGGTGAGTTTGGGGTGAGAATTTAATTATAATAAGAATTGAGTGATGTGAAAGAATCTGAGCTTCTAAGGAGGATGTTAAATATGCCTCAAATTAGGGTGCATTGAAAAAAAAGAGCATGTCCTGAAATGTCTTCTTCAAAAATCTTCTTCTCTAGAGCTGCCCATTCAGTGCAGAGGACTCACCCTTGCCTGCAGGTATAGTGAGTCATTACTTCAGTAAAATCGCACTCTTCTAAAACTATAACTTTTGATCTATTCCCTCTCTTCCTCTCCCCTTTTTTTGAAGTGTTGAATAACAGGCTTTATTTACAGTTTCATGAAAAAGTTTACGTAGTCCTTGTTGGTAATATTATAATTTAGTCCTGTTGTTTTTGCTTTCTCTGATATTTTTCTCTTTATAAATTTAGCGAGTAAAACAGAAAGAATGTGGAGCTGTCCAAAGCACCACCACTAGGATTCAAAATGTTTTCCTGCTGAAACTGAGAATAGTAGAAATTAGTAGTTGTGCAGTTCCTGGGAAGCCAGGAAGCAAGAGAGTGGGTTGCGGAACTCATTTGTCAATCTTCCTCTTTTTGATTGCCGGCTAGAAGACAACACATTTGCACAAAGACTTTCAGGTCCTATAACTTGGAAAAGAAGCCCTAATTTCTTCTCCAAGAAAGCAAGCTCATCTTATGAACTCTGGACGTGGCTTAAGGGAGGCTTAGCTGTGAGAACAAGCTCCCACCCCAGTCCTTGATCGTGTAGATGGCTTCTGAATGCCTATTTTATCGTTCAGTTATCTGAGCGGCCCCCTGAGACAGGAAGGGCACCTGTTCCTTCACAAAAGGAAAGCGTAAGTTTAGGATGGTGATCACATGACCAAAGTTATAGACTCATGCCTGGAGGAACCTCAAATGGATGGTGCTGCCATTCTTAGAAATCTACTACAGGGCTTTACAGCTGGTCATTCTTGTGTGTACCATGTGTCCATCCAGTACCCTTATTCCCTTGAAGGTCCCTCAGGGTAAGACACAGGACAGTGTGCAGATAGTGTTTTAGAAAAATGGTTTCCAGGGAATGGAGTCAGAGACATGTGGTGGGACATAGAGAAGGGGGAGGAACCATCCTTTGCCTGGTCACTTTTGAGGACTCTTGTTGACTGTGTCCCAGAACTGTGCCAAGCAGACAGTAGTCAGGGCTACTTCTCCATGGGTTAACTCAGTTGGCAAGGCTGGCCCATGTCTGCAGGTGGCTGAGCAAATGTATGTGTAGGTGAATATTCAAGTGAGGGTGCAGGTGATTGGGTGAGTGATTGTGGATCTGCTTACTATAGGTATCTAGGAGGAGGAGAGATGAAAAAGCATAAATAGGCTGCCTGGGGAGGCTCACAGCTGTAACCATCCTCATTCAAATGATGATGAGGGTTATTGTCCTTAGTAGCACAAGGGTTGGTATGCAATACAGAAGTGTCCCACATTCATCCTCCTCATTTATAAAACAAGGATCACAACTGCCTCAACAGGGACTGACTGTGAACGTCAGTGACATAGATGTGTGCAAAACTTGGCATAATACTTGGAAAAATTGAGTCCTCAAAAATACCAGTTAAAAAATAAACAAATTACTTTGTAAAGAGAGAAGGGCAAGGAAAGGAAGGACTGGGGGGTGTGTCCTGGAGTGTGGAAGGCTTCCGATGGCACCTGCCGCAAGCTGCAGGGAGCAAGATCAGGACTCCACGTCAGGACATCTCCACACTTCCGTGCTGGGCAGGTGGTCAGTGTGTTTCTGAGCTCCAGATGCTCCTACAGCCCCCGTACTCATTGCCTTTTCTTCCCTTAGTTAATGCGCACATCTGACTCTGCCACAGCTGGCTCACTGTCACTGTTGTCCACCTGCTGCCCCTGTTGTCTAAGGGCCATGGATAGCCTCAGGTGCTCTTTGTCCACCTCCACCATCCTGAAGTGCCCACTGTGTCCAGAGCAGTCCTTGCTACTTTCAGGGGCATGATGCCAGGAGCCCATGGTTTTTGAAGCTCAATGACACTTCTCAGCAGAGGCAGATTTGGGAAAATTCAGGAAGCCAGAAAGGGAAATGGAAGATTTGAAAGTGGTCTTTTACTTGGAAACAGACATGAATTCCTTGTGACGTGTCTGGAGTGAGCTGGTCACTGTGCCAACCTGGAACCAGGACTGTCAAGCTTTGAAAGAACTTGTCAGAAATCCATCACGGTCATCATCATTCGATGTTTTCACTTTGCAAATGCTGAAGGACTGCGGCCTCACTTCCAGGGCACTAGCCCTGTTACCTGGCATTTTCTGGAATAAAGCTTGGTTATGGTTGGCCAGCGCCGCGGCTCACTAGGCTAATCCTCCGCCTTGCAGCGCCGGCGCACCGGGTTCTAGTCCCTGTCGGGGTGCCGGATTCTGTCCCGGTTGCCGCTCTTCCAGGCCAGCTCTCTGCTGTGGCCAGGGAGTGCAGTGGAGGATGGCCCAAGTGCTTGGGCCCTGCACCCCATGGGAAACCAGGATAAGCACCTGGCTCCTGCCATTGGATCAGTGCGATGCGCTGGCCACAGCGCGCCAGCCGTGGCGGCCATTGGAGGGTGAACCAACGGCAAAAAGGATCTGTCTCTCTCTCTCTCACTGTCCACTCTGCCTGTCAAAAAAAAAAAAAAAAAAAAAAAAAGCTTGGTTATGGCACCCTCCCTCAGTGCCACTGAAGAGCTTAAAGTTGTGCTCACCATGGGATGGGAACCTGTGAGGTTGACGTGCATGAAAAAGACTGAAGATAATGTCAGCAGAGAGCTGACCCTGTGCCACGGAGTATCCTTCTCTCCTCTCACCCCTATCCCACAATTCCACTCATCTACGTTATTTCACAAAGAAGACAACAACAAGCACATAAGATTAATTATCTCCAGATCAGAGAAAGTGAGCTTTTTGTGACCATGAATGGCCTTCTGCCCCACCTGCCTTACTTAGGTGGGAATTCTCCCCAGTTCAGCCTTCCCTCCCTCTCCCCTGCCCTTCTCAGTTCTCAAACCCCTTAGACCACCTTTCCCATGCACAGGAGAAAAATAAGTCAGCTTTCCTTCTGGAGGCTGACAAAAGAAAACTATGTTGGGTTTCTGCATCTGTTATAAAGGTCTTGAATATGGTAAGTTGGCCGCTCTAACCTGGTTGGCTGGCCCTGTGTGAGGCTGAGGCCTGAGGCACAGGAGGCTGTATTTGGGTCTTCAATTTAGTCCATTCATAATATTCAGCCACTGTGAGTCCCACTGTACGCCAGCTCCTTAAGACGGCAGATAAAAGCAACATGTAGCTGGAAGTCCCTTGACCAGAAACCAAGACACGTAGATGTTAATTCCTAGTCTGCCATGAACTAGGTCACTGAACTTTCTGAATTCTTTGTTCTTTAAAACAATGACAATGATACCTCCCTGATGTACCCATCTTTGTTGTTGTTTCTTGAGGATCAAAATGTCTTCTCTCTGGAAGAGCTTTTGAAGAGAAACAAGAGGTACACACAATGAATATATAACCACGGTTATTTTCCGGGCTGCCAAAGGGCATGATTGAGCTCATTCAGGTTTTAAGAGGAGATGAAACCCATTTCTTCAAAGACAGCACATCTTAGCAGCCACTGGGACTATATTTTGACAGCTAAGACAGGAGAAGGGAACAGACCTGCAAATACTTGCAGTTAGATCTTGCACTGGGATATCAGCCTAGAAAGCAGCCTGCTCCAGACAGTATGGAGTACATCCAGTTGCTGACTTTGGGAAGCACATGGGCTTTCTGCCCAGGGAAGCATACCTACTCATCCAAGGAATTAGACATCCAAGAAGACCTTAAATAACAAGGTGTCGAGTTGTGTCATACTGATCAAAAACACAAAACGTGTTCCAAAGAGAAGTAAATGCAGACTGGAGGAATTGAAAGTATTGGGAGAATATGGTGGAGACTGGGGAGAAGGGGGATTTTCAGGTCTGGCACAGATGAAGGTACAAGGAAGCAGGAGGGTGGGAAGTCAGGTAAGTTAGATCAAGGCTCTTCCTACCCAGTCCTCTCACTTGGAGCAGTCTCACGCCCATCTGCTGTCTACTAGGTCTACAAAATATTTCACTAAGGCCAGCGAGGATGTGGAGAAATCATGGAGGGGATTGAAAGGAGAAGCCTGGGCTCTCATCTGGCTCTGGACCTGCAGGAAGGCAGTCCCGATCTCTCTCCCTCTGCCAGCTCCCATAGAAGCATTCTGCTGAGTGTCAGGAGGGGTTATGTGGCTGGTCTGGACAGAGCACGTAGATGGGAACGGACCCCACACACCTGCTGGGTGAGAGATGCATTCCCTTTGGGAGAGGTTGTGAGGACAACAAGAGTCCAAGACCTGGAGCAGATAAGAGGCGTCAGACTGATGCCCGGGCTTTGAGACACCTGGTGCTCTGGAGCACGAGGGTGCTGGAAATGTGGAATTTTAGGAAAACAATGTGGAGGGAAAAGAGCAGAAGCGACAGGACAGATAGGTGCATCAGTCAGCTCCATAGCCAGTAACCAGCATCTGACTGGGAGCTCGGATGGTAGGAACTTACTCTCTCACAGTCCCAGAGGCTGTGTTTGTGAGGTCAAGGCATGGGGAAGGTTACTTTCTCCTGAGTCCTGTGTGGCTTGCAGCCAGTCATCTTGTCCCATTGCCCTCATATGGTCTTCCATCTGCATGTGGCTGTGTCCTAATCTCCTCTTGTAAGCACATCAATCAGATTGGATTAGGGTTGAGAACAACCCCATTTTACCCTAGTCACCTCGGTGATAGTTGCATTCTGAGGGACATGTACCTTTCTATGCACATTCAGCCTCTAACAGGAGGGTAGTATAGTATAGTCAGTGGGTAGAACAGAAGAGACAATTTGAAGAGTGCTTTTGGAGTATCTAGCAACACTAACTTAGAGACCGAGACCCAGAGGCCAACAGTGGAAGGATTGTGCTGATAGACAGAAAACTGGAATCCACTGAGAAAACTCTGGGAAGCACTGTTTTAACAGGCAACTGGATTTCCTGACTCCCTTTTACAGGTTGTTAAACTGAATTGGTTTTGTGGGTGAATTAAGATTATTGATAGAACAGAATGAATCAATAGCAGTAAAACCATAATAAGTAGTGTTAATTAATTCACTCCTCACAGGATGGCTTGCTTGTGGTTGGATTTTATGAGCAGAGCAATTCTGCTGTTTTTGTTTCTTAAAAAAAATTTAAAACTAATATATTCCCTTGACTGCTTAAGAAGCTGCTATAAATTAATAACCGGGTTTCTTAGCTCATTAAAAAGGTAGCAGTTTGATTCTGTATTCTCACTGCTGATATTTCTTTGGGAGGAAAAGGCGTATGACTTCTTCTTGTCAACTCACAGGTGGTAATCATGGAGAATAATGGGCCTTAAAGATGCCAAAGCCACACACTTCACAGTGGAGAAATGCACAGGGTGAAAAATACAACAAACTGGCAAGCAGTGTTTCAGCCTAAGTACCCACTGGATCAGAGAGTTGTAACGAATTCTGCTTTTAAATACTCTTTCACAGTCTCATGTCTGCATAACACACTGTAAAAATACATGTGTTGGGACTGTTGCTAGGATCTCTGCACCCACATGGACCTGTCTTTCTCACTCCTCCAACCTCTTTTCCACCTGCTGATGCATCCTTGTGGCTCCCCTCACCAGTGAGAGAGTCCTTGGATCTAGGACTGGGAGAGTCAGCCGAGAGGCCATGGAGGCAGGCAGGTCAAGTTCCGTGGTTTTCAAGTGGGGAGACTCATGACCAGAGAGTCTGCATGGTTCGGCTTTATCATCAGGAGCAAGGCTGAGTCTTTCACCCTTATCCATCTCCAGTCCTGCCTTCACTGAACAGCACCTTGCAGCCTGTGTTCCTGGCAGACACAGCATAGTCAGGACCCCACAAGACATGAATAGGAACTTGTATTTATGCAGAGGACACTCAGTGCCCATTGCACTGAGGCTTTCCCCCTGAGGTTTGGAGCATCTCAATGCAGTGACCACTGGCAGTGTGTGAGTCTGTCCATACCCCCGTCTACCACACATGTCCAGAGCTAACAGGATGGTGGTGATAACCTCTCACTACCACAGTCTGTGACTGGTTCAACCCTATACTGGTCATCTGTGTGGTCCTTGATCAACTATGCCCACTCTGTGCAGATGGTGCTCCCTACCACGCCTTCCCTAGCTGGTCAAACCCAACTCTGGACACCCCACAGTACCTCCCTCCCTCCAGGGCTACTGGCTTTATGGAAAAGTGCTGCCTATAACATTCAAGAACAAGAACTCAGGTCACACATCCAAAGTGAGTCAGGAAATCTGGACTCAGACAGACGTGGTTTATCTTCTGCCCTTAACTGCAACAGGGTCCTGGAGCCTGCTTCTTCTCCAAGGCTCAGTGTCTGCTGCTGAGGCTTGGAGGCAGTAAATTATCTCCACCAGCATCCGAGAGTGAGGGGATACCTTAAGTGCTTAGCATAGAACCTGAAACATCGTGCCATGCAGCAGATTCAGCAGTCTTTATTCACTGAGGTTCCCTAATGGTTGACTTAACAGGTTCTTTGCATTACTTGCCAGTGGATCCAAAGGGCACTCCCACCTACCCCCCACCAAAAATTCTATGTGCTGGATTGATGATACAACCAATCATGTCCTAGAATGTCAGTTGCCAGACTTAACAAGTAAACATGTAGGGTGCCCAGTAAAAGGAATTCCAGATAAACAACAGATATATTTTGGTAACAGTGTGCCAACTATTGCACAAATATGGCTATACTAACAATGATGAATTGCTATTTATTAAAATTCAAGTTTAACTAGGCCTCCTCTGTCTTAGCCAGTTCTACCCCAAATCAAGGATCCCTGTCCCTAGGCTAGTGTTGACATCACCAAGACTGAGGCCACTGATAGCGGATGGCATGAGATAAATGTGCCAGGCAGTGTGATTTAGCTGGTGAGGGTAGGTGCCCTTGAGATGGTGCAGGGACAGAGTGTGGGCAGAAGCAAACACAAAACTTTTTTCTGCCCTGATGATGGCTTACAGGTGATAAGGGTAGTATAAACATTAATAGCGGGGCCAACGCTGTGGCTCACTTGGCTAATCCTCTGCCTGCAGCACCAGCATCCTATATGGGCGCCGGGTTCTAGTCCTGGTTGCTCCTCTTCCAGTCCAGCTCTCTGCTGTGGCCCGGGAAGGCAGTGGAGGATGGCCCAAGTGCTTGGGCCCCGCACCCACATGGGAGACCAGGAGGAAGCACCTGGCTCCTGGCTTTGGATTGGCGCAGCGTCAGCCATAGCAGCCATTTGGGGGGTGAACCAACAGAAGGAAGACCTTTTTCTCTTTCTGTCTGTCTCTCTCATTGTCTATCTCTATCTGTCAAAAACAAACATTAATAGCAACTTTTTTTAGAAAGCTTTTATTTAATAAATATAGATTTCTAAAATACAACTTTTGCATTATAGCAGTTTTTCCCCCTATAACCACCCTCCCACCCGCAAACCATCCTATCTCCTACTCCCTTTCCCATCCCATTCTTCATTAAGATTCATTTTTAATTATCTTTATATACAGAAGATCAACTTAGTGTATATTATGTAAAGATTTCAACAGATTGCTCCCACACAGACACACAAAGAATAAAGTACTCTTTGAAGACTAGTTTTACTGTTAATTCGCATAGTACAGCACATTAAGGACAGAAATCTATATGGGGAGTAAATGCACAGTGACTCCTGTTGTTGATTTAACAATTGACACTCTTATTTATGACGTCAGTAATTACCTGAGGCTCTTGTCATGAGCAATAGCAACTATTTCTATATCACGTGTTAGGAATGATGCAGTGTGGTTTATGTGTGTTGTGGCTGAGTTGGAATTCCTAGGATTGAGGGTCCCTCACTGTGACTCTTTTTGTAGATACGGTCTTTAAAGGGGGTGATTAGGGTAAACTGACATTGAGGTATGCATTAACCCAGTATGACTGCAGTTCTTACAGGCAGTCTTATGGATATAGACACACAGAGCAGAGATCATGAAAAGATGCAGGAGAAGACAGCGTCTATAAACCAAGGGGGGAGACCTCAGGGAGAACCAACCTTGACCTTGATCTTGGTTCTCCAGCCTGCAGAATAAATCTCTGTAGTTTAAGCCACCCAGTCTGCAGTACTTTGTTAGTTAGCCCAAGCTGACTAATACAGCGTGTTTTATCTCATTGGTGCTACCACCACTTTATAGGATGGGGAATAATATACCTGTTGCAAATATGAGCAAAAATGAAGTTAGGAAGGCTACTCAGTGTTTCCCAAAGTGATGTGGAGTATGTGGAAAAATGTGGACTCAATTCTAGGAAACAAATGAGAAAAAAGTAGGTTCAACACATATAGTTTTAGTCCCACTTTTTTTGCTTTTGTTTTTGTAATTACGTTAATTGTGCATGTTTTTGAGACACTGTAATATAATAAGTCAATACATGTTTCAATTCAGGAGAGCTGGCATTTTTATTTCTGTACAAAACAAATTATGGTATTTGGCATTTTAATAAGCATTGTAAAAATAGTTTGTTCACTAATATTCTGTTATTTTTTGGACAGTCTTCAAGTTTAAAAATTGATTGGCAGCATTATTTCATATTAGGTCAAATGCAATGACAAAAACCCTATGTAGCCAGGTCTCCCAGGGGACTTCAGTGAGAGGATGTGCTGAGACTGTTCCCAGGCAGCCAAACTCCGTTTTGCCTCCAAGATCACTTTCTTCAAGTTAGCCATGCTTCATTCCATGATACTTCCCAAACACACACACACACACAGATACATACATGCAGAGGCAGAGACACAAGCACACATAGAGAAACACACAGAGATATAAGCACACACACAGACACATGCCACACAGACATATAGCCACATAGATCTCCAGACACACATAGACACATATATACACACATACATATATGATTATACACACATGTGCATACAGTACAGGCATTGCATACACATCTATGCACATACACAATTATACACATATGTATACATACCTCCTCACATGTACATACAGCCCCTGCTTGTGACTCATGGAAGGAAAAGGACTTCTGACCAGTGGCTACAGGGTCAGTAGCTGTCAGGCTGACTGCAGCTGATGAACTGGGACATTTGAACTCCTGGGTGTGGACTTGGAACTGGGACACAGAAGGACCCAGGCATTGGCAGTGAGTGCTAAGGCAAGAGCAAAGGCCAGTTGGGGGCTACAGATATGAGAGAATCATGATTGCCTGTGTGGCCTCAGTTTACCTCTACTTTCTAGCTCTGATTGTCTTAGGTCCCTATTACACTTCCCTTTCCCCCAGGTTCTTAAGTGTGTCAGCAGTTCCTATATTCACTCATGTATCACTTGGGAAGGTAAATCTTATATTCATGAGTGGTTAGGCTTTTTCCTGCCATATACAGAGTCCTTAAGAAATCCAACAAAAAATAGAAGGCACAACTGATTTCCTCAGATTGTTGCTATGTAAAATGGAGCAGCACTTATTTTTGTAGTTGATTCATGTAACTTTCGTATTTTATTAAAGAAGCATGAAAATGGAGAAATTATGGCATATGCACATCTCTAACTTAATTATCTCTGTTGGATTCAAGAAAATTGTTGTCTACGATTTGAAATATTGTTATTCCCCTGCAAATGGTACACATTGTCACATGTGTTCAATGAGAGTTTCCCGGTTTATATCTGGTATAATCATTGGCAGGGAAGGAGACTCTAAAATACCTCCAACTAGGCATCATAATAGCATTGGTTTAAAGATGCTGAACACCTCCTTTTTCCACATAAATCAGAAATACTTCAGAAAAATTAAGATGAAATAAAAACTCCAAATCAGAGCTGGTAGAATTAAATATCTAGTTTGTCATATGAAGAAGAGCAATGATAAATATATTCTCTCAACAAAATAATAATTCCCTGACTCCAACTGACATTTCTAACCTTATCACCTGTCATTTGCATCTAAAGCCTTCTGTTTCATTTGATCTGAGATCAGAGCTCCCCGCATGGCTCTGTGTGGTCTGGTGTGTTCTGTATTTCATGTGACATTCTTTGCCTGAAATCTCTAACCCTTTTCAGGTATCTCTTGCAGCCAACTCACCTTCGAAATCCTAACTGATCACTTGGAAAGCATTAGTTATGCCCTGTTTACAAAAACATTACTTCCACTCTGCAAAGATTTATAATTTGGCAGATGAGACTGACAACCAAATCATCTATTATGGAACAATGTCCCATAATTGACTAAATTGCATGCTGCATTTCTAAAATAGTGTATATATTTTTGGTCTGAAACTGTTAGTTATCTCATGCATCTTCTTTTTTGAAAGAAATGTACTAAATCTGTTATTTAAAAAGAATATTTCTTAGTGCAATTTTATATTCATAGTGAAATGAACAGGAGATACAGAGATTTCCCATATAACTCCTAATCCTCCCTCCTCACACATCCACATGCATGGCTTCCCTCACTCCCAACATCCCTTACAAGAGTGGTGCATTGGTTACCATCAATGGACTTACATACACATTCATATTACCAAAGCCCATAATTTACATTGGCAATTAATCTTGGTGTTGTGCATTCTATGGATTTGGACAAATGTGTAATGACATATCTCTACCATCATAGTATCACAGACAATAGTTCCACTGCTCTGAAAATCTTCTTTGCTCTTCCTATTCATCTATCCCTCTCCTCTCCCCTCTGATAACTGCTCCTCTTTTCACCAGCTTCCTAGTTTTGCCTTTGCTAAAGGTCACATAATATAGGTGACATCACACAGTATGCAGTCTTTCCAGATTGGCTTGTTTCATTTAGTAATATGCATTGAAGTTTCCTCCATGTCTTTTCTTGATTAGTTCATTTTCTAGTGCTGAATACTCATCCACTAAAGACCACCTTTGTCGTTTCCAAATTTGTGAGATTGTGAATAAGGTTTCTATAAATATCTGTGTGCAGGTTTGTGTAAGACATGTTTTCAACTGGCTGGGGTAAATGCCAAAGAGTGATACTGTTAGACTGTTAAAAAAAATTTGAACTTTTAGATGTTCATATAAATGCATTGATTAAAAACAGAAAAAAAAATGCTGGGTGAAGAGATATGTGCTATGGAACTAATAGCTCTGAAATTATCTTCAAGGAATAGAGAAGAAGCTAAATTATGAGGTCAAACTAGATCTTTCAGAAGTTCTCCTCATGCAAACTTTTCCTGTAAAAGCTAGAGAGGAAGTACACGTTCAATTCAACTGCATCAATATACCCAAGATTCTCATGCATTTAATTGTAGAGGGTCATTAACTAACTCTTCTGGCTATGGAGCACTTGAGTGGCTTTCTCTTTGAGATAGTGTTGGGTGACAGTGAAGAGCGAGAATCCTGGAACACACTAGCCTGCTGCACTTAAGAACTCTTGATCTTAGGACAGTTATGTATCTTTAATGTGACTTGCAAAATACAATAGTACTGTCTACCACATACATGGATCATTTTTGAATAGTTGTTAATATTACCTCATGATATTTTTTAGTATTAAATGCGTGAATGTGTGTATGTCTATTGTGACATTTAAAAATACAGATACAGAAAAATACACACTCATAAATAAATAGATGAAAGAATATAGAGAGACCAAGACAGATCTATCTATCTATCTATCTATCTATCACCTATCTAGCATATATAAATACATATGGATAGGAGAGAGAGAGAGAGAGCTGTTCTACAATTATAATCCTGGGATAGTGCCTTGTGTATGATAAACTTGACTTTAGCTATTTTTACTGCCCTAAAGCAAAATGCTGCTTTATTCTCCTCAGAGTCCTCTCCCTCACCCATCTTAGTTGGCACTCCAGCTGCACAAACAGTACTTGAATCGAGGTCCAAGCACACTTTCCTAATCTAATCAACTCTGAAATACTTGCTGTCAAGAGCTAACGGCCTCTTGAAGAAACTTGGGGCTGTTCCATGTTTCATTTACATGATGGATGAGATGCAAAATGGACTAAGTGGTAGATGAGCACCTTGGGACAAAGGAAAACCATCTCAGAGCTTGTCTCCATTCCAGCTACCTCAGCTGCAGTGAGAAGTGATATAACTATGCATGATCAGAATGGCTATTGGCAGAACAGGAGGCCACTCAGTGTCCCAAGCCTGATCTTGGGTGTTTCATATCAGCACCAGCCCTTGGTCCACAGCTTGTATCTCTTTAACTCCCAATTCATAAAACCCTCGCACTCCAGTCCACCTCACACTTGCCTCCACATTTCATACATAAGGATGAAAAGCTGGTACCCTAACTGTCCTTGCTTCTCTAACCTGTCACTATGCCAACAGATATATTGGTTCTTTGGGAAGAGCCAGGCAATGGAAGTTACAACCACATCCATGCACTGCATAATAGGAACTGTCTCTAGAGAAAATAAACCACGTGTGTGGTATTTCACCTTCTCTTGAGATGAATGGCAATGGTATTTACAAAATTATTACCAATTCTGTTAACAATAAAGCTATGTTTCGAGTGTTGAAAGCATGCTAAAGGTCTGGTGCTGTGCTACAGCAGTTAAGCTGCTGTCTACATCTGCAGCACTGGCATCCCATATGGGCACCAGTTCTAGTTCTAGTTGCTCCACTTCCCATCCACCACCCAGCTAATGTGCCTGGGAAAGCAGTGGAAGACAGCCCAAATGCTTGAGCCCCTGTACCAATGTGGGAGACTTGGAAGGAGTACCTGGTTCCTGGACTTGGCCTGGTCTGGCCCTGGCTGTTGGGGCCATTTAGGAGTGAACCAGTGGATGGAACATCTCTATCTGTCTCTGTCTGTCTCTTCCTCTCTGTATCTCTTTAAAATAAATAAATCTTTAAAAAAGAGTATGCTAAGTAATACACTCAAATGGCCAGTGATTACTTAGGCCTGAATTAAAGCTACAACTGATGGACTCCATGACCGTAACTCTAATGTAGATGGAACCATCCCAAGGCTACTTAAAAACTTTAAAAAGCGTTGCTCTTAAAAACTTCACATGTATCCCATCTTTCAAGGAAACATGATAGTCATAAATCAGCTTTAATTAGACCATGCTTATCGTCCTTCTTGGAGTTCCCTTTTATGATCAATTTCATAAACAAAATGTCTCTAGCCACACCTTGAAACTGTAAGAATTTTTCCATCTCTGTTGAACCTGTTAATTATATTAAAGGTCAACTATAAGCCTGCCCTCAGTTAATGGTTTAAATCAGTTGCTTCTCTATATTCCCATAGGTATTGACTTTGTATTTCTTATAATAATTTTGTTTTTGTTCTTTTTCCTGGTAGTTGTAGGATTTCACCTATCATCATAAAGCAATTATTGGTGTGTGTTCTGACAAAAGGACAAAAAATTGCAACTTAGGCCGGCGCCGTGGCTCAATAGGCTAGTCCTCCGCCTGTGGCGCTGGCACCCCGGGTTCTAGTCCTGGTCGGGGTGCCGGATTCTGTCCCAGTTGCCCTTCTTCCAGGCCAGCTCTCTGCTGTGACCCGGGAGTACAGTGGAGGATGGCCCAAGTCCTTGGGCCTTGCACCCGCATGGGAGACCAGGAGAAGCACCTGGCTCCTGGCTTCGGATCAGCATGGTGTGCTGGCCACAATGGCCATTGGAGGGTGAATCAACGGTAAAGGAAGACCTTTCTCTCTGTCTCTCTCTCTCTCACTGTTCACTCTGCCTGTCAAAAAAATAATAAAAATAATTGCAACTTAATACTATGGATCAATACTTGACTAAGGTTACTTCCACAGGGACCGTATTTCAACATCAAATCATCCCAGAAATCAACAAATGACAAATGCTGGTGAGGATATGGGGAAAGAGATCCTCTGATCCACTATTGGTGGGAATGGAAACTGGTGCAACTACTGTGGAAGACAGAATGGAGGTACCTCAGAAATCTGAATATATACATACCATAATGACCCAGCCATCCCACTCCTGGGAATCTACCCAAACAAAAGAAGTCAGTATATGAAAGAGTAAGTTGTACTCTCATGTTCATTGCAGCACAATTCACAATAATTAAGATATAGAATCAACCCAGATGTCCATCAACTATTGAGTGGATAAAAAATTATGGTATATATACACTATGGAATACTACTCAGCTGTAAAAAATCCTGTCCTTTGCAACAAGATGGTCACAACTGAAAACCATTATACTTAGTGAAATAAGCCAATCCTCAAAAGACAAATATCATATGTTTCTACTTGAAATGTATTATATTGGAGAGAAATAGACATTTAGAGAATGGATGATTGTTTATAGCCCTTGTCTCTTCCATTAAGGAACAATCTTTTGATTAGTTTGGTTTTGTTTTCTTTCTCTTCATTCTATTTGCTGAACTCCTTTACTTAGGGAAGTGTTAACTATATAATACAAAGTAAACTAATAATAGATCAATGTAAAAATTAAGACTGGGAATCCGAGAGGGAAGGAGGAAGGGTTGGGAAATGGGCGGGAGGGAGGGGAAGCCCCACTTTGTTCCTAAATCTGTATATATGAAATATATGAAACTCATATCACTTAAATAAAATTTTAAAAAAAGAAAAGAAAAATATACATGGGGTATGATTCATGTGATATGACATTCTAAAGAAGGCATAACTATAGGGTTAGCAAAAAGGTCAGTGCCTTCCAGAGGTTGTGCACAAGGGAAGGATGCAAAAGCAGAGCACAGAGGTTCTTTAGGATAGTGGAGATATTCTGTATGATACTAGAATGGTAGATACATGTCATCATCCATTTGTCCAAATCCATCGGACAACACTGCAAGTGAGCTTGGATGTAAATGGTGAACTCTGAGTGATAATGATATGCTAATATAGGTTCATCAGTTATAAGAAATGCACTACTGGGAGGAGGAGTGTTGATAGTGGGGCAGTCTGTAAGTATGCAGGGGCAGGAGGTATATGGGGAATCTGTACTTCCCACTCAATTAAAAACAATGCAATAAAAAACAACTTGGCTGTCTAGAATCCAAGGCTGTGATTTCCTACTCTTGCATCAGTTATATGAAGACCGAGGCAGGGAAGAACATTTACAAGTGGATTGACCACTGCATTTGAGAGCAACCAAGTCATGGACTTAAAATGCTTAAGACAAGTTGGTGAAAAGGTCAGGAATGGCTCGAGCCATGTTGTCTAGTGCATTCTATTTTACTTAAGCAGACGAGTGAGACCACTGCAATGGGAAGATCAGCACTGGTCTGAATTTTAATGTGCGCCCTTGTCCGGATCTTACTTCCCTCTCATCACCTGTACAGCTGACCCCAGGAGATTCCTTCATGTTCCTGCATGAAATGATAACTAGAACTTCCTCAGGACTTTTGTCTTTCAAGTGAAACTAGAGTTGATGTTTGCCTGAAAAATGAGGAAAACTGAGTCCCTCCTAAATGTAATGGGTTCTGACTTCTCTTTGATTATTTAATGTAAATTGAACAACATCCTCATTACTGTAGTGAGAGAAAAAAATGTGTTGCAGAAATGCGATTTCTATTCAAGAAGTAGTTTGGATTTGTAAGTAGTCTAAGGGAATACATAAAAAGGCCCCTTTATTAACTCGTTAAAATGTAAAACAATAAACAGAAATGAAATACAATGTAATGAAATCAATGTATAGGCTAGGGTTGCTTTTAATTATAACTTAAATTAACCAGAGTATCTCCATTGTGGAAGAATTCATTTCCCAAACAAAAATGAAGTCTATAAAAGTATACTCAATTACACTGGGGAACTGCAAATTTTGTCTTTTAGCACTCAAGAGACTTTTTTTTTATTTCTCGTTGAAATTATTATAACTACTTGTTACTCATTTCCTCTACCAAAGGTTGTCATCTTCTTTCTTGTTTACACATAATTTGGTTGCAAAATTGGTTTGCCCCTAAACAATTATTTTGACCTTAAAAGCTAAAAAAATGAATAGTGATTTCTATACGAAGACTCCAGGGTATTAATTAAGCTCCTTGCACTGCTGGGGCCCTTGAGAACTTCCTTCAAAGTCCCTTTGGCAAGAGGGGAACTACTGATGGCTCACCCCCTCATCCAGAAAACAGAAGAGCTCTGCTTTGTTTCCAATATGTAACTTTACTGCTCTTTTTGGGAAAAAAATGAAAAATGAACATTTACAAGAAAGACGTTGCTTCAATATGGCTACTTAAATTAGATTAGACAGAAAAAAGTATTTCTATGTGAATACAATTACAAATTTGCTTTATTTGTTCATTTGCTGCTCTGTGTGTGTGTATTTGTGTGTGTGTAGTCATGAAAACATACAAGACAAAGGTAGATATTGAGAATTAGCATGAGTTCACAGGTGATCAGCATATTTTTTTCTTTACTGAACAATGACTTAGCTCTAGGAAATATTTGCTTCCAAAGATGAGACTTATTTGACTATAATAGCTACTTATCAAGACCACACCCTTTCAGTGGCTTGCCTTGTATGCTGACCAATTCTAACCTCTGAAGTCATAAATTCTGTCCAGTCTCCAGAGGTTAACTGACTTGCAAGCTCTACCTGAGAGTCACCCATTTCAGGCCCTAAAAATCCTAAAGTTATCTTTTCTAATTTTATTTGGAGACACTAGGTGTTTATTCTATTCAGCAGTAGATCCAACAAACTTAACTTTCCTTGATTAACAAAATCCTTCTTTAGGTCTGTATTGTGGAGTCAGTTATGAACATAAAGAAATGTGATAGGTCAAATGATGGATATTTTATAAATTATCTTTAAAAAATGCCAGATGGTAAGATGCAGGTAGATAGATTGAATGGTGGCTCCATCAAGAGGATATACCAGTACTGAATACAGAATAATGATTAAGGCTTGGTATGTGCCAAGATTCATCCTTACTCAATACAAATATCACCTGGATGAAGACAAAGAAAACCTTCTCATGAAAGCCATGCTAGAAAAGCAAACAATGTAAGGAATTCCTGAACTGACAAAGAAGAAGTTGAGAATGAGAAGAAAGCATAAGATAAAATGCAGCTGGATAGGTGTAAGTTCTTACATTTTGATTCAATCTCAATTAATCAGATATGAATGATGATTTGGTTTTGACAAAAGTTGATGAGAAAATGACTTGGGAGTGTCTATCAGATGACAAGATTGATAGGGACTAAGTCAGAATTCTTTAAAATGATAATATGGTCTTGGGATGAATTTGTGGAAATATGGGGCCCACTTTCTAGTTCATTTGAATTCTAGTTTTCTCTGTCTTGATTAGACTGGTACATCCCAAATTTGAGGTGGTGTGTAGTGTCACATTGCCTGCAGGGAATTTGCCGGAAACTTGAATCTTCATAACTGTACAGAGCTTCAGCATCCTGTTCTATGATGTGGGAATAGAACACCAACAAGCTGTGTGTGATTATGCATATGCATATATGCACATCTGTGTGCATGCGTGTACCCTTGTGTGCATATGTGCAGATATGTATGTATGTGCATGAGGATACCTTAAAACTTTAGTGGGAAAGATGGAATTGAAAGATTAGTTTAACCAAGCTGTTAAAATGCAGGTTAGGCTGCTCACCTCCCATATCATGGTACCTGGATTCAGAACTGGCTGTGGGTCCTGATTCCAGCTTCCTGCTAATGACCCTGGGAAGCAGTGGTGATGATTCTGTAATTGGGTTTCTCTCCATCATGTGAGAGACTTAGATTGAGATCCTGTTTCCTGGGTCAACCCCTGGCCTTGCCTATAACCATTGTAGGCACATGTGGGAGTGAACCAATGGATGGAAGTGCTTGCTCTCTCTCTCTCTCTCTCTCTCTCTGCCTTTCTACTTCTCAAATAAATAAAAATTTTAAAAAGTGAACATTTGGTGCAAGTCAATTTGAAATCCATGAATAGTTTTTCTAATAGTAATTTTCATGAACTTTTGTCAAGACCCTTTTCATGCAAGCATTTCACAATTTTTTCATCTTAAAATACCTATTTTTAAATTTGATTTCCATGAATTTTTATATATGTGTCTATGTGTTTATGTATGTGTGAGTGAGAGAGCATGGAGTTTCATTCAAGACTTATTAACTGATTTTTTTCTCCACACCACTGATTTGCCTTTTTAATTAATTGGACAGAAGACATTGGCCAGCTTTCAGAGGTCTTCATAGGATGACTTAGTGGAGGCTCAAACAAGTCTTCACAGGATTTGTCTAAGCCTTTTTTTTAAAGTTTTATTTATTTATTTGAAAGGCAGAATTACAGAAAGAGTCAGAGAGAGAGAGAGAGAGAGAGAGAGAGGTCTTCCATCTGCTGGTTCAGTTCCCAAATGGCTGCAACAGTGGAGTCTGAGCCAATCTGAAGCCAGGAGACAGGAACTTCCTCCGGGTCTCCCATGTGGGTGAAGGGGCCCAAGGACTTGGACCATCCTCCACTGCTTTCCCAGGCCATAGCAGAGAGCTGTATAGGAAGTGGGGCAGCCAGAACTGGAACCAATGCCCATTTGGGATGCTGGCACTGCAGGTGGCCCCTAAACATTTGTTAACATGAGTATTTGTCACACTAACAGTGGTCTCTGTCTTTTCCTTCCTGAAATCTACTTCTTGTGGCCATGTTCCCAGCAGATGTGAAACCTCATCTTTCTGTCAAGTGTTTCCAAAAGACAGATTGCTAAGTGCTCTCTTGCTGTTTGTAGGTGAAACAGTGATTCATTTTTTTCTTTTATAAATCTGCTAGCACTGAAAAAAAATCGAAACTATCACTACTCTCTTTGTAGATCTTCAGTTTCTTGAGCTAGTCATTCCAAAACAGAGCAGATTTTGAGATTTTCTTAGGCTTTAGTAAGAGGAGGGAACCCGTGCCTGAGTTCCATCCTTGGGTTGACTGACAGGGGCCAGATCCATTATCAGATCTAGATGCACAGAGATAAAATAAAGTGGACATGTGTGGAATCTAAACACACTTAAAGTGGGAATTTTAAGGATCCAAAACCCTATTGTTCCAGTTCAGGGTCTTTCTACTTTCTCTTGCCCCTGTTAAAAATCTGATAGGGTTTAGGCTATGTGGTGGAAAATGGACAGCACCTCTGCTGACCCCTCCCTTTGCGATCATTTCAAAAACACACTGAATTACATGATTTCAAAGCGCCAAAGAGTTCCCATTCTGCCCATCCGGCACAGCCTGACTGCTTTGATAAAAATGTTTTACTGCTCACCTGCCCCACAGAAATATTCAGCATTCTGAGTCTCGCTTTGGGCTGTTCCAAGTAAGAGCAGCCAGAGGTGGTGGCCTTGGGACGGACAGGGAGCGCCAGGGTAAGCCCTTTTCTGAAGAGGCAAGGGAGGCTCAAAAGGTTAACTGTGATTAAGGTGACACCATTTCCACCTAACAGCTGGCCAGTGGGTTTAACCCACTGTTATCCTTGCTACAAGGGCTTCTTTGCTTCCTCATTGTTTCTTCCGGAAAATTCCTACTGGCCCAGCAACACTCTGTGTGGGGGATCCCTCCTTCCTCAGTGGTGTGAGTCCTGGACCTCACCAGTCCCCAGGCTAACTCAGCTGCCCCACAGTGGGCTGCTGTCTTTGTATGTGCTACATCTCCACGGCACCTACTGGCATATTAAAGTGAGCTTCATTCACTTACTTGATGAGCCAGATGACATGCATTGCATGCCTGCACCAGACCAGGTAATATGACAGTGCTAGGGTAATCTGGTGAGCAACCACAAGTAGATTGGAAAAGGCACCATATGTACTGCTGATGATCACAAGACCATAGAATCATCCAAATAATGGGGGAAAATATATATGTGTCCACAGCCATCTCCTGACTTGTAACACTAGGCCAATGGGAATATGAAACACACTGAACAGCAGAGATGGTGAGCATTCCCCAGAGCAGAACAGAGTATTTACAAAGCAAGAAAATGAAAGGGGATATATGGGTTGAGCTGTTCTGTTAATTTTAGGCATGTATCCAAGCTTAAGAATTTTCTATCAATTTATCATATTAAAAATAGTTAATGGCTGATTTGGCAGAGGCACCTGCAAACTATAAGACAGGCACCAAAGAGCTCAAAGGATCAGGGAACAAGGACTGGAATAGTGTCTGGAGTACTCCATGAGTTTTGGACATTAGCTTCTTAGCAACCAATGTAGGCCTACAGAGCCATAGTCCCTTATCCACATTTTTGAAGCTTTAAAAACACAGTTTGCATTACAGAACTCTCCTGGATACAAAACTTGACCTGAAGTAATGCCAGGGTTCCTCATTTATCCCACTTATTCAGAATATTCTTGTGCTCTAATGCACATTTTGTTAGCATGGCTTCCTAAACTCCTCTGGGATATTATTTGATCTGTACTGTATTCCTTTCTTGTAAATACTTAAACCTCTTGAGTGTCGAAGCATTTTTGGAGTTGGGATGGTGGACAATTTTAACAGCTCTATTCCAAGCTCTGAATTCAGAAAACAAACACAAGAGAGGGTCCAGCAGAGGACAGAAGGTTCAAAGCATAGATCTTGGAGCTGGCGAGACCACACACATGTGGATCCTGTCTCTGACACTCTTTCTAGACATGGCTCTGACATGCAGCTTCACTTCACTTTCAATTTGTCAACTAAATTTTGGGGTTATTGTGAATATCTCATGTCATATTCACGGGTGACAGCAGTCCCTCAATAATGTCTAGCTCTTGCTATTTTAATTTTCTGGGTTTTGGTACGCCAGCTAATTAAGACACTCTAATAATTAGGCATGTTGGGATTAGCAACTAATACCAGAAATTCAAATTTTAATTAGATGTGGAAGAAATAGGCTTAGAAAAATAGTTTCATATTTTGAAACCTAAAAATTGCTCCTTCCCTTGTGAATGGATTCTTGGTGATTTTTCAAACAAGATTTATTTTACTTATTTGAAAGGACGAGTGATGGGGAGGGAGGAAAGAGAGAGAGAGAGGGAATGAATCTTCTCTTTGTTCCTTTGTTGCTCCACTCCCCAAGTGGCTGCCATGGCTAAGGGGTAGGCCAGACCAAAGCCAGGAGCCTGGAATTCTATCTGGGTCCCCCACATTGGTGCAGGGGTCTGGCACTTGGGCCATCTTCAGCTGCTTTCTCAGCCACATTAGCAGGGAGCTGGATCAGAAGTAAAACAGCTGGGACTCAAACTGGTGTTCATAAGGGAAGCCAGCATTGTAGGTGGCAACTTAATCTGCTGTACCCAACACAGGCCTTCCCTTTGGTGAGTTTTAAATCCAATTTTGTTTCTTTAAGGGTTGGTATTGTGGCACAGCATCTTGAGTCCCAGCACCTACACTTGGATCAGGCCCAGTATGGGTGAGACATGGCAGGTTAGAGAACCCATGCTGAATTTCAGACACTGTTATATAAAAAGTACAGCTGATGATCTCGCCCTGTCAAACTATCATCATGCATCCAGAGCCACTCAAAGGGAACTGGTCAAGGTGGTCTTTGGCATCTACTTACTTTGTTTCTCACCTCTTTCTTAAAAATGCACTTTTACTCCAAACTACTCATCTATTCCCATGACACAGCATTAAAGCATTTCCTGGTAGCAGTCCACCAGGGCCTGTGTTGTTGTCCAACAGGTTAAGCTGCTGCTTGGAATGCCTGCGTCTGGTACGGAAAGTCCAGTTCCACTCCTTGCTTCTTCTGCTTCTGATCCAGCTCCCTGCTAGTGCATCCTGGGAGACAGCAGATGATGGCTCAAGTGCTTGGGGTGCTACCAACTTTGTGGAAGACTTGACGAAGTTCTCCACAAAGCTCTGGGTTCCTGTCTTTGGCCTAGCCCAGCCCTGACTTTAACTAGGGCTTGGAGAGTGAATCTGTGGATGGAAGATCTCTCTCTCTCTCTCCCTCTCTCTCTCTTTCTCTCCCTCTCTTCCCTTATTTAAAATAGATGAAAATAAATAAGCTGTTTTTTTTTTTTTTTAAATGCGTCTACCATTTGCACTGAGTGATGATGTGTAGAACTCAGTGCTATTTTGGGGCTGGTGTCTTCATTAGAGCCTTTTGAACTCATTTAGTGCCCCTTTCAGTGTGGTATTGCTCTTTTCATATTAATATCTGCCCCATTGATAGAACACACACAGAACATACATTGTCATTTTTTTCCACATCAAATGAATTACCATCTTCTATCTCCTTGTATCTCTCTGTATTTCTAACTTTCTCTCTCTCTCTCTCCCACACACACATACACTCACCAGGAATCCCAACCTGTCTTGTTTGACAAGGCAGCTCGATTGTGTTATGCTTGTCCAACATGATTCCACTTATGCTGTTACATGGAAAACTCCTCAGGGCAGAAACTTGGTTCAGCACAATTTCATCTATTATTCAGCAAGCTCTGTGTAGTGCTGGTATCTTGTAAGTGATAAATTATTATAACGAAAGAAAATCTGCTCATGAGTTAGTCCTGGAAAATGCAAGATCAAATTCTTTCAGCCAGCATTAGTCACCTGTTTCACAAGTCCAAGCAAAAGCACTCTGATCCCTCCTGGGAGGGGATGTTCACTTCTTTGACCCTGAACTAAGGAGTATCTTACTAGTTCATGTCTTCCTCAGATTCTGTGTCATGGGGGGATTGAGTTACAGTGAATTTGAGATTTTGTTTTAAAAAGTTGGGAAGATGATACTGAGAGCATCAGACAGCTGAGGAGGGGAATAAAATCCTTCATAATGGTAATAATACTCAGAGTCCCATCAGTTAACGCACAACAAACTCAACCCCATCTCAGTTGCTGGCTTCTGTATTCTCTTCTGTTGCTCACTGCCAGTACAGACCACTGGTGGTGTCTTCTGTACTATCTCATCATGCACCTCCCTCTCCTCTAAACTTCGCTCTTTAAGTGTGTTTTCTTGTTTAACACACTGTCAGGCACACCATGCTCAGTTGTCTTACACTGATTTAATTTACAATAAATATCCTTTGGGTAATATGTAATATGAAATAAAAGTGATGATAACAATTATATTAATTGGTTAATTATATTTTATATTAATTATATTAATTTCCGAAGCATATTCCATTGTATACCATTTCTGTGAAAGAATATGTAAGGGCTTAGAAAAAGGGAGAGCATTCTGTGGTTTTTACAGTTTGGAAAAGGATTCTTTAAACTAATTAATCAATTAGTTTGCCTCCTTATTAATGTGGCAGTTCTCAGACATGTTCACATGCAAGCATATGTGAATATCCATGTATATTGTATTCAACTTTTCTAAATTTACCTGAGCTCCATCCTTCTCCCTCTTTTCCCCTAATATAGTGCTTGGTGGATGCTCTGGAAAAATTGATAAGAATAATCCCTTGTCTGAAAATAACATTTGATAGTATGCAAAGTATTTCCAGAGTACATCTTAATTGTGACCCAGCTCAGGAAGTTGGAGGATATAAAGATGCATACAGCAGGCCCAAGGCATGAATGAAGACCACTAACTGCACAGTTAGTTCCTCCCTTGAATTTTACGTTACACACATTTGCACTATCATGGACCAGACCCAGGTGTCATGCTTTCTGTCCACATAGCCATAGCTTGCTTTCTTTCTTTCTTTCTTTCTTTCTTTCTTTCTTTCTTTCTTTCTTTTCTTGTTTATTTGACAGATAGAGTTAGACAGTGAGAGAGACAAAAAGAAAGGTCTTCCTTCCATTAGTTCACCCCCAAAATGGCCGCTACGGCTGCAGCTATGCTGATCCGAAGCCAGGAGCCAGGTGCTTCTCCTGGTCTCCCATGCGGGTGCAGGGCCCAAGCACTTGGGCCATCCTCCACTGCCTTCACGGGCCACAGCAGAGAGCTGGCCTGGAAGAGGAGCAACACCAGGACTAGAACCTCGTGCCCATATGGGATGCCAGCGCCACAGGTGGAGGATTAACCAAGTGAGCCACGGTGCCAGCCCCTCCATAGCTTTCTTCTCTCTACTTTTCTGTTAAAGCCCTCAGTGTGATGAGGCCATTTGCATCTTAGCCTCCAAGAACTGAAGCTTTCCACCAAGTTTTATTGGCAAGGAATTTGGCATGGATGCTTTGTATGAGCTAATGTTGCTAATTAGCTGTCAAATGGCCCAAACTCCTTGAGTGGGCTGAACACTGCACAGCCCAGGCTCTCTGTGTTTGTCAACACCCCATCGTGCCAGCCCAGGGACTCTGACAAATGCTTCATAATAGCTTTAATACTACTGGAAACATTTGCTCATCATTTTCTTGGCTGACCAGAAAACTCCTTTTCAAAAGTAACATTTATACCAGCTTAAGCCACTGGAGCAAGATCAAGTGAAAATGTTGGAAATTGTTTAATCAGTCTCAGTTATTTTGCAGCCAGTGGCATGCATTTAGATCTTGAAAACCTTCTATAGATACATATCTACAAACTGGATGAATTTTACATTTAACACAAACTGTATGTAAAAAGAGGTCTGAAAATTCATTAAATTTTTAGATGGTGTTGTTACTACTGAAAGGCTTTAGGTGAATTCAGTTTTTTTTTAAACATATACTGGAGAGCATTTTAATTATATTAAAATATTTTTTGGCATAAGTGAAAATTTGAGTTTAAAGGTAGCTTTACCTTCTAAATCTAGGAAATTTGAGCGTAAGTAGGGTCATTGCTAAAGACGACAAGTGTGCCTTACTTGCAAGTCAATCATTCAAGTCAAGCATTTGTTGACATCTAGTTTTTATCCATGGGGGATGCTGCATATGCTATGTAGCATATATATTTTTTTATTTTTTATTTTTATTTTTTTGACAGGCAGAGTGGACAGTGAGAAAGAGAGAGACAGAGAGAAAAGTCTTCCTTTGCCGTTGGTTCACCCTCCAATGGCCGCCGCCGTCGGTGTGCTGCGGCCGGCGCACCACGCTGATCCGATGGCAGGAGCCAGGTACTTCTCCTGGTCTCCCATGGGGTGCAGGGCCCAAGTACTTGGGCCATCCTCCACTGCACTCCCGGGCCAGAGCAGAGAGCTGGCCTGGAAGAGGGGCAACCGGGACAGAATCTGGTGCCCCGACCGGGACTAGAACCCGGTGTGCTAGTGCCGCAAGGTGGAGGATTAGCCTAGTGAGCCGCGGCGCCGGCCTGTACCATATATTTTTGAATTCTCAATGATGAATGTTTGTTGAACTAGTTGTTATTTAGCATTAAAGGACTTATATTTTCCTGGTTCAAGTCTCAGCTGCTCCACTTCTGATCTAGTTCTCTGCCATAGCCTAGGAAAGCAGCAGAAGATAGCCCAACTCCTTGGGCCCCTGCACCCACGTGGGAAGACAGAGGAGGCTCATGGCTCCTGACTTTCAATTGGTCCAGCTCTGGCCGTTGCATCCATTTGGAGAATGAACCAGTGGATGGAAGACCTCGCTATCTTTCTCTGCCTCTGCCTTTCTGTAACTCTGCCTTTCAAACAAATAAATATTAAACAAAAGGAATTTTAAAATTAGGTATCACTTCACTCAACTCCTTCATTGTATCAATGGGTAAACCAAGACGTGCAAATGTGTGACCCATCTTGGACAAGGTTAGTCTATTCACACATTGACTCATTCATTCGATGAACATTCATTGAGCATCCACTATCTGCTCAATACCTGCTGGCAGGTGGTGTTGTGTTGAATCTGAAGACACATAAGAAATGGTCTTTCATTGGGAGCTTATAATTGTAGTGAATTATTCATAGACACACATTTCTAACATGAACAATACAGGGTGCCAGGTGGGGTCTGGGATCTGCTGTGAATGCCACAAGAAGCTAAGGCTGAGGTAATGGTATATTTATAATGTAAGGGCGGTTTCTCTGAGTGGATAATCTTTGATTCAGCTTTTGAAAAATGAGTAGAGCATTGCAAGTTACAGAAAAAAGATGAAGACTTTGTATTTAAAAAAAGATGATATTTAAAGTCAAAAAATACACCAAAGAATGGTATGTCCAGAACTGACATTGTGTTCAGAGAAGAGAGCCTCAGAGAAGGAAAGAGCCAAAAAAAGTACGTCAGACAGACAATTTGGGCAACCAATGATAGAGGACTTTTGGAACACATGACCTAGACTCATGGCTTTATCTGAACTTGATATCATCCAAGAATGTCATGGAAGATCAATACAATCAGATTTGTTCAGACAAAATAGCACCTGAGTGCCCTATGTGAATGCCAGAGGAATGCATAGGATATGTAGGAATTTCAGGATACAGACTGGGATGTTTCTCCCAAGTTTTACAGTGCAGCTGCAAAGGCAAAAATCACTCAATGTGAAGCAGCCTTCATGGACATCGGCTCATCTCTACACAGTGAGGCTTTGAGACACAGACTGAAGAGATTGATGTGTCCTGAGACTTTGCAGCTTTTAAAGTCTGTGTCTCAAAGCCTCACTGTGTAAAGATGAGCCAATGTCCATGAAGGCTGCATTGTATTGTATGACCCTTGTTAATGTTTTCCAAAGTCTTCAAGAAGTCTGTGATATCATATATGAATGTTTTCTTTCTGTAGTTTCATAGTCAGTTTACCTCTGCATTTGTGTTGCCTAATATTTCTTTAAGGTCTGTTCACAGAAACAGTAAAGGATACTCAATTCACACAAACAAAAATGGCAGGTGCAAGGCAGTTCGCATGACTGTATTTTTTGGACTACTCTGCTACACATGTTTTTAGAATATTTGTCTTCTGATCATTCATATTGAAAAATGATGGTCCCATAGTTTGAGTTGGTACTCTATGACAATGATATTCTTAGACAACAAACAAAAGTGAAAGCCAAGAACAATAATGTCATGACTATTTTTCTTATTTCTCATTTTCCTGGGAGAAAAAAAGCCCACCGAAAAATTTTGCTTGGGAACATGCTGCTTGCCTAAAGTATAAAGAGGATTCCTGGGGCTGGCACTGTGGTGCAATGGGTTAAGGCCCCAGCCTGCAGCGCCAGCATCCCATATGGGTGCAGGTTCAGGACCTGGCTGCTGCTCCTCTTCTGATCCAGCTCTCTGCTATGGCCTGGGGGGCAGTGGAGGATGGCCCAAGTCCTTGGGCCCCTGCACCCGTGTGGGAGACCTGGAGGAAGCTCCTGGCTCCCGGCTTTGGATCACCTCAGTTCTGGCCATTGTGGTCATTTAGGGAGTGAACCAGTGGAATGGAAGACCTCTCTCTCTGGCTCTATCTCTCTCTGTAACTCTGTCTTTCAAATAAATAAAATAATTCTTTAAAAAAAGAGGATTCCTTATATGAAGAAGGATTATTTTTAATTCCCTAAAAGTATTGTTACTCTATAAATGATTTAATAACATTAATAATAATAATATCAACAGGTATGAGAATAAAATCTAACACCAGGAAAGAAGTGTAACTTAACAAATATTTATTTGCAAGGTCTTGGCTGAGAGCTGTTCATAAGCCTCCTGAGAGAGTTGATTTTTTTTTATCAGGGAGAGAATCTACAGGCCAAACACCTTCTGTGCAGCAGCTCATGGGATGGATAATGATGGTAGCCAGTGACTAGTGATGGAAGCCTCACCCATGGCCAGGGCTGAGGAGTGATGGTTTCCCAGAACGGGAAGATGGGTCAGTGCTATGGGGAAGCATGCCCTGTTGCAGAGTACAGCTGAGCAGAGGCCCCACTGGAAAGACCTGTCAGCTCTCTTGTGATAGGGCAGGCATATCAGCATTGATGAAGGACCAGAACTAGGATGACTAAAAAGTAGGAAAATCTTGTAATACAAACATGATTTACCAAAGCCCAGAGGATTTAGCTCTTTTTATTCAATCTCCCACCCTTGGTACCAAACAGTCTTCTTTGCCTTATGTAAATACAGTAACAAAATTCTCAATGACAAGAATTCTCTCCGTGGCAGTGCCTTATGTTACAAGTAAGATGAACCTTCTGCCCAGGAGCTACAAGACTTATTGAAGTTCACTAGAACTACTAGCCACTCTTTTAAGGAATTATGATTATATAAGCAAAGAGCATAAAATAATTATATGTTATGCTGATGGTGTCTTTCTTTTGAAGAATTATAAGCTTTCATTAAAATCTTGTCAGTGACAGTAATGAAATGAAAATTACTCCTTTCAAGTGAAGTCCTCTGGGTGTTTTTCTTTTCTCTCTCTTTTAAATATTTATTTATTTATTTTCTTCTGCTTCAAGGGAAGAGACAGAAAGGAAAATAGAGTTTTTCCATTCATTGGTTTACTCTCCAAATGCTCACAACAGTCAGGGCTTCATCAGGCCAAAGCCAGAAGACCAGAACTCAACGTGGATCTCCCACATGGATTGCAAGGGCCCTAGCATTTGAGCTGTTTTATGCTGCCACCAAGGCACATTAGCAGGACACTAGATTGGAAGCAGAGGAGCTGGGAATCCAACTGACACAGACTATGGGATGCTGGCAACCCACGCAGCAGCTTAACCTGCTTTGCCACAACACCCGCCTCTTTTTCTTTTTTTTATTTAAGTGAGTTTGTAGAAAAATAAAGCAGATATTTAGGTGATTACAATTTTTATGATCTTTAAGGAAATTCTCTATCACTCAATCTTACTCAAAAGCCCACGAGTCTACAAGGAACCCGTCTGGAAATGAATGTAGTCAATTACTAAGCTAAAGACAGTTCCATGAGATCTTCAAGCAAAATTCCATGCTTACATGAGATAGAGTTTCCCTATGTAGTTCTACATGGTGAGGAAACTACCAAGGATGGACCAGAAAGCTCTAGAAGAAGACAGATCAGTGGGAATGCAGCCTCGGGCTGCTCAGGGGCTGATTGTCGGAGGAGTTCTGGCACCATGTGGTCATTTGGTAGGTTCTCCCTGAAAAGGGATGGAACAGAAAACACTTCCCAAAGGACTCATAGCTTCCAGAGGCAAGGTCTGATCAGCAGGCAGCATTTGGGTCTGTACACATAAGCAGAATGGAAATAGCAGGTTCCCCACAGCCTGAGGCACCCTGGTAGGAGTAAGTGAAGCAGGTGCAGGATGTGGTTCCCATCAGTAAGTGCTCTGCATCTCAAGAGCTGCATGCACCTGTGATATTGAGTGAAGTGAGGTTTGCAGGTTCACCTTGTGGCAGATTGCTAGCTGTGTGATGGGGACTTCAGCTTGTATGCTGTACACACATTTCCTTATTTACTGAACAAAAAACACAAGTCATGGGTGTGATGCTGATCAAAGGATTTAAAGGACATTCTAATTCGTAAAATGAGAAAATGTGTGCTATGAGCTAATGGTGCATCTCGAACATAAAATTCCAGCTTCCCAGTTGATGGTTTGGTATTGGCCATCCTCCACCAACTTTGTCTTGCTTGATAAAGGGCTTCAGGGTCTAGGGGTGGCAGGAAACAAAGATCAAAAGTCATGCATATGCTCACTATTCTATTACCAGGGACTTACTTATGTGCTTCAGTTTGCTGATCTGTAAAATGAGGATGACAATAGGTCCAAATTCATAGGGTTATTGTGAAGATTAAATGAGAAAACATATACAGTGCTTGGTGCTTTGACTCATTAAGCATCCAGTAACTATTAGTAGCTGTTAATATTGTATTGCTATCATCATCATTATTATTGCTACTATCTCACATTCAATCCTTTCTACAATGAGTGCACAAGCTCTGGATAGAGTGACTCTTGATAAGGAACTAGCTGAAATGGAGAAGATAATGGATAATAGGGTTTGGGGGAAGCAGTGCTCCTGAAAAGACTCTAATAGATTCTTTAGCATACTTTCATGGTACCATAAAAGACATCCATTTTGTTTTTTGGGAGATGTATCTCTACCAGTTAACCCTTAAGTCACAGCAGAACAATGGGATATGATGCAAGTCAGTAAAAAAGAGATAAGGGAAAAAATACATAGCTTGTTAAGTATACTTTCTTCTTTCTAGGAGCTTCTGTGAAAATAATTTCAAAAATATAAGTAAAACCTCCAAAACTTATTTCTACTCTTTAAAAAGTTGTGAAAACTCCATGTAAACTGTCAGACTCAAGAAGGCTGGCTATGTGCAGCATAAGTAATGAAGAAATTGGAGTCACAGGAAGTGTACATCTGTCTACAGGGAGAAGTTGTGATTTGAGGACATGCTTGGAAGGCATTTGGCCTTGAATTTGTTGCTAACTCATAGCAATACTTTACAGGAGATGGCATTGGCAATACCTCACTATCAAAATCCACTGTCCCGTACTTCTGTGACCCAATATTATTGTACACAGTGTACGGGACAGAAACAGTAAACAATCTGAAGAAGTAGATGAGTCAAAGTTTATGTCCATGCTCACCCTTATGTTTTGCCCTGCCACTCAACTACTGCATGTCGTTGGGCAAATTCATGATTCTGTGAGTCTTGGGTCCCTTATGCATAAAGCAGTGATGTTAGTGGCACCTGTTGCAGGGGTATTTGTGAACTCTACCTCCGAAGACAAATATCAAGCATTTAACAAACATGCAGTTCTCAAAACAGATTACTTGGCAGCAGTGATGATGATAGTAAGAACAGCAGCAATAGTGTATGTGCGTTAGCAGCAGTCACAGGGTCTTTTACTTTTTTATTGGAAAAAATAATGTCTACATGTGGAGAGCTGGTGGTAGTACTCAGGCGCAAAATCAGAAATATTTTCGTTGTTCAGACTATTGAGAGTAGGAAGTCAATTTTCCATCTTCCTTGAGATATGTTAGCTCCTAATTCCACAGAAACACATCAAGTCTGGTTTTAAGTTCCAGAAGGTGCTCCCTACAGGTGTTTGCTCTCCATGTTAATGGTAATGTGAGCTCAAGTTTCAGTGACCAAGGGGTGAATATTGTCATGTATCAGGCAGGTACCTGTATGCATCTGTCAGAAAGAGTACAAGGTGAATGCTACCATCTGATTTTAAGCTAACTTTGTCTAATTCTCTCACTAACATGGCCTATCTGGCCTACCTCATTGCAAAATAGGTTGTTCCCTGTGCACTCAGTGAATTTTTCCCATCTCAGCCTTGCCAGATGCTATCAGTTTTCCTGTAACAACATGATTTAAAGCCTGCTTTTTTTTTTTTTTTGACAGGCAGAGTGGACAGTGAGAGAGAGACAGAGAGAAAGGTCTTCCTTTGCCGTTGGTTCACCCTCCAATGGCCGCTGCGGCCGCTGCGCTGCGGCCGGTGCACCGTGCCTATCTGAAGGCAGGAGCCAGGTGCTTATCCTGGTCTCCCATGGGGTGCAGGGCCCAAGCACTTGGGCCATCCTCCACTGCACTCCCGGGCCACAGCAGAGAGCTGGCCTGGAAGAGGGGCAACCGGGACAGAATCCGGAGTCCTGACCGGGACTAGAACCCAGTGTGCCGGCGCTGCAAGGCGGAGGATTAGCCTACTGAGCTGCAGTGCCAGCAATAAAGCCTACTTTTTACATAACCATCTCTCTTAACTATTTTCTCTCAGCAAGATAGGCAGCTTTTCCAGGAAAGGACCCAAATCTGTTCCTTCCTACATAAACCTTGATATACAGCATGTGCATTTGTAAATACACAATACTGAAAAGCTGGTTAATATCCAAGAAACTTTGGAGGGAAGACAAAGCATCGATAAAAACCATACCACTACATTTAAACATGAATGACAGTAGCTGTTGTCTCAATTTTGGGATTCTCCCTCATATCTTTCAAAGATATGTTTACGAGTATGTATTACAGGGGCCGGCGCTGTGGCGTAGTGGGTAAAGCCACCCCCAGCAGTGCCGGCATCCCTTGTGGGTGCTGGTTCTAATCCCGGCTGCTCCACTTCATATCCAGCTCTCTGCTATGGCCTAGGAAAGTGGTAGAAGATGGCCTAAGTCCTTGGACCTGTGCATTCATGTGGGAGACTTGGAGGAAGTTCCTGGCTCCTGGCTTCGGATTGGTACAGCTCCAGCCGTTGTGGCCAATTGGAGAGTGAACCAGTGGATGGAAGACATTCTCTCTCTCTCTCTCTCTCTCTCTGCCTCTCCTTCTCTCTGTGTGTAACTCTTTCAAATAAATAAAATAAATTTAAAAAAGAATATGTATTACAAATCTTTATATATTACAGTTAGAAAAGTTCAATTAAAAAAAAGTAAGTCAAAGACAAGCAAAACTATTACTGGGGGGTTGTGTCCCATTCTTTCCTTAGAAATCGATGACTTAGAATAAAACATGGGTATCCCTAATAGAGTCCACCACCATTTTAACAAATTCACCCCCTGAAGTTGAGCCTAATGGAAGCAACAGGCAGGAAAGTCAACAGGAGCCAGTGTATCTTTGGTCTTATGTGCAAACTGAGGAAAGAAAGTGCTCTGCAAGAAAATAAAACAGAGGGCACTGAATATGGTAAAGAAGCTCTACCTATTTTCCTATTGATGTCTAGAGGGGAGAGGTTTATAGTCCAATGAGCAACCCAGCCACCCACATGTGGAGGACTGACTTCTCTTGATGCCAGGGGTGTATCCACCTGGTGGGTACCTGCTGGATATGTTTTATGGGAAATCACATCACTGGGATGAGCAGGAGTCCTTTTGCAAGGTTTGTTTTGTTCCGTGAGAGTCCCAGAAAATCAGGTCTACTCTGCTTTTAATGTTACTTCTGCTCCACTTTGTATTTTCCCAGTGTTTCCCTCCCCTAAATTAGTTATTCTTTACAACATCCCTGAGAGGGTGAATCACTCCCAAAGACAGATCTTTGGAAGAATGGAGGAGGAGACGTAGTTATTTTTCTTCCCCTCTTTCCCGCATCTCTTGGCAAGTCGATTCGCTCTCCAGTGATGAATGAGGAGGTGCTCAGCCTCTTTGTCATTGAGGAAGCGGACTCCATCACAATGCACAGTGGGATGTGAGGCTACCCCAGCTATTTCTTCAAGAATGAGCCCTGACTGTAGCTGTCTGAACAACAACAGAAAAAGAAACCTTCGGTCGGGGTGGAGGCAAGGATGACAAAGATTAACTCTTACAGAAATTGATATGGCGGTCAGCTTGGGATGACAAGTAGGGCAGCGTCACAGCCAAAATGGCACTTGGTCTTCCCGTGAGGACTAGGCAGGCTGGCCTGTGTCACATCAGTCAAAGACTCCAAAGCAGCACCAGCTTTGAAGCTGGCTCCTCCTGTCATGGCCCAACTCTAAGGATTTTAGAATCTTATCCTCCGAGGAGGGCCAATCCTCAGAGCCCTTTCACCTTTATGGGTTGGGAATGCTCGTGTTGGGTGAGGTGTGCAAGACTGAAAAGTCCTGTTTGTAAAAGAAAGCCCTCTGAGGTCCTACCCATGGCATCTGACATTACTCTGATTTAAATTGTCTCCTTGGCTAATAAGGAAAATTTGAGTAGCACTGAGATGCCAGCTACCATATCGGGTGTTTTTTTTTTTAAGATTTATGTATTTGAAAGGCAGAATGATAAAGAGAGAGATAGGGAAGGATAAGATGATAAGGAAGGAGTGAGGGAGGGAGAGAGAGGATGAATATGAATCTCCCTTCCTTCCACCGGTTCACTTCCCAAGTGGCCACAACAGCTGGGTCTAGGCCAGGGTGAAGCCAAGAGCCAGGAACTCCACTTGGATCTCCCACATGGGTGGCAGGGGCCCGGTGGTTGGGCCATACTCTGATACTTTCTGGGGTACATTAGGGAGCCAGATCAGAAGCATAGCAAGTTGAACTCAGACCATCACTCTGATATGGGAAGCCTACACTGCAAGTGGCCGCTTAAACCACTGCACTGCAATGTTGGCTACCCATATAAAGTTTTATGCTGACACTTAAACTTCTTAAGTTTATACTATAATTAAAAATTATCATGATGAGTATATATAAGAGTATAAACATTATAATTGTGTACACATTTAGAGCTGCAATTAAATTACATAGTGAGGAAACTGAATGCCCCCCAAATTTAGTCATTTGCTCAATGATCAAGTACAGTATGAAATACCCAACCATCAGTCAACATTTATGCTGAATTTACCAGATATATATATAGTTGTTTCAGCTACTATAGGATCTGATAATTCCATCCCAACTCTTTAATAAATTCTTTATAACATGCCAAAACATCAATGTTCTGGGAGTTAGTAAATACAAATATCATAGCCTTTCTTGCATTATCTCATTTTAACTCTTACAACAATTCTTCAAAGTTGACATGCCATCACTATTTAGAGAAGCAGAAAGTGATATTAAAGGTTTAAGTTACTTCACTGTGGTCTCCAGGCTAATTGGTAGGGGACTTTTGGCCCTAAATTCTCAGAACCCAGGGTTTCAGCATTTTAGGAGCAGGAGAAATGAAGTTGATAGAGAATTACACGAGGGATATGGTAACAGCTACTTCATTTGCCCTGACACAACTTATATTTACATATTACAATTAGAGATATTTTAGCACAATTTAAGAGGTAAAACATAAAGCTCCTGGTTTTGTAATGTATTGAACCTTGTATCCGCCTTTTATTTGTGCTGTGATCTTGTTGAATTACAAACCGTTAGAAAACTCAGTTCCTTCTCTGGAGTAATAACCTCACAGTCTTGTTAAAATCAAATTAAAGGTAATATTGTAGTATAACACTATGGTAAGTAATTTACAGCTGTCACTGTTATGCTTTTTTAAGTTATTTATTTATATTATTTGAAAGATACATACAGATAGATTATAGAGAAAGAAAGAGAGAGAGAGAGAGAGAGAAGAAAGAGGAAGAAAAGGAAGGAAGGAAGGAAGGAAGGAAGGAAGGAAGGAAGGAAGGAAGGGAGGGAGGGAGGGAGGAAGGAAGGAAGGAAGGGGCGGGCCTCTGATCTACTGGTTCATGCCCAGGAAGGCAGAAATTCAATCTAGGACTTCAGTGTGGGTGGCAGGGACCCAACCACTTGAGTCATCTCCTTCTGCCTCCCAGGGTGTACATTAGCAGACCACTAAAATTGGGATCACAGCAAAGAGTCAAACAGAGGAATTTGACTAGGGGAATGCAGGCTTCCAAAGAGGAGTCTAAACTGCTGCACCAAATGCCCAGCCCCATATTTTTTTTTAACTTTTATTTAATGAATATAAATTTCCAAAGCCCCATATTTTTTTTAAAAAGGGTCACTATTATTTAAAGGTGGATCACATTAAAAATGTTTTCCTTTAACGGATACTTGCACATTTGAACAGTCTTGCAAGGTAAAATACGAAGATGTCACAATAGTCTCCTGACTTTGGCTAAACTGGATTTCAGTTTGACTGTTCTAGACCTCTGAAACTCCTTCCCTTCAAATCAAGTTACCAAGGAGGTGGCCTAGGATTTGAAATCTGCAGCGAAATTTTGGTTTCAAATGGGCAAGTAGAACCATTTGAATTCTGTACATTATGGCCTGCCCCTTGAATATCATTCTGAAGCTTTAGAAAATTTTTCTCTTCAATCACTTTGCATTAATTGTGTTTTAGAATTGTTGTTTTCTGAGAATACCTTTGGGGCTCTGTACATGAATTTGGGGTTACAGCTTCTTTGTGTGGGTGATATGCGGTGTGGTTTGATTTTTTTTTTCTTGGTTGATCCATGTAAGACAGGAAACTGGCAGCTACTTCTTAGAAGTAGATGCTGTATTTATATCAGTTTGTGCCCCTCTTGGATTGTGGAAATTTAACATTTCCAATGAGGGAGAAATACATTGGAAATATGGAAATGGGACTTTGAGAATGTGGAATTATTTATCAACAACGTGATTCTGCAAAGTGATTCAAGAGCATTTACCTGTGGCCCTTGCACAGAAGGGTTTTACATACAAATGTGGAAATTGAGTGTCTCCGTGTGTGTGTATGCATGAAATGAAGCCTCTAAATTTACCTCGTTTTCCTCTGGACATACTGTTTACACACAGCTGCACACGTAGTAGCGACTGGGAACAGGGCATTGCGCACAATGTACCCTAGCTTTCTACCAAGGGAGAAACAAAAGGCTTCACATTTTAAAAACTTTCAGGCAAGATTATTGTTTGTTGAAATAAAACACACACACACACACACACACACAAACAACCAACCCACACACACAGATACACAGCACTTCAAAAATAAAATTAAAAATAAGCTTATTTTGATGCAAGATATTTTGAAATCTATGCAGTTTTTTTCATAACACATATTTTCCACAAACTTTCAAAGGAGCTTTTAATGCAAGGATTTCACAATCTTTTTGCAACAGAGTAAATTTATCTTTTTTTATTTTTTATTTTTTGGACAGGCAGAGTTAGACAGTGAGAGAGAGAAACAGAGAGAGAAAGGTATTCCTTCCGTTGGTTCACCCCCCAAATGACCGCTACGACCAGCGCACTGCGCCAATCTGTAGCCAGGAGCCAGGTGCTTTCTCCTGGTCTCCCATGTGAGTGCAGGGCCCAAGCACTTGGGCCATCCTCCACTGCCTTCCTGGGCCACAGCAGAGAGCTGGACTGGAAGAGGAGCAACTGGGACAGAATCTGGCACCCAGACCGGGACTAGAACCCGGGATGCTGGCGCCGCAGGTGGAGGATTAGCCTAGTGAGCTGCGGCACCCGCCAGTAAATTTATCTTTTAATTCTATTTTTTGCACGAATTTTTGATGAACCATTATAGACATGCATATTTATTTATACTTAAGTTTATCTATCTTGTCACTGAGGTGAAAAACTAATTTTATCATGAGACTGAAATCATACTTGGAAATCTCTTAGGGCAGACAACTGGGAAAGTGAAATAATAAGGATGCCACATAGGTAAGTTCAGAGTTGAAAGAGCACTGGCACTGTTTATCAGTTTATATCAAATATCCTTTCTAGAAAGCTTGTGAGGGGGTGTGACAAGAAATACTGATTTTTAAGTAGTTAGTTGATAAAACTGTGGTTTTTTTTTTCCACACGGAAATACATAATCTATTCCCATTATTCTTAACGCCAAAAATAACTGCTATGGGTCTATTTTTGTAATTGGGTATTAGTACTTCTATGTCTACTCTTCAAGTGAGAATGTGATAATAAATTCATGCACTTGTTATTGTGTTGTATACTTTTGATTTGGTTCTAGATTCCAAGGGCATACCACCTCTAGCAATAAACTTGGTGAGAAAGTATGTGTGCATCAAGTTCTGAATAATACTACAAGTTTCTCCCTGTTTTATCATCTATGCTAAGCTGAAAAAGTATGCTATTGCTTCTTCTGCTATTTACGCCACGACACCAGCATCACAGCTAAAACTCAGAAGACTGGAATAAGGCAAACAGCAAACTTACTGTGGTCAGAGAACTCAGAAGGCACATATTCCATGCAATTATTCTTGTAGTAGCAGAATAAATCCATTTATTCATATAATGGAATTATCCTAATAAATAGTACATTAAATTTTCCTGTTGGGAGAGCAACTTAGACTTGATAAAAATTTCATCTTTACAAAACAAGAAAGAATAAGCTATTTCCAAAGAGACTGCCAGGGGAAAAGCTGGTTTTTAAGATGATTTCTTTTTTTTCTTTTTTTTTTTTTGTCTTTCCTTCTTTTGATAACTCAAGATTGCCTCTGTCTCTCAGAGGTTCCCATGTGCCTCTGAGTCGCAGAGGATCCCATATACCAAACAGCCAAGGATTTATGGGGAACCTACAGTGGTTTGCTGGCCACTCATTTATTATTATTACATGCAGCTTTGACTTTAATTATGCCACCATCCTTATATTACAACTGTTGTCAGAGGCGTGAGGTGGTATGAAATGTCATTGATTTGCCCTTTCTTCTGTTAAAATCTAAATCCTGTTTGAACAGAGTGATGAGATGGGGTTCAGGATCTGGTAAAAAGTCCTGGGTGATAATTTCGTGTTGGGTAGCCAGGGCAAGTGAGCAGAAGTCCCCTTTGTTGGTCAAGGAATCTTTACATTCAGAATAATACTCGGTATGTACCCATCAATTATTTCTAATATATGTACTTTTGATTAAGATAAAGAAAATGTATATTACTTATGAAAATCATAACAGCTTTTTATTATTATATGTATCTGAACACCCAACCTGCAATTACTACTGGATGGGGATCCAAGAGACTTCTAATATTTAAAGAGACCCCTTGCTTTTCAAAAGGCTGCAATTTTTGCACCAGATGGCTCAATAATGGGACTAGAAATGCTTAAAGGTTTCAATGTACATTGAGAACGTGAATTTATGGACAAATTAGAGAATGTTAAGAGGGCTGGAAGCCCATTATTTGGTAAATGGATGTCCAAAGTCAATGTTATTAAAATGAAACAAAATATTGATTTTCATGACAAAATGTCTATTGAATAAGCAGGTTGGGTGAACAGCAACTCAGTTGGGAATTTTGAGCATTCAAATAATTATCATGGTGTTTCCCAATCAATTTTTAAGTGATTTAGCCAGGAAGTATGGCATTTACAATATTATGTTTTTTTCACTTGGAAATTATGCCCAAGATCACTGCCTGCTGATTACTCCTTGGCAGATTTTCAGTTACTTTTTCTTTTCTCTCCTCCCTTTCTTTCCTGCTGCCCAGCTGTTCTCTGGGTTGCTGTCACCTTTGTGGGGTCTTCACCCTAAGGCAAATGTTCTCAAATCTGCTTCAGGACTAGCAGAATCCATGTCACCTGGGAGTCCCATCCCAGACCCAGAGCTGGAAGCACTGGGCCCGGAGCCCCCAATCCATACCCAGCAAAAGTTCCAGGTGGTTCTGGGAAGCACCTGCTGAACACTTTATAGTCAGGCTGAGGAGAGCCCTGTTTACCAACCTGAGAGAAGGCAAAGGAAGGGAAGAGAAGGCTTGGAGCCTGCAACTGGAAACAAGCTCTCTTGACAGGAGGCTGAATCTTTGAACAAGAACAGCGAGGAGTCACCCAAGTCTGTGTTGACACCCAGGCAGGAAGAGACCATGGCAGAGCTGGGGAGAACCTCACGGTTGTCAAGAGGTAACAAAGCAATCATTTCTTTCTGGTTGAAAATTTTTCTCTGCAAATCTGGCAGTCTTAGAGGTGGCAAGGGACCCAGGGGAGCGTGGGTCAGGGCACTGAGCGAGTTGACCAGTCTCAGTGCACATGGACCTGGAGACACAAGGCTGGTGCTTGCTTCCCACATGGGGAAGAGGAGCCCATGCAACCAGGGAGTGTTTTAATGTAAATTAATCCTGAGATTCAATTCATCCTACTGAAAGAATGTGGGGTTTTGTACTTTTTTTTTTTTTTGGTCTATGACAAAATGTGGGTCAAATGGACCAAAGAAAGTAGCAAAGAACGAGCATTCCCTGGCTTGCTTAATTAAAGTCTCTTCTAAAGGCAAGTGAAAATCGTTAAAAACTAAACAAACCAAAAAATGCCTGTGGGTTGGATGTGGTATATACCAGGGTAGCATGCTGCATGTGATACCTGCATCTCATATTCGAGTGCCTGGTTCAAGTCCCGGCTACTCTGGCCTTCCAGGCCAGCTTCCTGCTCATGAGCACCCTGGGAGGCAGCAGATGATGGCCCAAATACTTGGGTTCCTGCTACCCACATGGGAGACCCAGATGGACTTTCTGTTCCTGGCGGAGGCCTGGTCTAACCCCGGTGGTAATGGTCATCTGGGGAAGTGAACCAGAGGATGGAAGATCTTCCTATCTGTTTCTCTCTTTCTTTCTATCTATCCTTGACTTTCAAGTAAATAAATGCATGGTTATAAAAATAAGTATGCCTGGCTGGCCACAACATGCACTATTTTTAATTTATATAATACAATAACAAATGTGAAATCATTCATTTTGGGAATAAGGCCTTTTAAACAAATAACATGAAGCTTTAATTTTCTTCCTTTAAGTGCCTGGTCACTAGCACTAGTGGACTTCAGTTATGCTGCTATTGGCTGGGATCCCAGGTGAGGAGGCCCTGTCCTTTCCTTCTGTTCTTGGTAAACATGTCACCTCTTCCATCAGAGGTTAGAAAGGGAGCATCACTTACCACTTGCTAACAATGCTGGACTTTTCAGGCAGGAAGCGAAGGTGAAAGGACCTGACATGATGGACTCAAAGGCATACAGTAGACAACTGGCATCCCTGGACCTCACCTTGGATCTTTGGATTCTAGTCATAGAATAAATGTGTTTGTAGCTGAGATGCATGTTGCAGACTGCTGCCCTGGCATGGAGGAATGATGATTGGCCATGACGCTGAGCATGCAGCCTGGCTCCCAGAGCCTGCCCTTGACCTGAGGGTCTTAGAAAAGGATTTTTCAGAGACCAGGGACTCCACATCAGTAGCACTTATTCCCTGTAGCTTTGATCCCTGCATGATGGAAACCACAGCAGAAGGCATTTGATTCAAGAGGAGTCTGACCAGCATTTTCTGACATGCGCGAGGTCCTACGTGATCACAAATACTGGAAACCACATAGCTTCATTACCCTGAGACAAATGTTGGTTTCTCACAGCCTCTGCTAGCTGACCATTCTATAGGGTTAATGGCATGTACCTCCAAGTGTTGCAAGAGGTTTAAGTGGAAAGTGGCTTCTAATAGGTAAGCTATGGCTATTTTCAGCATGGCTGCCTAGCTTGATAATGCAGAAGATTGCCTGTTTATTGATAATGCCTAACACAATGGTGTTTAATAACAATGGAATATAATCCAATTAGCTCCTGGAGTATAATCCTGTCATGGCTGGGAATTAAGTCCACATACATTCATTGAAAACCGATCTAGGTTATGGGGTGTGGGGGGGAGCTAAAAGGGTAAAATACAGGCTCTGTCCACAAATGATCTATCACCTTGATCACAAGACAAGATCCATGCAAATGCAAAGTGATTTGATACAGTAGGAAAGGGAGTGCCAATGTCTGGAGGATGGCCTGCGAAATCCACAGGATGTTAAAAAAGGAAGAAGCATTTTAAAAGAATCTTTTGTAACTGCTCCACAGTTTATTTCATAGATTTATGCTAACTGGGTCCCTCAGTCCCACGGCTAATGAGGAGTCAGCTTGCCTGTGTCGTGCTTAGCCATTTGTCCAAGAGAATTTAAATTGTAATCATCAGCAGGAAATAGTGAATGTGAGGTGCATAAAAGTACTCTCTCTGTGTCTTCAGTGGCCATTGACGAAGAGGAGGGAGGGAGGAGTGGGAAAACAGGAAGATTTTCTTTCTGTCACATCTCCACTTGCTTTGTCTTCAGTCCTTGTTCAGCAGTTGTGGGCAGGGTTGATAATTCTAGCATATATTTAGGTATAACTTTCAAATAATAGTTGAGTAGTGTTCAAATCATAGTTGAGTAGTGGCTTCCTCTTCTTCCTCATCTTTTTTTTTTTTTTTTTTTTTGCTACTCCTGTAGATTTTTTGGGTTAGTATGAAATAAACAGAAACTGAGAAAGAAGGACACCTCCTCCTCCTCACTCACCAGACTGTAAATTAACACCAGGACCTCCAGGAAAGATGCAGGCTGGGCTAAGGCATCAGGGCTCTCCAGCTCTCCCTGTGTGGAGCCCGACCCTCACTCCCAGAAAAGCGTTTCTCAGATTTGTTCAGGTCACAAGTGGGATGGAAATGAGCTACTGGGCTGCTGCTTCACACATCCGGATTTAATAGACTTTTTTCCACTGATAAAAGACCACTAATGAGTTCATTTTCAAGCTATTAAATTGGCTATAATAGCTAGTTCTACTGATGATTGCGCGGAGACCTGCTGGTCACAGTGGGTTTTGTCTCCTTGGTTAACTCTTTGCTGCCCTGGTGCTGTGATCTAAACAATACATGGGAAAGGCTGTGTCTGTGGGGAGGAGAGGGTCACTCACCTGCCAATCCTCTCTGTCTCTGCATTGCAGGTTCTCATGGCTCGGAAACATGCACCTGGGCCTCACGCTGCCCTGTCTCACTTCTCTTGCACGTACCCAATGACTAAATCTTTTCATTCCTTATTAAAGACCTTTAGTCTCAAGTTAGGCCATTCAATGACAATGGTTGGGCAGAGGGTAGTTTAATATTCAATAAATGATTGCATGCCCTCTTAATTGTGTACTTAAAAAGAGAAATCTATAGAACATTGCTTGTAATCAGGAAAGAGTGCCTAAAAAGCAAACTGGTAGAATAGTGCCCCTTATTGGCATGCACAGGCTTAGGGGTGTGGCTACACTCAATATATTAGGCGTGTGTGGACAGGGCAAGTTGTGTAACTGAAAGGAGTGTCTATAGTCAATGCAAGGCAGGCAATTAGCAAATAGCCTCTCCAGGTGTCTGGTTTAAATACACTTCTCCAGCGTTTAAAGCCAAGTAATTAATAGCAGGGTGCTTGCAGTCCCAGTCTGCCCTTTTCATTATGATTTTAGCAGACCAGCTTCAGATCGACTGCTCATGCTTCCATTTATTATAATTTTGTTTTTAGCTATTTAAGCAAAGGTGCCCAGAGACCTTCAAGCTTGGGCAGCCACCGACTCAATTGGATTGCTGGATTTTTTTTTTTTTTATTATTACTGCCTGTTTTCCTTTTAAAGATTGTTTTATTATGAGGGGCCCAACAGGTCAGAGACATTAAATTGCACAGTGATAAACTATAATGGGCAGCAATTAATGACAGTGGCTCATCTGAAACGGGCTTGTGGCTAAGTCAGGCAACGGCTGTGGGTCACCTCATGCAGCCTGGCGGGTGGGTGTGTGGCTCAGACACAGTTCAGGGTTGAGCACTTTGAGTCACACTGATTTCATGAGTGTCCTTTGACACTTGCCTTGGTTTCTCATTGGTGGGACACTGTTCACTGCAGGCTGTGTTAAGGAAATCCTCACACGGGAGTCCACCTTTCACTTAGCACAATGCTTTCTGCCACCTAAGTTAGAATCAACATTATCAGTGAGTGGTTTTGCCAATGTGTTCTGCCTTCCTAGATGTCTGAGTTCTAGCTAGGAGGGTTCTGTTGCTGCTGCATCCACGGAGCTCTTCCTGTCTCCCAACTCCAGGGCAAAAGCACATGCAGCATTGCATGTGGCACTGCCTCTTGGCTTTACCTTTTTTGTAGGAACTCTTATTTTCTTCCTTATTCTAGCACATATTAGCAAAATCCTGGTGTATTAGTTTCCAACTGTCATAGGAATCGCTAAAGACAGGGTGACATATCAAGGGCGATTTAGTCTCTCGCGATCCCAGAGGCTGGAAATTTAAGAGCAAGGTGTTCGCCAAGAAAGGTTTCTCCCACGTCCTTTCTTTTTTTCTTTTCTATCTTTCTTTCTTTCTTTTTGACAGGCAGAGTGGACAGTGAGAGAGAGAGAGAGAGAGAAAGGTCTTCCTTTGCCGTTGGTTCACCCTCCAATGGCCGCCGCGGCTGGCGCACCGCACTGCCAATGGCAGGAGCCAGGTACTTATCCTGGTCTCCCATGGGGTGCAGGGCCCAAGCACTTGGGACATCCTCCACTGCACTCCCTGGCCACAGCAGAGAGCTGGCCTGGAAGAGGGGCAACCGGGACAGAATCCGGCGCCCTGACCGGGACTAGAACCCGGTGTGCTAGTGCCGCAAGGTGGAGGATTAGCCTAGTGAGCCGCGGTGCCGGCCTTCTCCCACGTCCTTTCTTCTTGGCTTGTAGATGGCTGTCTTTATTCTGTGTTTTCACAACATCGCCCTTTTGTGTGTATCTATGTCCTGATTTCCTCTTCCTATACAGACACCAGTTGGATTGGATTAGAACTCATGTTACTAAGACCCCATCTGCCAACACAGGCACCTTCTGGGGATCCAGAATTAGGACTAAACCATATGAATTTTAGGGAGGGACACCATTCATTCCATAACACCTGATATGGCTAAAATGAAAGGGTGGCTGAATTGCAAATGAGTGATAGGAAATTTGGTCCACAGTACAATGCTGATGTTGAACTAGCTTGTATTTTGCAATCCCTGATGACGTGTGTATTTGTAGCTCTAAAATCCAGTAAAAACACACCCAAGACAAGAAGAATAAAGAAGGAAACTTCCCTTTCCAGGCTAAGCTTTCCTCCTAAAAGGCTGAGGAATATCATACATCGCTGACCCTCACTAAGTCCATCTTGGAGGCCCGGAGTGAAAAGACTGCCCATTAAAAGTAGCTGATCTTTCTTTTTCTCTTTGGACCTTCAGAGTGCTGAAGGCCTATAAATCAGCCTGTGCTCTCAGTCGCTGCTAAAATCTGTAATACTTGGTTCCTCTTTCAACTTACTCTCAGAACAAATAATTTAAGACACTAAGACACTGGCAGTATATTTGATCCAAGGGGGAAATTCAGTCCTATTCCTTTGGAAATCACCTGTCTGGATGATATTCTCCCTCCAGTAATTGATTTTCTCCCCCTTGCAGCCTCACTAATCAAGACCTACAGCACTGGAGCTTACCACTTCCCCAAATGCTGAGGCAAGGGAGGGTCCCACCAGGCTGAGAGCCTTGCTTTTGTCTCTCCTTCACCACCCACGCCCTGTAAGTGCATCCCGTCCTCTCCTCTCTCTCCGTGGGAAAAAGGCACAGTCCTTGTGTTGACATCCTCAAGACAGGAATCTGACACATACATTAGGCTGAAGGAAAGAGGAAAAAAAAATCTTTTGCCTTTGGTGTAATTTCAGCCCCGGTGTATAGGATTCATCCCAGACGACCTTCGTTCAAGGTGACTTAATATATTTTCCCAGCAATGACATTTTGTGTGTGTGTGTGTGTGTGTTTCTCTTATCCACCCTTTCCCTTCTGAGAGAAACCCTTGCAGTAGCAGGAAGAAACAGCAGAGTCAGGGCCCTGGAAGCACCTGGATTTTTCGTCACCACGTGAATGGCACTGTGGGTGGTATCAGTCTAGTGAACTCTTCCCTACCTCAGGACCCTCTGTCTTTTTTTGCCTTATTGCATTCTGTAGTGAGTAATGGAGGTCAAAATTGGTTGAAATAGAGACTTTGAAACTTCTAAACTGACATCAGTTTAGAAGATGTTACCTATTATAAATATTACTCATTTTCACAAATGTGAGGGAGTTACTATTATTGTCCTCATTTGTGTATGAGAAAATCGGGGCTGAAATCATTCAATAACAATACTCTTGGTCAGTAAGTGGCAGAGCTTATAGTGTGGGCGTGGCTGGTGTGAACCCAGAGCCTGCACTAACAACTATTAGACCAGCCTATGTGTGGCTCTTTTCTTAAACCAGAGGTCAGGAAAGTGTGGCCTTTGGACTGAAGCCTGACAGTAGAATGGGTTTTGTTTCTTTCTCTGTTTTTATGCATTTATTATTTCATCACCCATGAACTAACAGTGAGTTTTTTTAAATGGTCACGTTTTAAATGACTCTATAAGTAGCTATCTAATATCTTGAATTTGTCTTCCGGTTTGCAAAACCTCCAATGTTCACCACCTGTCCTTGAGGGATAAGTTTCCTGAACACTATTTTAAATTATCTGATTTTCATGATTAGTCATTGAAAGAAATTTTGCTTTAAATTAGAGTGTCTTAAAATTTGATGAAAGTCATTAATAGAGGGGTATGAGCAAGTCAGCACTGTCATTTACTTTTAGAATCACAGCCCTTACTAAATGACTTTAGCAAATCCGTAGAGCTTCACAATATAAATGCTTGAATGGATAGCTCACCCAGGGTGTGTCTGTCAAACACACAAGTAAAGTTTACTATTATACTAATATCTCAAGAATAAGGATGTATTGCAGGAGAAACATTCAAAGAAAGACATTTTATTTATAGGTAACAACAGCATTCTTGGAATGTCTTTGAGAGAAAATGACACTTGGTCATGACTGAAATATAGTAAATTGAGTAGCCTACAACCAATTCCATGAAAAGTTTTTTTAAAACAAAAACATGAATTTATGATTCTTCAATGAAATGCCTGTATAATCTTTTTTCTACTATCTCTTATCATTACTATTTTGAAGTTATATTTATGAGACAATCTTCAAACCTAAGAATTATCTATAATTTCAAAGGGAAACTTGAAAGTCTGCTACAGCAACTCTCTGGAGTAATTTGTTTAGAATTTCAAGGAACTCAGTTCAGTCATCCAAGACAACAGTGAGTTTTAAAGCAGGTGTTCATTTTAATTAATGCTGATCAGAGTAATCTATTAACACTTTAAGTGTATCTAGGTTTACATGCTGTAATCTTGTTTGTCCATGAGATGCAATTTTACTGGAAGTTATCTTTTGGTACAGTCTTCAAAGGTAGAGTTGCATAGACATGTTTCTGATTAGTTGTTTTCTGCTGTTTTATGATTAGAACATGATGCCTTCATGTACAAAGCTAATAACTGAGATAAGGCTGCAGCACAATGTTGCAAACCTACAGCGTTACACCTATGAGCAGAAAGCCAGCGGTTGAACATGCTCAGGGAGCACAGAGAGATTCGAGGAGTTTATTTCTCCAGGCTTACAAATTTGATTACTATAGAGTACAAAGCTATTAAAAATATGACCTTTCTATTTTTTATAGCTTGGAAAAAAGCCAGATAATAACTTTGTTTGACTTGGTTAGTATGATAGAGTGCTTATTCAGATGGAAATAAAATGACTTTTCTTTACTGGAAATTATACCTTGAAGTCTAAATGTCCATCATCGATATAACACACAGACACGTTAATTCAGGCCTGAAAGCACCCAAAGCTGTTAAAGAGAGAAATATAGCATTTCCATCTTCTTGAGAGGAAAATATATATTTTTGTACAGATGTCATCAACTTAAAATGGTAAAAGGTAAAACTATTGTTTTAGGAAAAGTGAAGTCAAAAAACTTGATCATATGATACTATCAGAATATTAAAATGATGCTGTCTTTCATTCTTCCAAGATAAATAAATACTGTTTTCTCCTTAGACCATAATTTTCTCTTAGGTACTTTTAACCCAGGAAAAACAAACACATTAGGATGTACCAACTCACATTTTAACTTAGACATTACAAAATATACACAAAAGCAAAACATTTATTTTCCTAAATTATAGATTAAAAGTTACTATGACTTGGAAGTTGTTGCTATCTGGTTAACAATGAGTGAAGAAAAAAGTCCTCTGTTGCTTATTCCCACACAGGATGTAGGAAAATATATTCCATCAATATGTGGAAACCATGAGGAGATGCATCTCCTTTAAAGAATTTTAGAATAATACTCTTTGGGGTCTAATAAAGTGAATGGGTCCCAAAAGTTGATGAACTTCTCTTGTGACAGCCCTGTTGTGGCAGAACCACATTACGCCTCTGTCTTCCAAGATGTGTGTGTGGTAGACTGCTTAAAAACACCACGAAAAGTACTTTGGAATCCTAGCTTTCTTTTTTGCTATTAGAAAATAATGACACAATTTGCAAAAGCAGAAATAGGTGTGTAGGGGCCAGTGCTGTGACACAGTGGGTTAACACCTTGGCCTGGAGCGCCTCCATCCCTTGTGGGTGCTGGTTTGAGACTTCCGGTCCAGCTCTCTCTGCTGTGGCCTGGGAAAAAATTGGAAGATGGCCCAAGTCCTTGGGCCCCTGCACCTGCATGGGGGACCCAGAGGAAGCTCCTGGCTCCTGGCTTCAGATCGGTGCAGCTCCGGCTGCTGTGGCCAGTTGGGGAGTGAACCATCAGATGGAAGACTTTCTCTCTCTCTCTCTCTCTCTCTCTCTCTCTCTCTCTCTCTGCCTCTCCTCTCAGTGTAACACTTTCAAATAAATAAATAAATCCCACAGGGGATGGAGGCGCTCCAGGCCAGGTGTTAAGCCACTGCACCACAGCGCTGGCCCCACCTAACACAGGTTTCTAGAAGGGATCAGAAGGCACACTGTGGTTCGTGGTCTCCTCTTGCCTGCCAGACCTTCCCCACACAGCCCTACCCCCTGTAGAGTTGGCATCTGCAAACCTGCCTTCCTTTTCTGTGCTGATCTGGTTCAACAGCACTCGTGGGTTAGAGAACATCTATCCATTACCAGAGCAATGTATCAACTTTAATGTGGAGCTCAGTAGTTCTAGAAAGGAAAGCTAGCCATGGACCTAGCTGCAGGAACCACTGGTGTTGTATTTCCATCACCCAGAGGCACTTGACTTTGAATTAAGATGAGTGAATGCTTTAGGGTTCAGTCATGGCACACGATGTGCAGATGGAGTGCAACCCTCTTGGAGCAGTGTGTGTCTTGCACTAAACCCTATGTTTATGGCATTCCCTTCATGTTCAGAGTCTATAGGATACTTGGGGCTGGGGGTAGATTGGGAAGCTGAGTGTTGTTGCTCTTCTCTTCAAAGGGTTTGCTTCTGTTTTATCCCACAATCCCGGGCATGTTGGATTTGGAGGTACAGTGATCAAAGGAAGGGTCATGATTTCCTTATAGAAGGGGTTAAGATTGCTCCATGGAGATTATGTAAACCAATTGGGGGAGGCCATTGTTTTGAATGTCATAATTGCTCTGAAGGGAAATTGTGATAGTCCCACTTAACTGGGGGCACCGATGAAACCTGGTGGGGCCAGCACTGTGGCGCAGTGGGTTAACACCCTGGCCTGGAGCACTGGCATCCCCTATGGGTGCTGGTTTGAGACCCGGCTGCTCTACTTCCTGTCCAGCTCTCTGCTGTGGCCTGGGAAAGCAGTGAGAGATGGCCCAAGTCCTTGAGTCCCTGCACCTGCATGGGGGACCTGGAGGAAGCTCCTGGCTCCTGGCTTCGGATCGGCACAGCTCCAGCCGTTGCAGTCATCTGGGGAGTGAACCAGTGGATGGAAGACCTCTCTCTCTCTCTCAGCTTCTCCTCTCTCTGTGTAACTCTGACTCAAATAAATGAATCTTTAAAAAAAGAATAAACCTAAGTTAAGAACACACAGGAGTAACTAACACTCTGATGTGCATTTTATTTGTCAATGGAAAAATGTGACCACCAAATTAGGAAAGAATTGTTGAGAATCAAATCCTGTAAGGATGAAGGTTTGTCTGACTGCCTCATTCCAAAGTTAAATCTGCAGAGGGGCTGGCAGTACATAAAGGGAAATTTATAAAGTTGGTGGCAGGAAAATACTAGAATTAGACATGTAAGCTTCATCGTCTCCTTCTGATGACTATAGTAGCTATATTTTATGTTAATTTTATTTTTCGCCCCATTTCCTTGGCATCATATAGGAAGAGCACTGATGGTGGCCTACATTTCAACAGAGGATCCCAGTGCAAGTGCAACTGAGTTCAAATCACCTTTCAAAAGTATTGCTGCTGGTGGACCTTTGTGTCTCTCTCATTGGGAACTTGAATGCTTCGTCGGGGGGTGGGGTGAGAATCAAAGAGTGAACAGTGCTGGTCCTGTATTTCCCTGTCCATATTCAATCTCTACCCTGTTGTGCTCGGCTTTACAATCTGGCAAAGGGAGTGCTGAGGATTGCAGTCCTCTGGATTCTGTTGTTTCAGCCAATAGGCGTGGGCAGACCTGCTTCAGCGCGTGGGAGAAGAGTTCTGGGGTACTCTTCCTGCCAACGTCTGGTCTGTTTGAACGTTGCTGTGTCATGGCTTTTCTTAGCTGCGTCGTCTCCCTCCAATATGGACCTGCTTGAGTTCAGATAACAGCTCCTCCTGTTTTCCTTGAAAGTTCCATACTCCTGAGCGCTTCACTATTCTCTTTCACTTCACTCACATTCGCAGTGTCTTTGAGAATACTGCCTTTATTAAGTTCCATCATTGATTCCTTTGAGTTTGCCATCTGTTGCTGGCCCCAAGACATCAAAGTTCTAACCTTTTCTATAACATTATGCCTGGAGGACAGTTGTGTACCTGCTCTGTACATTAGAATAATAGTGGATTTATTTATGAGCGTTTTCTTATGTAAAAATTATTCTTCTATGTTTCCAATTTCATCAAAAATATTACAACCTCTGAAAAGAAGTTGCAGGCAGGATTTCCAGAAATGGTAGATTGAAGGGACCATCAAATCCTTTCCTCAAAGAGTAAATATAAAGCTATAATTTGCCCCTCACTTCCCACAGTCAGAGGAGAAACTGCACGTGGGCACAGACTGCAGAGGCATTCAAGAATCTTTTTTGGAAGAAATTGATAAGCATATGTAAAATAAATAGAAAATTTAAATACAACAATCTTAATAATTACATTAAATATGAATAGTCTAAATACCCAAATAAAAGGTGAGCTTGTCAGAATAGATAAATAACCAAGACTTAATTGTATCTGTTCTGTAACTTACACACCATAGAATTAATGACAGAAATAACTACAGGTGCAAAGTAAAAAGAACATATATCCCATGCAAATAGTAACCCTAAAGAAAATTATATTTTCTGCTTTACTTATTAATAGAATAGTTACATGGAAAATTAGGCAATACGGAGAAAACTTAAACAATAAAATTATCCAGTTCAACCAAATTGACAAATATAGGTGCCCCATTTGTTATCTACCAAGTATCTGATATTTTCAAAGACAGGTGGAGCACTTTACTGGATCATAAAACATATCTGAATAAATTTGATAAGATTTACATTTTCCAAAGTTTTCTCTGGTTACAATGGCATTAAATATCAGCAAGTGAAAGAAATGGGGGAAACCTCTCAATATTTAGAAATTAAACAATATGCTCATAAATAGCACACTCATCACTGAAGAAATCACAAGGGAAATAAGAAAATATTTTAAATGAAATAAAATAATGGCCTCACAAAATTTGTTGGGTACGATCAAGACAGAATTTAGATACTAATTTACAGCTTTCACACCTATATCAAAAGGAAGGAAAATCTCAAATCAGTTATCTGCACTCGAATGTGAAGGAAGTAGAAAAATCAGAGAAAACTCAAACCAAGACATAATAAAGATTAGTGAGGGAAGCTATGAAACTGCAAACAAAACTACGAACACAACCGACAAATCTTAAGGAAGACTGATCAAGAAAAAATGACAGAAGATGCAAGTTATCAAAAATCAGAAAAGGAAAAGGAAAAACCACCACCAAACCACAAAAGTTAATGGATCATAATAGAATGCTGTGAATAAAATTATGCCCCAAATGAGTCGACTTAGATGAAATGGGGTATCTCTAAAAATGCACAACAAAAATTACTAGAGAATATATAAAAAATATAAGTAGGACAATAGCAGTTAGTGCAATTAAGTTAATGAGTAAATATTTTATCACAAGAAATGTTCAGGCCTGGATGGTATCAGTTGTGAATGTATTCACTATTATTAAAGAAGCAAGAGTAATAGACTAACAATACCTTTAGAAGAAATAAGAAGTTTTCACAGACTTCTCCAGAAAACAGAAGAAAAGGGAGAAATTTCCAATTTGTCCAATCATTCCAACTTTATATTGATACCAATCCAATGATGTTACACAGAAAGATACCATAAACTATTATCCTTTATCAATACGGATGTAAAAATTATTAACAATATATAATGAACCTAATCCAACACTATACATAGAGAACAGACACACACATATTTATATTATACATCAAGAACAAATATGATTTTGGTCTCAAATGAAAGTATGGGTTAAAATATGAAAACCAATTAACAGAATATACCATATTAACTAAATTAGTTAAACCTAAAAAAGGCAAATATGAAATATTTGCATGTAATAATGTACAAAATCATGGATGATTGAAAGATTTCCATAAGATAGAGAGCAACGCAAGAGTAATCACTTTCATACTGAAATTCAATGTTGTGCTGCTGGTTCTATTAAGCATGTTAACAAAATAAACAAAGACAAACCACAAGATCAATAAAGGCATCCAGCAGGGAAACAGGAAAGAAGGAAGTTAAACTGTGCTTATTTGTAGATGACATGATCATCTATGTAGAAATCTGAAGGGACCCAATAAAGATCATTAGGGATAACAAGTGATATTAGCAGATTACAGCATATAAGATGAGTATAAACACATCACTTGTATTTTTATTTACTATTAAGTATTTGAAAATGAGGAATAATAAATGTTGCATTTATAAGGGCATCAAAAATAAATAAGTAGGAATATATTTAACAAAAGACATGTGGAGTTTGTATACTGACAATTATGAAACATTACTGAAATAAATTAAAGAATATGTAAATAAGTAGGGAGACACTGTTTGTGTATGGATTAAAAGACGCAGTAATGTCAAGATAGCAATTCTTCCCAAGTAGTCAGCAAATTTAATGCAATCCTGGCATTCCTAACAGACAAGAGTTTTATATAATACAGATACTCCTCAACAGCGCAGGGTAAACAAATGGTAGCATATACCCAACATATAAAACAGTATTCTGCAAATCAAAAGTATAAATTTTTATAGATTATTTTGATTAATCTCAAAAATTTGTACAAATCGGAAGATACCACCTGTTGAATGACCATTGCTATGAAATACTCAAAAGAGGCAAATATATGGATAGACATGAAGTCAATCATTGGTTGCATAGATCTGTGAGTGGGAATGAGAGGATTCCTTTCAAGTGGGCATTAGGGGGCTTCTTAGCTGTGGTGTTAATTGCACAGCTGTAGACATTTACTACATTATTCATTTCATTGTGTATTTATTATGAGTGGATATTTATGATGGGGAAATGACATTTCAATGAAGCTGTCACACATAAACAAATGCATTCTATAGTACTTTCTTACCACTGATTCGATTACACTTCAGCAAGTGTAATAGTGTTATTTTGGGAAAACTTTTTTACAAAACTGGACTTCACATAGCCTTCTTGAGCCTCTATTTTAGTCACTGACTGCTGATTTCCATCATTAGCACCCAGAAGCCTCCTCAGCCTCCGACCTCTTGTTGTATGTGCAGTGCTAGTTCTTTATAGTGTCATGCTCTTGAACTCTCAGTCTCACTATTTATCTGATCTTACCTTCTCTGCCATAAAATAGCATACAGTTGTACATGAGTGCTCATTGCTTTGTATGTAGACTGCTTGTCTCTGTGACATGTCAGAGCTCTCCCCAATACAGAACCAGGGACTTTGCTTCTTTTTGACCTCAAGAGTACTCAATACAAGAGCTAACATCTATAGAGCTTGTTAGAGAACTATAGCATTTAATTTTCAAACAATGCTGTAAGTTAGACACTTATCCTCATGATTTTATGCATAATGCAACTGAGACACACCAAGGTGATATTATTTGACCACATATCTCAGGTAACTGAAAATGGATTCAGAATACTAACCCAGACTTATTCCATTTTTAAAAATTAAGGACAGTTTTGGATTATATCTGTTTTCTGATGGGACAACAGATATGACTCACTTGCCTGTATTGTGGTTTTTCAACAGGTGGCATGAACAATCCTATCATATAAATGACCATGACAGGTTGTGTGTTGTTTTTCTATACATCCCCATTGTATCCTGGGGCCTTGTGTGTGTTTTAGATGCTGCTGACATTTCTTGCAACAGCAAAGTCCATGTCTGTAATCAAACTAAGTGAATCTTCACTAGGTTATAACAACTATTCCCCTATGAAAATAACATTGATTGATATGTTTTTAAGAGACTGACATATGTAACTCTTTATTAAAATTATTAAATAACTCCTTGAAATAAAAAGTAGTCATGTAATTAATAGTTATGTACTGCATGGCAACATAATTATTCATTACCAATATACAGTAACAGAATGACTTCCAATTTTATTTTCAGAGTCTTCTTAAGGTTAAAACAGTACAATATAAGGAAGAAAACCAGGAAGAGAAGATGGCTGTTCATCAGCACTTGCTATTTTTCTTGAATTAGGATAAAGCAAGTTTAAAGACTAAATTATGAATGATGTAATGATATTTTTATTTAAGAATGTGTTTAATTTCTGAAATCCTTATACTCATATATCAATAAATATATTACATATGTTTAGAAGAGTTCTAGCAGTTTGTCTGACTTATTTTTAGCTAATTCTCTGGAAAAAATGTTAATTTATCTGTGCCTGTTCAGAACTGGCAAAACATAGGTCTGGTATTGTGGTACAGTGAGTTAATCCACTGTTTATGATTCTGGCATCACAGATTGAAGTGCCAGTTGGAGTCCTGGATGCTCTGCTTCCAATCCAGCTCCCTGCTACTGTGCCTGGGAAGGCAGCAGAAAACGAACCATGTATCTTGGCTTGCACCACCCACAAGGGAGACTCAGATATTGTTCCTGGTTCCTAGTTTTAGCCTGGCACAAACCTGCCTATTGCAGCTGTTTGGGGAGTGAACCAGTAGACTGAAGATCTCTCTTTTTTCCCCTCTCTGGGTCATCCAGCCTTAATAAATAAATCTCTTAAAGAAAGATTTGGCAATACACTTCCATAAATTATTCAGAATTATTGATGAGTCTTGAAATCCAAACTCCAAGAGGTTTTTTCCACAAGCACAAAAAATAGAGTCTTACACAAGAAGGTAGAGTCTACGAAATTCAAGCACTGAATCCAGGCACTATGTGGAGTGTGAGGCCTAAGTCACTGTCTACCTTCGTTTAAGAGAGAATAGCCTTTTCCACAGATAATAGAATCTTGGCAGTAAATGTGAAATACAGACCAACTGACCCAGTCACAGATTGGTGAGGTAAGGTAGGACTGGGTCCAGCAGGGCCCAAATTACAAGGACTTTAGTCTGGACTGCGATGGTTGGATTTTTCAGGACCAAGGACAGACACATAACCAAGCTCATACATTAGAAGCTGCAGAAAACAGGCCTCAGGAAAGCTAATAAAATTCTGGAATGCAAGGTTTGTGTTTAGAATCTAAGCTTACATTATGAAGATCATTGAATAGCTTGCGGGTAAGTCTCCACTTGCTTACTTAAGAATTGAAAGAGCATATACAGTTTATGAGTACAATCAAATTGATATTTGGCAAGATTAAACTAATAGCAAAATACAATATTGAAAAGTGGCTGTTGACAATCAAACAATGAAAACATTATAGCCCTTGTCTGTTCTGTTGAGGAACAGTGTTTTTTTTCTTCATACTATTTGTTGGACTCTTTTACTTTGTGTAGGGTTAACCTTATGTTCATTAAGAAACCTGAAATTAGATCTTTGTAAAAATTAAGAGTGGGAATGTGAGAGGGAGGAGGAAGAAATGTTGGAGAGTGAGGGGGAGGTAATGGAGGGTAGGAAGTTCCTAAATCTGTATATAGGAAATACATGAAATTTGTATGACTTAAATAAAATTTAAAAAAGAACAATCTGGAATGACAGTCTTCAATACTTTTAGCATGTAGGATTCAGTTCAAAATTTCTTAAGACCTTCCAACATTTCTTTCCTTTATACCATCCTGTTTCTGTTCTTTTTCTTGCTGCCTTCCTTCTTACCCCTGAGAAAAGCTGGGCATTGCGTTTCCTGCCTATGCCCTGGCCTTCCATTTCTCTTTCCCCTGATCTATGTTCAATTTCTTGCATGGATGCTGGTGATGACTTGACTTCTACCACGAACTCTACATCTGAGCTGTCAGCTTAGGTTCATCAGACAATCCACATGTGGCATCCACTTAGCATCCATGCTGTGCTTCAACAATTCTGCCGGACCATTCTAGATGGTGACTCTCCACTAGGCATTCATGGAGGTGGACCCCAAAACCAGAGTTCATAGACCATCCCTATAGGCAAACTGGTTTCATCTCAAACTTACACTGGCTGCCAACCTCTGGTAGCATAGGGGCTGCCTCTGGGCTCAACGGGGAAAATTAACCTAAATGACTTTCTACAGGCATAAGCAGAGAGAAGAGGGAGTGAAGAGGTGACAGACCTTCCAGGCATCTGCCATTCCTAAACCCAACAAAAGTTTTTCATGCAGTAACCTATATATTCTGAAGTTGTCCAGTTTTTATGAACAGACTTGGATTTCTGCTGTGATGCTGTGTCTCCCATTCTCATTAATTAAAACACACTGTATGCTTTTCTCAAATAATTTTTTCTTTGCCATATTGTGATGCTCCTTCTTTGCCTAAGAAACTCATGTCCTTCCTTCACCCCCAGGTTCAGCTAACCACTTTTTGGTCACCTCGACTGGAATACTGCCTCTCTCCTCATGTGTTCATGTGCAACCCAGTCACCCACACATGCTACACTCAGCTCCTCAGGTAAATCGTTGGCTCCTCACACACCGAGACTCAGACTAGACTTATACATTTTAATAACTCTCAAAGTGCACAAGAAGGGCCCTGACGAGGCTCAGATTGATTTATTGATTTAGAGGTTGCTCTTTCTAGCCAAAGTTACTGAAGATTAGAATCCTGGAAGATTGTATTATAGAATTTGAGACATGAGAAGGACTTTGGTGATCATGAAGCACTTGATGCCATTTTGAGAGCAGGATCAATCTGTGCATTCAAGATTGCCTTGTACAAAGGAAAGAAATCTTTCTCCATTCCTTCTCTTGATTGTCTTTTGCTCTTAATTTTTTTCTTCTCTCACCACCTTCCCATATCAGTTGGAGATTAAAGGGCATGGCACAACATCAAACATACAAGTTTTGACTTTAAACTTAAATCCCAGTCCTAGAACAGGTAGCGTAATCAAAGGCATACACTATAATAAGTTTGTGTAGAAGTTTATCTACACATACAATGCCATAGCTATGCAATCTAAAATTCCTAGATTTCTCATATAATTAACTTTTTCTCATTTATTTATCATCAGATATCTTATAAAATTCACACTTAGCACAGGGACAAGGATGGGATAGGAATTTTCTCTGGTTTTCCACTCTGTGACTGCTTTCTTTGCCACATCCAGCCTCCACTGGTGGCCTCTCTCCCTATCATTATTCACTTGTTCTCTAATTCTCAAAGTAAAATAAGACCATCTGAGATGAAACTTTAGGAATCCATTGTCTTTTTGATAACATTTCTCTTCATATGACTTTACTATGGCACTTGGAAACATGTTCTGGCCCAGGTGGATGAGCCAATCTCTTCTAAAGGTTTCCCTTGTGCTCTCTCTCTCTTTCTTCCCCTCCCCCACCTGCCTTTTTCATAACTGTGTTAAATTTCCCTCTATGTTTCTCTCTTTCTTCTCACTTCAATTTTGCAGTCATCAAATTCTATTAAAAATCCACTAAACTAAGATTCCCCCAGGAGCAGGGATTCTCCATCATTGATTTTGTCCTCAACTCTCAAGCTTCTCTGTTTTGCTCCTCATCACACTGTAGACAATGATGAATTAATAAGTATGAGTTTATCAAGTCATTTTATGAGAAAGAGGCATATGTTCAGAGCTCTAGATTATTCTAATAAGGGCACTAATTTAATTTTATAATGTTTTTCATCCATTATCAATATTCAGCCCATTGAAAGGAAAATAAATTAATTGTCCAGGGCAACACAGCATGGGGTACTAACAACTTTAATTGACAAATTCTTGGAACTTGGTTGGAATTCTGATCAATTTGTGTGGTGAGGACATTTATATTCTCTGATAATGCCTTGCAGAATGATCAATATCTATCCCTTTTCCTTCTTAGGCATTCATGTCAGTGCCATACAACAGGTAGATGTGGTGGCAAGTGGCCATCAAAGGGCAAGTGCTGGCACTCTGCTGCCCTCCAGTATCTCCCACAAACACTACAGGTAGGTCTTTCACTGTCCTAAATCAGCAGGATTCTTTCTTGCTGTTGTTTTCAGGCCTGGAAAAGCCAATGACTGAGTGTGGGATTTGTCTGTTACTCTGAGTGACCTTATTTCTACCCTTGTCCATCTGTGGGTTGTTTAGAGGCATACGCAGTTGCTGAGTCCCGAGGACACAACAACCAAAGAGAACACTAGCAAGTAGGTCCATAAAATGGGATGGGAGTAAACATATTAAGAAATTCAGCTCTCAGTGCCTTCCTTCTGCTTTTTCTAGTACACTTAGAGGGGAAGATATGCTTAATACATGCATCGTAAAGGGCCAAGAGGGGCCTCATCAGTGCTTTATGATAACTGAGTGTAAATCCTCCTCGCAATGGGTAGTTGCCATGATTAATTGCATTCTGTCGACATTAGGCTGCGTTATTATCAGCTGCTTGCTGTTCAGCACTTGCTAGGCTGTTAATTATTGTTGTGTGGCTCTAAGGGATGTTTTCAAAACATTTTAGAATTCTGCTACTGTGATGGCACAGGGAGGAACTTAATAAGTCACTATTCTACATGAGAAAGACAAACATATTTTTAAAAAATGGAAATAATTTAATAATGACTTACCCCCCTAACTACTGCTGACAAAAATGCATTTCTAACATTTTGCTAAATTTCACCATTTAGTTTCAGCTGTATTGATCTCCTGTTCTATTCTGCACACAAATAGAATGGAAATACATCCTGAGTGTTGAAGTAAGTCAGATTCAGGGAATAAATTGAAATTCTGAGGTGTTTATAACCTGGACATTTACATTTTTGATATAAAAGTAATTGTTAGTTCTTTTGTGAATCAGGAAGAATACCAAAAAATAATTTGCTGGTGATTCCACATCTCTTCTGTAAACTATGGAGCAAAGAACAAACTTAGGCTCATGTCTATTTTCTCAACGCTCTTTCTCGGCTTCTCCTGGTATCAACATCCAAATGAACAATGAATCATTTTTGTCTGGGGTTGGTATAGACACACTAAGGTGCCTACCAGGAATTTCTGCAGATTGCAGCTTAATTCAAGATCAGTCTATGCTTCTTGGTTCCAAGAGGGGGATGGACAAGTACCTGGATTTCATTTTGCTTCACAAGACACTTGGTCAGAGTGTTGGCGTGGTTTTTTTTTTTTTTTTTTTTTTTTTTTTTTTTTTTTTTTACAGGCAGAGTGGACAGTGAGAGAAAGATACAGAGAGAAAGGTCTTCCTTTGCTGTTGGTTCACCCTCCAATGGCCACTGCGGCTGGCACGCTGTGGCTGGCGTACCGCGCTGATCCTAAGACAGGAGCCAGGTGCTCATCCTGGTCTCCCATGGGGTGCAGGGCCCAAGCACTTGGGCCATCCTCCACTGCACTCCCGGGCCACAGCAGGAAGAGGGGCAACTGGGACAGAATCTGGTGTCCCCACTGGGACTAGAACCTGGGGTACCGGCGCCGCAGGGGGAGGATTAGCCTAGTGAGCTGCGGCGCCGGCCTTCACAAGACACTTGGATGATGAGTACACAATTCAAGAGAAAGACACTTGGGCTGTCCTGTTCTGTGGGCCTCACAAGGAACTGAATGAAAGTCATCATCATTGAAACAAGGGAGTTCCCTTAGCGGGCACAGGCAGTCTGAACTGGCTGAAGCTACATGTAAATGTTTTCTTTCAAATGCCCGTCAACAGCATTTGAAAGAGTAATGCATTTCTTTATATTCAGGAATTTTTGTGCTTATTTGATTTATCTCTCTTTTATTCCAATAAGAAATTAAGACCCCATAGAAACTGACTTCAAAACTATTCCTTGTTGACTAGCCTAGACTTAGAACAATGCAGTTTCTATCTGTTTCTCTGGGGTTCTTAAAGATGTATTTATGTGACAATTGTGAATTTAGTCCTCACAATGCAATTCCCCTGGAACTGATAGAAATCTCTCCCCACCAGATATTCTGAACATCTGCAAGTGGATATTGATTCATGTTCTGCAACTTTATCACATCATCCCATTCAGTCTGAGCTCACAGCTCCCACTGCCCCTACAAGGTAATCCCTAGCTTCTGGATGTTTCCACTGTGACTTCTGTCTCTGCTTCTGCAGGCAGCTGTCGATCTTTCACAAGGTGCCTGATTTCCGTTTAAAACTCTCTCCAAGCTTCTCTACCCCACATCTCAGTCTCTGTTTTCTAAACCCCTATAGGCTTATGATCTGAGACACACAGTGCAGAGCAAAATGGCAGATAGTTTGTTCTTTTTAGTGACTTCCTGAGACAAGAGGATGGGAAACATTGCCAGGTTGTGTTTCTGGAATTGCCAGAAGGCAAATGGGGGTCGGGGTGGATGCTCATAGAAAGCAACTTGGCTATCGCTTGTGACTATGATGTGGCTTCCACAGCCTGTTTCAGACATGCAATGGATATTTACTGAATAAAAAGACATGCATATATAATGATCTAAACTGAGAAAGTGGAGTGCTAGGGGAACATTATGGCGAGGCACAGAAAACGAGATAAAAGGGAGGCTGAGGAACAACAAGACTTCTAAAGACAGCTGACCTCATTCCATCGTTCGCTTGCTCAACACTTGTCCTTGAGTCTGTGTCCTAGTAGGAATCTGGAACACATCCATTTGACACTTTGTTGCTCAGAGTAACCTAGCCAACAGTCTAGAGTTTATTGTTCAGAGTTACAGTTTACTTATAACACAAAAAATCAACAGCACTGGGTATTTTGGCTTTGAGCGTGTCAGTCCAGAAATAGCAGATCATTATGTCTTCAAACATTTGGCTAATATTTGTGAAGGGATCTTTATAGGCCAAAAACCACTATAGGTCAATGAATGAAGCACACAAAGGGGTCTTCCTTTCATGGAACTTACATTCTTGTGAGGGCAACTCTGGGTAACACACATGCATATGAATCATTTTATGTAATGATAAATGTTATTGGAAGAGCATCAAGTGAGACAACTGATGGTGGCTCACTGCTTAGCTGGTGTTATACTTTATCTTGCAATCAGTGCATTTCTTGGGAAATGGAGGCTAGAAATGCACTCTATATCCGACTTAGGTTAAAATAACTCTCAATATGAATAGTGAACTATATATTCTGATAAGAAGTTGAACTTAGTCTCCACACTAGTTCATCTATTTGGATTTTATTGGTTGATGATAGCTCTGGCTGCAATTATTGCCAGAGAAATATAACAACTCTATAAGCCACATTAGTGAATTCTTACACAGGGTGGTGATGTATTAAAGTTCTATGTATGTTATATTTTTGAATTATAGAAATATAAGAGAAATAATTACATGTTTAGCAAAGTAACAACCCCATTGTGAAACATGATAGCAAAATGGCCCATAAACTAATTCATCATCCATGAATTCCTAATTTGCACAGAACAAGAAGAAACTAACATTAGTAATGCGCTTAATTAATCTGAAGCATCTACTCTTTCTTCCTCATCTTCCCTCTTTTATTTTTTTTTTCTTCCTCCATTCAAATGCTTATCAAGAAACTGAGACACACTTGGAACCATTGGCAGGCCTTGAGACTTGCTGGGGACACAGTTGGGAGCAGATCCCTTAAGCTTCCTGCTTTGAAATCACCTAATGTTAAGATTCTTTCATTCCTACTGCGAGGCCACATTGCTGGTGACAGAGCAGGTGTGGGCTCAGAGCCATATGGTAGTATGCCAACATCTCACAATCTTTCCAATGTACTCTGCTGCAGGGGCACAAAATACGCTTTCTACTAATTAGCAATATACAATAATATGTTCATCATTCTTTGATGCATGGAGAGGACTTGTAGATCTAAGAAGTAATATGTAATTCTTTCAGCTTCATTTATAAATGTAGTGAGGAATCACAGATAAATGGACAGATGAATGGGCTGATATATAGATTTGGCTCTTTGATGTTTTTGTTATGCAGATTTCGTATAAAATAAATCACTACAGTGCAGGGCAGTAAATACTCTCCATTCTCCTCCTGCTCCCATATCTAGAAAAATGTGACTCTATACATTTTTATAAAGGGGGACATGCAATTTTAAATGACAAGTTGTAAAAGCAATTATTAGGATTTAATCATATTATTGCAGTGATTTTGGAAACCAATATTGTCACATAACTTCTAAATAACAATTGTTCTCTTAAAATTATCACTTTCTCCTTCTGAAACTGTCATCAAAATGTGTCATTGAGCATAGTCTTAGTGTGGAGCTTGCTGCTTGTGTTATCTAAGAAAAATGTGATTGTTCTTGTAGAGAAAAAAGAAAGGCAATGATAAGGGTGAGAGACATTTTTAATAAAATTCTATTGATTTTCAAAGTTATAAATCTTAGAAGCATAATTGTTTTTAGCTAACATCTAAACCTTCCTGGGGCCATAAGTGAAGCTAAACTGGATGATAAACTCATCATTATATTAAACTTCCTGTGAATATACACGGCATGCATCTTTTTTTAAGATATCTTTTTCTTTCCTAAAGATTTATTTATTTATTTGAAAGTCAGAGTCACACAGAGAGAGGAGAGGCAGAGAGAGAGAAGTCTTCCGTCCGATGGTTCACTCCCCAGATGGCCGCAATGGCTGGAGCTGCACCGATCTGTAGCCAGGAGCCAAGAGCTTCTTCCGGGTCTCCCACATGGGAGCAGGGGCCCAAGAACTTGGGCCATCTTCTACTGCTTTCCCAGGCCATAGCAGAGAGCTGGATCAGAAGAGGAGTAGCCAAGTCTCGAACTGGTGCCCATATGGGATGCTGGCGCTTCAGGCTAGGGCATTAACCCACTGTGCTACAGTGCCGGCCCCCACAGCATGCATCCTACACATCAACCACTTAACCACACACCTGTGTAGTGCATACAGTCAAACACACACACTCTCATATGTATGTACATATAATATACATATACACATGTTCGTGCACACACACAATGGGTAAACACTGAGCACTGCCTTTTGACTATACACATGATCATATTGCTGGGCCTATGGAAAGGCCAAGGGGTTGAGTCATATCACTTGCTCCTCAAGACAGGTTCAATTATTCTCTAAGTCTGTGGGCATAAGGTGGGAAATAATTTACCTGGTACCCTGGGAAATCAGGGAGTGGTTTCCGTTTTTTTATTATTATTTTTTTTAAAGGGCCTCCATCTGCTGGTTCACTCCCCAGTTGGCCATCATGGCCAGAGCTGTGCGGATCTGAAGCCAGGAGCCAGGAGCCTCCCCCGGGTCTCCCACGTGGGTGCAGGGGCCCATGGTTTCCAATCCTCCATAATCACTGCATCATACCTGAGCTGTAGAGTCACCTCTTCTTATTTGTTGAAGAACTGTAGAAAGTGGCATTTAATGACTAGACGCCTTGGAAGTTAGTAGTTATCAAGATCCAGTCCCACTTGGACAGTCATTTCAGATTAACTTAGGTGTCAACTTGGGCTAAAGGATGCCCAGATAGCTGGATAAACATTTCTGGGTGTATTTGTGAGGGTGTTTTGAGATGAAGTTAGATTATGAATTTGTGGACTGAGTACAGAAGATCCACCCTCACCAATGTGAGTGGGAATCATCAAGTTCATTGAGGATCTGAATAGCAAAAAGAGAAATAGAGAAAATTTGCTCCTTATCTGAGTTGAGACATCCGACTTCTCTCGACCTTGGACATCAGCATTTCTAACTCAGATTGAATTTTACCGCTGCCTTTCCCATCCCTAACCCTCATTTTTAGGGCAGATTGCGGGATTTCTTGACCTCCATAATATTGATTGCATGAGCCAATTCCTGTGAGCCTTCCTGTTCTATTTCTACCTTTGTCATCTCTATATCTATCTCATCTTTACCTATCTATATATCTCAATTCTGTTTTTCTGGAGAACTTTAATACACACACCATTTCATGTTGTGTAATGCTAAGTAGTCTCCAAGGTATTTTCACATCAAGTTTTGTCATTTAAACGCCCAAACTGGTGTACAGGGATAGGCTATCCTATAGGTCTGCCTGATGGTTCAGGCAGGCTGACCTAGGCTTGGAAACAATATTGAAAGATGCTTGACCGAAGTTTGTGCTTCTTTGGCACGATAGTGACCAGAAGCCTGAGGACCAGCCCACTCCAGGATCACCTAAATCCTTGTACTCACACATAGAGCCTTAAAAGCCTCGCTGGTGGTTCTTTGCTGACAATGGGCTTCTTAAAGCATAGAGTATGAGGGAAAATTTCCCTCTCCGTGGTCTCTTCACACCTTCCCCTAATTTGTGCGTTTCTCTTGCCTTTCTAAGCTGATGTCTAGCTCAGTGCATGCTTCCAAGTAGCCTCTGTAAGTTCCTGATGCTGCAACCATGATAAGGGAGACACTCAGCTCCTCACTGTTTCCTCTTTCCTCCCAACCCCCTTTCACTGCCAAGCATGTGCCCCACAGATGTGTCTGCTGCTCGCCCAACATCATCCTTTGGCAGCACACACTTACAGCTATGTTGCCTACAGAATCATTTGTTAAGGAAATCAACAGCAGGGCACTTTCCTGAAACTCTCTATGTATACAACGCAGGCAGGGGATAAAAGCAACCTTAGTTCTGGCCAATCCCATAGCTATTCGTTTGAGAAAATGACCCCTTCCCCTTTTCTGCTTCTCATTCCTATCTAAGTTTAGGATAACATACATTCAGATATAAGAGCTTTTCCTTCTAGTTCACCTTTTCTACCCTGTAAAGACTTCCTTTCTTTTGAATTTTGCAGGTTATAAACACTCCAGTTGTACAGGTGTTTGGAAATGAATCTGTTGAATACTGTCATATATATATTTCTAAACTCAATTTTTGTTTATTATAAAATTTATAATTACTTCACAAACTTTAAAGTGGTATGATATTCACGTAGTATTTTCATTTGATATACTTTAAAGAGATATATATGCATAACAAATATAGTTTTATTGATTTCAATTCATTGCCAGAATAACTAACACTGTCAAATGAAAGCAATATAAATGTGCAAATATATATTAATAATCTAGTTTTAACCAGCTATAATAACATTTTCATTAAACCTGTGGTTACTTTCCAAAACAAACACTTCCTAATTTTTCTGATCTATTCCTGTTCTTATAAATTCAGTCACAGTTGGGTGCAGTTAAGCAAACCAAGCTATATTCATGGAAGCCAATTTTCATTTAAACTCTTGAAAGCTGTTATAAACTCAAACATTTCTCTAGGATCCAATACATGTTAAGTAAAATAAGTACATTTGTGAAACTAAAAAGATCATAATGTACCCTGAAAGAGTTTATGGCGTTTTTATAGTCTTAAATTTATCTTATATACACTAAAGCCTTTCACTTATCACCATCATGCATTTCACTTAACACCATCGGTGTTAAGGTTTAAACATACAAACAGTTTTAATCAGTTATCTTGAGAACAATCATCTTCATTCATTACTTAAAGTACTTCTTATAGTGAGACAGTAATTCATTCAGTAAAGAGATTTGAGTTCAACTATATGCAAAATGCTGGGGCTGTAGTATTAAACTCAGCAGGACAATGCCTAGGAAATTATCTATTTAGTAATAAAAGTGCATAATTACATATAATTTATGAAACTGCTAAAGGATTTTCATCCAAGATAGCCTTGTGATCACATCACCATACTTCTCCAAAAGCCTTTACATCAAATTTATTCTTGAGGGGATGGTGTGTGGCTCAGCAGATAAAGCCACTGCCTGCATGCCAGCATCCCATTTAGGCACCAGTTAAAGTTCTGCCTGTTCCACTTCCTATTCAGCAAACTGATAATGACCTAGGAAAAGCATCAGAAAATGGCCCATGTGTTTGGGCCCCTGCCACCCATGTGGGAGATCTGGCTTTGGCCTGGTCCTGCGTTGGCTGTTGTAGCCATCTGGGGAGTGAACCAGCAGAGGAAACATCTGTCTGTCTCTCTTTTGTCACTATGACTTTCAAAATAAATCAATAAGTCTTCTTTTTAAAAAATGTATCCTTGAAAAGTCCTGGTCAGGTGTGACTCCGCCTATTTCTTTGTGAGTATCTCCAGTGTGCATGCTGTTGGCAGTAGCTGGTGCCTTGATTAAACACTCCTCTTTCATAAGACCCTTCAGACGGGTTCAAGGCTTTCTTACCATCTCCAGGTCTATTTACTTGCTGGGGACAGAATCAGCTGCCTATATTTCTCATACAGATTTTAAATTGTCATTGATTTACACCCCATTTCTTTCTACATCATGCTGAGTGACTGGTCCCTTCTATCGTCCCTGAATTTTCTGGCTTTTCTCTGTACTGCTCCTTGTTTTCATCCCTGGATCATTGCTGGCATTGCTGTCTAAGCACCACCACTTACCCACAGACCTCTCATCTGGCAAACAGAACAATCTGGAGACTTGCATTGCAATTAAAGTAAAACAAAATCCTGGCAACTGTATGGTATCAAGTCCACCGTTCCAAAGTCCACACACAGCTGCCAGTGAGCTTGGTGCTTCTCCTGGTCTCCCATGTAGGTCAGGGCCCAAGGACTTGGGCCATCCTCCACTGCACTCCTGGTGCCCCAAACGAGACTAGAACCTGGTGTACTGTCGCTGCAGGAGGAGTATAAGCCTATTGGGCCACGGCGCTGGCCTTGCCAGTGAGCTTTCTCTTGGGTGACTTCTGAGATCATGGTTTCTGTTTCCTTAGCTATACCTTGATATTGGGTAATGGCTTTCCAGCACACATAACAGTAGAAAAAAGCTCACAAAAAACACAGGCGCAAGTAGTGGCAAGTAGAGGAGGAACAGCACGGCCGAAAGGGAAACTCAAAAAAGAAACTGATACACAGGCTGAGTTGCTTGAAAAGAACCTGAGAAGCTCTGCCTATGGAATGTGGAGCTGTGCTGCGCACACCAGCAGTGACAAGAGACATGACAGTGCTATGACACATAAACACGTCAGTAAGAAAACTTCGATAATGATTTACTATTTGAACTCATTCAATTGTTTATAAAAACATTTCTGGCCAGCGCCGCGGCTCACTAGGCTAATCCTCCGCCTTGCAGCGCCGGCACACTGGGTTCTAGTCCCGGTCGGGGCGCCGGATTCTGTCCCTGTTGCCCCTCTTCCAGGCCAGCTCTGTGCAGTGGAGGATGGCCCAAGTGCTTGGGCCCTGCACCCCATGGGAGACCAGGATAAGCACCTGGCTCCTGGCTTCGGATCAGCGCGGTGCGCTGGCCGCGGCGGCTATTGGAAGGTGAACCAATGGCAAAGGAAGACCTTTCTCTCTGTCTCTCTCTCTCTCTCACTGTCCACTCTGCTGTCAAAAAAAAAAAAAAAATTCTGATCAACTGTTTTGGGTCACTTTTATTTAACTTTGGGCACTTAAAAAGAACAGTCTTTGTATTCTGGAAAGTGTCTTTATGATTTAATACTCATTCAATATTAAAAGGTTATTGTTTTAAATCTAGTAGAAAGATATCCCCAATACACGGAAGCAGTCACACTGAACAGGACAGGGATATTGTACCATACACCATTTTATTTTAAAATGATTGAGATTTCTTTTACTGAAATTGTCTCTGTGATAGATGACATCAGATACCTGGCAATTTATTTTTCTGCCAATGATGATCTAAATCCTGTCTTAACAGAATCCTTTAAATTCTCCATCTGGCCAATTTTGAAGCAGGAAAGAATGAGTGGTGCTGCTTGTCACAAGAGTCACTTTTTAAAAAAATTTTTTTTTGCAGGCAGAGTGGACAGTGAGAGAGAGAGACAGAGAGAAAGGTCTTCCTTCGCCGTTGGTTCACCTCCCAATGGCCGCTGCATCCAGCGCACCACGCTGATCCAAAGCCAGGAGCCAGGTGCTTCTCCTGGTCTCCCATGTGGCTGCACGGCCCAAGGACTTGGGCCATCCTCCACTGCACTCCTGGGCCACAGCAGAGAGCTGGACTGGAAGAGGGGCAACCGGGACAGAATCCGGGCTAGAACCTGGAGTGCCAGCGCCACAGGTGGAAGATTAGCCTAGTGAGCCACGGCGCAGGCCTAAGACTCACTCTTTAATTATCGTGTTTTTCCTGGATTAGAACAACAGCATAGTGCTTCCTAAATCTAGATTACTGGTGAAGAATGCAAATCTATGAAACCCAATAATTCCTGAAAAGCAAATACACTTTCTTTTAGTTGATTATGAAGATTTTTTTCTTAAATAATTACCTACAACTTTAGGTTTCTAGAGTGTTAAAATTTTCAAAAAATTTACAAACTCCATTTGTCCCTTGATACTGGAAAGTTACAATCTTTGACAAAATGTAGGGAAATAACATAATAAGAGAACTTTCTGTTCTCCATCAGGATTATTCTTCTGATAAAATTTCTATACTATCCCTAGAAATTATATATGTATAATTTAAATTTGGTACCACTCTTACATCTTCATATAATGATCTATTAATAATTGCTCTCAAGGCTGGCGCCGCGGCTCAATAGGCTAATCCTCCACCTAGCAGCGCTGGCACACCGGGTTCTAGTCCCGGTTGGGGCGCGGATTCTTTCCCAGTTGCCCCTCTTCCAGGCTAGCTCTCTGCTGTGGCCAGGGAAGGCAGTGGAGGATGGCCCAAGTGCTTAGGCCCTGCACCCCATGGGAGACCAGGAGAAGCACCTGGCTCCTGCCTTCGGATCAGCGTGGTGCACTGTCCGCAGCACGCCAGCTGTGGCGGCCATTGGAGGGTGAACCAATGGCAAAGGAAGACCTTTCTCTCTGTCTCTCTCTCTCACTATCCACTCTGCCTGTCCAAAAAAAAATTAATAATAATTGCTCTCAAAAATGACTGCTTTCAATAATTCACCTCCTCATTTAATTAAATTGCCAGATTTGTCTTTATCCAAGCAAAATAAACCTATTTTTCCAGGATGCTTTTTTTTTCATTATTGTTTTTTTTTTATTTTTTTATTTTTATTTTTTGACAGGCAGAGTGGACAGTGAGAGAGAGAGAGACAGAGAGAAAGGTCTTCCTTTGCCGTTGGTTCACCCTCCAATGGCCGCCACGGCCAGTGTGCTGCGGCCAGCACACTGCGCTGATTCGATGGCAGGAGCCAGGTGCTTCTCCTGGTCTCCCATGGGGTGCAGGGCCCAAGCACCTGGGCCATCCTCCACTGCACTCCCTGGCCACAGCAGAGAGCTGGCCTGGAAGAGGGGCAACCGGGACAGAATCTGGCGCCCCGACCGGGACTAGAACCCGGTGTGCCAGGGCCGCAAGGCGGAGGATTAGCCTAGTGAGCTGCGGCGCCGGCCCCAGGATGCTTTTTTTTAAAAGCACTTTTTATTTCAGAAAAGTTTTAAATTAACAAAACAAAAATGGTGAAGCAGTACAGAGAGTTCCAGTATATTCCACACGCAGTTTCTCCTGTCACTACCATCTTACATTAGTATATGTTTTTCACAATCAATAAGCCACACTGTGCTTCCCCAACTATTAACATCCCATAGTAGTATATTTGTCATAATTAGTGAACCACACACCCAGTTTTCCCAATTTTTTTTAAAATTCTAAACTCCTTCTATCCCTTTAGGATGCTTCACAATGCTTCCATCTCTTTTGTTATTTCCCTAAAGATATTGTATCCAGAGTGCTGGGTGGAAACATGGAAACTAAAATGGCAAATTTATCTCTACGGCTTACAAAAGTAAACAATAAATATTTGTATGTGAGCACAGACATTCAGAGCTGCTTCTACCAGCAGATAAAGACTGAGAGGTTTGGGAAGAAAATAGATATTGAATACTTGGGAGTAGCAGCTTGAGGCAGTTTTCAACCTGCAGGAAACTACAGCAATGAAGAGTTCCTTTCCCAAATCGCATTCACTGCCATTATATTTCTTGAATTACCCTGTCAAATTCAGCCCCCAAAATAAATGAAGCTACTTTTAATCATTCCAGGAGAGACAGAGGACAGATGTAGATATTACATTTCAATATATGGAAATAGTCTCCAAATGTCGTTAACTTTTGAATTAACAATGAGCCTTGATTGCTTGAAAAAAATGACATATTTCTCCATTTAGAGTTTGGGACAAGAAGTTAATTTAAATGCTAAAAGTACATATATTTGAGTAACTTGATGTCAAATAAATCTTTTAGCATTAATATAAAAATGGCATTTATAAAAGCTATAATGAATGTAGCTGAAGGCATGCTTTTTTACTCAATTGAAACCTCATAAAGATTTAGTCTATTGTTCTACTTTTATTAGTTTTTTTAAAGACAATTATAGAAAAGGGTATATATATACACACATACATATACACAAATATTCCATGTTAGTATTTATAGAGCTGAATACTAGCCAATCATTGCTCTTTGTGCCTTATTTCATTAAATGGTATTTTACAGTAACACTACTAGGCAGATAACTTTATTGCCGTCCGTTACAGGTGAGGAGATTGAGATTTGGGATTAGGAATTTTGCTATAGGTCAACGTATCTAATAAAAGGCTGCTCCCACTGCAGTGAGATCTGAAATGTGCATGAGACAATTCAGTCAGGTCTGGACTAAGCTGAAATCAAAGGAAACGCTGCCATTCACTGTTCATCTTGTATTTGCTTAATATGGTGAGTCAGGTCCTTACATATTTCTAATTTGTGTATCCACCTTGCAGGTGATACAGATAAGATTATGGTTTTGTTTTTGCTTTGTAATTGAAGCAGAGAGAATGTGGCTGATTCACTCATGTTAACAGAGCTTTGCCCACTGGGGAGAGGCAGTCTCAGTGAGCTTGGTTTGGGACTATCAGGGTCATTGCCTGTCATTACAGGCAGAGTTTTTGCAGCTGGGGTAGCCACAATATAAAACATGCATCTAATAGTGCCAGAAAATTTTAAAAGAATGGAAGGGACCATCATTCCGTGAATGAGAGTGCTCTCCTTCTGTCTGCCAATCCCTGGCCCTGGAGCTTGGCCATTTGGCTCAGGACGCTGTTCTCTTGGTAGCCAAACTCTTTGTGTGCTCTGTATACACACGTATTATGGAAAAGGAGTTCCCACAGTCTTCAGAGATGCTCCAGGGTACCAGGAATAAGGAAAGTCCCAGGAAGCATCATGAGATTTGAATCTAAGCCAGCATTTTCTGTTTTATTCTCCCCCTGCACCCAGACTCTGGGCCAATCCAGAAAGTCTGATGAAAGCTCTAGTACCACTCCTGACTTTTGCCAATGTTTTGGTTTGATCAAATATGATGAGAGACTCAGGCTAAGCCCCAAATCCACACATTGGCTTTGTAGCAGCAGACAGCAAGACCCTTAATGTGACTACCTTACAATACAGCTTCAGATTCCAACGGAGCATCCCAGGGGGCAGAGTGTAAAGTGTGTTTTAATGGCTCCTGGGTCAAATGCTCAGATGCTGTTGGTCAGAGGGCAAATCAGCTGTGCTTTAACATCTGTGGTTATGGGGAAATCACTCTTTATCATGGTTTTATTTTTATGTTTCTTTGAAGAAAGCTTATTGTGTGATAGGGAAATTTGTTAGACATTGTAGAAATTCAGTTTAACAGTTCATACTCATATTTGTATGATATATGTGTAAGTAAATATATAATATATTTACGTAATATAATTGTAATCTTACTCCTTAGATGGGTTGGGTTAAATTTAAGCTATTTCCTTCTAAATGTTCAGTATTTTTTAAAATATGGAATAGCTAGAACAGGAGGAATAGAATATTATTTTTTCTATAAATATGGTAATCACTAGTGATGTTTTTAAGAAGTGGTAAAAAAGTGTAAAACACACAAAAAGCAACCCCACCTCTTAGGGAAGGTTAGAAGTAAGTTTCAGATCTTGTAGTTTATCATAGATGCAGGGTGCATGTGGCTCGTTCATGATTTGACTTGAAATATGAGGAAAACACAATTGAGGGGGAAACAAAAATATCCTTTAAACTATATGCATTTAGCCAAACATCTCAGGCATTGTATAGGTAATAGATTGACCTCAAGCAAATCCTGGGATGCCCTGGGAGATTTACATGATTGTGTGATATACTATACGTGTGTGCAAGTGTTTATCATAAATATGTTCATGGGAGATCCTCTGAAATACTATTAAATTATAAAAGAAATATTTTTATCTTTGTATGTCAGATGAAAAAATACTGGTAAGAGAATAACTTTTTGAGAAGTGATTAATGGTACATGATGCATTTTAGTAATAGAAAATAAAGGATATAAAAGGAAATTTCCAAAGGAGACAGCATAGTGCACATAACTCATACTGACAGAACAAAAGCTGCTTTGTATCTTACCTGTCAAAAAATAGCACAATCTCAGAATTTACTCTCAGCTTACGTTAATGTATGACATGAACTCAGGAAAAGTTTAGTTTCTAGTCAGGGGTGGGGAGCCCTTTATCTGCCAAGAGCCATTTGGATATCTATAACACAATTCATGAGCCATACAAAATTACCAACTTAAAATTTAGCCTATTAGCCTGCTGTAGATGTTTTGAATTTCAAGCCCCACCCGTGGTTGCCTTGGCAGGGCCAGACCGGATGATTTTGTGGGCTTTATACAGTGTGTTGGTCAGATCTTCCAACCCCTGCCAGGGAATAATGTGTTAACTGTTTCTGACCTCATGTTCATTTATTCAAGATAAAAGGTAAGACCAGCAAATCAAGGAAAGACAATATATCACAAACTTATATTTAAGGAAAAGCATATCTCTAGTTAGTATGGAATCCATCCAGGTTAGAACTCATTATGTGACTTACCATCTAATATAAAATAATTCAACAAAAAATTTTACAACACTTACATCTAAATTAGTAATTGGCAAGGAATCAATACTCACAAAAAAGACTCATAAAAGCTGGTAAATCTCAAAGCAACAGTATGAAATGAGATTGTTGACACTTTAACTTGTCATTTACTAACCTAGCATAACTGAGTTCAATTGCTTACTGTAATTTCGTAGAAAAGATTCATGGGCTGGTACTCTGGTATAGTGGGCTAAGCCTCTGGCTGCAGAGCTGGAATCCTATATAGGCGCTGTGTTTTTTTTTTTGTTTTTGTTTTTGTTTTTTTTGTTTTTTGTTTTTTTGTTTTTTGTTTTTTGTTTTTTTTTGACAGGCAGAGTGGACAGTGAGAGAGAGAGACAGAGAGAAAGGTCTTCCTTTTGCTGTTGGTTCACCCTCCAATGGCCACCGCGGCCAGCGTGCTGCGGCTGGTGCACCACGCTGATCTGATGGCAGGAGCCAGGTACTTATCCTGGTCTCCCATGGGGTGCAGGGCCCAAGTACTTGGGCCATCCTCCACTGCACTCCCTGGCCACAGCAGAGAGCTGGCCTGGAAGAGGGGCAACTGGGACAGAATCTGGCGCCCCAACCGGGACTAGAACCTGGTGTGACGGCGCCGCAAGGCGGAGGATTAGCCTGTTGAGCTGCAGTGCTGGTATAGGTGCTGCTTTGAGTCCTGGCTTCTCCACTTGTGATCCAGCTATGGCCTGGGAAAGCAGTGGGAGATGTCCCAAGTTCTTGGGCCTCCACACCCATGTGGTAGACCTGGAAGAAGCTCCTGGCTGCTGGCTTCAGATTGGCTCAGCTCCAGCTGTTTCAGCCATCTGGGGAATGAACCAGCAGTTGGAAGGCCTTTCTCTCTGTCTCTCCGTCTCTGTCTCTAACTCTACCTCTCAAATAAATACATAAAATCTATAAAGACAGAGATCCAGAGTCCCATCTAGTTTAATGTTTAAACCACAGCTTATCTTTTAAGGAAAGAAAAGGCGTGTGTTTATTTGCAGAACACAGCAGCTATTGGAGTTTAAAGCTAAAAATCATCTAAAATTAAAGAGCAGCAAGAGACAATGGCTTTAGGATGGAGGAAGTACCTGCTTTCCTCAATCTTTGTTGTAATAGTAGAGCAGCAAGATCCTGGGCCCTCAAATATCTGAGTTTCTGTTAATGAATCATTTAGTGGCTGTACTTTCTATAATCAATCTGAAGATTATTTACCTATGCATCTTTTTTAAAAAATGTGTTCTGGTAAAAAGTCGTTTACACATCACTGCAGTGCAAATAAATTTGACATTTATTACACATGGTTTGGTTTTCATTTTTCAGACGAAAACGTCTCCTTCCCAATGTCTGCATCATTAATGACTTCTGTTTTGAAAATTTGCTCTGGAAGCTTAGAAATCAAAATCTAAACTTACTTTAGATCATAAATCCAAAATAACACGTTTCTGCTTATGTTACATTAAAAACATTCAAGGATTTGCTTACTATTTACTTGTTGAATGAACAATCCGCCTAAACATTTTAACTTCTGATCTTATTGAATCCACTTAATTTTGCCCTGAGAAAGCAATGTAGTTCCTATATTCAGTTTGCACATTTGTGTGTGGCCAGGTAAACACTGGGAAAAATGGCTGGTTTGCCACATGCATATTTTGCCAAATTTATTTAAATATTCAGTAATTATGACTAAATATTTCCTACTTTTTATTTTTCAAATCATATATTACAACTAATCATGTTATATGATCAGAATAAAGCTTATTTATATAATTTATAAAAACAAAAGCAAATAAAGCAATGATAACTACACTTGACCTTGATCAATTACGAATAGATACAATTTACCTGAAGGTTTTCAAAATTTCAAATCAGCTTATAGGCATCTCATAAGAACACACACCTACATCACATTCAGACACATTCATGCACACTCCCACACTCCCACTCACTCACTTACACTCACACACGTACTCAATTCCTTTGCTGAGGACAGCAGAGTATTCTAGAAGAAATTCGAAAGGTAATTAGGCTTCAAAATCAACTCCCTTCATCTGGGAAAACTCCATCCTGTTTGTCCCTTTACCTATTCGTTTCACAGTAGCATCATCATTAACCTATCTGTATGAAAGCACAGTGCTAAGAGGCTCATGTGTATCATTTCACGTAATCCTTCCAGTTTACTAGGATATAGGAACTCATCTCTAATTTACAGATGAGAAAACTAAACTGTAGACTTTAAAGGCTATAGAGCCGCTAATTGGCAGAGCTAGAATTGAAAACCGGGCTCCAACCAACACTACTGTCTGCCTTATCTAATGTACTACATCATAAATAAAACATGCCCTAAATACAACCAAAATGTGTTAAAACAAGTTCTTGTATAAAGGATACTAGTGATTTTAAAATGAAAGTAAAACTTCATTTTTCAGTTTTTGATGCAAAATTGTTGTAGCTGTAAACTTTAGCCATCTGGAGATCAAAGGCTAGTGACTATATTGTACCTACACTCATTCTCTTGTCAGACATAGCTATTGCCTGTTTTACTTGATATGTTAAATTCCCCCAGACTAGAAAACTTCAGGTCATACCTAGGACAAGGTGACCTAGAGGATGGCTTATAGTGAGGAGGCTAGGATTACTTAATGTCTTTATATGCTCCCCTCCACCCAAAAAATAAAACAGAGGCAATGATTTTAGTTTCACAAGATTATATAATGATTATATACACCCTCACCCCCAAATAAAAATGGAAGAAATGACTTCAGTTTCAGAAGACTGAGGATAGAGATGAGTGAATCGGAGGAGGCAGCCTCTGTGACGTCTTGGAGGACAATTAAGACTGAAGTCTTGCTGTCATTGGAATCAGCACCACAGACAGCTCCCCACACTCTTCTTCCTATTGATGGAGAGACTGCTTGAAGACCATTAAAATCCCTTCTAATCCCTTCATTTAGTTCCAAAATTGACCAATTATTTCTTTAAAGAGACATTCTGGCTAATTATCTCTCATAAAACCCAATTCCATATCTCTAAGCCTCATTCTAAGAATGATTTGGAATTCTGTAGTGACAGAGACAAGGTGCCTGGTGTATTCAGCTGATTGCCTGAAAACTTCCCCTTAAGCCTTGGATGTTACATTAAGTCAGTAATGTGAAACCAGAGGCAGTGTAGACTCCTTTCCTCATACTTCATTGTGAAGGGCTTCATTACTGAATTTCACATAGCCCACACTACCATCTCCTAGCTCTCCTTGGCTCAGGGTAAATAAAGATTCTAGGTTATCTCAAAGGCAGGAGTGGAAACAACTAATGCATGCAGATGTGGCATTGTTAAGATATTTACATGGACTGAGGATAAATGATCAAATTCCCTGTGTCAACCACAAAGAGCTCAAGTATAATTTTTAAATGCAGAAAGTATTCCTCCAGGGCTTTGAAATTCTCTTCCTCCAGGCTGTGGCTGCATTTGCAAGTGTGCCAAACTATGCCACTGCTGATTTACTATGCTGAGAGCAGCACTCCATCAATGTCCCTGAGCTGCCACTGCCACCAAGCTCTCCCTGTCCCCGGGCATCTTGCTTACAGAAGAAAATTATTCACTTGCTTGTATGTTACATGCAAAACAAACTATTTTTAGCTGCCTACATCTATCACCTCACTGTGCAATCAAGGCTTGGTTGGGGGAGCAGAGAGAAAGACAAAAGAGTGGGGATTTCTTAAGATTTTCCTTTAAAACAACAACAACAACAACAAAAAACAAAACGAAGCAAAACATGTGCACACTAGTGGTGACACAGGTTATCATACACAGTGACAGAGAAATGTGCAGGCTGTTCCAATTGCTGTCACATGAGCTTTGTCTTGTCCTGCCAAGTATCAGCACGAAGTGGACAGTCAATGATGACTGTAGTGTCTGTGCAATTTTTCTTGTCTGCACAAGAGAAGAGCCACAGAGTTCCTCACTGCTGATGGAAATCATGTCTTGAAAAAGAGTATGAAGCCATTTAAATGACTTTCCTGATAGAGTGATAGATTGCATTGACATCACATTTCTTTTAGGTTTAGGATTTTTGCTTTGCTTTGTTAATGTTTAAATTTATGACATGAGATTTCACTCTCAAATGACGATGCCTAGGGGCCCTTCACATGTGACTTTGTAATTCTAATTTTCACAGGAAACATTTTCAATAAGGTGTGTCATGCCTATACAAACACAGAAAAAGATCAAGGCAGAACACACTATGCTATTTTCTAGTTGAATAGGGTCTTCTTGTGGTTAGAGAATGTAAAAGAAACAGATATTTGGGAAAACACCAAATAGATAGGAAGGTGCATTCAGAAAAGGGAGTCAACAGAGACTTTGGGGGAGAAGAAAGTGGCTCCTGACATAGGAGACTTCTGGTCATACGGGAACTAGGGTTCTGATAATTTAAGATACTGAAGTCAGAGTAACCAATAGTAGAATTGACTCAATGCTAAATTGGTGAATTCCTTGCCTATATCTTGTACAGATGAATAGATTAATTCAAAGTTTCAGGTAGGGTGGGACCAATGATAGTTTTTCAGTAAATTGTTATTGAGGAATTAGATGGACTGAGGTAAGAGATTCAGGCAAGCTAATAGAAAATGGAGTTATGCATGGCTCTTGGAACTCCTACCGTCCCAGTCAATACCATAGGTTAGTAGTATATGTGTGTCAGGATACACCATCATACTAATTTTCCAGTTAGAGCTGCTGAGTGGAGAGTTCTTTAAGTTGGCAAGATGATAGCATATTCAGAAGACCAACTTAGATTGTAGCAGCTTCCTCTCCTGGTCTAAGGATATTCTCAGTTAAAAAAAAAAGACTAAACTAAAACTGATTCTTTATATAAACACACTTCTAACCTGTTCCAAGACACATTGCAGAATCTTTGTTACTTCTAACTCAGCTCTTTCTGGTACACTTCTGGTGCTTAATTGCCTTCTAGACTCATCATTATATAAGCTTTAATTTTTATTGTAACTCAGAACTGCTAACTTAATGTCTCTCCCTATGCTCCATATCATTACTGTATCTATTTATTAGAAAGGAAGGAGAGAGTGAGAGCAAGCAAGAGAAAGGTAGAGAGAGAAATCTTGCATTCACTGGTTCACTCCCTCAATGGCTGCCATAACCAGGGATAGGCCAGGTCAAGTTGAATCTAGCAGTCTGGGACTCATTTCAGTTTTCCCACATGGGTGACAAGGACTCAAGTACTTGAGCCATCATCTTCTACCTCCCAGAGTGTGCATTTCCATGAAGCTGGATCAGAAGCCAAGCCAGGATTCCAATCCAGTGAACCTGACATGGTGCGTGGACATCCCAAGTCTTTACTGTTGCATCAAGTGCCTCCCTCTATCATTTACTTTTTCCTACATCCTTACACTCAGTTTCTCTCTCTCTCTCTCTTCCCCTCTCCCCCTCCTCTTCCCCCCTCTTTCCCCCTCTTCTCCTCTCCCCTTCTCTTCTCTCTCCCCCCTCCTCCTCTCCTCCCCCCTCCCTCTCTCTCTCCCCCCTCCCTATCCCTCTCCCTCCTCCTCCCCCTCCTCCTCTCCCCCTCTCCCTCTCCTTCTCTCTCTCCCTCTCTTTCTCTCTCTCTCCCTCTCCACATATTCCCATCCCTTACTTTTCTTTGTACACCAAGGCTTATTCACTCATAAATTCAGTCACTCTAGCAGAAGGTGTGCCGTGAGATACACCCATTCCCTGCTTCTGTGGAACTCTCCATTCATAGGAAGGTCTGACAGACACTGACAAATAATAACAGCTATGAAAAAGTTTAGGAGATGCACAGCCGAGGCACCCAGCCAATATGCAGGGAAGTCTGCAAAATGCTCCAAGAGTAAGAAGCATCTATCCTGACTCTAGGGATGCATATGGCTTAGCTATGGTCAGCTTTTAAGGGATTTCCATTAGAATGCATCCCCAGTTATCTACAGGGCCTACATGCACTGAAAAATTAAGGATCTGGATATAGAACCTAGTTTTGGTCATTTTCTGTAACTCTTAAGTCATTAGCTGTACTGGGTTGCATCAAACACAACCTAATTACATGCCTCAACCCTCACATATGCCAGACCTATATACATCTTAAAGGTCTCATTTTCTCTTGGTCTTTGTTTTCTCTGTATATGTGTTGTGTATCATTTGAGTCCAAACACAGTGGACATTCATGTTATTGAATAAGAAGAGAGGAAATTGGACATTTAAAGAAAAAACTCCAAATGGCATATGGATATCAATTACTCTTAGGAAAGAGCCCTTGCCTTTGGGCTGATGGTGTGACTGTGCAGTGAATGACATCGCTGCTAATGTGGTAACATTAAACCATTATTTTGATCTCACAGCAAAGTACAAACCTCCCCATCATCATGGGAGCAGTACCCTAGAATCAAAGGCATTGGAGCTATTCTTTCGTACCTGGAATCAAATTGTTTCCTACAATTTCTACCTTGCAGCAAGCCATTTCTATTTCAAACTTCTCTATTCTACAACAGCTTGATGTCTCCTAATCAAGGTCCTATATTTATTCATTATTTTTTAAAATTATTGTTCTTATTAGAAAGAGAGAGCATCCTCTCATTGATTGGTTTACTCTTCAAATACCTGCAATAACTGGGACTGGGCCAAGCAGAAGCCAGGAATTGGAAACTCAACCCTGGTCTCCCATATGGGTGGCAAAAAACAATCACCTGAAACATCACTTGCTGTCTCCTGGGGTTTGCAATGACAGGTAGCTGCAGTCAGCAGCCAGATTTTGGAATGGGAGTCAAGCATTTCTGCATTGGGCATGGGCATCTTAATCCCTAAACCAACCCCCTAACTTTAATATGTTTTCATGTTTGGGAGTTGAGAACATGATGCACCTTCTGAACTTTTGATAAACACAGTAGACTCTAAACTCAAAGTGGTGGGGAATGTCCTTCCCACACGGTGTATAAGGCCTGCAAAACTGGAGCTTGTGTTGTGGCATAGCAGAATAAGCCGCCACCTGTGATGGTGGTATCCCATATGAACACTGGTCAGTGTCCTGGCCACTCCACTTCCAACCTAGCTGTCTGATAATATGCATAGAAAATCAGGGGATGATGGTCCAAGTGCTTAGGCCCCTGCCACCCATGTGGGAGACCAAGATGAAGATCCTGGCTTTGGCCTATCCCAGCCCTGGCTGTTGCAGCTATTCGGGGAGTGAACCAACAGATGGAAGATCTCTTCCTTCTGTCTGCCCTCTCTGTAACTCTTTCAAATCAATCAATAATCTTAAAAAAAAAAAGGGCCCACAAAATCATTCACTCTGGCCCTAACAAGACAACTGCAGGCAGGGCTCAAAATTCAATAAATTGGATTTATTGAATTTAAATCAGTATAATTTTTAAATTGATAATAAATATCCAAATGTCCTTTAGCAGAGAAAAGTTTCCTCACTCCTGCAAGGGTATGCCAAAGTGCAAGTCTGGTGTGCACCACAGACTAAATAGTAACTGTGCAACACACTTGGATGTAAATTGGCCATTGCCTTTTTTTAAAGATTTATTTATTTAGTTGAGATTCAGAGTTACAGAGAGAGAGGGAGAGATGACAGAAGTTTCCACCTGCTGGTTCATTCCCCGAATAGCCACAATGGCCAGAGCTAGGCTGATCCAAAGCCAGGAGCTTCCTCTGACTGTCTCATGTGGCTGCAGGTTCCCAAGCACCCAGTCTATGTTCCACTGCTTTCCCAGGCCATAAACAGAAAGCTGGATTGGGAAGGAGCAGCTGGGACACGAACTGGCACCCATGTGGGATGCTGGTACCACAGGTGGAGGCTTAACCTGCTACTCCACGTTGCTGGTCCCTTGCCATTGCCTTTTAACCAGCAAGAAGCAGGTCCCCTATGATTCTTGAAATAAGGCAGTTATCAATAAGCAAGGAAATGGAAAGACCCACAATTTGGGGTAGGATAAAATCCCAAACTGTATACCATGTTGCCACGAACACTCATGCGTTCTGGGGTCACTGCTAATGTTCTGGATTTTAGTTCCACATGGCTTTTGAGGCATAATTTTAAAAAGATAAGCAACTTTAGAGAACTTCACCAACATAAATGAAGAGTCTGCATTTTTAAAAATTTACTTCAATATGCCTTTCAGGCACATTACAAAGTATTTTAGAACACTTTCTTTTTGTAGAAACATTGCAGAAAACAACTGCAGGATTCTACCTCCCTCTTTAGCTGGGGTCCCTTCTACCACTGAGCCCATATAGAAATACATACAAATAGAATTTCATTAGGAAGTATCCGTAGTTGGAAATTCTCATTTATGAACCTGAAGCACCAATAAGGTGATGCAAGAAATTCTAGATAAGCAGATACAGGTCATCTCTGAAAGGAATAATTTCTAGAACTCTAATAAGATTGCTGTTTACAGAAATATAGGTATACTAGTAGAAAGCTTAGGAAACTGGGAAAAAATCCCACCATTTTTTTGGTTCCACAAAACTACTGCTTCTCTCTTTTTTTCTCCCTCTCTCCTGTCTCTCTTTACAAAATGTAACATTTTTCTGGCCTCTGAGCTTGTGAAGGTTATTATATGGAGTTTATACTGCATCTGCCCTAGACTCTCCTTTGCTTCCTAAAATAATTCATCTTCCACAGAAATACTCTTTTTACGGGGCCGGCGCTGTGGTGCAGCAGGTTAAAGCCCAAGCCTGCAGCGCCAGCATCCCATATGGGTGCCGGTTTGGGTCCCGGCTGCTCCTCTTCCAATCCAGCTCCCATGTGGATGCAGGGGCCCAAGGGCTTGGGCCATCTTCTACTGCTTTCCCAGGCCATAGCAGAGAGCTGGATCAGAAGTGGAGCAGTCAGGTCACAAACTGGCGTTCATACGGGATGCCGGCATTTCAGGCCAGAGCATTAACCAGCTGGGCCACAACGCCGGCCCCAGTAAAGCACATTTGATTTTGAATCTGTTTCCCAAACATTTCCAGGACTCTTCATAAACTGAATTAAATCAGACTGTTATTCCCAATTTTCCACAGATAATGGCCTTTTCTATCCTCACCTATATATCCCATCATCCTTACATCACATTTAGTCCTTCCTGACCATTCTAATATACAATAATTTCACCCTTCTATTGTCTCTATTGCTTATTTCTGTCCACTTTTACCTTCTTTTTCTTTTTTTAACATTTTCATTTAGCTTTAAGTATTTGAAAAGTAGAGAGACAGTAAGAGAGATGTATTTTATCCTCTGTTTCACTCTACAAATGCCCATAGCAGTTGGCACTGGGTCAGACTGGAGTGAACTTCATCTTTGTGAAATCATTTGACCTGTTATCTGCAACCTCCCAGGGTGCACATTTGCAGAAAGCTAGAATCTGCAAAACCAGGCCTTGAGCCCAGATGCTCTAGATGCAGGACGCAGGCACCTTAGCTGCTACATCAAATGCCTGTGCCTGTTCTTCCTTTTTTCCTAACCACTGACTTCTTTATGCAAGTCATGACTATCTCAAATGTTTTGGCTCATGCAAGGAATTCTGATTTATTAGTACTTCCAAGGAATGATCCTATAACCTGGGACAGATTGCCATTCAGACCTGAGAGTGTGTCCTGGTTTGATTAAACATATCCCTCGTGCTGGCTTGGGTGGGTTGTGGCAGGACAGCCGCTAGATAGGAGCTAGACCCCACCTGATTCCAGTTCCAGTTCCAGTAATGACTGACTGGCTTACTAAGCCACTGGTTTTATGGGTTTCAATCATATAATCCCCAAAATACCATGCATTATGACTGACAGGTTAGTCTCAAATTCTTCCAGAGTTCTTGACTCCGTGATCTGCACCTAATTATTTTCAAAGTCATCTAAGACAGTGTCTGATCTCCTGAGATGTGATGGTTATGCAAAAATAGGACGATTAGGAAGCCCTGCTTCCATGGTTGGGTTGAACTGCTCATTTTACCTTTTGCCTTTTTGTAATCACTAACACAATTACAAACTCCCTCTGAAGGTCTTTAAAATGTCATTTATGGATCAACAATTAAATTGTATTTGCTATTGCTGTTGTTTCAAATAGAGAATGCATACCATAAACACTGGGGTAGTTTCTTCAAGACTTTCCATATGCATGACTGTTCTCAAATTCTAATTTGAAGCAGAGTTAAACACCAGTTTTTCTTTAAAGAAGGACATTTATAGGCCAGCTTATTAATTTTTTTAAAAAAATCCCTCAATGTTTCTAGAAGTTATCCGCTCTAGATTCACATCACTTTAAAAAATGCTAGATTTGCAATGGGAGTTATCTGGTGTTTTGGTTAAGTCAGCTTCCACCCTATGAGGTGGTGAAAACACTTTGATAAAGATATTTGACAAGCCCAGTACTTTACAAGTTGTGATGGAGGAAAGGGATAAAGATGGAAGGTGCAGCTTCGTAAATAAAGCCAGGTAAGCAAACTTGAAGCACAAATTAAAAACCAACAGCAGCAGGGAAATGCAATTGCTCCCTGTCTTTTTCTTATGGACTTCTTAGCACCTTCCAACCTTGGGGTTAGACACTGTTCTAACTACATCAGAAATCCTCTCTATCAACCCCCAAAAGTTTAATTTAATCTGCCCCTTGCCATCTTAAATTAAACTGGGCACACAGCTCATCCCGACCGTCAGCAAGGCCTCTCATGATGTGGAAATTCAATTTCGTATTTACCCACCACCGCAGAGGAGGCATAGGAAGATCTGACGTTTAATAGACACAGGTGACAAATGCGTGCCTCACGTTTTCTTAGCGGTGGGACATACCCCCTTAGCTATGGTACGAAGTCCGCTGGAAAATGCAGATTCCCACAACCACTTAAATTGTGTGTGTGTGTGCGTGTTGGAGACGTCTTTTTAGTCCATTAGGACCGGCCAGCAGCGCAGATCAGCTTGACTTTCCGAAGCTCTCTCCTTGCTGAGGTTGTCTCAAGGATGTTGGCGAGTTCTGTTTTTCTTTTTTTTTTCTTCTGTGCCAAGGTGAACCACACAAATGTTTCAGATGTTCAGCTGTCCCCTCATGAGACAGACGGCTCGGCTTCTGCATGGCGTTGGGGATGGGAGCATGCCAGTCACTGGCCAGCGAATGACAAATTACCTCTCTGCCAATATCAGAGCTGGGACAGTTCTTGCCACAGCATCCTCCAGATGGGCCTAATTAAACTATTAGCCAATGAGCAAGGTCTGATGGCTCCATTAGGAACCCTCCCGCGCTTAAGTAAACAGCTCAGAATAAATAGTCCCTCCCTGGGAGTGTGCGTGCGCCCGGAGCCTCCGCCCTACTCAGCTCCATAGCTCTGCTTGTGGGGTGCCTGGGCTTGGGCAGGCCATCTTCTTGTAGTTCCCGGGACTCTCAGACCCACCATGAACAGCACGATAGTGGGCGACCTGAGGCGAGAAGGCTACACCCCCCCACCGGCTGACTGCCAGGGTCATTTTCACCATCAGCCGCATCCCCATCTGCTTCTGCTCAGTCCTTCACTCCCCCTAAGTAGCTGGCACATCCAGCATCATCTCTGAATTCAGGATGCCTGTCCCTGTTTAACTAAATCTGTTTTTCCCTGCATAGAAAATTTAGACAAACACTGTTTGTCATTTATAATTATCGCCGCATAAGGGACACATTTTATACATAATGAATGAGAAGGCGCTGAGAAGCAAAGTGGAATATCTTTTCCAGAGGTTCCTGGGCCCAAGTGCACATTAATCTAAAGAGCAATGGGGGCTGCCAGGACCCAGTGGTGTCTTCTTCGTCTCTGCAGGCTGACAGCCCACAAAGGCAGGGAGCTCACCTTGCATCTAGGGGACTTCTCACCTAAACGTAGCTCCCAGGGGTCCCGGCTGACCCTGATAGGGACAGACAGATGGGGAGAAGGGCTGTTGTTTCAACCTCTTCTCTGTTCCATGTTTTCTTAAAAAAAAAAGGTCAGCTTAAAAAACAGCAGTTCTTGAGCAAAGAAATAAGGACAATCAAGATAAAAGCATGAGCAAAGGGACAAATGGAACGTTAAAAATTGAAATACACTATAAATAGAGTGATTCTGAATGGGAAGAGGCTGATCCCACCAAGCCTGCTGGAGTCCTTTGGGCTCCTCAAATAGGATGGGGACCATACATTTCTCTTTGTGATTAGGATCATTGCCTGTGACTAATTGTGAGTTCTGACTGATTTTCTCCTATCTTTGATGTTCTCAGAGGTCACATCATATGCTAATGAGAGCAGTTCTGTCCTCTGTCTGCCTCTCCCTGAAAAGGATGCAAGTGGCCCAGGCAGGCACAGTCCCTCAGGACACACAAACACACCACACACACATACACACACACACACACACACACGATCTTAAAAATGTTCATGGGAAATGTGTATTATGGAAAGCTATGCATGGATTTCAAATATTTTTGCATCAAAATAAACTGGTTTTTTTTGACAGGCAGAGTGGACAGTGAGAGAGAGAGACAGAGAGAAAGGTCTTCCTTTGCCGTTGGTTCACCCTCAATGGCTGCCACGGCTGGCGCACTGTGGCCGGCGCCCTGCGCTGATCCAATGGCAGGAGCCAGGTGCTTCTCCTGGTCTCCCATGGGGTGCAGGGCCCAAGCACTTGGGCCATCCTCCACTGCACTCCCTGACCACAGCAGAGAGCTGGCCTGGAAGAGGGGCATCCGGGACAGAATCCAGCGCCCCAACCGGGACTAGAACCCAGTGTGCTGGCGCCGCAAGGCGGAGGATTAGCCTAGTGAGCCACGGTGCCGGCCAAAATAAACTGATTTTTATGTCTGTTTTTCCTTTAAACATTTTGAAGTATACTTGTATAATAGCTCAGACTATTAGGGTATTTACTTGAGAAGCACTCATTAAGCACCTACTGTATGCCAAGCTTTCTAGGGATACAGCAGGGACCCGGGCTGAGAAATCCCTCACTCTGTGTAGTTCACCTGGTGCCACTCTCAGGCAAAGTCTGCCTGCTTCAGGATGCCATCTCCTCTCTCTGGGGTTCTTCAGTTGAGTCCCAGAGCTCAGGGCTCTCAGCTCTCCCATTCTTGGCTTTCCTCTGCTCTCAGGAGAAAAGGAGAAAATTCATCAGGGAAAATTGCAAACAGCTAATTTGCATTCAAAGGTGTACCTATCCCACACAGAGGTGGGTCTTTGATACAAAAGCAAAGACTAACAACAGGAGTCATTTGTTTGATAGGATTGCTGCTTATTATTTTTTTTCCTTAATTTAATTTACTCTTGCTGCTCCGAGGAACATCCCTACTCTTCTTGGTTTGGTTTTGACATTTTCAGTCCTTATGAAACCAAACCGTCACCATTGTGAGGTTGACTTTCTTGGCACTGGCATCGTTACCAAGAAAAGGAATTTCTTACCAATGTTTGGTGAGGATTAGATGCTGCCAAACTGGACCACATGTTTTCACCATAAATGAACCTCCTTCTATCTTCCCTTCTAGTTTTAGTCCTACTTAAGGAAATAAACAAAGCAAGCAGCCAAGTGATAGTGATAATTACAGACGTATGTGGAATAGAGAACGCTCTGTCCCCTGTTCTTTGCCTGACTGGTTGGCTCATCTTTCAAGATCAACATCCTCTGTGAAATGTGCACGGTTCCCTTAGATGACAGCAACGTTCTCCTCCCGTGATCCAAGGTGACAATCCCTGTCACAATTACTTGTCACAGAATGGGTGGACATGCAAACTTAGAGCTCCCCAAGGAAAGGCTGGCCGCTGGCATCTCCCTGTGCTGTGGTTTCCCAGGTGAAGTGAGGGAGGCAGGCTGCCCAGTGGAAACCTGGGCAGAGAAAATGGAGTGGAGGGAGTTTGGTGACTGGGCGTTGCTGGCGTGTGCACCTCAGCTGAAGGCTGAGAGGCTATTTCTTCATGATGGACTTGAGTGTCAAATGGGGAGGAGAGCCCAGAAGGACTGTCTCTGAGATGTGGGGTCTGGCTGCCTGAACAGAGGCTGTGATGAAGGTGAAGGATCGTGGAGGAGGCATGACTGGTGTGGGGCAGCTATAGGACTCTGAAATGGGGGGCCGAGGATCATAAACCCACTTAATCAATGATCTTTGATGCCTTTCATGGCTCATGGCAGTAAGCTCTGCGGGTACTGTTGCTCTGCATTATATTTTATATTTTCATCCCCAAATATTGTTCAAGTCTTCTGGACTCAAGACTGAATCTAATGTTAAGGACATAGTAGAACCTCCCTAAAAGATGTTTCATTAATTGTAAAGAACTTATTTTCTTTTCCTTTAAAATATCTCAACCTAGGATTTTTATTAATACAATTCTCCATCAACATCAAGAAACCACTGAAGGGCTGAAGGGCTTTGTATTCAGTTCCCTCTCATGACCAAGGAAGAAAAATATGAATAAGTACGCCATGATCTCCACACTGAGAGGCCTCATAGTCCCTGGGAAAAATACTAATATGGGCATAAACCAGCAAGCACAGCAGATGGATTTGAGGTGGGGTTGGCTCTGTGGACATCATGTCCCCAGCTGGCAGCCACCAAAGGCCTTAGGTTCTTTCTTATACCTGATAGCACTTGTCAACATCTCTTCCTCATGCCTCCTTCTTCCATTGTTGAGCCCTTGGTCTCTCTTGTCATTTCTAATGACTCAGCACAGATATTGTGAGCCACCCCAAGTCCATTTCCAAGAAGGACAGATGAGTCATCAGTACAAAAGTCAATCAAGACCATCCCCACAACATCACCTTGCTCCATGGCTGTCTGTGGTTCAGATGTCAGGCTCGGCCCTTATGGATTCAAATGTGACTACTGTGGTTCTTTGATGGCACTGGGAATGTGGGCCAGACACCTCCTCAGTAGGGACTTAACCCACTCCGGGCTGCAACTACTGTCCAGGAAGTCCCTGGCTGCCCTGTGAAGGGCCAGGCTTCCCCCATCGATTCCCAGCAAGATCAGGTACTGCAGGAAATACTCTTCCTGGAGATCTCAGACCCCTCGACAACTGTGGTAGCCAGGAGCTTCTCTACCTTGCTACTCTGTTCCCTTTTAGCCACAGTGGTGTCCTATCTGACCACCCTCCCAGTCACTCCTAGGAATTGTCTTATATACTCTCACAGACATTTCCCCTGATTGTTTAGGGACAATCCTAAGCAAGCTTCTAAGAGGATTTCCCACACCTGTTCCACCTGCACCAGGTGCCTCAAAAAATGTTCCTCCATCCATCTCATTGCTTTATCCAGCAACTTTGGTTTCTCTTTGACTTCTTTCTTTCTTTGATGCTCCATACTCAATGCACCAGGGATACCAAGGCATCCACCTTTACACTATCCCAGATCCTTGCCTTCATTTCATCACTATCCTCTTGTCCAAGCTATCAATGCCTTCTGATGGTTCTGTAGTAGCCCCTTGCTCACCTGCGGCCACTCCTGCACCTTCTTTCTTATGCCCTGCCTCTTGCCTTCCTGTGGGATTTTTACTTATTCTTGTTAACTGCTTGTCTGCCTCTCCCTCCAGAAATTGCATCTCTTGAGGGCATGTCATTTTCATTTGTCTCCCAACATCTCCCAGGGAGGACTAAGCCCTGACATGTGGCTCTCACTGAATGAAGTCTACTTTCATACAGGCTGTTTGCTAAGGATGACAACACAATGCATTCCTGATGATGCCACTGAGGAAGCTCACCCTGGCGAGGTATATGTGTGCTCAGAGACTGCAGATGAACTTTCCTCCCAACTGCCTTGCCCTTGTATCTCCTTCTCCACTCCTCACTTCTCTAAGATCTGTTCAGACTTCAATGACATGAACTGGGCTGTGTGGGTCACCCACAATGAAGTGCTAAGGTGGTATGAAGGTGCTGACAAATGTATGAGAACCAAAGTATCAGAGTTAATTTTTCCTTCATTGCCCTATATTAATGTGATGCTGAGTGCAATGTATAGGGAGTAGCATTAAGGAGTTTAACAGGTTAGAAGAAACCTTGACTTCTCAATACAGGTTCCTTGGAGGAGAGTTGTAGGGGATGGAAGGATGGGGATGAGAAGGAAGGAGAATTTTAGAAGAGGTTCATGAACTGCACTTTTCTCTTGGGATTTCCTTTTAGGGTGTCAGGCTGTTTAGCCATTGTATCAGTCTGGTTGTTGAATTGGGTAGTTTCTGTGACCACCCATTGTTTTGGAAGATAAATGCTGGATGGGGCCGGTGCTCTGGCATAGCAGGTAAAGCTGCCACCTGCAGTGCTGGCATCCCATATGGGTGCCAGTTTAAGTTCTGGCAGCTCCACTTCCAATCCATCTCTCTGCTATGGACTCGGAAACTGGTAGAGGACAGCTCAAGTCCATGGGCCCCTGCACCCATGTGGGAGACCTGGAGGAAGTGCTTGGCTCCTGGCTCCTGGCTTCAGATCGACCCAGCTCTGGTCATTGCGGCCATTTGGGGAGTGAACCAGCAGAAGAAAGACTCTCTCTCTCTCTCTCTCTCTCTCTTTCTGTAATTCTGCCTTCAAATAAATAAATAAATTGTAAACAATGATAAACTGCTGAAACAGTTGGGGACTGTTCAGCCTAAAGCCAAACACAGGATAATAAAAATGGGTTCCTACTTGAAAGCTCAGGGCCTAGATGCAAGATTTATTCATACACTGACTGGCGTTAATGAGGAAGAGAATAGAGGAGACCCAAGCTTCTAAACTGTTTTCCAGATGCACTGTTTCAGGGCTGAGTTTTCTATAAAGCTCATTGAGTCTATTAGAAGTAAATACTCTTAATCAGTAAGCGGCAAACACCTCTGTAACACACACTTAATTATAACTAATGTGCTATTGATTAACCATTTATTTTAACAGAACCACTGTAAAACTGTCTTCTGTATTTAACCATCACAGTAAGGGGTAACTGGAATCTTTGTAGTTTTAAATATCCTGTTCTCTAGGTGAAAGTTCAGCATTTTGACAGACTCTAGAGAGGAGATGGAAAACCAGATTAGAAAAACTGGGATAAAAAAAAAAAACTGTAAACAGGAGAGAGTGCCTTTTTAATTGGAAAAGTCCCTCATGGGCACAACAGAAATTCATTGCCATGGCTGGTATCCCTTCTAGCTGGCCACCACTGGGACAGGAAAGGTTTTGACTATTTAACATTTCTGAATTATTCATTTTTATTTATCTTAAAGGCAGGGAGAGAGAGAGAGAGAGAGAGAGAGAGAGAGACAGAAGGAGGGAGAGAGAGGGAGAAAGCAAGGGGACCTTCCAACTGCTGGCTCACTCTCTCCAGAAGTCTGCAACAGTTATGGCAGAGCTAACTTGAAGCCAGAAGCTGGGAACACAATCCAGGTTTCCCAAATGGGTGGCAAGGACCCAAACCCTTGAGCCATTAACTACTGCCTGTCAGAGTGCACATTAGCAGGAACCTGGAACCAGAAGCTGAGGAATGGGACATGGTCCTAGACATTCTGATATGGAATGTAGGTATCCCTAGCAGCATCTTAAGCTCTGCACCAAATGCCCAACTCCTGTTCTGATTATTATTTTCTTTTTTTATTATTTATTTATTTATTTTATTGACAGGCAGAGAGTTAGTGAGAGAGAGATAGACAGAGAGAAAGGTCTTAGTTTTCCGTTGATTCACCCCCAATGGCCGCTACAGCCGGTGTGCTGCGCCAATCCGAAGGCAGGAGCCAGGTGCTTCTCCTGGTCTCCCATGCTGGTGCAGGGCCCAAGCACTTGAGCCATCCTCCACTGCACTCCCCGGCCACAGCAGAGAGCTGGCTTGGAAGAGGAGCAACCGGGACAGATTCTGGCGCCCCCAACTGGACTAGAACCCGGGGTACTGGCACTGTAGGCAGAGGATTAGCCAAGTGAGCCACAGCGCTGGCCTGTTCTGATTATTTTCAACAGCATTGCTGTTATTGTTAGCATTATGGATGTCAAATTACCTCTTAGAAGGAATAAAAATACGCATTTTTATATTTATATTGCATATGAGCTTATAAAGTTAGTGGGTTTCAATAAACCTGGTTTTAAAGTAAGCCTAGAGTGTTGAAAGTGAGATATGTCTCATTTATCTAACTTCATCAAGACAAAATAATGCTGAGGTTTCATATTACACACAATGGAAATAAACTTATGTAAGAGTAAAATGTGCCTAAAATTGTAAGCACTTTCATCACCATAGTTCTTGCATATTTTACTTATTTCCCTGCTTTTAAAACAGAAAATTCATTATGCTTTTATCTGTTTCAGGCATGATGCCATCTGTATGGATATCAATTGATATCCTGGAAAGTAATTTTAAAGTAATTCCCTTTGGGTTAATGGAATATTCAAGACAATTTCTGCTAAGGTGAGGGTCCCAGGTGACCCCAGACCCAGGTATCCACAGCTCATCAGCACCTGGCAACTTCCCTGGATCCTTGTCTAACTTTACTATCCTCTTCTGCCATATCTCTTAACCTGAAAGAGAAATAAACATTCTTCATTCTCTTACTGTACAAATTGTGTAAGATATGATGCTTACTGGGGGGGAGAACTTTGATTGTTAACTTCACACTGGTCATAGGGGTAGGCAGTCATAGCATTCAATTATAGGACAGTACTTGAAAATGTCATGGAAAATTCATTTAAAAGAGGAGTTAATTTTGGTGCAAATATATTTAAGAGCCATGCATAGCTTTTTCATAGTATGAATTTTTGTGAACTGTTTAATGACCCTTCATGTATATATACATGTGTGTGTAGACACATATACACTTATATTAAACATAAACACATACACATATGGTCATGAAAATGAAAAGGGATACTCTTTGTACTTACAGTCCTCACGTCCATGATTTGCTGTGTGTTCAGAGTGGATATTTATGAAAGGTCTTCAAAAATCTCACGGAAAATGCATATTATGTAGTAAAACCAGGCATGGGTTTAAAAAATTTGCACCAAAATACAAACTTTAATTCATTTCCATGAACATTTCTCTATAATGTTTTCTATGAGTTTTTCTATAGCAAGCCTCTGACTTTGGGCATGATACATTTCTTGTGGCATAAAAGATTTCCTCTTTTTTTTTTTAAAGATTTTATTTATTTATATGAAAGGTAGAGTTACAGATAGAGAGAGGGAGAGACAGAGAGAGGTCTTCCTTCCATTGGTTCACTCCCCAAATGGCCACAACAGCCGGAGCTGCACTGATCTGATGCCAGAGGCCAGGTGCTTCCCGATGTCCCATGTGGGTGCAGGGGCTCAAGTGCCTGGGTCATTTTCTACTGCTTTCCTGGGTCATAGCTGAGAGCTGGATTGGAAGAGGAGCAGTTGTGACTAGAACCGTTGCCCGTATGGGATGCCGGCAATGCAGGTGGAGGATTAGCCTACTGTGCCATAGTGCCCACCCTGAGGCTTCCTCTTAATGTTGCGTTTTTCACTGTGACTGAAGGTGTGATCACAGTGCGATCATTCTGCATATGAGTAAGCTCAGAATCTGACTCTTTACTGAAACTGAACTCAGGACAATGTGCTGCTTCCTGGTACCCAAGGATTCATAATAATTATAATTAATAAGTTAAAAGTAATGTGCTTATGCTATATGGAAGATAGCTTTAAATTGTTCTCAAAGATTAACTGTCAAATTGTCTGATGAGTACTATGTTTTTTTTTTTTTCTCTGTCATGTGAATTGAAGGCATTGAATAGGCCAGAGAATAACAAAGGAAACTTGTTAAAAAGCAAGATGCTCTGGTGGGCACGGTGGTGCAGCAGGCTAAATTGCTAGTTGGGCTGTCCCAATCCCACACCAGAATGTGGGAGCTTCAGTCATCCTCCTCACCAAATCCAGCTGTCTGCTAATGTTTCTCTGGAGGGCATCAGATGATGGCTCAAATACTTGGGTTTCTTCCACTCATGTGGAACACCTGGATGGAGATCATGGCTCCTGGCTTCAGACTGGCCCAGTTCCAGCTGTTGTGGGAATTTGGGGAGTGAACCAATAGGTGAAACATCCCCCACCCTGCTACTTCTCTCTAATACTGTATTTCAAATAAACAAGATACATAGATAATATATAGTTAAAGTACCTAGATACATAAAGGTAAACTATTTAGAAACTCTTCCTAAAGCAATGCCACCCATTTCATTTTTATTTTCAAAGATATTTGTGAAGTTCAGGATTACTGGCTCATTCGGTGATGACAAATACCACAATAATATATTTTTTAGCAAGTGCACCACAAGAAAGTGTGCAGACTTGTAAGAAGTTCAAAAAGAAGTCTTCAGATTCAGTATCTCCAGGTGGCAAATTTCTTCAGATCTAGATTTTTCAAAAAAAAAATATGAAAGCAGCAAAAGGTTATTAATCAAAGCTCAACAGCGCATCTCGACTTCAATGCTGTGCTTCTGGTAGTACTGCAGATTTTAATTAATGGCTTGCTCATTGCAACTAGGAAGTGAGATTTAGCCTTGGGAAAAGAAAGCAAGGAATAACTCATGAAGTTGGAAAAATCCATATTCTTTTATGTTTAAGATGTTTTTCTCTTTTTAAAAGCACTAAAGAAGAGATAATTTCTCTTAGTGAAAAATGTCAAACACTTTCTTTGCTCATCATTCAGACAGATTTGGGGATAATGCAGCAGGCAGGCCAGACCAACGTGGAAACTACAGCTTATGGACATCTTTTGCTAAAAGCTCTTGAGACTCCCAACATAATGTAACAATTCAGGGCGGACATTTGGTGCTGTAGTTAAAATGCCACTTGGGGAGGCTGCATACCATATTGGAGTGCTTGGGTTCAACTCCTTCCTCTGCTTCCAATGCTAGCTTTCTCTAATGCACACCTTGGGAGACAACAGGTACTGGTGTGCCTGCCACCTACCTGGGAGACCCAGATTGAGTTCCCAGTTCTTGACTTTGACATGGCCCTGCCCCAGATGTGTGCATTTAGGGAGTGAACGAGAGGATGTGAGATCTATCACTGTCTGTCTCTCTGCCTTTCAAAAGAATTTTTCAAAGATTTTATTCATTTATTTGAGAGATAGAATTACAGATAGTGAGAGGGAAAGACAGAGAGAAAGGTCTTCTGTCCATTGGTTCACTCCCCAGATGGCTGCAATGGCTGGAGTCGCACCGATCCGAAGCCAGGAGCCAAGTGCTTCTTCCGGGACTGCCATGTGGGTTCAGGGGCCCAAGCTCTTGGGCCATCCTCTACTGCCTCCTCAGGCCATACTAGAGAGCTGGATTGGAAGAGAGGCAGCAACCGGGACAGAATCTGGTGCCCCCAGTGGGACTAGAACCTGGAATACTGGCGCCACAGGTGGAGGATTAGCCTAGTGAGCCATGGCGCCGGCCCTGAATTTTTTTTAAAGGATGTCACATTTCCATTGCTGGAAGCTATTATGACCACTCTGAAGGACTTAAATACGACGTATCCAATAAACTGAGTGGAAAAGGTTTAGAATTCCAGAATCAGAAAGCATAAGGGAAGCTTCCTCTGATAGGAAAACACTGATGGAATGAGAGAGATGTCAGAGAGTTCCTTAGAAATTCAGAATTGCATTCTCTCTCTGTCTTTCTATTGTTCCATCCATTTAAATTCAGGATAGAATAGTGCCAACAAAGCTCCTAACTAAAGGACAAGCCTGTCACAATGAACTGCACTGGGTGTCTGCTTCTGGAAGTCCCTTGGCAATGAGGGCTAAGGAGCTGATTTGTTCTTAGCATCCCCGCATCACAACGGAGCCTCCGACTTTGAAGTACAGTGTCAAGTGCAATTAGTGGAAATTGCTTTCGTGTTGTGTACTTTGAACTAACCTCCTTGTGGAGGCCTCTATAGTTTCAGGTTCTGCTGTCAGTATTGTTATCCTGAAAATCTTACTGAATTTCCCCTTCTCAGTCTGAAATGCCATGATCTGACCAAGTGGGGAAAAATGGTTCTTCTGAGACTGATTTTTTTTTCCCAGACACTGCGGTTCTGTTCAATTGAATTCACTCAAGTTGTGGTTAACATAAACACTACGGAGAGTATGACATGTCAAATTAGCAGCTTTGCAAATCTCCTGTTAATTGTCAGCCTAATTAAAAAATTGCTAATTATAATGTTTATAACTTCAAATAACGGCTCAGCTATAAAGTATGGCCTGTCAGGTGTAAACAGGGGACTGGAGGGAAAAAATCAATCGACATCTGTTAATTTATCAGGAGCACTACACCAAATTGAAAAACGGATTGCCTATTGCACTGTAAATCTGCATTACAATAAAAAGACCAATTCATTCAACACTTGCTTAATAAATGATAATGACCATCTTTACTGGCTTGCCCCAGGGTTTCTCTGCTTATCAAATTCCCATCCGGTTTCAGAGAGGAAGAAAGGCAAAGTCAGCCACACAGACAGGATAGAAGACCTCCCGCAAATTAACTAAAGATCAGTGTTTAACAATGTTCAGTCCTACACAAAAGTGACAAGAAAAAATAATGCAAAAACAAATGAACAATAAAACACCAGAAACTAAAACATGAAAAGACACTCAGACTCAGAAAGTTAAAGTGAGGAAATTTCCCTGAAAAGATTCTGGAACCTGGAGGCTCATTGCTTGTCCACTTTAATCTGAATTCTCAGAGTATCTACAACCTACTGGATACTGTACAACAAGGAAGTTGAAACACAATCAATCTCTAAAATCAATACAAATCTAGACCAACTCTCCCATCCTTGGCAAACTTGCTTACTTACACCAGATATGCAATCACTCCTCATGTCTGCTTGGCACTGCCCTACATTGGATTACATTATCATGCTCTGTTTCCTAATTTATTCAAGGTCATTCTTTCCATTCCTTTCATGTTCTATAAGTATCTGAGGATAGGGACCTCTGTAGCTGCTTTCCTTCCTCATCACCCCATGAGGATCTGTGGGGAGGAGAGCACAGAATACAAACTCCATGATGTCTGCCCCCTGCTCTTTGCCTTTTTGATAATGCACACTAAACATTAGCTAACTTTCCTGTAGGGAAAATCAAGGATAAATGACTGAAGATGCATTAACAAGCACTCAGACTTTTTCTAATCTTGACTAAACACACACTTACTGAGAATTTTATTCTGTGACATGGATTATATTAAAACAAGTCAGATACAGATGTTCCTATCCTTAGGAACTTTATAGACTAGTGGGACTACATATACTGGGCTGCACTCAGTACATTTGAAAGAAATAGCAGGCAGTTGTGCCAACCATGTATACCCACGTATAACAACTAGCAAAGACATGATAAAAATCTCTTCTTCAGGGCTCAATAGCCCCCATGGATTTTACATTATCAGCTTGAACAGATGGCTAGCCCATGACCCCAGAAACAGGATTGATTGCTCTCATTCTTACTTTTCTCCACTATTTTCTGGACTTAGTTTATCAGGTAAGTGCAGAAAATCAGCAGAATTTGGAATTAGGCAATACAGGGTATTTAAGGATGTCTTCCCTTTCCCCACACACTCAAGGTTGATGTCCTTGCTTCCCAATTATCCTAAACCGTTTTTGTTTGTTTGTTCACATATTTTCTTTATTCAAAAGGCAGAGACACACAGAGAGACATGGACAGAGATTGATCTGCTATCCATAGGTTCCTATCCACACCTCAACTACTATCCTATCCAACGGCTATCCTATCCACTGCTATCCACTCCTCAACTGCCTGCAATAGCCAGCCAGGACTGGCTGAATCCAGATGCCTGGAACTCGACCCAGACCTTCCATGTGGGTGGGTTGAGATCCAAGGATTTGAGCCAGTTGCCTCTGAGGGTGAGCATTAGCAGGAAGCTATAATCAGAAGTGGAGCTGAGATTTGGACCAAGGTACTGTGATATAGGATGCAGGTGTCCTAACTGGTATCTTAAATCCTGCAGCAAACACCCTCCCCTCTCCTGAAGTTTTGATTTTTATATTTGAGATCTCAGTCTCTATCTGTCCTCTCCTCCTTTTGGTGTGTTTAATCATATTCTATTGGCCTTTTCAAATTCCCTTTCCTCTGGTTCACAGTGTGGCATATTCCCTCCAGTTCTGCACATCTTAGCTTGAGGTAGAGTGGGTTTCCATGATTTTCTATGTTACAGATGACCTGTGTCTTTTAGGCTGCATATTCTTTCCCTATCCAAAATCTGTCATCTCATCTCCCCAATAGAGGAAAGACAGAATTAGGAAGATGAATCATCTTAGACCAGATGCTTATTCTGATGCTTATTGTCTTTATTTAATTGGATTCCTTAGAATTTGTTCTCACCAGCTTCGAGAGGCAGCTATGCTGTGGGGGCAGCCCCCAAAAAGCACAGTGAGTAGAGAGAAGCTAAGAGGAACTTGTATCCCAGCTCAGAGAATGAGAGAAGGTGAACAGAGGAGCCAGCACAAAAATCAGCATCCAAACAGAGAGAAGGATTTTGTGCAGAGAGCTGGTGTTCATTGTATAAATACATGCCAGCAATAAAGTGTTCATAATCACTTTCCAAAACAACCATCAGATAATATTAAAATTATTCCCATTGTCAGATGAAATATATAGTTATTAACATGCACAAACTTATCCTAAATCTCCCAAGCAGAAAAGTCTCTGGGACATCAATATCTTTACTTCCATCAAACTTCACTTACATTGACGCAGGAAACAGGCTAAGAGAAATGAATTGGGCCAAAGAAATGGAAAGTGCTTGTATTATAGCAATAATAATTGCTTTCACCAATAAAGCTCAAGTTACAGTGGTTGAGCATAGCATAGTGAGGGAAGAATAGTGCCTCAAAAATGTCCACACCCCAATCCCAGGGACCCGAATGTGTTGCCTTGCCTGCCTGAAAGGACCTCATAGATTTGAAGGTTATTGATCCTTGAATGGGGAGAGAATCTATGTTATGTTGGTGGGTCCAATCTCAGGTAGACAGCTTTCTCCCACCAAGGTCAGAGGGATTCTGAGGGGGTGAGGAACTCAACCCACTGTAAGCTGGAGGGGGACATATGGAAATCAGGAGTAGGAATTCATTCAGGCATGAAGAAATGTGCTGCTACAGTGTCTTAGGGAGTATTTAACTGCCCTGAAAAGTATTTGTGCTCCATCTATTCATCAATTTCTTCCTCCAGTCCAAAGCAGTCTCCAATCTTTTTACTGTATAAGTAGTTTAACTTTTTCCAGAATGTCACTGAGTTGGAACAATGCACACTTAAGATTCCTCCATGTAAGTTCATGACTTGATAGTTCATCTCTTTTTAGGGATGAAGAATATTCCTTTGTCTGGATATACCACAATTTTTCTATCGACCTATGGAAGGGAGCCTTGATTGCTTTCAAACTGGGAAATTATAAATAAAGCTTCTGAAAACATCCACGTGCAGGCTTCTGTGTGGATCAATATCAAGGAGCATAATCACTTAACAGTATAGTAAGACCATATTTAGCTTTGAAAGAGACTACCAAACTGTATCCCAAACTTTGCCCTTCCATTTTGCATTCCAACCAGCAATGAATGAGATCATTCATTTGCAGGATGCTCCACATTCTTCATGGACCTGACTCAACAACATGCACAATGCTACTATGGTGACCACCTTATTAGGAAATATCATGGTTCATAGAACAGCATTGTATTAATGATACTTCAATTATTGAATAACAGTAGTCAATCTTTACTCCATGCACGTCATGTGCTAGGTATTTTATAGTCATCATCTCATTTAATCATCTCAGTGACCTGTTAGGCATATACTATTATCTCTCATTGTTGGTAGAAAACTGAAAACTGGGGTTTAAGTAACTTCCCAAAGATCATAATCAGCAAACAGCAAGATCAGAAGTTGAAACTCAAATTTGGCTGACTTGGAAGCCTGCATTCTTCCCACCCTTTGGCATACTCCCTACACTGTGTCGCTACATTACTTATGGTCTAAAATGCCTTCTCAAGCTTTGTCAAGGGACATTCTATGTCCAGCTGAGTTGTGTGGGTTTAATTGCCTAGAATGAGATGAGAGAATAAATGAAGCGAAAGAAACTTTTTTAAAAATAAATCACATTGCAGAGATGATGGAACCATAAAGAAATTTAAAAAATCATGAAATTTAAGGTTTGCCATGTATACATATTGATCAAGGACAAGGTAAAAAGAGTCCCGGTATTTTGTCATTAAAAATCACTGGAGTTCCCAGAACTTCTTGTATTAAGAGTTTCTCTTTTCCCAAAGGAACTAGTGGAACCATAATTAAGGGGGGAAAAAAAGCTTAGGTCATTGCTAACTTCCAACTTCAACATCTTTAATTTTGGTTATTTCCCCTGGGCTCCTTTGCTTATTGCCCTAGATCTTTCCTTGATATTTAAGGCTTTGCATAACAGTTAATACAAAACCTTCACAATCATTTGCAGCTAATTCAGAAAGCGCATCATATGGGGATGTTGTAGTAGCAGACACTGCATTTGGTCATGAAGAAAAGCCATAAAGACAGAAAAGGAGCCTTAGATGTAAGGATCCCTTGTCCGTCCAGGGAACAACCTACCTTGGATTCTACTCCTAACATGTGAGAACATATCAAATCTTGAAAATGATCTTGCCATATACCTTCCATTTCAGATGTGCCATCCACCTGAAGCTCAAGAGGTCAAATCACCTGGTATAGTGCTTTAACTAGGTAGTGGATGGGTTAATGTAGGCATCTGATTTCCTGGCTCCAATCCAGGGCTCTTTGAACTGTGCTCCATGCCAAGAAATGGTCATTGACAATCACGGAAATTGTCAGCGGTGAGAAAGTAGTACAGAGAAATCAAACACCTTCTCCACTCAGAAGAAATCAAGAGTAGAGAAATACAGGAGTGATTATACTGGGTGCAAGGTCAGTGGGAGGAGAAAGGCCTTTTCCCTGGAAGTCCCTGGAGAGGAGACTCTTCGGTAGGAATTTTGTTTCCTAAAGGGGCATTCTACAATCAGCAGCATTGATGCTTCTTGGACTTGCAGATTTGCAGAATTTCAGGGCCTACACCGGACCTCTAGACTTAGTAAAAGAAGAGTGAAGAAAGAGCTGCAGAGGATAGGATGGAATCATAGGTGAAAATGGCAGTATTTTTCAGATTCTGTTAGAGTTTCAGGGATGTACAACTCGACCTGCAGGAAATAAGGGGACAAATTATAGACCTTTGAGATGAGTAGCTAAAGTCTCCAGGCTGGGAAGCAATGATACATGGGGACAAGTAGGGGCCAACTAAACCTCAGAACAGTGAATTCATGTGCCAAAAGGCAACACACCTATAGAGTATCAGAGAAGGGTGACAAAAGGATTTATGGCAGTGTACAAAAAAGAGGGAGAGTAGTACCCACTACAGTAGAGAACAGAAGGGAACACAAAAGAGAAATATGGGAGACTTTCTGAGACAACACAACTTCAAAGGCAAAGAGAAGCAACAAGGACCTTCCACCCCATCAGAATGGTCTAGGTGCTGCCTTTCCAATCAATAGGTTTCTTGGTTCCAGTTCAACCTCAAGTCAGAATCTTAGGAGTAGAGTCGAAATACCACCTCTCTCTCACTCTCTCTCTTTCTCTTGGTGATTTTCATGACTATATCTGCTACATGAGATATCCAGATTGTATTACATAAATCACATTTTCTTGAGGAAAGCTGTCCGAGGTTTTTCTATTGGGGATTACAGCAACATTAAGCTCATTCTTTTTCATGGTTTCCCATAACCCTCCCTGTCACAGGTAACCAACATCTTCCTTCAGGTGAATGCACAGTTTCCATTCTGAGGATAATGTCAAACGCTGTGCTTGAAAGAGCCTGTTAGTACTTGGGTTCCTAATGTTTCAGTCTTACTCTGCGGCTTCATTGTTTTGTTTCACAAAGCTATCTGAGCACTGGAAATATATGCATCTACAGACAGATGTGGCATATTACTGATAATCGTCAGCCATTTTTAAAGGATTTATTTATTTATTGAAAGGCAGAGTTATGGAGAGAGAGAGGGAGAGCCAGAGATCTTTCATCTGGTGTTTCACTCCCCAGATGGCTGCAACAACCAGGTCTGGACCAGGAGCCAAAAACTCCATTTGGGTCTCAAATATGAGTGGCAAGGGTCCAAGCACTTAAGCCGTCTTTCACTGTTTTCCCAGGTGCATTAACAGGAATGGATGGGAATTGGAGCAGCTGGGACTGGAATGGATGCTCATATATGAAGCCAGCCTCTCAGGCGTCAGCATAACCAGCTGTGCCACAATGCTGGCCTCGTCTTCAATCATTTCTAATTAATATTTTAAAGAATCTGAGACTTCAAGGTGATCATCATTTAATGATATAAACTTTGACACTCTTTCAATTATCTGATATTATGTGTTCATCCAATTGAAGTTGATGAAGCATTTTGTAGACTCATTTGCTTGTGTTACATAGGAATTTTGGCCAAGATGTATTTTTATCTATCTATCTATCTATCTATCTCTATCTATCTATCTATCTATCTATCTATCTATCTATATAGTTTCAGAATATGTTTGTGCTCTGAAATTACCCCTAATATAATCTACTAAAAGTGGAGGGTTTTTTTTTAGTTATTTTGATGAAATTTGTAACAGTATTAGCAGTTGAATTTAGGTAATGCTTCTACATTTATAGAAGGCACATTTATGTGAGAAATTATTTGCATAAATTGTCCCAAAAGGAATTTAATTTAAAACCATAGATTTCATATCATGTTGCATTGGAAAGCCGTAGATGACAAATCAAACATTAAATGAAATGTCACATGGTAATTGCTCAAATACTGTGATAGCAAGATCTCTCTGGTTCTGCCTTTCTTTTTGTTAGATATCAGGTCTGAAGCACATGTTTTATGAGGGCTATAAAACATATGAACCTTCCATGTAACTATTTTAAAGGACTATACAGACATTCAAATGTGATGTAGTTTAGTTTCTGTTGAACTCATATATCACAGGGTATAAGTAAAACAGCACACCAAATTAGAAATGGGGTTCTTTGTAAACATCTTTATCAATGAAAAGGTTTTCATTTGCAGATAATACCGGAGATTTTTCCAGGAAAATAAATCATGCATTTATAAACAGCAATTGCTTAAAAGAAGCAAATGAAGTGATTTTTGATCTCCAGTGGAACTGAGTGATCCTTGTTTTCACAGCTGAATATTCAAAGGGATGTTTACCATAATTGGAGGATACTTGACAGTTTAAGTAGCCCACACTTAGCAGCCTTCAAAATAGGCCCTAAATTATTTGTTGCAAACCCTTAGATAAACAAGAAGAGTGCTATTCAATTGTCCTAAAAAGCCACAAATGGGAGGCATTTCTGGGTTGTCCCTAGTGATTTCTGCATGTAGCAGTAAGTTCTGGCTTTCATTGGATTTATATCCTTTTCCTGAACTCCACAGGAGCTATCTGTCAAGTTTAATAGACTTTTTATGAAAACAATATTAGCTATAGTTATAAACTTTAAGGCGCAAAATAGGGATTGGTGCCTCCCCTATGGTCCTGTTGGCAACCTGTGGGATTAGAACATTTGGTCAGCTCTCTCTTGTGACGAAGACACTCTCCTTGACCAAACATTGTCCAAGCAATTCTGGACCTTCTCTGGCAGATGCCCTGTCCTTGTCTTGCCAAGCTTAGTTTTACCAAGGACCCTGCTAAGCCAATTTATTGAGAATCTTTCTGCTTTCTCTATAAGATGTTCCTCTTAGTAACTTTCCATCCTTCACTGCACCTGCAGGCTATCAATCTCCACCTATTCTAGATGCATTTGAAGTTGGGTTCATTCTCCCTCTGCTATTGTAATAGTATTGCACAAAATTGTTCTTCTTTGCCTGCTGTGGTTTTTGTTTACATTTGGTATAGCTTTTTAGAATCCAGCTTTATGGCAATTTTGCTCATTCAGAAACGAGGCTTTAAGGACATCTGAATAGTTAAAATAAGTTCTCAAAGTTTAGGCACTGACACTTTTGCTCCTAGTTCAATGGGAAATCCCTCAGAGAAAATTTGCCAATATCCTAGATATACATAACGAAAAAGTTTAAATTTCTGGTTTTCAAACTGCCAACCCATTCAAATTAGCCAACTAGAGAGAGGCAGGAGTGGCTGCTATGCTCACTGACATGGGAAAAAATGCATAAACCAGAGAAAACACAAGGGTAAAAGCTCAAATAGAAGAAAGCAATTTGGACCATATAATGCAAGTAAAAATATATCCATAATTTCAAGAATCTTTCATGTATTGTCCTGGTGCATATTATGAAAACCTATTTTCACAATGATAAAACTGAGTCTCCAAGGAAAGACTGATTTATGAATGATATACTTTTTAAATATAGGGAGTAAAGACATTTAATATATTTTTTAATTTATTTGAGAGGTACAGTGACAGAGAGAAAGGTATTCCACCCACTGGTTCACTCCCCAAAGGGCCACAATGGCTGGAGCTGGGCCAATCCAAAACCAGGAGCCAGGAGCTTGTTCCAGGTCTCCCACATGGGTCCCAATGACTTGGGCCATCTTCTACTGCTTTCCCCTGCCATAGCAGAGGGCTGGATCAGAGGAGGAGCAGCTGGGACTAGAACCGGTGTGCATATGAGATGCCAGTACTGCAGGTGGAGTATTAACCCACTGCACCACCACACTGCCTCCTTAATCTTATAAAGTGCTTTAAGAAAACCAATTTTCCCACTTTGCTGCTTACAGGGTGCAACTTCTGACTTCACAGGGCATTTTTGTTACATTCAGGGGGGCTAATCTTATGAGAATTTATGATGGCAAAAGATTTATGACCAGGGACAGAGCTATGACAGGTGCCATCACCCCACCATGGCTCAAGGAAGGGGCAGTGGAAATACTCAGTTTTATTTTTATCTTGGAATGATTGGTAATGAGTGTCCTCCTTCTATCCTTTGAACATATGAAAGGGAAAGCCACTGAGGAATTAGGAATGGAGTAGAGTTTTGACTTGTGAAGCAAAGCTTCAGCTTGCTTCATGCCTGATGATGCAATAGGAGCAAAACCGTGAGCACCTGTTATAAAATGCAAAGATGGTTTCAGATGTTTGAGATAGATGTTGGTCCTGCACACAGATGCTTCCATCACCTTCTGGGGTAAATGTGCCCCAGCACAAAGAGCTCCTTTTCTCTTTTTCCTAAGTATTTCTCAGCCTGTGTAGACCATAAAGTCATGAAAACTTCAGTCTCCCTCTAGATGGAAGAGCTTGAGGGCATCTATAATCTTAGTCCATCCATCTGCAGGGTTTCTGCCCTGTAGAGCATACTCTTTGACCTGCTCCTTATTGGATGGTTCATATTAGTCTGAAGTTAAAGGAAGGAAATTGATTCCTAGTGCAACTATGCAAACTGAACTTGATAGTGTGATGCTGGCTAATTCTCATGGTATCAGACAGTTTAGCATGGTCTTTTGAATCTTCATAGTGATTCCCTGAATCTAGAAAGGACTGTGCAAGGGTTCAGTGAGGTCCTGAAGGGACTAGGCCAAAAGTGTCCCCCAAAAAGAGTTTATGTCAATTCAAAGAAGAAAAAGGAGATCCTAGGAACAGGTGCATTAAGTCTCTTCTACACATCCAACTTGAGTGAGACACACACAGACATATTGACACATGCACACAGACACACAAATGCAAACAGAATCAGATACACAGGAAGGATCCATGTGTGTGTGGATGGAAAACCTGAATTTTCTGTCCTGAAGATTGAGAATATTTGGGGGCTGACATTGTGGCATAGTGGATGAGGCTGATGTCTGCCACAATGGTGTCCCAAGTAGGCTCTGATTTGAATCCTGGCTGCCCACTTCCAATCCAGCCCCTAGCTAATAGCCTGGAAAAGCAGCAGAGAGGTCCCAAGTGTTTGGACCCCTCCACCCATGTGGGAGAAAGGGAAGAGGCTCCTGCATCCTGGCTTAAGACTGCCTAGAGGGGCTGGTGTGGTGGCACACTAGGTTAATCCTCCACCTGCAGCTCCGGCATTCCATATGGACACCAGGTTCTAGTCCCAGCTGCCCCTCTTCCAGTCCAGGTCTCTGCTGTGGCCTGGGAGGCCAGTGGAGGATGACCCAATGGCTTGGGCCCCTGCATCTGCATGGGAGGCCAGGAGGAAGCACCTGGCTCCTGGCTTCGGATTGGTGCAGCTCCGGCTGTTGCGGCCATTTGGGGAGTGAACCAACAGAAGGAAGACCTTTCTTTCTGTCTCTCTCTATCACTGTCTGTAACTCTACCTCTCAAATAAATAAACAAACATCTTAAAAAAGAAGACTGCCTAGCTCTGGCCATTTTGGTCATTTTGGAAGTGAACCAGTGGATATAAGATTTCTCTCTCTCTCTCTCTCTCCCCCCCTCTTTGCCTTTCAAATAAATAGTTGAATCTTTAAAAAACTAAGAAGAAAAAGAAAAGAGGGTTCTTAAGCCCCAGCCCAGGTCTCCTGACCTGGGCTCTGCAGGTCAGCAACCAGACCAGATGGTTCCTGGGCACCTTCCTGCTTCACAGGTCCTGGTCTGATCTCCCCAGCCACCACTCCAGCCTTGAACCCCAGCCCGGATTCTGAGTGTTTAGAATATTTGTAAAATATCTTTACATTTTACCACATATCAAGCTCTTACTTTCTTCTGCTAGAAGTTAATATGTACATTAAGCTGTGGCCTTTCTGAGTCTTAATGCCCGTACAGCAAATGGCATTGAGCTCCATCATTAGCTCAAGAATCCTGGATGCTGCAAACATAAACACTGCATCATATTACATATTAGTTACATCACAGTGAGTGCAAAAGGTGGCAATAAGGAAGCTTTTGCACGCTTGGTCATTAATCAAGATCTCCTTTATAACACATGAACTTTTAGAAGATACATTTATTATCTTTCTCAGCATTTGAACGTGGGTCCTCGGAAGGCTGAATCCTGTGGCAAATGGGTTCTGCATAGACCACATTAATTTTAAACATTTGAGGCCGGCGCCGTGGCTCACTAGGCTAATCCTCCGCCTTGTGGCACCAGCACACCAGGTTCTAGTCCCGGTCGGGGCGCCCGATTCTGTCCCGGTTGCCCTTCTTCCAGGCCTGCTCTCTGCTGTGGCCAGGGAGTGCAGTGGAGGATGGCCCAAGTGCTTGGGCCCTGTACCCCATGGGAGACCAGGATAAGTACCTGGCTCCTGCCAGCGGATCAGCGCGGTGTGGCGGCCATTGGAGGGTGAACCAATGGCAAAAGGAAGACCTTTCTCTCTGTCTCTCTCACTGTCCACTCTGCCTGTCAAAAAAAAAAAAAAACCAAAAAAAAACAAAAAAAAAACATTTGAATACTTTTCTTCCACTTAAAAACAAGGAGCTTTTACAGTATTTTTGATTAACTGACTTTCCTTGCAAAAATGGGATCTGGTTTTCTTGAACCTGTGTCCTCTCGCATTAATAGGCAGCCAATTCTAACCAGCAGCCACCATCATCATGTGCCCTCCTCTCTCCTGTGGTATACAATGACTTCCCTGCTGTCTTCTTCCTATGATCTGCCTGAGGTCTGGAAACACTCAAGACTGCAACAACTGAGGAGGTTCAACGACTTGCATTGTGGTTTCGAGCACTGAGACTGAAAAAGGGTGTGACTTAGTAAATACCCCACCAACCACAAACACAGGTCTGAGACCAGACTTCTGGCTTCCTGGACTTCCCAGTGTGTTTTTGCCTCTTGACAGTGCCCTACCTGCTACTGTATGAGAACGATTATGAGCAGGCAATTAGAATGTCTGTGCAGGAGCTGTGGCAAGCACCGATCTCAGACAATGGGGAACTGAGACGTCTGGAAGAGGTGGAGGAGGCAGAAAGTCAGAGTCTTAGATAAACGTGAATTACATTTATTACACATCTGCAGAGTGAGTCAGCTACACACCTCAAGCCTTTTTCTTATTTTGATTTTTAAATGGAATTGCAAATTCTTTATATAAAAGAAAGAGAAAGGTCAAATATGGGTAATTTCATCTTCCTGCCACACATCCACTTTTCAAATATAATTTTCCAGGCTTGCTGTCTGTTCTTATTTCTCCCTTTTATTTTCCCTCTTTTGAGTGACTGAGCCTATTTCTGGGGCAATGAAAATGCTAGTAAGGCACAGTTGTCTGCCTGTGCTGATCTTGTCTCTCTCACCCACGTTTAGATGCATAGAAGTCTGCGATTTGTTTTTCTCCCTCCTTAAAACTTCTTATCTTTTAAATCTGGCTGAAGTTACCTTACCATGAAAGAGGAGACATGATGGTTTTTTTGTGCTTTTTATTTGTTTCTAAAACAACTAATACTTTTTTACATCCAGCCACAATGATGCACACTTTGAGTTCGTTGTCAAATAGGAACTATTTAGTAAGCACCACACATTGTATCTGCTTTGGTCTTTCCAAAAACACATACCTGCAGACTCAGTGATTTCATGCATGATGTGGAATAAGGACAAAGCAAACTTGCCCCATTTGGGTAGTTACACACACGCCAATCTCTGGATTCCGTCACCTCTGTTACAGCTCTCAGCAGCATAGCTGTTCTTTATGCACATATACCTCACCAGCAGCTCAGCGTCCAGCACAGTTAGGGAAAGATGGTACGTGGGAGTGTGGTGGGAACAGTGGGTCGCTTGCCCACGATTCACTGTTCTCTCACACATTAGCAACCTCAACGTGCAGTATTTTCCAGTCTCCTTTGCCAAAAGGGTTCTTGTGGACTGCAAGATGTGTAGGATTTCCAGGAGGATGCTGCAAGTTCATTGAGCCATCTGGGTCCCTTGCTATTCCAGAAGTCTCATCTTAGGTAAGGCTGTACCCTCAGCTTGGAGGATAGGAGGCAGCGTCTGGAGATCATGCAGCATAAAGACAGGGACTCAGGTACAGAGGCCCCATAACAGCTCTGCACCTGTTAGATGAGTAGGAAATTAACTTCTTTCTTGTTTAGCACACTTCTGCTTTGTTTTCTCCTCCTACCCTCAGTGAGATATAATCCTATATGTGCAGAAGTTTGTCATTAACATTTATTTAATGAGTGCTGATGAGTGCTTGCAAATTATCAACCATCTGGGATTAAAGTGAAGATCCACCTCTGAGCAGGTAAACTGAAAAGGGGAAAATACATTCCTATCCGGGAGGAGGGTTTGCTTCTGACAGATGACCCTTGCACATTCTCTGCACAGGTTCACCCTCTCCCACCTTCATGCCTCTGTGTAGTTCCTCTTGTGTTCTGCAGTGTTCATTGTGCCTGTTTCCTCCTGCTAATGCATATTCAGCAACTTCCACATGTTGTTTCCTTGATGGAATAAGTAAGTTATTGAAGACAAATGATTTCACAAATGAGACAACTGAGAACTAGAAATGGAGGATAATTACTCAGAGTGGTTTTCAAATCAGTGAGGGGAAAACACATTGTTAACCTCCGGATTTCATCCACTGCTCATCAAGTGTTTTCAGGCTTGTTTTCAAGAAATGCTAACAGACCAGATAAGGACAGATAGTCTGAAAGAATGACTATTCCCGCCTCAAACACATGCCGACTGGACCAAACATCTCCACTCCTTATGGATGCAGCGTCTTCCAGGGCCAAGAGTATCGACATGAACATTGACCACGATCTTGGCACTGGGAAAATCTCCAAATCAAATTATATAAACATAAATTTTATTACAATGAAAAGGAAAATATTGTTCAGGGAATATGTATACATATAGACATTCATATGTATTATATTATCAGATGCAAAACAAGTGATTTGTTGGGTTTTATTCTATACATTTAGAAGAATTTGTAAAGAAACTTATATCACAATCCAGAACTTAGAGAATCTTTAGAAAGTGTCTATCATTTTTTTTCTTAGAGAAATATTTATGAATTCAGGTCATTGAAAAGAACAACCCATGAAATTATGGAAGTTTAAAAAACTAATTTTTGGCAGTGGTCAACACAGAAACATCTTGTTTGAATTAATTAACTTTGTTCACATAAATTATACATAACATGATTTGTTAGCATAGACTACATCTGAAATACTGGATTGTTCTAAAAATGATAAGCCAGGATAGCCTTAGAAATTAGGATTCAATACTACAAACACGGCATTTCCATGAATGTGCTGAACTCCTTTGACTGATCAAACTCGTTGTGTTGATGAAAAGCGAGGGGCCTAAACCTTCCTGGGCTAAGTACCAGTTCAGTTCCCTAACCACCACTTTCTGAGCACCAGCTGTATGCAGGACTGAGCTGAGCCTTCATGCGTGTTTCATGAAGGGTGACTAGGTTGTGTTACGGTGCAATCACTTCTGCGATGACATCATAGGCAAGCCTTCACTGCCTCAACTGTAAACCAAAATCTATAGTATCTACTTTATGTAAAGCAGTACTATATCAAAAGACTTAGCATACATAAATCAGTTAGAATAGCAAATGTAAATATTTGGTAAATATGCAAACAAGAGAAACAGTGTTAGTAATCTGAACCAAGTTCTGTAGGAGAAATTGTAGTCATTGCAGTGAAATGAAGTTGAATGCTGGATGTGAGGAATGGGAAGAGGCATCTGGGAAAGGCTACATTGGCTGGCTGCCCAGAAATCAGCTCTTACGTTGTGGGTGCTATTCACGATTTCTCTTTCCCTACCTCAGAGCAAACAATCCTTGGAAAGATCTATTTTTAAAAATCCCTTAACCTCCATGTTAGGGAATTGACAAGGGTGATAGCCCCAGCAGCTTCAAATTTGTAAGTCTTAATTTCCTAACTTGAGAGTGGCATTATACTGAATTTCAGGCAATGGATGCCTGCATCTGTTCTGGTTGCATTAGGTTGCCTGAACCTCACTGGTTAGTGTTTTTGAAAGATTGGGGGCACTCTGTACTTTTCAATAGGTGCTGCGTGCTACCACAGAGGTTTAACTAACAGAAGGCTTGTCAAAGAAAAGGCAAAAAGAAAATTTTATACAACTCAACATGGCATTGTGATACAAGAAAGTTCATGGAAATGCATGTTATAAAGTAGCTATGGAGGAATCTAAGAAATATGTTGTACCAAAAGAAATTGATTTTTGAATGCTATTTTTTGTGAACTTTTTGGAAGTTCTTGGATATTCTTGATTTGATAAACTGCACAAAAATTATTAGCCAGAAACCTCAAGCTATTTGTGCCAAGCCCTTTGTCCATGTTGTGGTTGAAGAGGTTAAAGAGCACATGCTATTTTTGATTTCTAGCCTTTGGATCATACTGTGATGCATTGACATGAGTAGTCCCGAGGGTCCCGTTCTGCTCACTAATCGACTGCAGGCCTATAAAAGAGGAAAAACACAGCTCTAGATGTCTGACACTTAAAAAACAGTCTGAGGAGTGTTTACGTCATTGAAATAAAATAGCATCTTCAAAACTTTCTCTGCTATTCTCATGATGATACCAGAGGAGAAGGTCTTAGAGATTTTGGACTCAAAAACGTATGGACTGATTCTAAGAACCCCAAGACCTAGCATTATCATTAAGTATCTCTGAGCCAGTGTCCTCATCTGTAATATCTGAGATAATTCTACTTTCAAAGGACTTGTATCCAGCACCCCTGAGACGTGAGTAAACAATATTGAATGAAATGCCTCAAGTATAATAGGGGCTTATTAAATGGAAAAGGAAAATGGATTCTGGCAATATGGAAGACCTCAGCAAGGGCTAAGGAGAAGCTCTGATTCCCCTCTCTCCGGGAGTGCAGACTCTTGACTGCTCTGGATGGCAGCTCACCTGCAGGACCTGCAGATTTTGGGAGCAATCAGTCAGTGCTGAATCCTCTCAACATTTAGGATTTTTGGTAACTGAATGTCTCATCTAATTAGATGAATACACATAGTAAGGGCTGCTCCTCACCCCGCTTTTAACATAAGTCCAAGTGAATTTTTTAAGTGCTACATTAATATATGCCTTGACTTTTAGTTTTTTATTATTTATATTTTTTGATTTGTCTGAAAGACAGAGAGATGGACAGACTGAGAGAGATCTATCATTGACTGGTTCACTGTCCAAATGCCTGCAATGATCAGTGCTGAGCCAGGCCATAGCCAACAGGCTGGGAACGCAATTTTGGTCTCCCACATGGGTTGCAGGGAATCAAATACTTGACCCATCATGTGCTGTCCTCCAGGATGCGTATGAACAGAACGTGGAGTCAGCAGAACCTGGACTCCTGCCTAGGATAAGGGACTGAGGCTGTCCCAAGTGACATGTTACCTGCTACACCAAATTTCCAACCCTCCACACCCTCCTCCAGCATAACACTTATTCTGGAAGGCTCCTGGGTTATAGAATCCTGCTCTGAAGGTTCACTTGCATGATAAGACAAAAATACCTCTGGGAGGTTTAGCCAATGTATAATATTTTGTAAACTATAAAAACATGTAATGGGGGCTTATTAAAGAGAGACATTAAACATCTTACTTCTGCTACAGGAGACAGGAAAATTCTTACTTTCTTAGACCAACCTGGCACCTTCTTTGTGTGCAGCTCACATTCCTGAGGGTCTCTGATGTTCCCTAACCCTGCTGCTCTGTCTGTGGCCCTTGCTTCCTTAAACAAATCCAAGCAGGTGAGTCATTGACTTTTTTTTTTTAAAAGATTGATTTTATTTATTTGAAAGGCTGAGTTACAGAGAGGCAGAGACAGAGAGAGAGAGAGAGCTCTTTCATCCGCTGGTTCACTCCCCAGATGGCTACAATGGCCAGAGCTGCGCCAATCTGAAGCCAGGAGCCAGGAGCTTCCTCCGGGTCTCCCACGCAGGTGCAGGGGCCCAAGAACTTGGGCCAACTTTTAAAGCTTTCCAAGGCCTTAGCAGAGAGCTGGATCAGAAGTGTAGTAGCCAGGACTTGAACCAGTGCCCAAATGGGATACCAGCACTGCAGGTGGTGGTTTTACCTGCTACAGTGCCACCCCATCATTGACTTTTATAGACTTAGGTGTTTTAATTTTTTTTTTTTTTTTGGAATCTGTGAACATTTTATAGCAAGATGTTTAGAGTACAAAAAGTCCTTTCAATGAAAAGTTAGTTCTCATTATGCACCTCAGAGTGACATGAATATGACCCTTTCCCCCACTAAATGATGGTTTATCCCTCCTTTATTTTTACTTCCATTATTTAAGAGTTTCATGGGAACAAAACATGGTGTTTGGGGAACATTGAAGTGTTTGTTTTAAAAATTCCAAAGGCTCCAATTTTACTAATATTCTTCCTTCCTTCCTTCCTTCCTTCCTTCCTTCCTTCCTTCCTTCCTTCCTGTTTTTCTTTTTGTCTTTCTTTCTTTTTAGGATGAGAAGAGCTTCCTAAGTGCAATAATGGTCACAGGACAGTCGCAAAGCAAATGGGAAGGAAAAGTCAGGTAAGGCTCAGGAGCTAACAGAAGCCCAGGTCCCACTTTTGAGCCTGTGCGGCCCTGGCACATCTCTTCGGTCTTCACCATTGTTCCAGCATCCCTCTGCACGAGTGCGAGCACTCTCCTGCCCCATTGGCTTTGGAAAATGAGGACCCTGACTGCTCACCTGGCAGCAGCTGGGTTCCCCTCACTCCAGCACTGAAGAAGCACAGCTTATGTCCTGAGAGGTGGAGAACTTTATCCACTTGATCATTTTTAAATTGAAGAATAAAATAATAACTAAAACAGCATGTTTGGAATTGAGAACTTGCACACTAAGGTGTGGGCCAAAATAACTGTTTGCCTTTCTGAAGGCTCCATTTTTTTTTTTTTTTTAGCAAAGACTGGTTTGTTTCAAAGGAGTTTTTCATTCAATTCATTGAATTAAAAACGCAATTCATAGCATACACGTTGATGACATGACACCTTTTAGTACTGAAAAAAACAAAATAGGTGTAACAGGTTTGTTCAAATGAGGCCTGGCATGTTTTCTGAAAAACAGAACATACTGGGTTTGGCCAGAATGGTGCTGGCATTATCTCAGGAAGACAACAGAGGCCTGCTCATGAATATGTATGAGAATGTTTGTCAGCCCTGCTGGACAGAAGCCTGAGGCCAGTGGAGAGCTCCCCATGGGAAGAGGATCCTTGGGAGCTGTAGGAGAGAAAGTCAGAACAGCTAGAGGAGAACTCAGGGTCCCATGCTCTTCAGGGTGGGTTCCTCCTCCCTTGGTAAATGCAGCGTTGATGCAAAGCGTTGACAAGCCGGCTGCCTTTCCACTGTTGGATTCTGAGTATTTGAAGAACTCAAGGAGGTTCACAGCTTCTCCAGCTACAACACCCAGCTGGATTCAGATGAGCAGTCTCAGAGGATTCCAGCTTATTCTCACTCTGGCTGCCCTCTGTGGAGGGGCCAGCATTCCAACCTTCCCATGCACTCCCTGGAAAGAGCACACCCAGCTCAGATGCTCTTTATATTGATTTATTTTGCATCCAGTAAATAATGCTATGTACACTATATTTCACAGGTGGCAAAAGATAACTATATCATATAAACACAGCCTGCTTCTTCCTCTGATTGTCTCCTGAATATTTCTAATTAACTTAAAAATATTTTTAAATATTTAGTTATTTATTTTAAAGGCAGTTCCTATGACTACAACTTGTGGAGTAGAGGAATATCCTGGAAGTGGCGATGTTAGCATGTAGCAGGGGGACAGAAGTCACTCAGTAACTGCTCATGACATCAGTGTGAGCAACTGTGCCTCTTCTGTTCCAGCAATCAGCATGGTCCCTACATCATGTGACCGGAAGCTGTATAATCTGTAACCTGGTGATTTAGGTCTTAATTCTCCTCACACCTACCAGGTCTTCCTTTTTTGCATGCATTTTCCTTTCCTCTACAGCTGCTTGAAAACACAGAACGTTAAAAGTGTGTTGTTGGTCTACTCGCCTCAAATCTTTTCCATGGGATCCAGGACAGTTAGAAAGTTAACACAGTTCATGACGAGGAGCCCATTTCTCTTCAGGAGACACCTGCACTTGTGGCTAAACCCAACTGTCAGTTTCTCCACCTGTGTCATTGGTCCTGACAGGGAGAGTGCTCCTCTGGCCTTCCATATCATGGATGCTTCAACGCTTGGAAGTAGCTTTCTCATTTCTTCACAGAATCTTCTCTCCTCTTATCATGACTGTTCACCTCTCTATTGCTTTTGTACCTTGTCTCCATCCTACTAGTCTCTGGTGCTGACAATTGGTCCTAACTGCATGTCCTCTCAACACAAAAGAAGGACAGGGTTTTCCACATCTCCAGAGAGTGAGCTGGCCCCTGCACAGATATCTAGGCCAATGCCCACTGAATTGGGACACGACTAAATTCTCCAGTCATTTTCCTCTCAACTTCCATCAGTCACGATTTGGGGCAATTCTAACAATAAGAAACTCATGTCCTGTACCACATTTTTGGAGAGGTGGCTTTAAACAACAAATATGGAACATTTGCTGTTTCATCTTTCCAAAGATAACTCAGGCCATTGAGAAATGAAAGGCAGAAAGGTGTAATCCTTCTCCTTTATCCTTGGACGGAGGGTGATTATGCATTCTGGGTTGTCTGGGACAGTCCTAGTTTACGTCAATTGCCCAACATAATTATTAATAGTGCCCTCTCTCACTTTTAAGAGTGTCCTGGTTTGGATGATAAATTATATGAGAACCCTATTTGGAGGAGATCTGTGCTGTGTGCCACAATAGCCAAGGAGTCTTTATTTCCCTGCTTCGTCATATCATCAGACACATATCTTTCCAAGCAGAGCTAATTAGAATTTTGCATAAATGGAATTACTAATGAGAGATTTACCCTTGTGCTATTATTTTGGCTTGAAATCTGTCCTGGACCGAATGGCTGATTATAGTCAAGGTGATTGGGTACCACTCAGTGCAACTCCTGGACCCTTAAAATCTCATTTCCTGTGACCTGGTTAATTGAGGCGTTTTTATGTTAATGTCTCATTATGATCATGGAAGGGAGAGTTTCAGTTACAGGATTTAGATCATTCTCCACCACAACCACCACTACAACTTCCAGATTTTAGAGCTGCAGATTCTTCTAGTACACATTGAGCATTTAAGCCATGGTATAATTATCTCTTATTTAATGGAAAAATATTCAAACTACCAGTTCATTTAGATTCAGTGGTATGAAATTAAACTCAAGAGATATATGTTACATGGACAATTGCACAACTCCATTTCTCTTTAGTCCGTGGGTTACCCCTCTTATTTTCTACTTGACATTCATTTTGGCAGCTTCACTTTTGTCTCACTTAGAAATACTCCAATGTAGGAATCACCTTCATGTCTATTCCAATCAGAAGCAGGTGCATCGCGGGATGGTTAGGACCAAACAAACATGTCAAATAGAGGTTGAATGAAGAGGAGAGAATCTAGACCCTCCACAACCTTGGCCCCCCTCTATCCCTTTAAAACTCATTTATCTACACTGTTTCCTATGCAAAATATGTAATTAAGGCGAAGTGGCTGGTGTTCGGGTCACTTTCAGAACATAATTACACGTTTCATACTCTCTTCCTTAACTGCACTTATTTTGACTTTCTAACTTGGAATAACCTTTAATCTCTTTCTTCATCCCATTTCCATCTTTTACTATCAAGAACTCATGAACACATGAGTTCTAGCTCAGCTTCTTCCACAAAGACTTACTGGTTCATCTCTGGCTGAGATGAGCTTTCAACTTGTCAGGATGCTTCACACAATGCTGTACTGTTTGCATACACACGCATTCTCCCAAGCCAAGATAGAGTCTATTGTATGCTCCCAACAACATTTTCTAAGATTCCCAATATAGATGCACTGAATGAAGGAACAGTGAAGATATTTGTTGTTTTACTAGACAAAAGCTCATCTTTCTTCTATTACTTTTGCTAAATCTTCAATATGATTTTGCTTTAACAATTTACTTTGGGAGTGTCATGATGAAATGACTACCACTGGGATTTTGCTAGATTTAGTGCAATAGAACAAATGCACCTGAGATGTGTGGGCATTGGGGGTGAGTTTTCAGGGCACAAAAACAAATTTGAAAAATATAAACTCTTGCATTCTATGAAGGAGATTAAAGCTTCATCAGATAAAACAAAAATCTTTGTTCAGAAATTGTCATCACCACAGTAGAACACAATGTTGTCATGCAAATATTCATGGCTGAGTGTCTAAAGACAATTGGTCAGGGACCCTTTTGGAGTCACGTCTTCAAAATCAACATGAAAGAGTTTGAAATACCAGGTATACAATATCTCTGATGAACACAGATAAAAAATCCTCAACAAAGTACTAGCTAATTGAATCCAACAACATATCAAAAAGATTATCCACATAAACGAAGTGGGATTTATCCCAGGGATGCTTCAACATATACAAATCAATAAAGGTGATACATCACATTAACAAATCAAAGAATAAATGCCATATGATTATCTAAAGAGGTGCAGAGAAAGCATTTGATAAAATGCAGCATTCTTTCACGATAAAAACTTTAAGCAAATTTGGTATAGAAGGAACATTCTTCAACAGGATCAAAGCAATATATGACAAACCTTCAGACAGCATCATATTGCATGGGGGGAAAGCTGGAAGCATTTTCACTAAGATCCGATAAGGATGCCCACTCTCACCTTCACTATTCAATATAGTCCTGGAAGTTTTAGCCAGAGCCATTAGGCAAGAAAAAGAAATCAAAGGGATACAAATTTCAAAAGAGGAAGTCAAAGTATCCCTGTTTGTAGATGACAGGATCTTTAATATAAGGGCACCAAAAGACTCCACTAAGACACTATTGAAACACAGAAGAGAGTTTGCAAAGTTGTAGGCTGCGAAATCAAAACATAAAAATCAATAGCCTTTGTATACACAAACAATGCCCTGGCTGAGAAAGAACTTCCAAGATCAGTCGCATTCATTATAGCTACAAAAAATTGAAATACCTTGGAATAAATTTAACCAAAGATGTGAAAGATCTCTACAATGAAAATTAAAAAAACTTAAAGAATAAAATAGAAGAAGGCACACACAAAAAGGGAACATCTTCCATGTTTTTGGATAGGAAGAATTAATATCATCAAAATGCCCATACTACCCAAAGATATTTACAGATTCATTGTGATTCCTATCAAAATACCAAGGACATTCTTCTCATATCTAGATAAAATGATCCACAAATCCATATGGAAACATGACAGACTCCAAACAGCTAAAGAAATCTTAATAAAAATGAAACTGGGGCACTACAATACCAGATTTCAAAACATCCTGCAGGGCAGTTATAATCAAAATAGCCTGGCACTGGCACAAAAATAGACATCTAGACCAATGGAACAGAATGGAAACCCCAGAAATTAATACATGCAACTATAACCAATTAATCTTTGACAAACAGGCTGGAAAAAGTACAGCCTCTTCAATAAATGATGCCAGGAAAATTGGATCTCCATATGCAGAAATATGAAATAAAACTATCTTACACCTCATACAAAAATCAACTCACAATGGCTCATTGATCTAAACCTAATAACTGAAACTATCAAATTGCTAGAGAAAAACATAGGGGAAACACTACAAGGCATTGGCATAAGGAAAGACTCCTTGGAAAAGACCCCAGTAGCACAGGCAATAAAAGTAAAACCAGACAAATTCTACACACCAAAGGAAACACTCAACAAAGTGAAGAGGCAACTTACATCATGGGACAAAATATTTGCTAATCATATATCTGATAAAGATTAATATCTAGAAATATAAGGAGCTCAAGGAAGTCACAACCACCACCAACAAACAGTCCAGTTAAGAAATGGGCAAAGGACATGAACAAGCATTTTTCAAAGGATGAAATTCAAATGGCCAGCTGACACATGAAAAGATGTTTGGGATCACTAGCCATCAGGGAAATGCAAATAAAAACCACAATAAGATTTCTCCTCACCCCAATTAGAATGGCTATCATCAAAAAACAATAAATCCTGTGAGGATGTGGGGAAAAAGTTACCCTAACACACTCTTGGTGGAAATTTAATTTTATAAAAATATTTAAAAATACATAATACAACAATTAAGGAAGACAGTAAGAAGATTCCAAAGAAATCTGAAAATACATCTACTATATGACCCAGCCATGCCATCCCTGGGAATATAGCCAAAGGAAATGAAATCAGCATATGAAAGTGTTACCTGTACCATCATATTTATTGTAGCTCAATGCAAAATAGCTAAGATATGGAATCAACCCTGTTGTTCATCATCTGATGACTGGATAAAGAAAAGGTGGTATGTAAAAATAATGGAATACTACTCAGCCATAAAAAGGAATTAAATATTATCTTTTGCAACAAAATGGATGCAACAAAATGGAGGCAGTTATAATCAGTGAAGTAAGCAAGACACCAAAAGACAAATATTTGTTTTCTCTGATTTCTGGTATCTAATATATAGAGTACAAAAAAATGTACATGAATGAAACTGACATCTTGTGACTTGATTATTATTTATAAGCCTTGTCTATGTTCTTGTGGAACAGTAGTCTTTCTACTTTTCCACTTTTAGAGCTTTTTGTCTAAAGGAATATTGAGCTTGTTATAATAAATCGAAAGTATGCTACTGCAAAAAATTAAAGAAAAAGTAAAGAAGGAAAGAGGAGGGAGGGACAGAGGAAGGATTGAAGAAAGCATCATTATATTCTTAGAATTACATTTATGAAATTCATGAAATCAGTTGTCTATATATTAATAAAATTTTTTAAATGTAATAAAAATAAAAATGCTAAGTTTAAAGACATCACCTGGCCCCAGATAGCACAAAGCTACTACAGCCACATTCTAGGAATAAAGTACATTCTTCTAATTGCAGAAGCCACCCTAGCCTGCATACTCATCATTCTGACTTGTTTACAGCTGATTTATTGTGCTTAGACAGAAAAAACTTACCATGTAGTAGCCATAAAATAATTTTTATGTCCAAGCCATGCAGACCAGCATACATTTCTCTCAAATTCATTTCCTCAAAGCAGTCTATTCCAAACCAGAACACATACAGCATGGTTGTTAATGTCCCTTTTCCTAAAAATTTGCAAAAGAAAATTCCTAGAGAAATATTAGTATGATCATCACTATTTCATTTCTCCCTGTTATAGGAGAGTTCAGAACTCAAAGAGACAAACATAGTTTTGAAAGGGGGGAAAATCGCCTTAAACCAGGAATTAGGACACATGGATTGTAGTCCTGGCTCCACAATAAATTATCTGTGTGACTTTCTGCAAATTGTTTGGCCTCGGGGTCATAGTTTCCTCACCTGTAAAATGAGGTGATTGCACTGGATGATTCTGAGCTTTCCAAGGGCCCTACTTTGCGGTTCTGCAGTGAGCTCAAGCTCTCCAAAGACTCCATGGCTCCAAACCACAGACCTTGTTACTCCCAGATGGCCACATTCTGCCTTCATAATGGTGCTGAATGACATGGAGTTCATGTAACCAAATAACATCATCAAGTGAGGCTTGGGTATTCAGTCTGACTCCATGCAAATAATTCATCTACATTGCAAGTGAAAGGACAGCACATGGAAGCAGTGATTCAAGGACATGTGGGCATTGTAAGAGCAAGCTGGCATCAATGCCAGTGAAGGAAAGGGCTGTCCCTAGGATGGATCGTGTTGGGAAGAGCAGGTGACAGCAACATAATATTTTCCCTAAGCTTCCATGCTCATAGTCAGAATGCAGCATTCTTCCTTAAAGTCATGTGACATGCAAAATTCCAGGTGCTAGCACAGAGAGATATTAAAATAGGTTGTAAGGCCAGCACCACGGCTCACTAGGCTAATCCTCCACCTTGCGGCGCCGGCACACCAGGTTCTAGTCCCAGTTGGGGTGCCGGATTCTGTCCTGGTTGCCCCTCTTCCAGGCCAGCTCTCTGCTGTGGCCAGGGAGTGCAGTGGAGGATGGCCCAAGTGCTTGGGCCCTGCACCCCATGGGAGACCAGGAGAAGTACCTGGCTCCTGCCATCGGATCAGCGCGGTGCGCCGGCCACAGTGCGTCAGCCGCGGCGGCCATTGGAGGGTGAACCAACGGCAAAGGAAGACCTTTCTCTCTGTCTCTCTCTCACTGTCCACTCTGCCTGTCAAAAAAAAAAATAGGTTTTAAGGCACCTTCTCACATACGTTCACATACCATGACTCACAGAGAAAGAACTGAAGTTAGGACAGGAAAAAGTGGACAGATATTCCATAAAGATTGAAAAAAAATCATGGGAATAAAAGAGCAGTGAGCATCAAATCGGAGAGGGATTCCAGCATTAAGCCTGTAGCTTGTCAAGGTGGTAGAGACTAAAACATGAAAGGAGGACCAGGACAGTCATGTTTGGATCTGGATTCTCTCTGTTTTTGGGGAGCCACTAAGGGTCTCACCTGGAGGAAGAACAATCAGATAATTTTCCAAATGAACAATAAATTAAGGAAAGCAATATGCATATTAAAAAATTTTAAATTTACTTTTTTTCCCTGAATGTCAGTGTAAAAGAGAGAGACAGAAAGGGAGGTAGAGAGGGAGGGTAGGAGGGAGGGAGGGGGAGAGAGAGAGAGAGAGAAAGAGAGAGAGAGAGAGAGAGAGAGATTTTCCATCCACTAGTTCACTCTGCAGGTGGATGGAATGGCTAGCACCAGGCCAGGCTGAAGCCAGGAGGTGCCAGCATTGCAGGCAGTGGCTTTACCTACCATGCCACAACACTGGCTCCACCTGTATGCATTTCAAGGAGAAATATACACACAGAGAAATGATCACCTGAATATCTCTCCTTAAAAAAATCAGTCACTCAAAAAAAATGACAAAACCAAATGAAACCAAAACAAAAGTGATCAGCAGAATTATGTAAGTGGTTGTCTCCTCCCCAAGTTACTTGCTTCTTTGTATTTAGCCTAGAATGAAAGTAGGTTCAGATACAATTTCTGGATGCCAGTATGGTCTCCAGCTGCAGTGCATTTCACATAAATGCTTCATAGAATTCGAAAAGCATTCTGCATCTACACAGGCTTGTACCCACAAGACAAGGTGAAGCATACCCAAGTCACCTAACAGCTTTTGCTAAAAGCATGGACCAGAGGAGTTGAGAACATTCAAGATGATTGGAAGAAATTTAATGGCATGTATTTTACCAAAAATGGGAGGATATTTAGATCAATGGGAAATGGAGATACCCTTGGTATAGCTCGTTAAAATATAGTTCAAAATCTTTAATATGATCATGGAATTGGACTAAACATGTAGAATGTTATTGAATGTTGTAATTAATCATATCAGGGACAATTACTGCTTATATGTGCCAATTTGTATGCTCTTCTTAATTTTCTTATGAGATATACATTACTGCTCCTTCACAGATGAGAACAATGGGGCATTTGTTCAAGTTTCTTAACTAGAAATAGTATGTCTAACTCCAAATAAAAATTCACTTTTCCACTGACTCATGCATCTCTCAGTTATAAATTAAACCTTATTTCTGAGAACATTAACATTTTTTATACAGGGAAGCCAATTTCATCTGGGTAATGCGACTTTTGAAAAATGATTCTAGAATGAGAAAACAGGGTTAAAAAAGAAAAATACGTGAGATCACAGGAACAATATCTACTTCTTTTAAAAAATGGAAGGAAAGGGAATGAGTATTTATTCAGATTTAGAGCTCACCTTGTCCACTGGCAAGCCACTCAACTTATTTTGTGGTTACCTAATGCTAAGCAGTGCCCAGCTCCCTTGATAGTTCTTGGATGTCGATGGCAAGTTGTCAAGCGAATTGAGTCATATTCAAGGAAAAGAATCTGTTTTTTTTTTTTCCCCCAGATGAACTGTGTCTGAAGTTCAGTTCAGAGACTGGAGGAACAATGCTAGCTTCACCAACTGACTAACAGCAAGTCAAGATAGATCCTGGCCGGCGCCGCGGCTCACTAGGCTAATCCTCCGCCTAGCGGCGCCGGCACACCAGGTTCTAGTCCCGGTCGGGGCGCCGGATTCTGTCCTGGTTGCCCCTCTTCCAGGCCAGCTCTCTGCTGTGGCCAGGGAGTGCAGTGGAGAATGGCCCGGGTGCTTGGGCCCTGCACCCCATGGGAGACCAGGAAAAGCACCTGGTTCCTGGCTCCTGCCATCAGATCAGCTGCAGCACGCCGGCCGCGGTGGCCATTGGAGGGTGAACCAACGGCAAAGGAAGACCTTTCTCTCTGTCTCTCTCTCTCACTGTCCACTCTGCCTGTCAAAAAAAAAAAAAAAAAAAAAGATAGATCCTAATAATACACGTTTAGTCAATTCACTTTACACATCTACCATATTTTGAAATACTGATGAGAACAGAAAGAGGAGAAAACAAATCATAACTGTTCCCAAAGCAATTGCAGTGTGGAAACCATAGCTTGATTTGGATGGCTATGGACACGCAGATACGGCAAGTCATATTGTAAGAAAATAGTGGGGACTGTGACAAGGCAGCGTGTGATGAATGCGTGCTGTAGACAGTGCTTCTCTGAGTGGAGGGGGCCCTGCTTGCAACTGGTCTATTTCCAAAGATTTATATAAAAAGTGACTTAGGTCAGTGTGAAAAACCTGTCAATGTGTCAAATGTTAGAAGTTAGTGTGGAAGTTTTTGTGCTGTGATCCAAAAGAGATGCTAAGTCCCGCTTTAAGGGGCGTAAGTATATTTTAAGACTCTAAAGAACACAGTTTAGTGAGTGTACGTGGGAGAAGTAAGCTTCTAAATGATTCTCCAAAGCACAGATAAAAACTCAATCTATGGGATTCTAAGATATTAAATCCCAAAATAACGTCCTGAAATTCATGACACAAAAATAGGCTTCTTTCTGAAAGACTTTTTAAGAAGACTGTGTAAACATGAAGAATCTCTATCAAGTACTAAACGTTTTAGTGCATTTTAATCTAGAACCATAGAAACCATAAAATATTTTTTTCAGAATACAGAGTGTTTAAGATCCAAAGTTGGATCTTGTGCTGAAGAAAGTATATACACACAAACTCCTACCTATATATCTCTGTAAATTGAGAGGTAAATAGATCTACTTATTTGTGCAGAATAAATGAAGACATCCCATGAAACTTTTCAAGCAGAAAGAGTAGCCCATAATAATAATTGCAGGGGGGTGCTTTTGTTAAGGTCTTAGATAAGACCACAACTAACGTGAGGGTATCAGAACTGGATAGTCTTCTAGATTTACCTCTACTCTACTCTTCTCACTTAACTGAAGGTTCATACATTTGACAAAACAGGATGCATAAACACATTTTAACCATTTTAACCCTTCATGTGCCATAAACCCTCAACTATTTTTTTTTTATTATTATTAAATGGTAGTGAGCCAGGTAAGGTTTTGGCTATTGGAAAAAGCTGATTTCAAGGGAAATTCCTTTAGAGTGGAGCACAAATCTTACCCAGACGCCAAGGAAAGCAGTTACAATTCTAATTCTTTTTCTGTGCTCACAGGTGAGTGGGAGTTGTGGGACTGATGGGGAAAGAGAATGAAAGAGGATTAAATGAAGACTTGTGTATAAGGGATGCTGTGGTTTAAGGAGACAAAATATGTTCTCCTATGGGCAGAACATTCTTGTTATCCAGTAGCTGTGTGTGTGTGTGGGTGTGTGTGGGTGTGGGTGTGGGTGTGTGGGTGGGTGGGTGGAGAGAGAGAGAGAGAGAGAGAGAGAGAGAATCCACTAGAATAAGCACACGTAACTATCAATTTGACTCAGGTGGCAAGATCAATCCTAGGACACTATGTGACATGAACAGTACAATGTATGTGATTTCATTCTTGCAAATGTCATTGTTTTCCTTCTCTTTTCAGTGCCTCTTACCTTACTAACAGAGTTCTAAATAACATGTAAGTTCAGAAAGAGATCACAGAAAATGAATTTTGGGGATGTGCACTGGCATGCTGGGTTAAGATGCCGCTTGGGATGCCTGCATCCTGCATCGGAGTGCCTGATTTGAGTCCTGGCTGCTTCATTCCCAGTCTGTCTTCTTGGGAATGTTTATGGGAAACTAGCAGATGATGGCTTGAGCACTTGGGCCTGCACCACACATGTGGGAGACCAGATGGAATTCCAGGTTCCTGGGTTTGATCTGGACAGCCCTGGCTGTTGCAGGCATTTGGGGAGTAAACCAGAAGATGGAAGATCTCTATTTGTAACCCTCATCCCTCTCTGTCACTTTGCCTTTCAAATAAATAATAAATAAATCATTAAAAATATAATACAGTTTTAGTAAGTGATGAGTCCTTGAGAAAATTTAGAATTTATTCTGGAGCAAATTTCAATGTATGCTCATTTCCTTATAAAATGGAACACAATAAATAACAAAGCAATTGTTAAATATGTACAAATATATTTCTATTTTAAAATATGGAATAATCTTTTATTGTTTGTGCACAGCACCAATTCAAACAGAGAAGAGAAATGACACAGGAAGATTTCACAGCTCTTTATAAAACTATGAACATCAACACCTCTTTAAAAAAAATACATGCATCCAAAGAGCCCTACCCAGACCTGATAGAGGTTGCTACATAAAATATGACAAGCACTCATACACCGTGGAGAAGGGCTGGATGGCAGAGGGACCTTTCACAGAAAGGGGATATGGGCTGGGCTAACAGGACTCTAGGTCACTTCCACCCAGGACAGGGGTGGGCTACAGTGTGAATTTTGTCTGGGTCTGATACTCCCCCAGATTCTGCTAAGGCTATCCAACCTTCCCAGAATTACTTCTCTGCAGCTTTTTGTCTTTCCTTTTCTTTCTTAATCGAATCAGGCCTGAAAGGATAAACATTACTAAGGGAAATAATCCTGGGTATTTGAAGACTATTAGACTTTTCACCTGCCTCTTAAAATAGTTGACAAAAACAAAAAGCAGAAACAAATGGGAGCGAGTTAGTGGAGAACAGCACTTTAATTTGAGGGCTGGTGCTGATGGTTGCATCATCGATTTGCAGGTGCAGGGACAGGGCAGAGGCAATGGCCAGGCTTCTCCTTGGCCTGTGCAGATAGTTAAGTGAAATGAATGGCTTGGTTATAAACTGGTTGGAATGAATCAATTGAGTTGAACAAAGAGAGGATCATGTGCGGGAAGTTAGAACCAAATAGGTTTAAAGTAATCATAGTTTGAAAGCTACAGCTGCTGCAAGCTCTTGCAATCATGAAATTGATGAGCAGTTAATTTGCGTGAAACTAGAGAAAGGTCTAATGGTGTTTAGGTGATAAGAAACAAAGGCTGCAGGGTGCTGATGGAGCCCATCAATCTTCAGGGAATAGCTGAATGCTCATCACATGGGAAAGGAACTACAGGACTGTGAGTGAGACGAGCTTCGGCAGCACAATTAGATGATGCTATTGTCTCCCCAAGCTTGTCTGTACATGCGTGCATTATTTTGCTAATTAAGTTGTGCATGCTTAAAGGTTAGAGGCTACACCTTATATCATTTCACAGAGAGGGCACAATAATGATAATATTATATTAATCACATCAATTAAGAATACTATTATTAATATCATATTAACATCAATGCATGTTTATCATTGGTCACTCTCCCAAATGAAGACAAAGCCTAGACACACATACACTGAAGTTGCATGTGTGAAAGCTTCCGCTTATGAGTGGTCAAAGTTTAAAATTAAGAATTAAAATTTTCCACATTATTTATATCCTACTGCCCTTTTCTCAGATACATTTGACATAAAACATAAGGTTGCCTCCCCTCCCCCAGAGTGATCACTTAACTGCTATTGTGTGCTCAAATCTGTTTAGAGGAAGAGTTTCTGGAAACTCTGAGTTCTCTCTTAAGACATGAGTGCTATTCGCACATTTTCACCATAACTGTCTGTGGGAGATGTCCTCTCTGTGCTTGTGTGTTAAAAATGTTTACAAAATCTACTGGATATTAATGGATAAACCCACGATAGCTGGGCCCAAAATCCCTTCACCCAAAAATCTTCAAATTTCAAATTTGGTGCTAGGAAAATTGCTTCATCCTTTCTCTTGGTTGATTTTATCAGTGATGTTAGGATTTCAGATCTTAAAATAAATTTATAACAACAACATAATGTGTATTACATTATCTAAATGCTAACATAATTTTCTTTGCAAAAGAAAACTTTGATGAACAAGATTTTCCTGTAAAACGCTGAAAGGCTGACTCAGGTCCATGACTGGATTCTGGCTGTCACCAACAACAGTTTTGCTGTGGGTTTTGATGGAGACCAGCATGGGGCCTGGGAAAAGTCTGGGGTCTGGGGAGCAGGGTGTAGGGACCACTGCCTTCAGACACTTGATGGAGGAGAAAGCTACGTCATCCACTCTGCCCACCAGACCCTTTTGGCTATACTGTTTTCTGGAATAAGGAAAGTTAAATGAAAACAAAAATTAAAGTTACTAGTGCACATAAAGTGACAGTTCTACACAGAACAGTGTGAATGTTTGCATGTCACATGTGTCATTAAATTCACAGTCTCCTTTTAAAAATGCTCCAAGCAGATGGCACTTTTCTTCATATACATGGTGAAGGAAGGCCTCAACAACACAATTACCTAAATAAAACAAAGTGACCTACTCCCACCCTGCAAATAACAATAAAAGTCAAGGATGCTCAGGGTTGGCTGATTGGGTGGAAGGATGTGAAGAAGTTGGAGCTCCGATTCAGGTTTCTGGACATAAACCGCTGGTGGAGAAACTGAAGCCGAGAGGCAGTTAAGGCTCGCAGAGCTGTTCTGGCTACCCTAACCCTGTCCCTGACTTCACACCACAGGACGATGTCAACCTGGCTTCAGTCTGGTGATGCAGGGCATTGGGTGGGCTCAGGAGGGGTCCTCTGCTGGCCTGCTTGCCATCTCTTCTGCACTTCCGTGATCCAGTTCAGGGTCTCATTCTGAGCTCCCAGACATGGAAGTGGGCAGCAAAGGGGTGTATAACTCCAAACACACATTCTTCCAGACAAGACACAAATGTTGGGCAGAGTAGGTGTCTCATTAAGACTTTGTGCCTAGGGGCCGATGCTTTGGCGTAGCAGGTAAAGCAGTGCCTGCAGTGCTGGCATCCCATATGGCTGCCGGTTCTAGTCCTGGATGCTCCACTTCCGATCCAGCTCTCTCCCTCCTTGAGTTGTTTATGCATTGTATGGAATATATAGGATCTTTGAGATAAAGGGGCATCACTACAATATGCTCAACAAGGCTTGGTGGAGAACATGCAGCTCCAGCCATATGCAGAATTTTCCCCACAGTTTCTATGGACACACAAAGTATTCTATAACAAGGGTACACCACATTCATTGATTAGCTTCCAATTGGTGGGTGTTCAAGTTGTCTGTGGCAGATTTTGCCTCTTAAGAGATGTTGCAATAAACTTCCTTGTTCAAAATCCTATATGTTGCATAAATACATATGTGTGCAAATGCAAGTATATGTGCATACCTGCTGTCTACATGGAATTGTTGAGACATAAGACACTGCTGATATTGATTCTGGGGTAATGGGAACTGAGGAAATAAGGCAACGTGTGCATATACAGGTATATATGCATTATGTAGGTATCAGATAATAAAGGAGCTAAATTTCCCATCAAGTGGCAGTCACCTCGCCAATTAAGTAGGTATCTCTTTGCCTATATCTCTCAAATATTTTTAAAATAATGTATTTGGAAACTCCACTACCAATGAAGCAATTATGAAATAAATTTCCTTTGAAAACACAAACAAGACTAGTGTCTGCTAATACTAACTGATAGAATAAAAAAGGGAGAGAATGATCCAACATGGGAAGCGGGATACACAAAGAAGGAGGTACCTTTCTCTGAAGGGAGGAGAGAACTTCCACTTTGACTATGGCCCTGTCGGAATAAGATCGAAGTCGGGGAACTCAAAAGGCTTCCATAGCCTTAGCAACTCATGACTAGAGCCTAGGGAGATTACTGATGCCATAAACAAGAGTGTCAAATTGTTAAGTCAACAACAGGAGTCACTGTGTACCTACCCCTCATGTGGGATCTCTCCTTAATGTGTTGTCCAATGTGAATTAATGCTATAACTAGTACTGAAACAGTATTTTACACTTTGTGTTTCTATGTGGTTACAAACTGTTGAAATCTTTACTTAATATATACTAAATAGATCTTCTGTATATAAAGATAATTGAAAATGAATCTTGATGTGAATAGAACGGGAGAGGGAGCGGGAGATGGGAGGGGTGTGAGTGAGAGGGAAGTTATGGGGGGAAGCCATTGTAATCCATAAACCGTACTTTGAAAATTTATATTCACTAAATAAAAGTTAAAAAAAGAAAAATCTACTTAAGCATTCCTGATATCAAATAATTAGTGGTGTTAGGCAGAAAATAAAACATTGCATCCTAAAATTCCAGCCATTCTTAGATACAAGTCACATTAAAATACAAATGAAAAAAGGTTAATTTTCACTATGAACTCACAGCTAATGCACAGGGCTATGAGGTACTTATGTTTCCCAGTTTGTAGGAGCACGTGAACCGCTGAAGTTTAAGGAATGATGGTTTCCTGCACAAGAAACACCACCACATACCAGCCACACTTGTCCTCTGTGTCCTGTTCAGACATCAGCTCTGATTCCACCCTTTTTTTTAGGATTTAATTATTTATTTCAAAGGAACAGTTACAGAGAGGCAGGGGCAAAGGCAGAGAGAGAAGTCTTCCATCTGCTGTTTCACTCCCCAAATGGCTGCAACCACCAGGACTGAGCAAGGCCAAAGCCAGGAGCCAGGAGCTTCTCCCTGGTCTTCCATGTGGGTACAGGGACCCAAGGACTTGGGCTGTCTTCTACAGCTTTCCCAGGCCATAGCAGAGAACTGGATTGGAAGTGGAGCACCCGGGACTCAAACCGGCACCCATATGGGATGCTGGCATTGCAGTTTACAGCTCTACCTGCTATACCACAGTGCTGGCCCCCTGATTCCACCTTGTCTGTTCCCTCACAGTAGTGAGCTGCTTCTGCTATACATTCTTGGTCTTGAGTACTTGCTAATACCTGAGGTCGTGTGTCTCTCTGTGTGTGTGTTTACCATTTGATATCTACCATTTTAAATACATTTAAGTTTTAACATCTCATTACTGGCATAGAGTGAGGGCTTGGTAAATAGAATGTGTTAATGAATTAATCTGAGTCCCACAATCATTCAATAACAAAACTCTTGGCTTTTGGCAGTGAAGGCTTTCTGCAATTGGAGAGCAGCAGTAGCTGACGAGGAAAAGTTAGAATTCAAAATTATCATATAAGAAAGCCTGCAAGAATGGCAAGAATTAATAGTGAAAAATCCTTTCTCTCCTTTGAGCACTTATCAAACAGTAAAACTGATTTAATGTGTACAAGCATTTCCTATTTGTGTTTGTTTAAACAATTCATGAAGGAAATCAGAAAGCAGGAAGTTGTTTCATATTGATAGAGACCAGTTTGGCCAGATGGGATGTTGCGTAGAATATACTGAGTTTATGGAGTCTCCAACTTTGGGTTATGTTCAGGGTTAGTCTATCCTGTTAACAAGTCAACACTTCCATAAGAGTGTGTCCCTAGTCCTAAATTCAATAGAGGTAGTTTTAGACTCAAGCCATAGAACCTCGCTAAAAACACTGAAAGATTACTAAGGAGATGTGTGCCCCCTTATTCCACATAAAGAGAGTAATAGAAGATGCTTTATGTGTCTATGATTGACTTTCTTATTTTTTAAAATTTATTTGTTTATTTGAAAGTCAGAATTATGGAGAGTGGGAGGGACAGACAGAGAAACAAAGCAAGAGAGAGAGATCTTCCATCCACTGGTTCACTCCCCAGATTGTCGCAATGGCCGGATCTGGTCCAGGCCAGCAGCTTCTTTCAGGTCTCCCATGTGGGTGCAGGCCCAAGCACTCAGGCCATCTTCTGCTGCTTTCCCAGGCCATTAACAAGGATCTGGATCAGAAGTGGAGCAGCCAGGACTCAAACCAGTGCCCATTTGGGAAATCAGCATTGCAGGGTACAGCTTTATTTGCTATGCCACGGTGATGCCTGAATCCCCTAATTGACTTTCTAATGAGGGTTATTCCTCTGTTTCTTTCTTAAAACAATAAATAAATAATTTTACAGAATGTTTAAAAATAAAAAGGACTATATATATACTGGCCAAAATACTTGCTAAGGCACAGCAATGGCAGGGTTGAGGAATTTTTCCCACCCCAAATGGCGACTGAAGACTATATTGGTTAAGATGTTAGTGGAGACTGGCAGATTTCTTCATCCACAACACTCTGAGCTCAAGCTGGTGATTTTAATAAATTTTGCTCATTGTTCTGCCTTTTCTCTTCTCACTCATTGCTGTCCTCCAGGAGGCAGTCCCAAAGCTTCCCATCCTTGGAACGCTCTTCCCCTTTCCAAAAAGAAGGATTTGAGATCATCCTTGACACATGACTGGAACTCATTAGCACCAGTGTGCTAACTCCCTCAGGTATTTGCTAAGTCTTTTATCTCTAATTATGGAACAAGTGGCTTTGTCTACTGTTAGAGTCTGTGCTACACTGGGGAGTGTGAAAGCCTGGGGTTTCTAACCTACAAGGGGCCTTAGAAACAATCCATGCCCAGCTCCTCATTTTCCAGACGAATGACCTGAGTCAGAGAGATTAAGTGGCTGTCAAGGTCCCCAGGTCTAGCCTTGAGGGCAAACCTGCTTGGCTACTGGTGGATGATGCAAAGTGCGTAAGAAGAGCTGAAGACTACAAAAACAGAACCGGAAACCACGATTCTTTTACTCCTGTCAGTATGCCCATAGAGTAAAAGGAAAAAAATGTAACTCAAAACAATAGCTTAGCACACTAAACTAGATTTTTTCCTATTAGATATCATTTAGAATTATTTCATTTTAACACAGAGATATTTGCAAATTAAAAAAAATTAGTAGCAGACTCACAGATGATAACATTCTCATAAAAGATACTACAAATGATTGAATCTCTAACATATTTGAGTCCTGTGCACATGGCAATAAGCATGTCACATCCAGTATGCTAATGCGACAGTCTCCTTTGCAATACTAACCTGAAAGCATCGGGGTAGAGGTGAAATTGTTAAAGCCTACATTAAAAGAAAAATTACTTCAAATTTCTGGAGCATTTACACTGAAGAGATGTAAGAAAAATAATACAATTCTTAAAATCCCCTTAGAATCTCCTTAGAATTAGGGTATTGTGTGATGTCCCTTTACTTTCAAAATGATTTTTTAGAGTCGAAATTCAGCTGTGACTTGCCTACAAGCAAGCTGTTTGGATAATTCTCATCAATTCTTTCTAAATAAGATTTATTTTATTTATTTGAAAGGTAGAAGTACAGAGGTGAAGGGAAGGAAGGAGGGAGGGAGGGAGGGAGAGAGAGAGAGAGAAAGAATCTTCCATCTGATATCTGATGCTTCACTCTCGCTGAATAGCTGCAACTACTGGGTTGTGGGCCAGGCCCCAGCCAGAAGCCTAGAACTCTCCCTGGACCTCCTGCATGGGTGTAGGGGTTCAAGCCCTTTGGCCATCACCTGATGCTTCCCCAGGCACATTAGCAGGGAGCTGGATCAGAAGTAGAACAGCCGGGAATCAAACCAGCACTCACATGGGATGCTTAACCCACTGTGTCACATGATGGCCCCAATCCTGGCCCATCCTAAAGTTTCCCAAAGCATACACTATAGAACACTCACTTCCTGCAGTGGCAGCAGGTACTGCACACAGAAATTACTATTTATTTAAATAGCCCAATGGATATTTAGGTAAAAAAGGCTAAAGAATTTCTTGGAGCCTTTAATGCTTTAGTCCAACATCATATATATTTCTGTGGTATGAGGTATGCAAATTTTCCTTATTTATTTATGACTATAAAAGTTTTATTTGCATTTAATTACAAATAGTACACTTTTGTAATATTCTAAATACCTTAACACACATATTATCTATAAGAAGATATTGATTAAGCTTCACTTCTTGGTGTGAAACTCAGAGTCTTTGAAAACCATAATTATAAATAGCAAACCATTCCTTATATAAATTAGATGCTATTCAGCTAATTCATTATCTTGCAAATGTTCAGGTGGAATATACACTCCCTAGTAAGGGACATTGTGGTTATATAAATAGTGTATATATTTATTTTGCCTCCTGGATGATGATTTTTAGCTCTTATTGGTTTTCAATTGAATACAATTGGGCCTTATGCATTCTATATACACTACCTGAAACAGTTAATTGCACTTTGTTGTCTCCAAGAAGTGACCTGCATGAAGAGCTCATGAGACAAATGCAATGGTAACATTTAATGGGGACTTCGAGGCCTGTGCTATTTCACAGTTTGGTACAATTGGCTCATGTTATACTTGGTTAGTACATACACCTAGAATATCAATCAACATTTAAGATGATTATTCCTATGAAAAATATTTCAAAATAGAAGGGACTGCATATAAGGTATGTTTTGGATAATTAGAGAAACAGGTCAGGCACATCTACCTGTTCAGCCCAACTTTTGCAAGAAGATAATGGGCCCATCAGCGGGGAGGGGTTGAGGCTAGTTCAGGGGCAGGGTGAGCTGCCAGATCGCTGAGCATGTAGGGGTGAATTCATTCTGTTACTATCAATTATGTCTTTGTGGATGGAAGGAAAATGTGGGTGTATTGTTCCATGTGTATCCCAAGAGCTCAGTTTTGGGAGAAGCTGCTAGAAGAATGGCCTCCTACTTGCACTTGAAAGGTTTCTTAACTCATTCTGATTTTCAGTTGAAAGAGCAGTGGCCTGAGACCCAGAGGATCTGGTCAGGAGACCAATTCAATCAACATGAAATCCTGCAAAAATCAGGTAGCTTCTCTGAGCCACAAGTTGTGCAACAGAGGCTCCCTGCTCTGCACAGGAGACACAGAGACCCCCTGTCCTCGAAAGAACAGGGTCTGTAGAACTTGTGGAAGCTTCCAGAATCACTTTTACCAGCGAGGCAGTCTTGGGGTAGATGGTGTGACCCTTAGCCTCAGCTTCCTGAGCTGAAACAGGTCACATGAGCAAGGGGCAGAACACACACCGGAAACTCAATGATGGTCCTTCTTTTTTCCTAACAAATTCTCCACATTAAAGGTTAATGGTGGGGACATCATTGCCACTGATTCAGTCATTCACTTATTCATCGTGAGTTGATTGAATAATTTCTAAATATGTGTAGTTGGGGGGAGTGCTCTGGATCTAAATTACACAGAAAAGAGGATAGGATCAAGGGTATGTATGTGTGTGTATGTGTTGATGTGTATGTATACGTGTGCACCTGTATATGAATGTGTGTATACGTGTACATGTATGTGAGAACATGTGTGTTGGTATACAAGTGAGCACATATTCTTGTCTATGAGAGTGTACATCTGAATCTATGTGCATATGAGTATGTGAATGAGTACATGTACACATGTGTATGTGCACACATATGTACCTATATGTATAAGTGTGCATGGAAGGGATGGGAGTGAGATTGTGATATGACTTATATGAAAGTGCATACATATTCTTTTCTTTAGAAAACAATGGTAAAATCATAATTTCTCTTTTTTTCCTTTTTTTATTGATTCTTTAAATTTTTATCAATTCCTACACAAATTCCTTACACTGTGATTAAAATTCTCTTCCTGTTGCTTTGTTCTTTCAGAGTATTTTAACACAAAATAGGAGATACTTAGCCATGGGGGAGACATATGGTAGAATCTCGATTTTCAGGTAAGCCATCTATCTGCACCGACTGAACGGCTTGCTGAGATATAAACTCTAATTGGTCTGAACTGTGGTCTAGAACTCAGGGAACCTCCTCCTGCAGGGCACTCCCATTTCTGTGGTTTATATGTGTTTACCAGAATTCATATCTTGGTACCAATGTGACAGAGTCAGCAAGTGGAGCCTCGGGAGAGGTCTGCTGTGCTGTGCCCTCATGAATAGATTTAATACTGTCACCTGGGAGTGAGTGAGGTCTCACTTGCCATTCTGCTTTCCGTCATGCATTAGAACAGCACCAGAGACCCAGCAGATGCTGCTAGCACCATGCTGTTGGATATTCCTGCCCCCAGAGCCATGAGCTACAATAAACCTCTCTTCTTTATAAATTACCCAGCCTCAGGCATTCTCTCATTGCAACAGTAAATGGATGAAGACATTTCACAGCTCGAGAGAATCGCATCTCAGTGTGGCTTATAAGGTTCTCTTACACGGTGAGAGACCCTGGGATGAGGGGTATTGAATCTTCATAGAGCAGCAGTTGCCCCTCCATCGCTCCTTTGCAGCAGCCCTGACTCCCTCACCCCCAGGCTCCAGAAGCCTCTCGAGGCTCTCACGTCCATGTCTTCTGCTGAGTCCACCTCATCTCTCATTTGCACAAGGGTTGCTCAGGCCTCTGCACAGGATCACAGCTGCAGGTAGGGTTACACACACACACACACACACACAGTGTTTCATGGAATCAGGAATATTATACTCCACCTCGATTAAGGAAGGAAAACCAAGTAATGTCATGATATTACTTTAGGAAATACTGACGAAAGTAGATATAATTTTCCTGAATGCAATGCTGTCCGGGCCTGCTCTCAGTTTCACCAACTCATTACTGAACTTCCGAATGCTAGCCAGTTAGCAACATTTATTGAAAATGGTAAAGCAAACCAAAATGCATTTCTTAAAAGTATCTCATCACTGGAGGTTTTATAAGGAAGGAAGGAAAGAGAGAGGAAGAGAGAGAGAGAGAGAGAGAGAGAAGGAAGAAACTAGGAAGAAAAAAACTATGCATATATACTGAGAAAAGACTCATACACACAGACCAAAACTTGCACAAAAGTCTCTTCTCTAATGAGAAATGTATCATTTATGTGTCCAGCCTGAACACCAGACAGAAGTGGGTATGAAGGGATGACTTTGGCTTCCTGCTACACCTTTCCCATGATATACTGTGTCATGAGCCCATGGCACGTTCATAAGATCTGAGCTCAGTACCAAGTGTGTGCTAGTGCCAATGCTGTGAGGATGATATTAAGAAACCCCAATGAGGGGCTGGTGCCATGGCTCACTTGGCTAATCCTCCGCCTGCTGCGCCGGCATCCCATGTTGGCGCCAGGTTCTAGTCCTGGCTGCTCCTCTTCCAGTCCAGCTCTCTGCTGTGGCCCAGGAAGGCAGTGGAGGATGGCCCAGATGATTGGGCACCTGCACCCATGTGGGAGACCAAGAGGAAGCACCTGGCTCCTGGCTTCGGATCGGTGCAGCCCCTGCCTTAGCGGACATTTGGGGAGTGAACCAATGGAAGGAAGAACTTTCTCTCTGTTTCTCTCTCTCACTGTCTAATTCTACCTGTCAAATAAGTTAAAAAAAAATGAAAAAAAAAGAAACCCCAATGAAAATTCTTCAATTGATTCTGTCATCCTGAAAATCACCTAACTACGAGTTTCCTCAACACTGTTCATCCCCTATCTGTGAACTGAATACATCCCTATGAGAGAATTTATCTTAAAGAAAACAGCAAGGTAGAAACTAGGTTATTAGTTCATGAAAAGCAGAGAATGGATTGTTTCTTGCTGAGATCTCTCAAGGCAAACCATATCATAATATGCAATCCATAAGGAAAAAAAAAAACACAAATTCCTTACTTTGATTAATTCCAAGTATATGCAGAAATCAGGATCCACACCTCCTCCACATATGCCTCCAGCTCCACTATTTGTTAATTTCTTGAAAGCACCTACCTGCACAGTCCTGATACTTATAGGCCCATGAGGATTTCTCAGCCCAGCCCACCACTGATTTGTTTGTTGTCCTGTTACTTCTACTCTGGAATGTCTGTTCAGCCCTCCTTGTCATCTTCATCATCTCAGCTTCAGCCCAAGGTCAGAACTTCTCTGATTTTGTGAGGTCAGCTGCCTCCAGTGTGGTCTTCTCAGGCTATTTCACCTGTGCACACCCAGCCACCTCAGCATAGTTTGGAAACTGAATTGAGGCAATGTAGCTTATGACTTTTTAGTCTTTCTGGAAGTAAATATGCTTCCTCGTGGCCTTTGCAATCTTCTGCTGTAGACATTAATGAGCAATCCCATTCCAGGTGCCCATTCTTCCTTGATCCAGTGAGTTCTCCCAAATGGTTACCAAAACCTTCTCTTTCATCTCTTTCCCGGGGCAACCTGGGGAAACCTGAGAGGTCTTTGACATACGGAGTTGTATCTTAGAGACTCAATATAAATTCTGTAAACAACTCTGTAACATGTGTTCTTATGTTGTAAGAAGCTCCTCCTTCATGAAAATATGTGAGTAAATTTTTCTACCAAGATATTTTATCATTTGGGCTTGCATAATTTGTATCCACCCTTCAGAAAACTGTAAACAGTCCCAAAATAGCAGCTTATTTTATGAGTAGGGTTGTTACATGTACTATAGGAGCTAAGTAAGCCATTTCTAAGCTAAATATCCTGATTTGAATTAATCAGATGTTTAGGAGACAAGAGTAGTTTTATGCTTTAAATTTTATCTGTTGCCTCTTTCTAACAGCCCGAATCACTGATTTTTCACCTGGCCAAAGATACAGATTTGTAAACAGCTGAGGGCATGTGGGGCTACTGCCCAGCTGCCTGTAGGAAGCAGAAGGCTTTGAGGCCACTTTCATCCTCATGAACTACCCTCAGCAGTGAGGCTTGGCAGCCACTGCAGGGGATTCTACTAAAGCCCTGAGATATCATTGTGAGAGCAGAAGAAAAGAGATTCAAGCTCTACCCTCTGGTTTTCCAGGGAAGTGAAGATCCTGGTTTCTTGTCAGAATGTGTTGTTCATTGAAGGCGGTAGAATTGAAACCTTTTCATCCCTAATGCCCCAGAACAGCCCCAGGCTAACATTACATTTGGGAATGGGAAATGTGTTAGAGTAAAAACTTGATTAAAAAAGCAATTTCTAATGTTGGAAAAAGGCACAGCCATGTGTTGTATGAGAGGGTAGCTAGAATTGGAGGAAAAGATTGAAAATTGATTTTATTATAATAAAATAGTGAAGTTAAAAATGGTTTAAGGGGCAAATAGTTTTTTTTTAAACCTCATTTGGTCAAGGCTGATTCTTGAACAATTACAAACAAGGAATACCATCAAATCACAGATTTTCTCAGCACCGGCTGCAACATAACAGAATTGTATTCAGCTGAAATATCAATTACTTCCTAGTACAGTCTATTGTATAAAGTAATATGTATCTTCACTATCGGGAGACATGTAAAAAAGATTAGAAGTTAAAGAAAAAAACAAGACAAAGAGGTAGAAGGGATAAAGCAAAGCTCAGATTTCATCTGTCGCTCCCCCTCTTCATGGAGGAACGACACAGGACCCTGCGCTGTTCTTCTGTCTGCTCGGCCCTCCCCGGGTTTGCTGCGGGTTCTTCCCGGGTTGGCTACTATCCCTTCCACCTCCGTGGAAGGGCAGTTCCCCCTGCCACATTCCCCACTTCCGCAGGGGAGCGGCACACCGCCGGCCGGCTCTCTCGGGGGCTGCACAGGTGGTCCCCTTAGATGTTCCCCTTAGATGTTCCTGGTGCATGCCGTCTCTCTCCTCCTTTATAGTCCTCTTCTGCCAATCCTAACTCGGCTGCCCACACACCGAGTACGCTGCTCTCCTCCAATCAGGAGCAAGTCCTACAGTTTATTGGCTGAACTGGAGGCAGCTGTGTAGAAGCTGTTTTCTTCTCTCCCAGCGCCATATTGTGGGAGAGCAGATGCATAGAATAAGTCTTAATTCCAGTAACTTAGTCTAGTCTGGGTTGCTCCCAGTTGCTCCCCACATCATCCGTTGATGAAGAAGGCTCACTTGACTGCTAACTAAAGATGAAAGTTGTTATAGTCTATGTAACCAATATTGAGAATCCCCTGTCTCATAGGATGAAGCTACTAACTATTGATGGTTAAATTGTTCATCCTTTTTTGAAAGCAGTAACCATATGTACACAGTGACCTAAGTGCGAGGACAATTAATTATTATAGCACTCTATGTAACACAAAATTTGTGAAATAACTCAATTGTCAATAGCAGTGGAGAAAATATGACTTTCATTAGATAAAATTGTCATGTATCCATTTAGGATGGGCTTTCAAACTCTTCTTTTTAAATTTTTTATTAATGTTATAAGAACAGATTTCATGTGTTTTATAGGTACAATTCTAGGAAGATAACCATACTTCCTTCCCTCTCTCTTGAAATGAACTCAGCAATACCAGTAGGAGAGGGGCGGGGGCTGGGGAAGTGCTGCGGTCATGGATGAGGACATGAACTTGCTGCTCCAAGAAGGGGCTACAAGAGAAGGGGAGACAAGGGAGGGTGCGATCGTAGGAGATGAGACAGCAGGCTTAGCAGGAGTTAACCAAGGGTCAGGGAAATGTTCGGAAAATCAGATTCAGCTGAAACTTTCAGACATCAGTTAGATTATTGCTCCCAAATGCCAAGTGTGGCTATTGCTGTGAGTTGCTGAAGCAGTGTTTTTTGTTCTTCAAAGTTCCCCATCAGATGATTTTACATGTGTCACTATCTGAAGCCATTCTTAGAAAAAAAGAAGCCTCTTGGTATTATGCTTCTCTATCGGTTCCAGTTGCTAATCGTCTCTGATGTCTGAGTATGTAGACAATGACTCAAAGGGCAATGAACTGCTATAATCCAAAAGTTGTACTTACGAAAGCTATATTTATTAAATGAAAGCTTTCTTTAAAAAAAAAAAAAAACAGATAAATTCACTGCTTCCTTGGTCACATTTTCCCATCTGTAAAGTGGTGTTAATACTACGGCATCATAGGGTTACCAGTAGGCTCAACTGTGAAAATAATTTTTAAAAGTGTTTTGTAATTCATAAATATTAAAGACGTATCAGGTACTTCTGGAAAAAAAAGACAATGAAAGGGACTGAAGGTGTGTTTGGAAGTGGCTTGAATATGGAGATCAAATTTTGATTTTTTTTTTTCCTTTTAAAACTTTCTTCCCTAGATATTCTAGGATCAGAAAATCACAAAATATTTTATGGGTGAATTTTAATAGTTTAATTTCTTATTTTTAATTTATACTTTAGAGATTATCTTCTTTTATTCTTTATCTGTGGTTCTAGTCTTCATAAATGCTTAACCAGCCATTAGCTTTTACAGTCTAACTAAAGTGAATGACACTGATATAAACAGCATAAAACATTGACCTGCTTTTTTATTCAATAAAGGAAGAACATACAGGATCAGCTACGTGTTCTAATTTACTCTGTCTGCTAAAATTCAGGCATTTTCTCCACCTGCTCCAACGCATAGATGTCACTTTTCCTCTCCTAAACAGAGCTATCGACTAGTGTCAAAGCTCATTGACATCACCGACATCAAGTTGCTAGCCACAGAAAAGCAGAAAATTCCATCTTTGAGAAGTAAGTATAAAGAGAATGTGGGAAAAGCAGAAGACGAAATAGAAGCAGAAGAAATAAATACTCTCAAGCTTTAAAATCTTACCTTCTTTTCTTGCAATTCCATGGGCTTGTTTTTGTTCTGGAAGCCATGAGAAAGCAATCTACAGTTTGTGTATTCAGATAACATATTTTGTGTTCACTTTCTCAAGCCAGTAAACCCAAGTGGTCTTCCAAACAGCATTGCCAGTTTCTTTCGATTTATTCAAGTATTTTTATTTCAAAGAAGAAATGTTCCTACTTTTCAACAAATTGGGAACCTGGGCTCTAGGCTACAAACCAGAGAACTGTATACTTTCTGCAGTGGTCTGTGGAATCTGAAGCCTGGTTACCCAGATATTGTTATCTACTTCCTACTAATCAGATCAGTGATCTTAGACCCTTAAATAAACACATGTGACTACTCATCACACAATGAACACACACCATGGCAATGACAATGTAACTGGAGACCATCGTAGAACCAAAAATATCTTCTCCACTGTGAGGCTACAGTAGAAAATGGCAGATGGAGTTCCTACAGGGGCAAAAGTGTTCTGCCAGAACTTCCAGATATAACTTTATATTCTCTTCTCTCCAGGTATCTAGTCCAGAGTCAAGAGTGTATTACAATGGATGGGAAAAAGTTAAGACTTTAATTTCATCAAAGTTATATAAGTTATTTCCATTGTAACAAAACTTGGTTCAAACGTATGCCCTCCTTCATGGGACTCCTTTTTTTGGATCTTCCTTCTCCAAATGTCCCAGATTCCTGAACAATTCAACAGTTCAATACTCAGTGACCCCAATCTGTTCTTGACCTCCCCAAACAACAGTCCTCTTATTATCTCAGCTTCCCATCTATCTCATATGAGGTGGCAGAGGGAAGGCTCTAAGAGGGACAAAGAAATAGAAACGATAGTATGATGTTTCTTCAAGTTATCATGAAGACCTTTATAAAGAATTTTCTCCTTTCTTTAAACATTTATACTACCCAGTGATACCTCATTTGTGTCTCTGATTTGTGTAGTCTTCTCATAGCTATTTTCCTTCATAGAATTGTTTAGACCCAGTTTCACAATACTCTGTTTTCGTCCACCTTCAAATATTGCTGATTTGGGGAATTAATTTCATTATCTTATTGGGATAGTGTTAGCAAGTTGTTTCAGTAGCTTGCTCTGTGAAGGGTAGTGTAGCTAATGCTGACCTTAGGATGGGCAGTCTCAGGTTATTCAGTGTGTGAACCAACAAGTAAACAGAGATGCATTAGTGAACTACATTTGGCTTGCTTAGAGTTTTTCGAAAGAAATAATTTGTCTTCTCCTTTGGTTATAACCTAGACAGACGTTTGGCTCCAAAGACTATGAATTAGGGCCTGCCTTGTAGTGTAGCAGTTTAGGACTCTACCTACAACACTGGCATCTGAAATGGACACCAGTTGGAGTCCCAGTTGCTCCATTTCTGATCCAGCTCCCAGCTATTGCACCTGGGAAGGTAGAGAAGGATGGTCCAAGTGCTTGGGCTCCTTAACCTATGTGGGAGACCAGGAAGGAGCTCCTGGCTCCTGGCTTTGCACAGGCCCAGCTCCAGATTTTGCAGCCATTTGGGAAGTTAACCAGCAGACAGATCACCTCTCTCTCTTTCTCCTTTCTCTGTAGCTCTACATTCAAATAAATACAATTTTTTTAAAAAGGAAGACTATGAAGTTAAAGTTTAGGATTAAAGCCTTCAAAACAGCATAAAAGTCAAACTCTCTATGTTTTATTCACCACAAGTGGAAGAAACCAGAGTGGTTTATACACAGAGAAGAGGCAGCTCCTGACTAAAAGGTGGGATCGGATCACAGGTGGGATTTTCAGAAACTTTTTCGATTTATTAGGACCATTTGTGTTTGTTAAAGTGAATTAATATATTTCAGTATTTATGAGAAGTAGAGGCATTTAAATTATTTAAATTCAATAAAAAATGAACAGAGTTTTAGCTTCCTTTTATGCTTCACTTGTTGGAATATAAAAATAAAGAAAAATCCTATGTAAGGAAAAAAAGAGTTGTTTACTCCAGTTCTTTCTCATCATGAGAGAAATGTTCATGGAAAGGCTTTACCATTCTAAAGTGTGTTACAGCCTAAGACACAGGTCTCTTTAGGAGAAATGGCACATTGGGTCTAGCTCACATTAAGGCTGAAATGACAGATCCATAGTCTTGGAACTGTACAGCACAAAGCAGTTCTGTTTGAGATTCTGCATAGTGCAGGCTGCCTCCTGTTCTTTGGAGGGTCAGTTTCTTGATGGCAAGGATTATAATTGAACTTGATAGCATCCAGTGCTTTGTACAGAGTGGGAGATTATAGGAACTCCAGAAAAATGCTATATGTTAGAGCTGGGGTGAGAAAATTAATGGGAATGAAGAAAAAGGAGCTTAGGTTCCCCAAGCCAATTCACATTGAGTTGGCACCTTACCCAGGACAGGTTCTTAAGTCAAGGCATGCCTGAAAATGCACAACATATCTCTCAAAGAGGATGCAATACTCTGTTCATTTATAGAGTTGAGCAGTGGAAAAACTCAGCCTTCACTACATGTGCATTAGTTTTCTGCTGAAAGGGGAGTATGACTATGTACCATCCCTGCTCAGAATCCAGCCATGAGGCATGGGTCACTAAAGGCTTAGATTCCATTACTCAAGATGGCAATGGAGAATATGTAAGTATTGTTGGATGTCACTCCTCCTTGAGCTGCTGAAATGTTGTCAGAGGTTTCAAGAGGCAGCCTTATGTCAGGAAAAAAAGTTTAGGTTCATGTGCTCTTTTTGCCATATTTGCTATTTTTTTTATTTTAGATTTTATTTATTCATTTGACAGGTAGAGTTAGAGACAATGAGAGAGAGAGAGACAGAGAGAAAGGTCTTCCTTCCATTGGTTCACTCTCCAAATGGCCGCAATGCCAATCCGAAGCCAGGAGCCAGGAGCTTCTTCCTGGTCTCCCATGCGGGAGCAGGGGCCCAAGCACTTGGGCCATCCTCTACTGCTTTCCCAGGCCACTGCAGAGAGCTGGACTGGAAGAGGAGCAACCTGTGCTAGAACTGGTGCCCATATGGGATGCCAGTGCTGCAGGTGGAGGATAAACCTAGTGTGCCACAGCACTGGCCCCATATTTTCTATCATTTTAAGACACGATTTTTCCATTGATGCAAAATGGAAATAATAAGGTCTACTTCCACGGTGAGAATTCAGTAAGGCAACTTGCAAAGATGTAGTTGTTACACACTAAGTTATTATCAAATATTAAATCTGTTCCTCCTTCTTTCTTCTTTCTAGAGTCCCTGAACAATCAATGCATCAGCCTCTGAACCACATCTGTGAATACCCAACACCTACTATTGACTAGAAGAATGATGGTGGATATGGTGTGGAAATATGTATGAAGGAGAGGAATATGATGGTGAATGGAAGGAGATGGTGAGGTTAGGAAGTGAGAACAGTGTTTCAAGTTGAACATTTTTTAATTTTTAATTTTTTTTTTTTTTGGACAGGCAGAGTAGAGAGTAAGAGAGAGACAGAGAGAAAGGTCTTCCTTTTTCCATTGGTTCATCCCCCAATGCCCAATGGCTTCTGTGGCCAGCATCCCATGCTGATCCGAAGCCAGGAGCCAGGTGCTTCTCCTGGTCTCCCTTGTGGGTGCAGGACCCAAGGACCTGGGCCATCCTCCACTGCACTCCCGGGCCACAGCAGATAGCTGGACTGGAAGAGGAGCAACCGCGACAGAATCTGGCACCCTGGTCGGGACTAGAACCCAGGGTACTGGCGCAACAGGCAGAGGATTAGCCTATTGAGCCACAGCACCAGCCTCAAGTTGAACATTTTAAACACAGAAGAATGGCAGGGAATGGTCTGATTGTGATGAGCCTTTTAATTCTCTGTCTTGATAACATGATGTCCTAAACTGAGTCACTGCTCCATAAAGATTTCTTGCTGAATATTCTTACTGAATAAATTTCTGTATTAAAATTCCTAAGTGGAGACCTACTTATGTTCCTATTACGCTTACTTTCCCATGGTTCATTGATCAATCTCATAAGGTAATGGTTTAGACTTTCTAAAAATTGCTACACTGTGCACATAAAGTATGGCTAATTAATCACAAAAGATTGCTTTGATGCGTTGCAAAGTATTCCTTGCCTAAAAAGCAACGTGTTCTAGTCTTTTCTATGTCCTACCAAACACATCATTATATATACATGTAAAGAATCTATCTGTTGTCCATGCCACAGATCCCAATTTCTACATTAATCTTATTTGGATTTGAGTTCCCAAAAGCAAATTAAAAGTTTTGTTAGTTGCTGATTCTAACATGGACGATGATTTTTCTTTTTTTTTTCTTTGCATTTTTTTCTCATTTTGATATTATCTTTCTTTCATACATTTGATCTAATAGAAACTTAATTATATTTCATTAGATGGAATGACCGTCATTGTGGATGATGACAGGCTTCCATATGAGAAAGAATTCTGAAAGTATCTTCAAAGATATGTGTGTGTGTGTGTGTGTGAGAGAGAGAGAGAGAGAGAGAGAGTAGGAGAGAGAGAGAGAGAGAAGTAGAGAGAGAGAAGGAGAGAAAGACAGGGAAAGAAAGGTAGAGTTCTCATGATGTTCCACACTCTTTGGTGTTTTCCCCTAAACTGTATAGGATCACAAACCTAGTTCTTACAGGGAGGAACCTGAAATATTCCTATGTTCCTCTTCTTTCTCTTACCTCAACCAGATGACTACCTCAGTAGCTCAGCTGTGTTATTGAGACATTTCAGCGTGAAATTTGTTTTTCCTCAGTGAACTTTAAGCAGAATTTAAAGTGCCAAGTCTCTAAAGCCAAGTAGGGCTATTAAGAGATAATTACTAATTATGCTAATTTGAGAAGTTGCTGCTATTTTCTTCCTTGGTCATTTTACATGCAGCTCTCCTGAGAGAACAGTCCCCTTGCAGTGCTAATAACCTTCCTTCTGAAGTGTTTGGTGGAGGACAGTATGTCCTATATCTCCACATCCCAAACACAAGAAGGTTTACAGTAAATCAGAAAATGCAGTGAGAACTGGAGATGTTTACTGGTAATTTATGCCCTTCATTAATGATTTATGCTAGTTACTAATTTTTTCATGCCAACAATAGTTACTTTCCTTTGGATTCAGTTCTCAGGAGTAAATGTAATTTCCAATGTATCTATACTTTTTCTCCTCATCATTCTAAATCTTCACAATGAATCCCAAGTAGATGAACATTCTACAGAATCTTATGACACTGAATTAGTTGCCATGGCCATTGCATTTCTAAGATATTTATCACTTTTTCTTCTAAAATGGTGCTATTAGAAAAAAACATGATGGATCAGCAAAAATTAATGATACACTTCCCTGGATTTGAAGTTGATTGTATAAACTTGTATCTGGAATTAGGTCAAGGTACATAGAAGACACTTTGGAAACAATGAGAATGAGATGGAAAATATCACCTACACATGGTGTTTGGAGCAGAATTTCCTCTTGATCTTGGCTTGTCCCTGCCCTTCGTTCACTCTACCGATGGAGGAGTGGAAAGACTTACCTGACTGCACAGCTGATTCATTTACCTGGGCTCAGTGTACTGCACTTCCATGGGCAAAGTCCAGAAGAGGATGATTCCAGGTGACCCACTCTTGAGTGCTGGCCTGTTGCTAGCTAGGAGGTTCTGCTGTCCTTTCTGGTGTTCTCACCCTACTCCTACCCCAGCCCTAACTTTTTTGGCCATGGAAGCCATGTTGCAACTTCAGCCTCTCTCCTTATATTATTCTTCATCTTGGTCAGAGCAGAGTGGAAAAGAGGAAGACTCCACCAGCTCCAGAAGCAATATCAAAGACTCCCCAGTGCTACCGCCAGGTCCATCGGGATCAAACTGAGGAAGCTACATTTTAGAGCACTCTGTCCACATTGGAGGTCAGTCTGAAAACTCTCGAGTGTGTCCATGCAGTGGTTGTTCTGGGTTCTGCACCTGGCTAGCCCAGCATTCACTAGGCCCCTAGAAACAGGCTTTGTGTGACCAGCGAGATCAACCCTGAGCATGACCTGGAAAACTAGGAAGGCCAGTATTATAGCTATGAGTCTAATAGAAAGTTTCATTCTTTCTTGGTGATGCAGAGGGGAGGTGGTTTATGCTTGAGCATGAGAAACCAAGAATGAACTTGTCTCCTATTGAAGGGGACAACCTCAACATCCAGACTGGGACTCAATTCCACAGAATACTTGAAACCCAGGGAGCAGGCATGAGGCCCAAGCTCAGCTGGAAAGACACTGAGGGGAACTTCCATCCCTGGCCATGACCAAGAGTGATCCTGACAATATCCTGTTGACTGTTGAGGGGATCTGGAATATTGATAATTGGCAGGTTTTGTTCATTCACATTGTCATAGGGAATCTCTTACTAAGGTGCTTTTCTACCCTTGGAAGAGAAGAAGGGTGACAATGATAAGCAATTTGGGGACATTAAGAAGTAATTTCCCAGCTGTGTGGTCTGAGATAAGTGACTTACTTTCTCAGTAACTCAGTTGTATCTTATGGCTTCCGTAAAGCGGGAACTTATTTCCTTTTTCCAAGGCAACAAATGCTAATAGTGTTTCTATTCTGTCTATTTTGTTGTTAATTTACATGTATAGTCTCTTGGCTTTAGAAGGAATTGGAACAAAGGAGGCTCTGACGTTTCTAGGTTATTCCAGATTGTAGTAGAATTCTCATAGCTGCTTATAATTTAATACAACTCTGAATTGTGCTTTAGTGCCACCCACATCATCCTAATAAGGAATTAAAACTTAAATAAACTTTCTGGTTATTTTATCTATTTAACATTAGACTGATGTTTATTTAACTTTTGTTGCTTAAAATATACTCATTAAAGACAAAGAAATTTATAAAGTTTATATCAGTATGCTATATTAAGAAAAGCTATAAGACAACAATGCTATATGCTCTATCTAAAACACATGTTCTCAAATTTATGTGCCAAAGGCCTAGATGACAATGCATTTGCTCATAGTGGGTACTCCAAATATGCTATATGTAACCTAGCCAAGCAAAAATGTGTTGCTTTTCATCCTGTGAAAACTATTGTTTTTAAAGGAATTCACAAAACTTTTTATGCAGGCAAAAATCATATAGTTTGGTAGATTCTGTTTTATACTAAGATAAGAAGTTACCAGGTAATTTACAATACTGACACCTTTATTTTTCTTTGCATACTTTTTGCATGAGCAAATAGGTATGGGGCAAGCATGCCCTGTTGTGCTCACAGGTGGAACTGGCATGGCCCTACAGAGTATGATTCGAGGGCGGTGAAAGTCTCCTTTCATTCCAGCTAGAAATCTCTCCCAGATACAGAAACCACTGTTATTTTAACTGCATTGGGGCAAAAATTGTTTTTCTTACTAACATGAAGCTTCTTAGTCATGACAACACGGTTTTCATCAGTCATGTGCACTCCCCTGTGAAATAGTCTATCAAATCCTTTCCAGTTGTCAACTAGCTGCCATCAGAGTTTAGTAATGACCAGTTGGAGAAAAAGTCCAGCTGTTAAGAGGCAGGTGAGGGTCGGGCCCTGTGCCATCTGAACTCAGATGGAAGACACCGGGCATGGAGGAGAATGCTACACACACCTAGGAAGTTGGCAGGTGATACAGGGTAAATGCAGAAGATACAATGTCATGGCTGGCTAGTCTATTTCAGAAAAGCTTAAGTTGACTAATACAAAGTCTCAAATGAAATATTCAGTGTCCCTGACCAGCATCCACTCACCAGAATTATAGAATTGTCCTGGCTGTGTAGAGAATTAGGAGAGAAAATGAACCTGGGCCACACAGCTCTGGGATATTATAATTTTAGCAGCAGCTAGCAGGGTGTGGATCTTGGTGAAGGAGAGGGAAAAGGAACAGGATGCTTATACACGATAAATACAAACACAGAACTGTGACTCCTGCTTATGTGTAAAAATTCACAGCAGGGAAAGGTTTGATCATATGGTTTCTAGAGGATTTTAAAGAGCCCTTTTAAGGCCAAAATATTCTTTTGTTTGACTAAAAAGAATCGGGAAGATACTGTGGCTGATCCTGAACATCTCTGGTGTAGAGGCATGTAAGGAAGGAAGCAGAACAGAATTAAGCTATGGGCATTAACTGAAAACCTATGACAGGTGAAGCTCTGTGCTCCAGATCTGGTGGGGGACAGGAAGAGATGAAAGGTGCAGTTTTGGTTGCTCTCAAGCTAATTATCATTATTTTACACTTTCTTGTTTCCTTGAAGAAATAGCACTAGGTTGAAGGACTTGAGATACGAGTATACTATAAAAAGAAGCAGGCAGTCCAAGTTTGGATTAATGTCAAATGCTTGGTTAACCAGTAGTTTATAGACTATTTCCTAGGGTTCTAAGAGTTTGCAAAGCTTAGATGTTTTCATTTTGCATGATTATGATTTCATTTGAAAGATATTTAATCAGACTTAGTGGAACAATAGGTACCTGGGAAATTTAAGGGTAAGAAGGTACTCCTTGGGTTAGAATGGTAGTGAAAATACACACACAAAAAAACACATTTTAGCCATTTCTATAAAAAATTGGAGGTTAGGATTTGAAGACACTGGAGGTAAGTGTCTCTGATCAGTTTTCCACAAGGGAGAGGAGGGGAAGAGGAGGTGCAAATTTAGATAGAATTTATGATTGCCTAGGAAGCACCTCAACAAATTGCAAGGTGCACCTCTTACACTAGAACCAGCATCAAGAGCAAATGGAATTTAGACACAATTTTTTTTTAAGAGTTTCAACAACATTTATTGCACTCAGCGTAGTAACACAACTTCACCTTCCAGGACTACAGAGTATAAAACAACTTCAAAGGAACATGGAGGAGGAAACAGTCATCCGGGTGTGAGACGAGCCGGCGCTAGAGCGCTCAGGACCGACCGTTTTACACAAGCAATGTTGATTGAAAACAACTACCTGTAGACACAATTTTTTAAAAGGCTAAGTGCTAATCTTTGTTTTACTTATTGAAAACTAAGGATAAAATCATTCACTTATTGAGCATTTCTAATCTGTGTGGAACCTTTAATTTCTTGGTCAAAGCTGGCCTTTGGGCACACATTTAAACACTGTCAACACCCATTTAATGCCTTTCAAAATCTGTGCATACATTCAGAATGGATAAATGGTACTCTCAAAATTTACTCCCAAATGATAAAAGCTAGGTCCATTTCTTACTTTTTTCTTATATTTTGTATTTTAATAATTTGAGTCACTTGCATTGTTTTAGATATGATCCTCTCTTCCCATAGAAAATAGGAAGCCTGATGCGAACTTGCCTGTGTGGCCCTACCAGCTACGCCAGCCTGCACTATGTGAGTGACTCAAAGAAACTCGTGAGGTCTTTCAGTGATCCGGGTGCATATTTCGTGACTCTCCCTGGTCAGCCCACTGGAATCTTCTACTTCCAGTCCAGCTCTCTGCTGTGGCCCGGGAGGGCAGTCGAGGATGGCCCAAGTGCTTGGGCCCTGCACCTGCATGGGAGACCAGGAGGAGGCACCTGGCTCCTGGCTTCGGATTGGCGCAGCGCACTGGCCATGGCGGCCATTTTGGGGGTGAACCAATGAAGGCAGACCTTTCTCTCTCTCTCTTTCTCACTGTCTAACTCTGCCTGTCAAAAAAAAAAAAAAAAAAAAAAAAAAAAAAACACCAAAAACAAAAACAAAACAAAACAAACAAACCAGATGCTTCATTCAAACCTGAATGGGATTATTTTATCATTATAATATTCAGTTAGTTACATCAGCTCCCATTCTTGACTAAATCAAGTAACCTAACTTTTTAACTTCATATGACTTGACATCTGGGTTTGATCGGTTTCATTTGAAATCAAGAAAGCTCTAATTCATATGTTGTTTTCTTTCATTTTTATTTTTAAAGAAATCTCTATTTATTTAAAAGTGAGAGTTAAAGAGAGAAAGAGACACAGGAAAACCCAGAGAGATCTTCCATCAGTTGGCTCACTCCCCAAATGACCATGTTGGCCATTGCTGGGCCAGGTCAAAGAGAGGATCCAGGAACTAGGAGCTTCATCTGGTTTTGCAGGCACTTGGATCATCCTCCATTGCCTTCCCAGGCTATTAGCAGAGAGTTGGATCAGAAGTGGAGTATTCGGGACATAAACTGGCACTCATGAAATGCTGGCATGGCAGGCAGCAGTTTTATCTGCTAAGCACAATGTTGGCCCCTCGTTATTTTTCTTTTTGTCTTGGTTACTCTAGAGCCACGTACCTTACTGAATCCTCAGTTGCAGGCGTCATATCACCCAAGGCTTTTTCAAGCTAACCTGTCAATCTACTTTCATTTCAAGGCTTTATCTATGCCTTTTTTGGTGTTGATCATAGAAAATTATTTACATGCAGAATTCCTTTAAGAAGGAAATGAAAATCACTCAAGCCATTTTTAGTATTTTTCTCTTACTGTATGACGCTTTTGATTATCCAACTGAAAAACTTTCGAGGTTACTGCAAATTAAATGTGATTTTGCTAAAAATCATGAGTGAAAATTGACCCCAAAGCTACAAAAATACTGATGTGTAAGTGTCTTGATGCAGAAATGGAATCATCTTTGAATGATGCTGTTCAAGAGGAAAGTAACTAAGGCTGTGGGTGACTCAGAGAATGAGTCAACACCCATTTCTGACCAGTGTGTTTCCCATGTCTTGCCTTCTTTTGTTATATTTAAGAGGTCCTGAAAAGGAAATGATATGCTATTTCTTAATTACAAGTGGAAACTAAATCCATTAGTTTTCAGCCAAAAGAGTGTGCATGAGCTGTACCCAGAAGATTCCTAGAATGGACAGAAGACTTGAAGGATCCAGAGCCAGGTGACAGCACCATGATGTCCAGGCCTCCATCAGCACTGTTCTTCCTTCTCCCCCAGCTGTAGGACAGCTCCTTACTGGACAATGGCTACACTGAATGGCAGCTGTGGGTTGTGTTTTGCATAAACTCTTTGGATTCATAATTCTTAGAGATGTTATATTCCATCTTGTACCTCTGCCTAAGCTCTAGCAATAAACTACCCCTATACATGACATAAGGGGGCATCACCCCCACCCAGGAAGGGATAGAGTAGATAGACAGATAGATAGGACAATACAGTGTATGATGCTGGCTCTGAGCATCCAAAAGAACAGGGGTGGCCAGGGGCACTCTGGCACAGTCTGCTCTAGGGAATGAATCTCCTGGGACCTCATTTAAAATGCAGAGCCACGGGCTTCACCAACAGCACTTCTGACTCCACACTGCCAGAATGGGAGCTCAGCTTGTGTTCTCTAATGAGCATCCAGGGTTCACACGTGGAGAACTACTAGGCTGAGGCAGTCAAAGCCACAGTGTCCTGAGCCTTTTCTTGGGATGCAAACATCTCCTTTCAATTTCCTCTGGTTCATAACAAAGAGACCTTGCAAGTTCATTTGGATTGTAGGTGGGAGATGTTTCCTACTTTGCTGAAATGCATGATTTTCCAAAAAGCTCGTTTTTTTTTCATTTTGATATCTTTCCAGAGAAGTTCCATAACACCCCAGGATATTAGTCTAATGTACTGCCTCGGCTATCTTGTGCCCCAGCTTGCAAATCTCATCACTGTGCACTACTTAATATCTTTTATTTCGTGCAGTATTTCAAATCTTATGCTGTTCAGAAAAAATATGAAAACTTTTAAATCAGAATAAACGATTGCCTCATTTTAGCTCCATAAATTGGGAGTATTCACATGTTATCCTTTTGGCAAATTATTGCTAAAAGCAACATTTTACAAGGATCTTGGCTTAATAGTTTAGTGGAATAATTGGTACTGTCTCATAAGTTACAGAGCATTGAGCCATATGATTTTACTTTCAAGTCAGGATCCTTATGATTAAAATTAGGAATTATTTCTCATTAATCCATATACTGCACGTGTGTCATGAGATGATCAGGGAAAACATGGGCACATCAAAATCTTTTAAAACATGTGGTGAAGTGGGATGGTTTATTCAAGGCAAATTTTGGGACAGTGTAAGCTGTAAGACTGAAAAAGAGGGGAAAACAGTAGAAAAGATATGAAAGTGAACTTATGACTCTTATTGAGCTATATATGCCTGATAGCTTGGCAGTTTTTGCTAGCACAGGTGTTTCTATTTGTAAGAGTTTCACAAAGTTAATGCAACCATCTTTTTTCCCCTAAAATGAATATACATTGGACATTATCTATTTGATCTTCCCATGACCTTGCTGTAAATGATTCCAAAAATGTAATATGATTTAGAAACTTTACAATGGAGAGAAGCAATTAAATATAACTGAAAGCAAAATAAGTATGGTTTTGAGTAAAACAGAGGGGGATACTAATTTAAAAAAAACTCTATTACAAGACACAGATTTTTGCCTTTCTCTGCTTAGACGGACTTCAGAAATAATGCCCATGGGGTGGGTAATGTGAGGAACAGGTTAAGCCACTGCTTGGGATTCCAGTATCCCACATCCAAGTGCTGGTTCCAGTCCCAGTTGCTCCCCTTCTGATTCAGCTTCCTGCCAATGCGCTGTTAGAGGAATCATTTAAATTTGCATGAAGTGGCAGCCACTGGGGCCATTAGCTGCTGCTTCTGACACTTGGATCTCTAACATTCCTGCTAATGCATACACTGGGAGGCAGAAGGTGATGGCCCCAGACTCTAGTTCTTGACACCCATGTGGGTTCTCCTGACTGAATTCTTGTTTCAACCTTGGCCTGGCCCAGAAGTTGTGGACACTTAATATATAAGCAGATGGAAGGTCTCTCTGCCTCTGTCTCTCTGCCTATAAAATAAAAATTAAAAAGTAAAGTGAATAAATAAAAATTTTTAAACATTCAACTGTATAAAAATTGTGCAAAGACTTAAAATCACTTTTAAAAGGTAAGGTGGCAAAAATATGGCAAAAAGTGAAATTTTATACTCTTTTTCTTATCAATACCCCCCTGAGCAGTTTAACAACTATTTACATAGTGTCTACAGTGTACTGTGTATTCTAAGTAACCTAGCGATGACTAGGTTATATATGAGAGGATATGCACAGGTTACGTGAAGATACTATGGCATCTTATTTAAGAGACTGGAGCATCTTTACATTGTGGCACCCATAGTGAGATGGGGTGTCCTAGAACAAATCCCTTGTGGATACTGAGGGAGGGCTATGTAAAGAATTTTATGCACTGGGGCTGGCATTGTGGCATGGCAAGTTAATCTGTTTAGCTGAAATGCCAGCATCCCATCTAAGTGCTGGTTCATGTCCTGGCTGCTCTACTTCTGATCCAGCTCCCTGCCAATGGCCTGAGAAAAGCAACGGAAGATGGTCCAAGTAGTTGGGCCCCTGCTTCCCACGTGGAAGACCTAGAAGAAGCTCCTCCTGGCTTTGGCCTGGCCCAGCCCCAGCCATTGCAACCATCCAGGGAGTGAACCAGTGAATGGAATCTCCCTCTCTTTGTCTTTCCCTCTCTCTTTGCAACTCTGAATTTCAATTAAATAAATACATATTTTAAAAAAAGGAGTTTAGGCATTGTTAGAGTACCATCACACAAAGAAGTTTACAAAAGCCCATTCAAGCCAGTTTATCATATAGTTGAATTGATGTACCCTTGTTAGACTGACATCTGGGTCTCAGATGTGTGTAACTTATGCTTTGAATCCTCCTCCTCAGCTCTTCCAGTTCTGAGTCTGGAGTCTCCCTCACGTCCACACATTTGGTCAGATCAGGAAGGTAATAAAATTGCCTCTGTCTGCCCTAAGTTCAGTGACATCACAGAGTTCCATATTTTTATTTCTGGTGACCAAATATTGATACTCATCAATTCGTTATAAATAAAATGCATCAGGACGTGATTTGTTTACAAGGAATTTTTCTAAAATCCAAAAATCCTACCTGTGTTTATGTAAAATGACTTTATAAATAAGATTGTGAACAGATGGGAAGAACCGTTTTAGTCAATTTGTGTGTAATGGAGTTGTATATACTTTACTTAATGGTAAAAATCTCTTTGTTATATGGTAGGAGCACAGTGCATTTTCTCAGGAGGATCTCGGTGATTTAGCGTTCTAAAAATCGACTCTGTCAGGATTAGTCACCAGACAGTGAGTTCAAATATCTTCCTTGACTATTCTGCACCCAAATTTATTTCCGTTATCTACTTCTTACTCATTCACACACTGAATTTAAAAGAGAACCTATATATTTACCTGTGGTTTCAATTTAATTTTGACTTTGTATTGCTAGCATAGACTCTGAAGTAGCTTAATCTAGGAAATTGGAACATTAAATCTATTATTTATGCAAAAAATAGATGAAAAATTTCTGCTGCACAAGCACAAAGAGACAAACATTCAAGATAATGCAGAATGTTTTCATTGTAAATCCAAATGTACAATAACCAAGAGCATATTTAAATCAGATGAATATCCATTGTAATATTTGGATTCTGTTCTAGGGCTTTTCTGAGCAATAATAAGGCTTTCTGTTTTATTTTCACTGCAAAATATTAACTAACTTGAATATTATAACAATGTTTATATCTAGACAGTTTGTGCACACATGTGATGTTATGGAAGTGTGTGCTGTGTTTACCTTCATAACACATCACCTTTGTTTTTGAAGGAATAAAATTTGAATTTCCTCACATCTATTCATAATTCATTATATTCCTTTAATATTTTGCTTTCTATTACATTTAATAGATTTTTAAATATAATATATATTTCTTACATATCTGAGAAATGAAGATGTTTACACGTCTGAGTTTTGTTCATTAATCTCTAAAGTTTCCTTTAAAATTCCATTCAGAAGATTGCATTAATGATGCTATTTCAATGAGTTAAATCACAGAGAAGGGTGTACAAATACCTCCATCTCTACATACTAGCATATGCACAAACACATGCACCCTCACCCACTCACCAACATATTCACTAAAATACTATGAGTTCGACTGTATGCTATTTCTGAAAATGCAGGTACAAAACTCTCTTTTGAAGTCCCTTTTGTATTACAGCTCCATGTCATAGTTCTTACAGCTACCACTAACATACTATTTCTGAGACACAGGTTTTAACAGCAAAGTACAGAAGTTTTCAGAGCAGGTCCCTACATGAAATGAACTCTACCTGGCCCAGAAAACATTTACTCCTGTCTTTCTAGGGACCTGTGCTCTTGCGACCACCTCTCTTCATGTTCAAGTGCATTCCAGAGCCATGGTCCCTCCAAGAGCATCTCCTTCAAGCTCAAAACATATAGATCCCCTCTAGCTCATTTAATCTGGATTCCCTAAGTAGTAACGTAACATGCTTTGGATCTCATCTCCCTCATCCATAAAGAAAATTTGCTGTTTTGTTATGGGTCTCTTAAGCTCATTTTTTATCTCTCAGTAAGAAACAGCTAAGACTGATTCTACCAAATATGGGAAAAAAAAAAAAAAAACACAGGCAGAGTTGAAAAAATTAGCCTCCTACCATTACATTGTGGATACAACCTTTTCTGCAGTCATGAAAATACCCACAACTTTTCACCAGAAATCGGCTTCTTTTGAGGAGTCTGAAGAGGATCAAAGAAAAGGCAAGAGAAAGTAGAACTCAGACAGGTTTACACGATCCTTTCGGATGGCAACGCTTATGACACAACAATGCAGGAAAATTATCTGTACATCTGATCAAGTCTGATGTTTATCTGATTGTCTATGAGAAATATCATGGTTTATCCACTGGGGATTTGATTATGATGAAATGGAATGTATGAATATAAGGCCCTTATTGAGGTAGTGATAATGTTACTGGGAAGAGAGTACTGATAGTCTAACCAATGCTTTAGTTTTCAGTAAATGTTTCCAAACGTGAATAAAACTCTGATTTTTGGTGTGTTAAGATGGGCTGACTTGTGTTTCTCCCAAATTTTTTATGTACTAACCCTTAGTACCACAGAATGTGACCATATGTGGAGATATAATACTTAGAGATGGTTAAGTTAAAATGAGCAAATCCCCTGTACACGCATCATAATACTAGAATTCAAATCCTATTCATATTTTCTAGATAAGGAAGAAGTTCAGCAGCAAGGAATCCCTACAACTTTCATTTGATAAACACATGGCCATCTTGTGAATATTCCTTTGCAGCTAGGATCCGGTGGTCATTTAGCTACTTCCTCTGCAGTTACACCCATCTCTATGTCCAGCCCATGCAACATCACTAAGTAAATACTTGTTAACCTGGTAAATTATTCTAACTATGAGAACTTGTTATCTGTGCCTCCTTGTTGTGTTGAAGGATGCTAAGTCATTGTCAGGTGGATAGCATTGTTCCCTTGGAGAGATGAGAGCGAATTTTCTGCCAAGTTTGTTTTTGCTCTCAAGTGCCAAGTGCATCAAGCTTCCAAATGTTTGGGAAGCACCTCCAAAGACCTCAGAGGCACTAGTACCCACTGAGTTGCCTCCTGTGCACAGCACCAGCAGGATCTGACTGGTATCATGGGTCACCAACAGGCATCGCCTGGGTGCTCTTTATTCTTGTGCTCTTGGTCCTATTGTGCTTTAGTGAATGACAGTCTAGTAGGGTTTTGGTAAATCTGCATGTGCTCTTGAGTAGTAAGAGAAGTACCAGATGGGCTGATGCCGTGGCTCACTTGGCTAATCCTCCACCTGCGGCACTGGCACCCTGAGTTTTAGTCCTGGTTGGGGCACAAGGTACTAGTCCCAGTTGCTCCTCTTCCAGTCCAGCTCTCTGCTGTGGGCCAGGAGGGCAGAGGAGGATGGCCCAAGTGCTTGGGCCCCTGCACTCGCATGGGAGACCGGGAGGAAGCACCCGGCTCCTGGCTTGGGATAGGTGCAGCGCCGGCCGTAGCGGCCATTAGGGGAGTGAATCAACAGAAGGAAGACCTTTCTCTCTGTCTCTCACTGTCTATAACTCTCTCTCTGTCTCTCTTTCTCTATCTAGCTCTGCCTGGCAAAAGAGAGAGAGAGAGAGAGAGAGAGGTACCAGATGAAAGAGTAAGGGACTCACCCCCTCACCCCTTCGTGGAATAGTAGGCATTAACTTTGGAAGGTGGCTGCAGAACTTCTACGATGACATTAACAAGAATGGGGGGCAGCCAGAATGCCTACTGTGGCCACTTTCTAAATGTGTTACTTGTGGTTAGTGACTTTTTTTTTTTTTTTTTACAGGCAGAGTGGACAGTGGGAGGGAGAGACAGAGAAAGGTCTTCCTTTGCCGTTGGTTCACCCTCCAATGGCCGCTACGGCCAGCGTGCTGCGGCCGGCGCACTGTGCTGATCTGAAGACAGGAGCCAGGTGCTTCTCCTGGTTTCCCATATGGGTGCAGGGCCCAAGGTCTTGGGCCATCCTCCACTGCACCCCTGGGCCACAGCAGAGAGCTGGCCTGGAAGAGAAGCAACCGGGACAGAATCCAGCGCCCGCCCCGACCGGGACTAGAATCCGGTGTGCCAGCGCCACAGGGGGAGGATTAGCCTAGTGAGCCGCAGCACCGGCCAGTTAGTCTCTTAACTGTCTGAAATCTCCATGGCTTACCCTGTAAAATGAAGACAGTAATCATCACCACCCTGTCACATCGTGGGAAGACTAAGTGAGCTGATATATGTTAAGCTCCTAGGACAGTATAAGTGCTCAGTAAGTGTTAGTTATTAATTTTTAGTTCATTTTGCCTAAGGGTCAAATGGGCAGTTAAACAGCCATGGTATTGCTGATTTACACTTGAGTAATGAAGCCAATCTTGTGGAAAACATTAAAGGATAGATTCAACTAAATGGATGTTTAGGATGTATCCTCCCTTGTATTGTATTAACCTTTGGGGTTATGAAAACATTTTACAAAATAGATAAATCCAATACCATGAACTTTTAGTTAGTTTATCTGTGACATGAATGAACTGCAAAGTCTTTGATTCCTGGGCCACAGTGATAGTCAATGATGCCATATAATCTTTTCTCTCTCTATTTTCTCCATCCAGGGTAGGGAGTCTGTTTTTGACATGAACCCATACTAGAATTCTATTCCTTCTTCTTCTTCTTCTTTTTTTTTTTTTTTTTTTTTTTTTTTTACAGGCAGAGTGGACAGTGAGAGAGAGACACAGAGAGAAAGGTCTTCCTTTGCCGTTGGTTCACCCTCCAATGGCCGCCACGGCTGGCGCGCTGCAGCCGGTGCACCGAACTGATCCGATGGCAGGAGCCAGGTACTTATCCTGGTCTCCCATGGGGTGCAGGGCCCAAGCACTTGGGCCATCCTCCACTGCATTCCCTGGCCACAGCAGAGAGCTGGCCTGGAAGAGGGGCAACCGGGACAGAATCCGGCGCCCCGATCAGGACTAGAACCCGGTGTGCCGGTGCCGCAAGGCGGAGGATTAGCCTAGTGAGCCACGGCGCCGGCCCCATTTCTTCTTCAAAAATATGTTAGCATCAATCATATACCATTGAGTCAAACTCAGACTGAACATTTTCAAATGATCCTTGTGGACTGGGGCTGGGGTACGGGTAAAACAGAGGGCTGTGACAAGAGAAAGTGGTCTTCCCAAGGTAAGACCAAGAGAGAAGCATGGAAGAAAGAAACTTGTTTTAGATATAGAAGATACTGCATTCATATCTGAGGCTGAACATTCTCAGCCAGATGGATTTTTTGATATTAGTGATGGGAACTCTAGCATAAGGAAACAACCTTTCAGAGTATATGGACACAGATCAAGTCATCTTAGGAGACAGTGATAGTTCAACCTGAATCTACAAAAAGAAAAGACCAAGCATGTGAAGAGTAAGGACTATTTCCTCAACCACACTGGATTAAGAATTAATGCTTTTGTAGTAAAAGAGGTATGGTTGCTAATACCAGAATTCTACTATATATAGGTTATACTTTATTAAGCCACATGCATACACATAGTGTACAGCTTCAATACATTATATTATTTTAATTTTATTAGCTTGCATTCTTGGTTTCCCTGATATTCAAATTCTGAAACATTCCTAAGCACTAGTATTGATAAGTGACTAGAACAAACTATTGCAGTCACTATTATTGTGGCAAAAAAAAAAAAAAATGAGTAGTTCAAGCAAGTAATACCTACTAAGGAATTCTTCAATTGGTGCATTGTGGATGTAGGTTCTACACTGTCTCTTGCTTAGTACTTATGAGGGTACTTAAAAAGTTCTTAGAATATGGATTAGAGGGTAAATGTATTTTGGTGCCTAAAATTTAAAATCTATTTGTACCTCTTTTCATACATTTTACATGATTTTTTAAAGATCCCTGATATATGAGAAATAGATATAGATTATAAATTGATAGATGGATGAGAATAGATAGAAATAGATGGGATTCCAAGGTTATCTAATAAGTAAGATAAGAAAGACCAAGAACCTTGCTATCTACATAGAAACAAGGGACAGATTTGATGGCTGACCTATTTTTTTACAATCTATCTGTTTCAGACGGTGAGTGGAAATGGGAATACCAACATCTTCCATGACTATATAGATGAGGTCTACTTAAATAGTGTTAAACAGATAAGTATTTTCAGGCAAAATGATTCCATCCTTGATCATAAAAAAAAAAGTCATGCAATATTATCAGTAAGAGCCTATAATTTAACTTACTCTCTTTGGCTTGATGTCAAACTTCTGTACTACACATAGACATATGGCACTGGCCCTCAGTAATAAGCAACATGGTGACTAAGTACTGGGATAGTGCTTGGGCCTTCCTCAAGGAAGAAGCGAGGGGCATCAGTTACAGGTATGGGGCAGCTTTAAGACAGGCCTGTGCTTCGGTACGGAAATGTCCACTGCTCAAGCTGAAAACACAGAACAGAGAGGCTGAGACGCATTTCCCGGGAGTCAGTCTTAGAAAGTTTGCTCAGTGAGAAGCACTCTGGTCTCTCTGAATTTGTTTGGGTGAGAGGGCATCATCTTATTTTTTACAAGCACATCCTGAATAGCTGGCCGATCATGCCAATCATCTAAGGACTAATTTGTCAAGCAATAGAAGTGTGCCCCTTCAAGCCTTCTGGAAGGGAAGTCATGTAAAATATCTCTTCCACATAGTCACAGAAGAGGCAGAACCACATTGAGTTTTGTTTTCTGACTATGTTAGAACATTCTCCAGCGCTGCAGTGACTGTTTAATCCCTTCCATTTATCGTGGTGACTGACAAACAAAGGTGTTCAATAAATGTTTGTTGAATGGATAAACCCCAATTTACATAACTCTGACGTAAAAATAGATCAGATAGTGTTCTTTATAAATTTACAGCCTAAATCTGATAATTCTACAATAAACATTCGTTGATCTTGTGCAATGAGATGCTCACCGTGCTAATCTCTGAGAACACAATGATGCACGCCATGATGTTCATCTGCGAGAAGTCACAGTGGAGGCAGAAGCAAGACCTGACACTCCAACCTCTGGAGAATTCCACAAAGCAGTTGGAGAGACTGCATTCTTCCCTAGCTGGCATTATCTCCTAAGATGGTTTATGGATGTCATGCCTGTATACTAACCCGGCATTGACTGCTGCTTATACGTAAATTGCTATAGCTCATAAGGTCTATGCACAATCTGCTTAGAAAAATTTCCTTGTTAACAGTGTTCTGATTTTTTTTAACTTTTATTTAATAAATATAAATTTCCAAAGTACAGCTTATGGATTACAATGGCTTTTTCCCTCCCATCACTTCCCTCCCACCCACAACCCTCCCATCTCCCACTCCCTCTCCCATTCCATTCGCATCAAGATTCATTTTCAATTATCTTTATATACAGATCAATTTAGTATCTATTAAGTAAAGATTTCAACAGTTTGCACCCACACAGAAACACAAAGTGTAAAATACTGTTTGAGTACTAGTTATAGCATTAATTCACATTGAACAACACATTAAGGACAGAGATCTTACATGAGGAGTAATTTTGAAATAAATTCTTCTTTCAACATCAAAATCAACTTTTCCAGTGAGTTTTAATTGAGTAGCTGTCATATTTTGATACTATTGGGGAAACTAAAAATGTTCAAACGTTGAGGTGTTTATATTTTGATGGCTTTAATTTTATACAGAAATTCCACATGAAACAATAAAGAAAACATAATATAAGTCTGATTCTGTAGACAATACCTGATATAATTTTATTATACTTTATTTGTTTTCTATTTCTTTTTATACTATTTTTTTTTTCACAAAAACTTGACCATAGAACCTAGTCTTGTGTCGATGTCACATTAGGTTGATTTTGTTCCCCGTTTTTTGTTGTTATTGTTGTTTGTTTTTGCTATCCCCGCACACAACATAAGCTCAGAGAGAAGGGCTAGGACAAGTTTCTTTCTGTTAGGTCTTTGCAGTGGCTAGCTCCTTGCCTAGCCCATAGTAGATAAAGTTGTAAATAAATAAATAAATAATTCAAACCAAATACGGGTCTTGTCTGAAAACATACAATATTTAAGGCAAAACTGCAAATAGAACAGAAGTGTATAGCATGCTGTGTACTTTTAAATCAGGTATCATTTCTGTATTGACAGCTACCTAAAATAAAATACAGAAAGATGAAATCTTATGTGGCGCAAGAAAAAAGAGACTCACAAGTTATTCTCTATCTTTCTTCCTGTATGTCTCTCCATCTCTCTCCCTTAAAAAATTGTCATAGTAGTGTGGTGTTGCTTCTCTCTTGTTTTATGATGTAAAAAGGCAAATTATTTTGTATTAGTGGCAGAAACCAAAAAAAAAAAAAAAATCTGTTTCGTGTGAAATATGCCTAAAGGAAGATTTCAGAAGATAATGTTCTGGAAGTTTTGCCATTAAGAAATTAACATTTTCCTCAACACTAAACTATCATTTCAAACCAACATCCAATTTTTTCAGAGTCTGAGCTCTCAGAAATTTAGTCAATATTTTTTTCCTATATTGCTGTTCCAAAGTTAGAGAATCTTTTAACATTTTAATATTCAATGATTCAACAAATGCTTATATATTTTAAATTTTTAGCCTACCATCTCTATATGTTGCATGCAAACATTAGTAATCTCTAATAAACACAAAGCATACATTTCTATGACATGAATTCTATTCATTATCTACATACAAAAGTCTACATCATGATGGAACTTCTTTGAAACAAAAAATTGAATTAAAAAATCAAATGATTATCTGAGGTTGTATGAACTCTCAAATTTGTTAAACTTAAAAATAATCTTGTCTATTTAAATCTTTAATATGTAAATATTTCCTTTAATTTCAATTACTGCTGAGTATACATCTATCTGCAGATATTCAGAGTGGGGTGGTATAACAATATTGGAGCAATGTGTTAACTACACATCAAGCCCACCTTTAGAGGTGACATCATTTGCTCTCAGTTCATTGTTTTTCAAGGGCTGTCAAAGTTAGTGTATTCCACATGCTATTGTCTTGGATATTTTTCAAATGCTACTCTTGCCCTAGTACTTTTCCTAAGGATATAAAAATGATTTTTATTTGAAAATTGTTTCATCTTCAGAAATAAATTAGAAGCAGGGAATTAATCTAATTTAAAATATGCTTTAAATTAAGAAAATCACTTTCTGTTTGAATTCTGTTCGAATCTGGAGAGTGCGTAAAAAGTTTCATCTATAGTCTTGATATTTAGAGTTGAATCATGTATAAAATATCTTTATGTCTGTGGCTCAATCAGACTACATATGCTTTTGTTCATCTAAGGAATATTAAAAGGTATTTTTCAATAGTCTTTTTTCTCAATCAGCCAGTGCAGAAAGCATCCTTGGTGTTTTCAGTTTTGTCCAAGTGTGTACACATTTCAATACCTTCGACATTTTCCTTCCTAGGCCCGGACAGTCTTAATATAAAGAGGATGGGTATTTCCTTTAAGCACACAGCTATTTTCACAGGCATGAGCCCAACATGAAGGCAGCATCTGTTCTAGACAGGGATGAGTGAACCCAGCCAGACTTGGGGTTTAGATGAGGTCAGAATCTATTTTACTGACATTTCTGTCATGTTTATTAAATTGCATTTTGCCAAATGCAATTAAACTTTTAGGAGATACTGCATTTCTTTGAAAGGGGGAAATCAGTGTGCTTCCGTTGGTCTTTGACTAACACAATTTTTAAAAATCCATTATCAGTGTCCTAGGTATGTGCTCTGAGCTGGCTTGTTATAAGCCTCAAGCCCGGCTTCAGGAGACAGTGCTATCTCCACTGTTGTTTGTTTTCCCCATGAGAGAGAGTTTGACTTGGGTTAGCATTTTCAGTTAGGGATTGGCTCCAGTTTGAAAGAACCATCCTATTTTAACACCACATTTGAGAAGACATATTGGAGAAATCATGTAGGACATTACAAAATGATGAGGCAGTAGGAAACAAGAATTGGAGATTTCATCGCAAATAAATGGAGCAGCAAAGATTAATTAAATCTCTAAAATTCTCCAAAGCACATCTTGGTTAAAGTATTTAAAGGGACACTTTCCATGACATGCAAATCACCTGAAATGTTGAGCTTTCATTTCTGTGTTAGATTCACTCCATCTATTAAAAACCCCACAAAAGTAGGAGTCTAAATATATTCTGATCAACACTAGCTTTATTTATTATCCAAATGGTAAAACAGCTGCAGAAAGAAACCTTGGTCTGTTTAATAAATGAGTTATCTGTTGGCATAGTTTTGTAAAAACACTCAGTGAAGTGAAGGCACCCAGATTTGAGTCAAAGTGTTAATGCAAGCGAACAGGTACTTACACTACAACCGAGGACTGCCTACTTTACCTGAAATCTTCCTTCCCAACTGAGGGAGATGCTGGTCATGAAAGGCATGGAGAGGCTTCAGCTCATGTGAATACTCATGTTAGACCTGAATTAGCAGCTCCACAAATTAGGCAGCTCTAATCGTCCTCTCTGCGTCAAAAGTGGCTCAGTGAAGCCACTGTCGATCCGTGATTTTAAGTGTGCACAGCTCAAAAAAGCTTTGAAATTCTCCTCTCTTTAAATCTAAATTTCACCTGAAGGTTTACATTATATTCTGCTTCAATCTTAAACATGAATATCATTTTTCTTTGTTTATGGAAATGCTTCATTTATTGGATACTATTTCTTAATCAAATATAAAACCTATTTCTTACTATAAATAGGAAATGTATATGAACTTTTTTGCTACCTTTTTGGGAAAAATAACACTTGGTAATTTTATAATTTAAAAACAGATGATAGTGCATTCCAACATATTTGTGTTTTATAACACAAAGAAGGCATTTATAGCCATTTTCTTTCCAGAAGACAGATACTAATTGTATTCATTCCCCATCAATAAAATAATAAAATGTAATTATTTTGCTGCCCTTCATATTCCATACCTACAGTTGGAATGAAAGATGATTAAACATTACAGGGTGTGTGGGAAGACCCAGACAACTCAGATTAACTCTTCATTTTCAAATATGTATACTGCTTTTCAGAAAAAGACTGCTGTCTTTGCAAGAGACCTCATTTATTTGGGGGCAAATATACAGATCTCTTAAAAGGCAAAAATCTCAGTCTCTAAGTTGCTAGTTCTTGGATGTGGTTTGTGGGAAGCTAGATACATGCATAAAATTGCAGGTGGAGAATGAGGTCTAAGAGCTGTGTTTGCCATTACATTGCCTACACAGTCAGGAAATCCAACGCAGCAGCTTCTCTTCTCTATGAATTTTTAATAAAATAAGTAAATAAAAGCTAACTTTTAGCCACTGTATATGGATGTCTTGATACCTAGGTAGTAAACTTAAAACGATATCTTGATACCAAGATGGAAAACTTAGAAAGATCTGGTTCTAAATTTCCAAATTTCTACATTTACTCTTCCTTTTTTTTTTTTTTTCTAATGTCTCACAAGAACAAGTCAGATTTACATGTGAATCAGCCACTTAGAAAGGAATTTTTTTCTTCTCTTTTTGAAAGTAATGTCCCTTTATTTGATATTGGTACACTTATAGCAAATAATAAACAGTTGTCTTTCCCAGATCAGGTACTTAAGAGCATATATTTCTCTGAGTGTAGGGAAATAATTTGATGATAAAGATGGGGTTAATTTAGGTTCATCTTATTTGTAAATACCTAGCAACACGAGTCAGGCTTCTTGGCTCCATGTCAGCCAGTGTGAACTGCTGTGTTGCTTTTCCATGTGATATCCTACAACCAACACGGATAGTGGTAACGCTCAGTAGGTTGAGCATTCTGTGTAGGACATGCATACTGTTCATAGTTCACTTGCCATTCCCCTTTTCTTCTTTTTTTTCGGTTTCAAAATGTCTATACGTGCTTTCAAAATTGTGCTTACAATGTGAAAATCTGTCCTTTTAGAAATCTTGTTTGCAAGTAAAAAAGAGACAAACTTACCACTGCAACCTGTGTTTAGAAATAGCATTTTAAATGATTTAGGCTAAGTGGTATAATTATTTTTGGTGTTGAGAGTTTGCTAAAAAAAAAACTGTTCATATTTCAAAAACACTGACACTCCATTTCCAGTATTTTAGAAAGACACAGACAGGTATAAAAATTACTCCAATATTTTATCTGTCTTTACTGTGCATGTACATACAAAGTAATATAAAACAAATATACATACATATAATTTTTAAATTGAGCATTGGCTGTGTTCACATCATAATTTATATATCTCAAAAAAGAAAAATAGTTTTCCTATTCTGCATTCTTTTACATAATTCTGTTCTGGAATGACACTTCTGTAATAATCAAATCACCATTATTTAGATATGGATACATGAATCCTGTATTTTCATTCTAAATTCAAGTTCACTGATCAAATCTAATCCCCTTGAAGCAACCTCAAATTACTGCTATTACATGGGTCACTGGAAACCGGAGCCACTAATACAAATTTTTTAAAAAGCAAAAGCAAAATAAATAAATAAATAAATACCCTACACAGTTAGATGCTGGCTAACAGCATAATCAATTTGATTTTATCACTAAATTCAATCCTTCCTCTTGAGCTGTCAGCAAGCAAGATAAGCAGAATGTGTCGGAGCTGGAGCAGTTGGAGCAGACGGACTGAATCTCGCCAGATGACACGGTTGTGGGCTGCGCTGGCATGGCAGGGGACGGAGAGTCACACCGCCACACTCCCTCATCTCCAGCACAATCTTTCTATTTCATTAATTTTTCATGGAATTGCATTTCACAACAAGCCAGCGTCTGCCATCCATCTGCTCTACTTATTCTGTCCCTTTTGCCAACTTTTTATTTGCATTTCACAACACCTAGCAACCTACTATACTCTCAACTACCTTTCAGGGATTCATCACTTCACTTTTATATGGCTCCCTTGTGTTGATGTTCTCAAAATTCATTTGCAGTTTTCTAAAACTCTGTGTAACCAACCAGCCTGGAACAGTACCTAAATTTCAAGAGCTAACTTGTTTTGCTCTCAAATGCCTCAGAGACAGCGATCATGAGCCAACGCTCAAATTCAAGTTTAACTGACTTATCAAATGCTTGTTTATATAGTATTTCAAATAGGTCTTCAAAGTCCCTTCTCCTCACTAGCTTATGAAGATCAAAACTCCTCATTTAACTCTATCCTCCAATTTGCCTTGTGAAACCAGATGAATTTTATTGGTTCTCAATCTATTTTCCAAAACCCTTGTAAGTGCCTTTGTTTTTTAAATAAAAAAATTTCCAGAAATATAAGTTAATTTTACACATGAATGTATAGTTATGTATAATAATGAATAGAATATCAAGATATTTTATTTTCTAAATGCACTTAATGCTAATATATAGCTTCTTTTGGAAGAAATACATTCACTAAGAAATAAGCAGACAAAACACCATTTCAATAAATGAAAACATTTGTATAGTTTCTCAAAAATATTACTCTGAAGTCATCCCATGGATCAGAAATTAATTGAAAAATTTTAAGTGACCTATTTGTATATAATTACTGTTTTGAGCTGATACCAATAAAAACCTAAATCTTCGCCTTCATTATTTTGGATCAAAATGTCAAAATGCATTCTTTTCTTATAATAGGCACATGTCCAGTTCTTTTCTAATATAGGGAGATACTGCCCTATATAACCATATAAAATAGATTTGATTGTGCATGATCACCTTCATGATTCTGCCAAAAACAATAAAGTGCAATCTCTCAGTGCTCTCTGTGAGAAATAAAATACACGGGTACTTAGTGATGCCAGACAACAATTTCCCTAAACTACTAGTGCTACTATTATTCTCCAAAAGTTATGAATAAAATAGATACAGAATAAACTGATGCACCTCATGTGTTATATAGGGTATGAACAGTGATTTGCCGTATGTGTAAAAATGAGATGTTTTCCCTGATCGTCTTAGGATTTTTAAGTTGCTTGTCTTTCTACTTATCAAAGTCAAATTTTGGTGTTTCTCATTTGTATAGAAAATGTAAATAATTAATATATAATTTCAAAGAGAAAATTTCAGCAAAAAGTAACACGTGGAGGAAATGTAACAGTGTAGAATATTAGTCCTAATAGCACTGGTGGAATTGATGATGAGGTTTACTTTGAGTATCTTTTTAAAGTTTATCTGTAAGAGAAATGCCAGCTCCTGTCAGTTAATCCCTAAAATTCATATTCTGTGACTAAGTTTCATTTTCCTTTTTTTTTTTTATTTTAAAGATACATACTATTTCCTGTGTGGTGTGATGACTGTGAAATAGCTGGTATCAGAAAGTATTTAATTTCCAAGACGGTGGATTGTATTTAACAATGAAGCATTGAATCATCGCCACACTTCAGCTGCAGCTAGAGTGTATCATTTCAGAGCTCATTGACTGTTTTGACAATGAAAATCCTATCATACCAAAGCTACTTTTAGGGTATATCTATAGAAAATGAAAAGCATTTCACAACACTGGGAAACTAAAAGCTATGATGTGTCTTTTGTCCATTACAATAGGTGGAAATATCACTTACAGGAAGAGCCCTTATATTGTGCTTATGAGCAGTGTCTTCAGTTAACACAAAATAGAGCCTAACTGGAACTCCTTAACACTCATCCACACATGTGGAATTGAAATTGTGACAAGCATAGAGTTTAATATTAGATACACTTAATGATTGCTAAGATCCGTCACTATCAGGACATAATTTGAACTCACCAATGTTTCTTGCAGAATAGAAAAACAAACATTGGTAATAAATAATAATTATATCTATAAGCTGAATCTATTCCCAAGAAAATGTAAATAGTTACCATGCTTTTTATAGTTTCCTCTGTTGTCTTCTAATTTAATTACATATGTCTACACTAACTTTTTCTCAAAAAGTTACTATTTCTGAGCTTGATTTGACTTTCCTACCAAATAGCTGTCAGCAGGTGCTATGGGAAATTCCCCTCACACAAATCTACCAGTAATAGGAATTGGCATCCACATCCCGATTGCCTGCTCCTCCTTCAATTTTTGAGCTTGAAAATTAAAACACTTTGTATATTAAAAGTAATCAAAGTATAGAAATATGTGCAATAAGATTTTTATTCTGCATGGCTACAGTTAAGTTTATAGCAAAAAACAAAACAAAACAAAACAAAAGGTCTTCTTTCAGGTTTCTCTCCTCCTCACCCCATTTGGAAGCTTTTTAAGATATTGCAGCTGATATTGTCTTAATAAAAAGGCAAATATTTGAATAAAGGACACACTTTTCATGAGTTTATATTCTATATATTATGGCACAATATTACTCCTTACTCTTCCACTTTAAATATTTAAATAGATTAAAACTATTGGTAAATATGAACACATGAAGTGTAAAGATGGTGCTTCCTTTTCTGTCTTAGGCATATTCACAATTCGATTTCTTGATTTTGTTAAAACTGGCATCCCTTTTTGTTACCATTTTCTTTGGAGGGTACTAAGAGTTGTGTTTCCAATGCTATTTTCAAATAGCAGAGTAAATGACACACATGCATTTCAGCAGTGCAAGAGTTAAAATCTCCCCTTTGGAGACCAAAGATTTTGAAATCTTTTAAAGAAGTTATTGGGCCACATCTGCTCCCAATGATCCTAACATGCAATTCTAATGAACGACTGTTTACTGTCGACATTTGTCTCTTCAAACTGTCTGGCTAATTTCTATTGTTGGAAGAAGTCATAAAAGACTTGGGGACTGGCAGAAGGGTGGTTAGGAAATGGTCTGGCAGAAACTTACCTTGGGCTGCTACAAAAATGAGAATTCCCTAGGGAGGATACCCCAACTATCGCTGACAATGCATCATGCATTAGGAAAACTGGAAAATCTGGTACATTTTTGTTCTACTTTTTCCGATTCTTTATACCTCTATATATTCACTTCTTAAAAAAAAAAAAAAAAAGGACATGCTTCCAATCGCGATAAAAACTAAACTTTCCCTCGCAGACTCACACTAAGGAGCTGACAGTAACCCAAGTTGCTCTGGAAGAAGAAGGCGCGGCACTGGAAGAATCTTTGATTTCTTTTGTGGAATGCGTGCAGGTTACTCCCTTGTAGGACATTGCTCTTAGGAGCAATTGTTCATTTCACACAAGCCCCCCGAGTGGAACCTGAGGCATCTGATGGCCCTAACTTCAGTAGCCAAGAGCACACACTGACTGTGTGTCCCTAGCCACCCCTCCTCCTGCTTCTTTTTAAGAGGATGCAATGCTTGTTTCTTTTCAGGTCTTAATTTCAGCTTATTTCTGCAAGGAAGAGCCCTGTGTTTGCAGAGCAGTAGGGTCCCACACTTAGTACAAACTGCTAGCCAATTTGAGGAGGCGAATGCCCGGCTTCTGCCTGCTCCTTCCTCGACGACAATTTGGATGGCAAGAACCAGCGGCAGAGCTCCCGGCCTTTTATGTATGTTGGCTTAAGCGACTACTGCCGTTGGCATAGCATCTTGCGAGAACGTGGCCTCGGAGTGGGGACTGAAGCAGCGCCAGCCCCGGGTGTGCTGTGCCGGACGGCGAGACCAGGAGGAGCGCAGGTCCCTGTCCTCAAAGGACAGACGCCCCTCAACCACTGAGCTTTCAGCCTCCCTGCCTGCTGGCTCCTGCCAAACACCTTTCTCGCGCAGCGGCTGGAGGAAGCCCCCGGGTATTTACATAGGGAACCTGAACTCGCCAGCACCTGCTCTGGCGTGGCCATCCCATCCGCAAAGCCCAGAGATCACAAGAGGAAGGAAGGGGAGCGCGCAGAGTTGCGGCGCGCAGGCCGGCGCACGAGAGCGGTTCTTACCTTTCCTCTTGGACCTCCTCCTCCTCCTCCTCTTGGACTTGCATTTGAGTTGACTGCTTAGCCCTCCAGACCCTCTGCCGCTCCCCAGGACGGATGCCATGGCTGAGACCCAGTCGCGAGGACCGGAGAGGAGTGCTTTCTTAAGCAATTTCACCTTTCTCTCCCTTGCCGCCGCCGCCGCCGCCGCCGCCGCCGCCGCCGCCGCCGCCGAGCAGGCTGCTTCTGCTTTTGCAAATCGGTGAGCGGGTTCACTTTTTAAGACCAAGGACGCGAGCGCGCGTCTCTCTCCCTAATTGTTCTCTGGCACTGGGCGCTCCTGCTGGTCTGAGAGACTGCGCTGGGAGCCCCAGGACTGAGCCTGTCCCTGGGGCAGCAAGACCCGGGAAAGGTGCGCCCGGCCGGCCGTCCTGAGCGCTCCGGAGCCCTCCTTGGGCTGCCTCTTCATCTGGGCTCCCAGCGCCAGGCTGCTACTTTTGCACCTCTGCTAGTTGTTTGGCACCAGCCACTTCGAAGCCAATCACGCAGGGAGCTTGTCTATTTGCTGCTGCAAAGTCTAATTGGATCCAATCACAACTGTCTTCTGGCTCTGACATCAGCAGCAGCACCAGCCCGGTCGCCCTCTGGCAGCTTGCAAACTCAGCTCCCGTTTGGACGCAGGGAGCTGCCCAGGACCTGGTGGAAGAAGGGAAGGCTGTTCACAGGGAGCGACATCAACGCGGCGCTGGTTGGTCTGGGAGAAGCCCAAGCGGAGCGCAGAGGACAGGAGGGACCCTGGCCTGGGGGTGCCCAGGCTGCCTGCCGCAACCATCCAGAGGGACAGCTCGCGATGCCCAGAAAAACGCAAGGACAGCTTTCTCCAACGCGACAGTTTCTAACTAGTTAATTCATTATCACGCGTATTGTGTCAAGAGGGGGAACTACCTCTCTCAGAAACACAGACTTCTCTCTCCCTCGAAAGGGACTTTTTTTTTTTTCCAATTCCCCTGGGCAGACAGGCGTCCTAGAGTTGTTTATGTCTTGGGTGGTGCGTGTTTGTGTCTTTTCTTCCCCTTTTATCCCCCCTTCATAGCCTTTGGCTGTTGCCTTTGCAAAGGCAAAGTGTTGCATAAAGACGGAGGTGTTGGGATCTGAGTTTGCATTGCACACAGAGGGGTTTTGAGTGCTGCTCTATTTAGAGAGCAGTGGCATGAAATGTAGAGAGGTCTCTCATCTGATAGTTTCATTGCAGAATGTAACATTTGGGTGGAGTACAGTCGCATTTAAGAAGAGATGGATTGCAAATTGAAATATTTTGGAGCAATGCTTTTTTTCAGGGATGACCTATGTTTCAAAGACTAAATTTTTGGGCTCTAAAACTAAAGTAAAATTTAAGGAGGCACGTGATCCAGAAATTGCCACTGTATCTTGTATTCAAATCATGTAAGTTGTTAATTATAATAATAATGGTTTGAAAAAGATCCATGCTAAAAATTCATTAGATGGCAATAACATGATGATGTAGAAATGACACACATGCTTTCTGTTATTTGCTGCTTTATACGTATCTTCTCAAGCTCCTTATGAGTCTAGAATTTTCCAGGTAATTTTCCTTACATAATAACAAATAATTGTTCTAGGAAATGTTGGAGGCAATCAGGGAATTTGTGTGTTGGTAAGGGATGAGCAGACAGATCATATCTCAGTTTTCACTGATGAGAGAGACATTCTACTTTAAATCCTAACTCCACCTTGGAGATCTCAGGCAAGTTATTTAACTATGCCTCAGTTTCCTCTCCATAAAATGAGGATAGCAATAGCACCTACCTCATGGGCTCATTCATACATATGAATCAGTATACACTGTAACTAGCACATATTAATCACTCAGTGATTTTTCCTATTAAATTCATCCAGCAAATAATTTTGAAATAATGAGCGAATTTACAGGGAGGCCTCAGAGAGATGGAGTTTGCATATTTCCCCCTTAGAATGTTTAGCTCTCTGGTTCTCTGATGGCCGCAATCAGACCAGCAGCCTTTTCCTTGTGCTGTGTCCAACACTTCTACTCCATCGTCCGTACGGCTTAGTGTTGCTGAAAATTTCCAGTGAGAGTTTTAAAAGCACATGGCCTGTACACTTAATCTACAGCATGAAAGATATTCAAGAGCTTAAACTGTATCCAGTAATGCAGCTGTGGGAATTCAGTCAGTGAAACTTCTGAGCTTCACACAATACGCCTGCACTAATCCAAAGTTGTCCTACTTATGGGTCTACAGAAAACTCGTCACTGAGTTGAGTCACCAAAGGAAGACACTTCAGAAAAAGCACTACAAACAAATGCTCAGTCACTGCAAGGCTATTGGTATTTATTAAGGCACCCTTCAGATCCCATCATCACATAAAGCAAAGATGCTGCCTATGGAACTTGTATATGCTGACCCTTGTTTTATCAGGAAAATAGAGATGGCCAAGAGAAGACAGAACTTCTAAGTTACATTTTTTCTTCTGATCTTGGTAGGGAGGGGGAACAAAATTGAAACCTGCGTTTTATCATAGTTTAGATGTCTTTGAAAGTTAAGATCAAAATCATGAAAAATCTTGACTTTTTTCAATGTTCTCCTGGTTTATTTACTTTTTGTGTATTTTAAGCAAGTGATATTTTAACAGTTAGATGCTCTTTTGTGTATTTTATTTAGTTTCCATGGGATGATGCATCATAGATGATGCCAGAGTGATGGAGGACAACAAGAGACATTTGTTTCTCTTTCAAAGAGAAGTATTTTTTTAAATACTTATTTATTTTTTTTGAAAGGCAGGGTTAGGGAGAAACAGATATCTTCCATCCTCTCGTTCATTCCCCAAATGGCTGCGATGGCTGAAGCTGAGCCAAGAGCCAGGAGCTTCTTCTGGGTCTCCCACATGGTGCAGGGATCCAAGAACTTGGCCCATCTCCTGATGTTTTCTCAAGTATATTAGCAGGGAGCTGGACTGGTGGTAGAACAGCTGGAATTTGAACTGGCACTTGTGTAAGGATGCTGACATTGCAGGGGATGGCTTAACCTGTTATGTCACAATGCCAGCCCCAAGTTTGTTTTGTTTTTTTTTTCCCAATGATTATAAAATTCTCCAAATACATACCTCAGAATACTTTAGTCCTGAATTATCCTTCCTGGCCATTATCACAGCAGACTATTTTACTAATAGCCTTTGCTAGTTTTCTGAAGTCATTAATGCCAGAAATTTTATAAAAAAATTTTTATTTACTTATGTTTTATTTATTTTAGAGACATATCAGTGGAAGAGAAATCTTTCACCCACTGGTTTATTCCCCAAATGCCTGCAACAGCTGGCATGGGACAGGCCCAAACTAGGAACTTCATCTGGGTTTCTGATATGAGTGCAGGGAGCTGGAGTACCCAGGTCATCATCTGCTGCCTTCCCAGGTACATTAGCAGGAAGCTCGATCAAGAATGGAGCAGCTGGGACTTGAATCATTGCTCTAATATGGGATCCAGGTGTCCAAAGCAGTGACTTAACACCCTGCCCCACACATCTGCCCCAGGGAATAGTTTTAAAGAATTTCACAAGGACAAAGATTTGTATTCAACCACAGTTTCTAATATAGTTCATTTTTTATTTTAAGCAGAGCCTAAGTGAGCAATGTTGGTAATCTGCCATTCTTCTGATGAGCCTTTTTGTTTTTTATCTTTTTTTTTTTTTTTTTTTTTTGACAGGCAGAGTGGATAGTGAGAGAGAGAGAGACAGAGAGAAAGGTCTTCCTCCAATAGCCACCGCAGCCAGCGTGCTGTGGCCGGCGCACCGCGCTGATCCGAAGGCAGGAGCCAGGTGCTTCTCCTGGTCTCCCCTGGGGTGCAGGGCCCAAGGACTTGGGCCATCCTCCACTGCACTCCTGGGCCATAGCACAGAGCTGGCCTGGAAGAGGGGCAACCGCCGCAAGGTGGAGGATTAGCCTATTGAGCCACGGTGCCGGCCTGTTTTTTATCTTCTTAGACTGCTTCAGTACATGTTGGTTGTCTAAGAAGATGAGCAGCAGTTGGAAGGAGCATTAGGATCAGCAGCCAATCTCATCTCATTGTCCATCAGGAAACATCATAGATATGATGTTTGTGTCTAATCCCAGATCATCTCAGAGAACAAAGACCTGGAGTGAGGCTCCCAGGAGGAAACAGACTGGCCAGAAAACCAACTGCAACGGAGCATGAACCTGTCAGCTGGATGAAGAATAGGAAGGAGCCCTCTGTTGGACTGGAGGCACAATACTTTCTTTGCAGTTTGTACTCATAGCCAAGTGAGTTGTGTCAAGTAATAAATTTATTCAATAAAGTCCAAATTGAGGATCTCCTGTTGAATTTATTCATAGCACCCCCATGACCTTCCCCATTGGTCTTAACAGTACTGTAATGCTTCAATTATTTGATGTGATGTTTCTGTTTCTTTCCTGTCTGTATCTCCATAAATTACTAAAAACTAGGAGAGTCCAATTCATGTCTATTTAGCTCACATGGCAGAAAAACGGAGCCTGGGACTGAATTTTTTTTTTCATAATGGATAATGGTATTTACTACTTGGTCAGTGAATGCTATGCGTAAGTATAGCAAAAACCTTACTATTGATTTTCCTTTAATTTCCATAAAGCCTCTATGAAAGCAAAATTGAAAAGATGCTCATTTGACATTTTATTTGTTTATTTATTTATGAGAGGAAGATAAATAGATAGATAAATAGACAGACAGACAGATGATGGGTAGATAGATAGATAATAGACAGCAAGAGAGCTGGAAGCCAGGAATTTCATCCAGATGTCCCATGGGAATGACAGAGAACCAACTACTTGAGCTGTCACCCACTGAGCCATCACCAACTACTTGAGCCATCCCACTTTGCTTATTAGCAGGAAACTAGAATCAAAGCAGAACCAGGACGCAGACCTAAATATAGGAATATAGAATGCAAGCATCCCAACCAGCCACCTAACTGCTAAGCCAAGCATCTGCTCTGATGTGCATTTTAGAGATGAGGAGACAGATTCAGATAATTTAAGGAACTTGCCAAAGCATGCATGGGTCAGTTAGGAGTCACATTCGGATCACTGTTAACTTTTCAGCCTGGAATGTTTAACACTGTTCCACAGCCTGAGTATGAGGCTGGTTAATTTTATGAATTTTCACAAGACTTTTTGAGATAGAGGAAAGTATATTAACAAGTGACTAGGCACATTAGTGAATTTATATGTGTTTGCTTAATATGAAAACCCATAGAGCGTAGAAGTAACTCCTAAATATTAGAAGCTGGCTCTCCACTTGGACTATACCTTCCAACATCACTAAATGCAGCAACAGCTGAACCCTGATCTGTATTTCTAACATTCAAGCACTCTGGATTTATCTCCTTTTTATCAGAATAAACTTGATGTAGAGAAAAGACCTCATCCTCCTTTTCCAACTGAGGTTAATGAGGACTCAAGGTGTTGATGTCTGAATCCAAGTTACATTGTCAGATAGCACAGAACCAGCGTCTGCATAGAAAGTTTCCATGTATTCCCAAAAAATAACTTCACAGACTCACAAAACTGACCTGATCTTATAATGCTATAGTGAAGACCTTGAAGTACACATCATGAGGTACCACCACACTGATTGCATCTTTTAATCCCAATTCAAGTTCTCTTAACCCCATTCTTTCCAATAAACTCCTTGCTTTTTCCTCAAATTACACCTACCTTTTATAGCCTTGATGGTTAAAACCAACTCACAATGACTTCAACTCTTTATATTTATTTATTTAAATGGAAGACACACACACACACACACACACAGAGAGAGAGAGAAAGAGAGAGAGGGAGGGAGAGAGAATCTCAATATCCACTGGCACTGGCTCAATCCCCAAAAACCTGCCACAGCCAGTTCTGGAGCAGGTCAGGGTGAGGAGCCAGGAATTCAGTCTGAGTCTCCCACATGGGTAGTAAGGATCCAACCAACAACTTGGGCCATTACCTGCTGCTTCCCAGGGTACACATTAGCATGAAGCTGGAGTGGAAAATGGAACTAGGATTTGAACACAGGTGCTCAGATTGAGATGTTGTGTCCCAGGTGGCAACCTCATCACTGCACCAAACATTTACTCCTGACTTCAGTTCCTAAATGATCATAATATCTGCATTTCCAGACAGTTAATTTAAATATATGATTAAGCTCATTTCTTACTAGTTTTCAAAAACCAACAAGAAAACTGCCATAAACAAACATGGCTTTCTTGTAAACAGAAGAAAACTTAGGTACCATCCTCTTCCCCACCAGACTGCTTTATTAGATAGAAAATAGCAGAACAAAGTTTCCCCTGGAGATATTTATGTTTGCTGACTCACTACATCATCACATGTGACACTAAATTATTATTTCTTACAAACAGAGAAATAGCACAAGAGGGCTTTTTTCACTCTTTCATCTTAAGCCATTGTTCTTAAATCTAAATAACTCACATCAAAGAACTTGGGCATGGGATCTGAAAGTATTGCAAAATGATATTCCAAGATAATGTCTGCTATATCAAATGCATTCTTATTCACATTCTTATGAAGGGTATGGAGGCAGCCTGGTGAGGACTGGGAGGGACAGTGGAGAGGTCCCAGGAAGCAGAGAAGCGTCTTGAATACAAAAGTACTCTTTATAGGATGCTCTGACTAGCATTATTTCTTTTCCCTTTGTTCACTTTTGTTTCTCCTAGGCAAGCCTATGGAGTGAGAGCACCAAATGTGTACCTAGAGAGTTTCTTAGTGAATGTGATGTAAATCCGATTTGCCAAGTGTCTTTTCCAGACTTCCATGCCATGCTGATTGCTGCTATAAAACAACTACAACAACAAAGAATTATTTTGGCATATACGATTTTTATTGGTTAATATCACACAGATTTTAATTTTCCAATATTTTCTACCTTCAAGAGGCAACTTGCTTGAATTCTGTATTAATGTCTAAAAGAAAACCACTGGGGCCGCTGCTGTGGTTCAGTGGGTTAAGCTGCTGCTTGGAGTACCCAGATCTCCTGAGTGGGAGACCCACCTCCATTTCTGATGCATGTTAATTGCTGCTAATGCTGGGACAAGCAGATGATAGCTCAAGTACTTGGATCCCTGCTACCCACATGGAAAACCTAGGAGTTCAGGGTTCCTTACTTTGGCCTACACAGTCTGGGCTGTTGTGGACTCTTGCTCTCTCTGTTGTTCTTTCAAATAAAATAAATATAAACAGCAGATGCCTGTTGGAGTCTAAGCTGCTCCACTTCCAATTCAGCTCTTGCTGATACTCCTGGGAAAGCATCAGATGATGGCGCAAGTACTTGTGCCCCTGCCACCCATGTGGGAGGCCCAAATGGAATTCCAGGCTCTTGGCTTCAGCCTGGCCAAGCCCTGACTGTTGCAGGAATTTGAGCAGTGAACCATTGGATGGAAGATTTCTGTTTCTCCCTTTTTCCCTGTAATTCTGTCTTTCAAATAAATAAATAAATCTTTAAAAAATAATAGAAAAGAACACTACTTGGAAAATACAGGCAAAGATAAAGTATCTTGTATTTGCAATCACAAGATCAGATGTCAAATTCTGCTTACATCTCTCCTGTATCCAATACATTGGCAATGCCTGTTTACCTTCCTGAGTTCTATTGTAAAACGAGGGAAATGAAAGCACAAAAGTACTAGGGAGATAAAATAAGCACAAGTATGCAGAGTTCCATGTGAATGAACCCTGAAATGCTGAAGTCACGTAATGCAATTTTTTGTCTCCCTTCAACATGCAGTGTATTAATTTTAATCATTGAGTCACAAATGGCCAAAAAAAAAAAAAGGCATTCAGAATAAGGTGGTCTTAGGGATTCTAAGACAGCTTCCTTCATAGGGATCTTGCAGGCTCCTAGGCCCATCTCTCATGCACTATGGGTGACCTTGAGTCATCAATCTTTTCTCAGGTTTAATTGCAACAGCTGATTCCATTTTCCCCTACAGGTTTGGGTGCTTCTTAAGATAATTCTTCCAGCTGCAGAGAAAATGTGCAGAATCTGTGTTTTATGACTTATGTGACCTTTTGATAGAGTAAAGTATGGTATTTTTTACTACTAAATATTTGTGCATGATATGAGAAATAGCATGAAATACTACTTCCCCAATTGATAGATTCAATTACTTACATTTACATTTAAAATACTTTTGGTTGCTTCTTTATGAAATTTGAAACTTTAATCTTTTATTGAATCATAAAAAATACCATTATTTAAAGCTACATTAATGTGTAGCCTACCTTAGAAGTCCCTTCGAGTTTTAAACAGACACAGTCCAAGAGTTAATATTTTTTTTTACTTTTTAAATCTTTTCTTGGAACCAGTGATTTTCAAAATGAACCATGTCATATCCCCAGAGTGCTGTGTGACAGCATGAAGAAAGAAAGAAAACAAAACACAGATGGAATTAATGGTTTGAGATGTTAATCAATGTAATAAATTGAAAGGAAAGGATGAGAGCTTGTCAGGAATACATTTCTTTTATTTAAACTGGAATAGCTGATGTCACGAATTTATGTTAATTTTCTACTCTGATGTTTAAAGCCTAAACACTTCATTTCCTCCTCTGGTTTCCCTGATTCTTGCATCATCCACGATATAGACTGCATGTATATTACAGGACTCTCATAGGTTATTTACTCTTTATCCCATTGGCCAATGATGAGTATATGCAGAGAAGTGATCAAACAACTGCTTGTCCCATTGTTTACATGGCTTGAACAAGAATATGTTGGCCTATCATGGTACTAATTAAAAAAAAAAACAAACCTGCATTGCAATTTCATATATTTGGGGACAGTAAGAGCTAAGGAGTTTCTAGGATGAATTTAGAAGTGGCCTTGTTGCTGGGTCCTGAACAGGACTGAAAACTGGGAAAGCAGAATGTTCTAGATCAGGGCTTCCCCAGAGAGACCCCAGAACGCCACTGTAACCTCTGCCTGACTGGGTTTTAGAGGTGCCCAGTGACAAGCCCACATTACAGGACACTCTGCCTCGTCTGGCCTTTTGAGCCTCTGATACAATTAGCCACCACAGCAGGGGTGGGAGGTTTCTTTATGAATAAAAAGCACTTAGTTCTTTAGCTGGGTGAATGTGATCCTCATGAAAGCTAAGCAGAGCAGCCAGGAATGTAATATAACTGGAACAGCTGGGGCAAACAGTACTTGCTGAAGGTGCCTTCCTCAGAAGATGGCTTCAGTGGCATGGTGTCCATCCAATAGGCTTAGATAAGCCATATACGCAAATTCCATGGAATGCATGATTCTTATTTTTCAAGATCCAGGATCCTCACAGAACAACCTTTGCTTTTAGAACTATCATATATTTGGAAAATAAGCCACCTTTCACTCTTTTCTGTGAAAAACAGAAGCAGTGCCTACCATCACATCACCACCAAAACTATATATGACATCCAGAAAGCAAAATGAGTATGAAGTATATAAAGATAATTGAAAATGAATCTTGATGTGAATGGAATGGGAGAGGGAGCGGGAGATGGGAGGGTTGCAGGTGGGAGGGAAGTTGAGGGGGGAAGCTATTATAATCCATAAACTGTACTTTGGAAATTTATATCTACTAAATAAAAGTTAAAAAAAAAAAGGAACCACACCATGTCACCCCATGAGTCAAGTATACTGAGTGGAGACAAGACAAAGACTCATCCTTGTGGTAGAGGCAGATACATTCATGGGTTCTTTGTTGTGTTTGAGAATAAATGAAAGAAGGCAAGCTCATTAACATCTTCTTCTACTCCAACTACACTTTTCAGTCTAATTCTGGAAAGCCTCAGTCAAAATTCTGGCCCTTCATAATAGTCCTAGAGATGTTGGGAATTCTCTAACATTTTCTCAGAATGAAGCACTCTTTCCTGGGTCCAGTGAACCTGTCACAAATTCACTCCTGTGATTTCTTCTTCATCTTTTTAGTGCTCAAATTATTTATACTTCAGTCCTTGGCTTCCAAATCCCATCCTGGGGGAAATTCCCACTGAAGAGCTGAGACTAGAAAACCCTTGGCTCATTATCTATGCAGTTGGAAGCATTTTTCCCTTAAAGTGTTACGGTGAAGATTACAGGAGCTAACAATTGTGAATGTTATTGGGACAACAGAAATCTGTGGCAGGTACAAGAAAATAACTCAAGTCAGCTACTGTCTCACAAATCACCTTGCCTATCCATCATCAGTGAGTGGACTTGTACAATTCAGAACCAGAAAAAGTGGCCCAGCATCATGGCAAGGGAACATAGTTAAGAGAAGGCAGAAGCAGCTAGACTGCTGGTAGTTTGGGTGATTCCACATTCTTCATTAGAAGGCAAAAACCATTAGAATCTACCTCATAGGATATTATGCAGCTGAAATAAATCAACATTTTTAAAGTCCTTGAAATGGTGCCTGGGACATGATGTATACATATTTGTTAAATAATAATAAAAATTCGAGTGACCACAGGGTTGGAGTTTCAATCTGCGTATCCGTTGTGTACCATGGGAAATTTTTAGCTGCATTTCTCAAAGGTAAAATTCTTTCTCTTTACTGAATCCTCCAGATACAAAGTAGGCTGAACATCTTTCTTTCGTCCCAAGCTAAATGTTTGCACTAGATAACGTGGGGCGTATGGTACCATGAATACTTTATTAATTCATGTCTTTATTTTCAGAGCACCTTTCTCTGTATCACAAATATGGCTAAAAGAAATATGGGAAATAGTATGGGAGAAACAATTGTATTATTTGAAAAATAAATTATTCAAAAAGGAGATCATTTGAGAACTTTCCATGATTAATGAAACCGAGCTGGTAAAACACATTCCCCTGGGGTATACAGACAGGACATGTGGCCCAGAGTGGGTTTTTCTGCCAAGCAGACCAGCATTCCTGTCTCAACTGGGTCATCTATTGGCTTTCCAATGTTCCTCTCTTCTGCCAAACAGGAATATAAATATTCATTTTACAGCAAGGTGATCATTAGATGAAATTATTCGTGTGAAACACCGCATTCATGAGTACTCACCAGGAGCATCTATGCTACTCCTTTGTAGTTGGTCTGCTTCTCCAGAAAGATCAGCCTGCTTTGACTTGATATTTGCTTCTCCATGAGTACCTTTGGCATAATGTTCTTGTGGCAAACGGGCAATTTCCACACTTCGTACTTTATAACTTTGGGGGAATTCAGTTGTCCGAGTTGGCGTTTTTGACTGGGTACCCTGGCTTGTGTAACATCTGGCGGTGAACTGATGGTTACAAAGAGCTGTTTAAAGTCACACTGGTTCACATCTGAGGCTCCGAGATGGCTCCCAGTCCCCAGAAGCCAGCCGCCAACCCATCAGGAGGAGATCCGATTTTTCTGCGATCCATGTAAATTGCAGTTTGAGTGCAATCAATAGATGTGACAAACAGCCAATGCTGGCAACGGGGACATAATGAAGGTGAGGCTGTGTAAATGCTCACAGATAACAATGGGGGAGATTACAGGGCAGCGCTGTATTGAATAAGTGCGGTGCCAAATGAGCTGCCGCACTCGGGTCAAGCTTTTCAACTGCTCAAGTGTCTGCGCTCTTGTCCTCCATAATTGTTAGTGGCAGCAAAGCTGGCGGACCTGCGGAGGGCATGTATTCAGCTCGCCTTGGCTCTGCATCACAATCCGCTGTGGATGCCACCAGCTGATTGGCAGTGCGGCGACCACCTTCCCTCGGACAAGACACCAGGACAACACCAGGCCCCCAGCCCAGCAGGGAATCCAGAGGCCCCTTATTAAAGCAATAATGCATTCTAGACTCTCGGAAAATCACTTTGGCTATTACCAAAGTGTTTTTGGTTTCTTTGGTATCCCGGAAACAGCTTCTGATAAATGGAGGTAAGTATGCGAATATGGTATTTCTTGTAAATAATGGAAAATTTAAGAGATGGCAATTTGAAAAATTCAATCTTACATCTACAACCTACTTGTAGAATATCTTTTCAGGGATTTCCATATGGAAGTTTGATCATTTGGTTATGTAATTTTCATGAATTTTATCATTTGTGAATGTATTTCTGTTTTCCTAAAACTATATTTTCAAATTTTCAATTTACATTAGAATATTACTAGGTGTTGCCATAATTGCTTTTCCATAAGGGACTCAATGGTCTATGCCTGAAATGATCACTTATTTTCCCCAAAAATCATGTATTAATTTTAAATGTATTGCTTTAGATTATTTAAGTCTTCAGTTATCCTGGAAAATCAGAAGATCCTATAATTGTCATTTTAGTAATATACATATTCAAATAATTTTAAACCAGAAAAATAAATTGGTGAGATCTCTGCTCTCAAGTTGATTGTATTCGCACACAATATGGGAACTGGACAGCAACTGGCAGCAAAAACTTCTAGAAATGGAAAGCAGAGAAAATGAGGTGGCAGGCATAAGGAGGGCCCCCTCATGGTTAGCGAGGGGTGTGTGGGAGGATCCACGGTCCTCACTTTTGCCTTTCTTAGCCATATCGCGTTTAAGCCACATATTCTGTCATTGATCTTTGTTGCTCAAATGGCATATCTGATAGTCTCATGTACATGATATTTCTCCAAATATTGATTTGTCCACATAATTAAGAAAAAAATATTTCAATGAGGCTAAAATTGTAATGTTCATTACTGAGCAGGGAGTCATTTTTCAGAGCTTAAAGTCACAAAAGTATGTTCCTTTAGAGAAAACAAATCCTTATTTTATTTTATTATTTTATTTATTTATTTTAGAAGTAAATAGAGAGAGAAAGAGAGAGAGAGAGACTTCCCATCTGCTGGTTCTCTCCCCAAATGCCTGCAAAAGCTTGGAGTTTGGAGCTCAATCCAAGACTCTCACATGAGTGTCAGGGTCCCCTCTGCTTGGACCATCGCCTGCTGCCTCCCAGAGTGTGCATTGGCAAGAAGCTACCATCTGGAGTAGAGCCAGACTTCATACCCTCTGATATGGGGCATGGGTATGCCAAGAAGCACCTTAACCACTAGGCCATATGATTGCCCTTGAAATGTTTTGTTCTCAAAAGTGAGAATTTGGGTTGGATTTCTGACAATCAACACAAAAGAACATTGGTTTTTTATTTGAATTATAAGACTTTTAGTTTCCAGTAGGTCAAGTAAGGTGTTTGGAAATGTTCACGCTTGTCCTTACAGTAAGAAAAAAGCCGAAAACTTGAAATGTAACAACTCTTCTTAGATCCTTTACAGAAGTAAGGTCACAGAGCAAACTGCTTCCCTGAAAACTGAAGAGATAAAGAGGTGGATACAGAGAATCACAATTTACCAGAGCAGAAGTCCAGGAGGATGGGAATAAGAGCCAGGCAAAGTAAGAAAATCTAAACTGTACTTGAAATCGCTAGACCTCAGTGTGGACAAGTGTGGGGAGATAAAATCTCCTAGGAACTTCATGGTAGAGGGGCCCCCATGCTTTTTGTAAGATTTAGCTCTAGGAACTCAATCAGGTTCTCATGGTAAGTATCAGAGAAACATTCTTGGTTAGTGGAGGGGAAAGGTAATATAAGGCATTTTTGAAAGAGGCCAGGGATTTGTTTCATCTTAGAAATGTCTTCCCTCAAGAGAAACTATTTTATCAGCCCTGAGTCATTGTTGTTTTATCAAAGCCTCTCCTAGTTGTGTAGGAAATACACAAACCACACTTAAGCTTTTCTGCCTGAACAAAATCGGGAGGTGGGCACCATAAAAACACAGATATTCTCAGAAGTATTCTTACAAGAAAAGATTTATTTATTTATTTGAAAAGCAGAACAAGAGCGAGAGAGAGAGGGAGGGAGGGGGAGAGGGAGAGAGACACCAAGACAGAGATGTGTACGTGTGCATACACACACATACACATACACAATCTTCCATCTATTGGTCCACTCCTCAAATGATCACAACATCCAAGGTTGGGTCAGGCTGAAGCTGGAGCCATGAACTCCTTCATGGTCTTGATACATGTAGGTAGCAGGGGCCCAAGTACTGTGCCATCTTCTGCTGCCTTGCCACGCTCCTCAGTAGGAAGCTGAATTGGAAGCAGGGCAGCCAGGATGCAGGTGCTGAAAGCAGTGGCCTCACCAGCTGCACCACAACACCAGCTGCTCAGGAAGCACAGGCTGTCTATAAGACCAAGAGTTTTTGGATACACCCCCTTTCTCCCTGCCTACCACCACCACAATAGAGCTCACATGTGGTTCCAGGGGCATATGACTGCACATCTCAGACCCTATTTAAGAAGAAATCTCTAGAGAAGCCCAAAGACAACTGGAGAACAAGAAAAACGAGGACATTGGCCTCTGACAACTGCAAATGGGGCAAACAGGAGCGTGGCCTTACCTCCTGGCAGGATAAGCATAAAACTTCACACTAAACTCTAATTGCCTCAATTCCTTTGACATGGTACATCATCTCTGGCTTTGAACAAAAATAGCAGTTACAATGCATACTAAAAGACAAAAACACAGTTTGAAGAGAAGAGCCAGCATTAGGATGAGACTCAGACATGGCAGAGATGTTAGAATCACCAGACCAGCGGTGAACTCAAAAGGCTTCCATGGCCTTGGCAACTCATGACAAGAGCCTAGGGTGATTACTGATGCCATAAACAAGAGTGTCAATTTATTAAGCCAACAACAGGAGTCACTGTGCACTTACTCCTCATGTAGGATCTCTGTCCTTAATGTGCTATACAGTGTGATTTAATGTTATAACTAGTACTCAAACAGTATTTTTCACTTTGTGTTTCTATGTGGGTGCAAACTGTTGAAATCTTTACTTAATATATGCTAAACTGATCTTCTGTATATAAAGTGAATTGAAAATGAATCTGGATGTGAATGGAAGAGGGGAGGGAGAGGGAAAGGGGAGGGCTGCGGGTGGGAGGGAAGTTATGGGGTGGGGAAGCCATTGTAATCCATAAGCTTTACTTGGAAATTTATATTCATTAAATAAAAGTTTAAAAAAATCAAATCCAAATAGGAATAATGTAGAGAGGTTGTTATTCATGAACTCAAAAATACATGAACCAAACCTACTAAGTTATTAATATCTGTGCATGCAGATGGTATTTTTCAACAAAATCTGCCTAATAAAAATAACTAAACCATAAAAAAAAGAATCACCATACCAGGAATTTAAAACGGCTGTGGTGAATATGATAACATTATGACATGGTTGGTTACACCACAGCTTGCAACTCTGGTATTCCATATCACACCGGCAGTTTGAGTCCTGCCTACTTGGCCTCCACTCCAGCTCACAGCTAATACACCCAGGGAGCAGTGACGTAATACCCACGTGGGAGATCTGGTTGGAGTTCCTGGCTCCTGGCTTTGGCCTGGTAAAGCCCTGGGTGTTGTGGCCATTGGGGAGTGAACTGGCAGATAGAAGGTCTTTCTTCTTGTCTTCCTTCACTCTGTCATTCTGCCTTTTGAATGAATGAATGAATGGATGAATTAAATACATCTTAAAAATATTTTAAGATCTCACATAGAAAAAGTAGACAACCTGCAAGAACAGATGAATAACACAGAGATAAAAATGATAAGAAAAAATCAAAAGGGAATGATAGACATCAAAAAAAGCAACATAAATGGGCAATGCCTTGGATGGACCTTCTAATAGAACAGGCATGACTGAGGAAAGAATAATTGAGCTTGAGACTGGCTCTGTGGAGTGTTTGGTAAAGCCAACGCCTGCTGTGCTGAGATTGCATATGGGCACTGCTTTGAGTCCTGTTTGTTCCTCTTCTGATCCAGGTCCATGCTAATGTGTCTGGGATGGCAGTAGAAGATGGCCCAAATGCTAGGACCCCTGGTAAATGGGAAACCCAGAAGACGCCCCTGGCTCCTGGCTTTGGACTGGCCCACCTGTGGCCCTGTGGCCATTTGGCGAATGAACCAAAAGATGAAAGATTTCTCTCTCTCTCTCTCTCTCTTTCTCTCTCTGTAACTTCGCCTTTCAAATAAATAAATAAATCTTTAAAAAAGAATCATTGAGCATGAAGAAATGTTAAAAGAAACTTCCAGAACTGAAATGTAGATAAAAATACAAAGAAAGGCATGAGATATGCAATAATTAGGGGAGAATTACAGAAGGCATAATGGGAAGAAGAACTATAAAGAAATATTTGTAGTAATGGTGATTGAGAATCTTCCAAAATTGATGACAAATATCAAGTCATAGATCCAGGGAGTTTGGATAATATCAAGAGGAAGAAATATCAAATATGCTAATATCTAGATTTGTTCTATAATATTCGTTTATTTGAAAGACATAGTTACAGACATATACTAAGGGGAGTTGGGAGGGAGAGAGAGAGAGAGAGAGAGAGATCTTCCATCCACTGGTTCACTCCCCAAATGGACTCAATGGCTGGGGTTTGGCATAAAACAAAGTAAAATATAAAGTTTAAAAGAAGGTATACAAGGAAGTACCTTAGCTGTAGAGGAACAAAGATGAGAATTATACTGGACTGCTCTTCAAAAACCATGTAAGAAACAAGAAATAAATTAAATGAAATAGTTGATTGTTGAAACAAAATCTACCAACCTTTCATAGGTTACCATATGCAGCAAAACTATATTTCAAAAGTGAAGAAGAAGACAACTCTCTCCCTGGAGACAATATTTTCAAATGACACAAGTATAGGAAACATACAAAGCAGGCACACTCTACAACAAGAAAACAAGCAACTTATTAAAAAGTGAGCAAAGTATCTAAAAAAAGTACCTCTCCATGTAAAACATACAGAAGGCAAAAAATTATACATAGATCTACTAAACACTATCTTTAATGAAGAAATTACAAATAAAAACAGCAGTAGGATTCTACTGTACACATACCTCGTGGAATGGCCAAATTCCAAAACACTGGTAACATTAAATGCTGGAAAGGATGCAAAGGACCAGAAACTCTTATTCATTGCAGGTGGGAATGCAAAATGGAGCAGTCACTTTACACAGTTCGATAGTTTCCTAGAAAACAAAGCACAATCTTACTATATGATCCAGTAATCATTCTCCTTGCTGGTCACCAACAGGAGCTGAAATTTATGTCCACACAAAATCTGAACAGAAGCATATACAGGACCTCCATTCATGGTTACCAAAACTTGGAAGCAACCAAAGCATCCTTCAATAGCTGAATGGATAAACAAACTGGTATATCCTTGAGTAGAATATTATATGGTGATAAAAAGAAATGTTCCAGGAAGCCTTAAACTGACATGAAGCATCTTAAATGCATATTGCTAATTGGAAGAAGCCAATATGAGGGGCTAGCTTTAGTATGAGTCCAAGTGTATAAGATAATGGAAAAGGCAAAGGTGTGAGAACATTCAAAAGACTGGTAGTTTCCAGGTGCTGAAGAACAGACAGAATGAAAAGGCAGAGCATAAGGGAGTATTAGGGTAATGATATTACAAGAGTGGATGCATGCTATGATATATTTGTCCAAACCCACAGGATATACATCCCTAAAAGGGAGTCCCAATGTGAACGATGGGCTCTGGGTAATAATGATGTCCCAACGTGGTGTCATCACTTGCAACCAATGTACCATATTAATGCAAGATGTTAATTTTAAGAAATCAAGATAGGAGAGAGGATTGGATGAGAATTGTTGTTGCTTCCACTTTGCCTGCAAACCTAAAAGTAATCTAAAATATAAACTCTACTATCAATCAAAACTATTTCTGGCTTTATATATATGAGATTAAATCATACAAGATTACCAAGTGCCTTTATGGAAGGGGACATTCTTTTAAAAAAAAGAGAGAGGTAGAATTTACTGATAAAGAGATGGAGAGACAGAGATAAAGGTCTTCCATCTGCTGGTTCACTCCCCAAATAGTCACAATGGCTAGGCCTGGGCCAGACCTAAGCCTGGAACTGGGAGCCAGGAACCAGGAGCTTCTTCTTTTTTTTTTTTTTTTTGACAGGCAGAGTGGACGGACAGTGAGAGAGAGAGAGACAGAGAGAAAGGTCTTCCTTTTACCATTGGTTCACCCTCCAATGGCCGCCGTGGCCGGCACACCACGCTGATCCGAAGCCAGGAGCCAGGTACTTATCCTGGTTTCCCATGGGGTGCAGGGCCCAAGGACTGGGCCATCCTCCACTGCACTCCCTGGTCACAGCAGAGAGCTGGCCTGGAAGAGGGGCAACCGGGACAGAATCCGGCGCCCTGACTGGGACTAGAACCCAATGTGCTGGCGCCGCAAGGCGGAGGATTAGCCTAGTGAGCCAGGGCGCCGGCCTAGCTTCTTTTGGAACTCCCAGGTGGATGCAGGGGCCCAAGCACCTGGGCCATCTTCCACTGCTTTCTCATGCTATTAGTAGAGAGCTGAGTAAGAAGAGGAGCAGCTGGGACATGAACTGGCATTCATAGGGGATGCAAGTGCCATAGGTGGTGTAACCTTCCACGACACAGCACAGGCTGGAGTGGGCCATTTTTAAAGCAGGTTCGTATTCTATGGTAAGCGGCTTGATTCTCTAAGAGCTCCTAATAATGAGTGACTCTGCTTAAGGTGAGACCTATTAGGTTGTGATTCTGATGTTGAGTCTTCTGGAAAATGAAAGTATTGCTAAATCAGGAACACACTTAAAAATATTATGTAACCCTAATTATCTTGACTGCTTAGATTGCACTAGCCACCCAGAAATAGTATTTTTCAATAGATGCCTGAACTGGTACAGTTTAATGTAATTCATTGATTTAGCACAGCTCAATTTCATTTAAAAACAGCTGAAATCACAATATCCTTCAGTTAGTTAAAATAATTTTCAGTACTTAGCTTTTCAATGGCAAAATGGCAAGAAAACAAATAAGCATCAGAATTATTAACATTCAAAAGTCTTCCAGAAATATTTCCAGCTCAGTGGAAAGTTACCATAGAGGATGAAATTCAAGAATGAGAACTTTTTTTTTTTTTTTAATTTGACAGGCAGAGTTAGACAGTGAGAGAGAGAGACAGAGAGAAAGGTCTTCCTTCTGTTGTTTCACCCCCCAAATGGCCGCTATGGCTAGCGCTGCGCCGATCTGAAGCCAGGAGCTTCCTCCTGGTCTCCCATGTGGGTGCAGGGCCCAAGGACCTGGGCCATCCTCCACTGCCTTTTGGGGCCACAGCAGAGAACTGGACTGGAAGAGGGGCAACCGGAACTAGAAGCTGGCGCCCATATGGGAGGCGGAGGATTAACCAAGTGAGCCATGGCGCCGGCCCCAAGAATGAGAACATTTTAAATCTCCATTAGTGATGTGGAGCTAAGTGTGATGACCCCCTATCCTAGGCTGTCTTTATGAGAAGGTAGGGAACTACCATTTGCATCAGCTACACGAGGAGAATGAGGGTCTCTGCTCCATACCCTGTACCTGGGGAGGTTTGGGAACACCTGTTACGCAACATCTACACAGGAAAGCTGAAGAACACTGATCCTGTACTATGTACTGGGGAGAAGATTTGAGGATACCTTTGAATTTTCTGCTCATGAAAGTTGAGGGTGATTATTGGAGGACTGAGGACAACGGTTTTGCCATATCCACACAGGAAGTTTGTGAAGCACTGTTCTGCACTATATACCCAGGACGGCTGATGAGGGCCACTGTTCTGCATTATCTCTCTGTGGAAGGTGGAGCAGCATTGATTTGCATCATCTATCTAGGACAACATAGTTCTGAATGCCAACTCAAAGACATAAATTTATCAAAGGACATAGGGAGTTTAACATACTTATGCAAAGAAATGGATTTACGTGAATTTAACAGCATCTACCCTAGCTTCAACTTTCATGTAATAGCTAAGATAAAAATTGCAAGAGCATGCTGGTTATTTAAACCTATTGATACTAACCACCCTCAATGAGTATCCTATTCAAGAGTTATGGTCTGGGAGCTGGCATTGTGGCATAGTGGGTAGAACCGCCAGCCTCATCCCACCGGGTGCTGGTTCCTGTCACAGTTGCTGTACTTGCAGTCGAGTTCCCTGCTAAAGGCCTGGGAAAGGCAGCAGAAGATGGCCCAGGTGTATGGGTCCCTGCCACCCATGTGGGGGACGTGGATGAGTCTCCTGGCTCCTAGCTTCCGTCTGGCCAGCCATGGCCATTACAACCATTCTGGGAGTGGACCAGTAGATGGAAAAATCTCTCTCTGTGTGTGTCTCTCCCTCCCTTTCTCTCTGTAACTCTGACTTTGAAATAAATATTTTTAAAAACAAGAGTTGTGATCTGAACACAATAATTAGCAGAAATGGTCTGTTCAAATATAAGTAGAAGGTCCCCTGTTGTGACACAGTGGGTTAGGTGGTTACTTTCTTCTTCTTCTTCTTCTTTTTTTGACAGGCAGAGTGGACAGTGAGAGAGAGAGAGAGACAGAGAGAAAGGTCTTCCTTTGCCGTTGGTTCACCCTCCAATGGCCGCCGCGGCCAGCGCACTGTGGCCGGCGCACCGCGCTGATCCGAAGGCAGGAGCCAGGTACTTCTCCTGGTCTCCCATGGGGTGCAGGGCCCAAGCACTTGGGCCATCCTCCACTGCACTCCCTGGCCATAGCAGAGAGCTGGCCTGGAAGAGGGGCAACTGGGACAGAATCCAGAGCCCCAGTCGGGACTAGAACCCGGTGTGCCGGTGCCGCAAGGCGGAGGATTAGCCTAGTGAGCTGCGGCGCCGGCCCTAGGTGGTTACTTTCAAAACTGGAATTGCTTCTCAGAGCACAGGGTCCAGTCCCAGCTGCTCTGCTTATGATTATACTGGTGCTGATGGTACTGGGAAGACAGCAGATGATGATCAAAGTACTTGGGCTCATGCCACCAAAGAGGAAGATCCAGTTGGACTTTCAGGATCCTAGCTTCAGCCTGGTACAACGCTGGCCATTGCAGATCTTTAGGGGAGTGAGCCAGCAGATGGAAAATCTCTCTCTTTCTCTCTCTCAGTCCATGTCTCCCAATCTCCCTCTGTCACTCTGCCTGTCAAATAAAAAAATATTTAAAAAATATATAAGTATAAATAGTGACAACGTCATAAACAGTCATTTTCCCATGGTGTCATTCATTCATACAAGTGTGTATTTTCAAACCTAAGTGCCAGTTATTCTCTTAAGCACTGGCAAATGATAAACTGAGTTAAACATGGTATTTGTCTTTTAGAGGAAGTATGGAGGGAGGACAATAGCGATTTCAGTAGAGGTTAAGGGAAAGGATTGTCACAAAGGGGTCCACAGAAGAGAGTAGGTGGTGAGAGACTGGGAAACTTTCAGGACACATGTCTTCACAACTGAGCCATAGAGTAACTGTATATGTGTATCTTGGGACAATGCTTCAGTTATTGATTTGAAAGGGAAAGAACTGTATACTTATTTAAATAGTCCGTCAAAAAATCATGAGGACAGATAGTTTCATCAAACTTTCCCATGGGACATAAACAGTTAAGGAGAGATGCCTTGGCTACTCTCAGGTCATTTGAATCCTTTTCTCCATGCCTGTGCTCAAGTGCATCTGAGCTTTTCTTTCATGGAAAGGTTCATGATATGACAGCCACAATACCTCTCAACAGGATGTCCCAGAGGACTTGGAATGGAGACAGCTTTCTAAAAATGGCAGTGAGGAAAAACAATAAATCGACATCTCTATAAAAACCAAGTGCCTCCAACCAATAATACTACACATTACAATTTCTACAAGTGTGGAAAAAAATTCCCCTAGGATTTGCTACCAACTATATTTCAGGATAGTTATTAAGCACATTATCCTGAATACTTTTCCTTATAACTCAAAACAGAAATTCTTATGATCCTTACATCTGCTACCAGCTGGCTGATTTTTAAAGCTTTATTAACACAGACGTGTTCAGTCCCCAAATTTTTGCTTCACATTTGTGTTATGCTTTTTTTTAGTCTTTATTTTTATTTACTTGAAAGAGTTATAGGGAGGTAGAGACAGAGAGAGAGAGGTCTTCCATCTGCTGGTTCACTCCCCAAATAGCCGCAATGACCAGGACTGGGCCAGGCCAAAACCAGGAGCCAGGAGCTTCTTCTAGGTCTCCCACATGGGTGCAAGTGCCCAAGCATTTGAGTCATCTTTCATTGCTTTCTCAGGCCAAAGCAGAGAGCTGGGTCAGAACTAGAGTAGCTGGGACTCAAACTGGTGCCCATATGGGATGCCGGCACTGCAGGCAGTGGCTTTACCTGCTGTGCCACAGCACCAGCCCCTGTGTTATACTTTTATATTTATATATTCTGTCTTTAAAGCCTTTTGTTACAATGGAAAAGAAATGAAAGAGCAGTTTCAAAATTCTCCATATCTATTATTAACTGAAATCTTCAGACCTAAATAAATGATTTCCATACACTTTTCACTGGGCTTCCTGAGTGTTTAATTTAGGTATATAAATATTTTGTTCTAATCAGTTTTTTTTTTGCCATTTTTTGCAAATTATCTATGCTGATGCTCTTTAGAAAATTAAAAAAAGATTAAAATGAAATTTATATGTCTGGCTTGAGACTTCTTGCACAGGATTTTGCAAATCAGTCATTAATGCTGTAATAATGATAAAAAAGGCCCTTTAATGTATGCTTACACAAATATGTTAATTTGAACATGCACAGACATAATTTGCACTTTTCTTCCTCATGTACTAGTTAGGTACAACTGTTGACTAAAGTTGTTTTGGATTCTTGCATTATATGTTTCTATGGTTTTTGAAATGAATCATAAGGTAAATTGGCAGGATTCATGTTTTTTTACATAAGACAAGGTATTCTCTGATATTTTAAATGCATATACTTGCTAGCAGGGGGTGTGCAATGTTCTGTAGCTCAGCTTCACTTAACTGTTAAAGTCATGATGTGAAACTGTTTTGTCTTTCCGGTGTCACAAAAGCATAGGAGACATTGATGCTATTTAACATTTTATCAACTGAGCAAGAGAAGAGATACTACTTCTTTGAGCAACAGGCAAAGGTCACACAGCTAATGCTGACCCTGCCAACAGTAATACACGGTACAGGAAGCGTGGACAATTATTGCTCAACTGTATTTTGTAAGACACAAGGGGTCATAACAATAGGACTGTTATGCTATAGGGGAGCAATAATTCAAGTCCTGTTTGCTCGTGTGGAGCTCCAGCAAGCGGGTAAGGTCAAATGTGTTCATGCTGTCAGAGGGAGGGTTGAAATGTGGAGAGCAGGCTGGAGGGAGCCCTCAAAGCAGGCTTCACATCCGCTGGGTGTGGGGTGAAGAGGTCTTGCACAGGAGATGTGATCACCTCAGAGTTCTTATTATCACCTCATCCTTGGAAGGGGGAGATGAATCTATCTTTTACCTCCGGAACATAGATTTTATTGAAGTCCTAAGTAGGCTGTAGCGCATCAAAAGTTCTTCTGACCGCTGCTTCCCTTCCTGTCCTTCTCCCCTCACATCGCACTCTCACTGTGTGCTTCCCAGAGCTGCTGCCCGCTTTGTGTTTGTGTTCAGATGCTGGTGTATAAGAGGACAGATTCTGCAACATAAAATAACCCCAAACAGAACAAAACAGAGAAAATGAGTCAAAACCAGAAAGGTCCCCTTGACGGTATCAGAAGTGATCTGCATTAGTACCTGTAATATATCTACAGTTAATTTTTTTTTAGCAGAATTCTTGGCAACAGAGTTTTCAGTATTTAAAACATCCCTCTCTCTCCTCTTTCCTTCAAATAGCGCTAGGAGGTATTTTCATTGCCCCAGTGTAGCTCATTTCATAATTCAGGGTTGGAAAGAACAACCTAGCATCAGTTTTCAAGTCTAAAAATTCATGATTATCCTATTTCCCCAGCAATGGCTTTTTCTGTTATCGGGTCCTAGGAAGGAGCAGGGCTATCCATTTTAAAAAGTCATACTTTTCAGGTTAATATAAGGAGCCATAAAACGTCTCTATCCCTTGCACACTCGCGCATGCACACACACCCACCCACCCCATACACACCAGGAACTTCTACATAGGACGCTAGGAAACTAGTCTACCCTGTATAGCCACAGGGGGTCACTGGAGAGCAGTGCTGGTCTTGCAGGCTTAAGGAGGAACGTGCTTCTCCTAACTGTCTTCCAGTTGTCAACAGTCACATCTTCCAAGCCCTCAGAAGTACTCCTGTTTGAACAGAGAATGATTATATAAAGAACAGGCTGTGCTTTTAGTTGAAGCAAGGGAATATAAAATGGAATCTTTCTCTGTGCTTAATAAAAGCGAACAAGATTTACAGTAACTGGCTTTGTGAAGACAACTTCCCTACAGACACTGTCGTGAAAACAAGGGTCTTGGTGCTTAGGTTACACATGCGAAATCCCTGCAAAGAGCTGAGGAAAGATGACAACAAATCTGACCTTACAAGAAATAAGTGAATAATTTTATTACATGTGAAGAGAGTCATTAATATAGAAAAAAATCTTCAGAAATGAATGGAGTACCATAATGCTTCAGAAGAAATTTGAAAAGCATAATAATAACTATTATGCTTCATCTAGTAAGATGGACTTGAACATTAAAATGCTAAATCAAAAATCTGAACTATGAAAGTATTTTCTTATTTCCTTAAATAACTTACTGTGTGATTATGAATGAGTAGAGTTCAACAATTTATATTCTTATGCAATCAAATTCCTGAAGTAAGTCTATATATATATGTATAAGTATACACACAAATTAATAAAAGAAGTGATTTTTAAAATGAGAGAGGGCCAGCCTTGCTTTGCATCTTGTTGAGCCACTGCTTGCCATGCTAATGTGCCATATTGGATCCCGGGTCAAGTGCTGACTGTTTCACTTCTGATCCAGCTCCCTGATAAAGCACCTGGGAAAGTCGTGGAAGATGGACTAAGTATTTGAGCCTCTGCCAACCACGTGGGAGACCTGGTTCCAGGCTTTGGTCTAGTCTAGCCCTGACTATTTAGCAAGTGGATGGAACATCTCTGTTGGCCTCTCTCACTGTTGCTTGCTCTTTCTCTCTGTGCTCCCCTCTTACCTACTCTGTTACTGTGCCTTTAATAAATAAATTAAAAAAATAAATAAGAGAGGGGGCCAGTGCCATGACTCACTTGGCTAATCCTCCGCCTGCGGTACTGGCATCCCATATAGGTGCCAGGTTCTAGTCCCGGTTGCTCCTCTTCCAGTCCAGCTCTCTGCTGTGGCTGGGGAGGGCAGTGGAGGATGGCCCACGTGCTTGGGCCCTGCACCCGCATGGGAGACCAGGAGGAAAACCTGGCTCCTGGCTTTGGATTAGCACAGCATGCCGGCCATAGAGGCCATTTGGGGAGTGAACCAATGGAAGGAAGACCTTTCTCTCTGTCTCTCTCTCACTGTCTAACTCTATCTGTAAAATAAAAATAAATTAATTAATTAAGAGAGAACAACTTAATTTTGGATTAGAAAGGCAAAATGGATTTTTAAGAATTTTCAATTATCAAGACTGAGTTATCATCTATGTAAATCTGGATTATTGAGGGAAAAATGTTAATCAATTAGGAAATACTGGAGTGTCTGCTATAGATGAGGCATTTGACAATATATCTCAAAATTGTCTCGGGGACTCTTTTTATGATAAGCAATCTATTTTTCCCACCACCCATTTATCTGGCTCTACCATGGGCTCAGAATTGGAGATTCATAGAAACTATCACAGATTTATGATTTGACATTTGGCCCAAGCTAATAACCAACTGTATTGGTCATCATTTGAAAGATATGCTGGAGTAACAAATGATCCCAGAATCTAAAAGACTTAAAATAACACAGTTCCATTTCTTTCTTTCTTTTTTTAAAATTTATTTGACAGGTAGAGTTATAGAAAGTGAGAGACAGAGAGAAAGGTCCTCCTTCCATTGGTTTGTTCCCCAAATGGCCACTATGGCGGCAGTTGCTCTGATCCGAAGTCAGGAGCCAGGTGCTTCTTCCAGGTCTCCCATATGGGTGCAGTGGCCCAAGCACTTGGGCCATTCTCTACTGTTTCCTGGTCCACAGCAGAGAACTGAACTGGAAGAGGAGCAACCGGGACTAGAACTGGCACCCATATGGGATACCGGCATCGCAGATGTAGGATTAACCAAGTGAGCCACGGCGCCGGCCCACAGTTCTATTTCCTGATCACACTGTGCGTCAGCTGTGATCTTGCTCCACAAGCCCTTCCATTCTCAAAGCTGGATAATGACAACCTCCAATACTGGACTTTCTGTGTTCAAGGTAGCAGGAAAAGAATAATGACAGAACCACAAGGTAGTTTTCAGCAGTTTCCTCTGATATGGTATACATAGCTTCCAGTTACGTCCCATTGACCAAAGCAAGGCACTTGGTTTAGCCTGAAATCAATGGGATGAGAAGTATGATCCCATCTGGGGAAGAAGCATGGACAACAGGGAGCAGAATATAATTTTTCACATCCATCTATGTGGACATGGGACAGATACCTGAATAGAGAAAGCAAGGTGAATTATTACATATCCTTAGATTGTTCTTTGTCTTCCTTTTTTTTTTTTTCTCATGTTTTGGGTCATAGGAGAAGGTGTATGGATGGAAGACACTCTTTCTGTTGGGAACTTGAGATGACATACTGTCATAGCCCATGGCAGCTGTGGCAGCTGGTAAGTAGAAAAAATAGACCTGAGCAAATGAAGCCACAAGGGCAAAGGAGCAATGAGAATATGAGAAATAAGAAATCTGGTGGCTCAATCATGCCTGGCTTTCGTGCAAATTGGAAGATTTCTATATTATTTTCAAAAACAGTTGTATTTGGGCTTCAGTCACTTCACATTAGAATGCTGATGAAAAATGAGTTAAAATAACATTAGGTGACTTTTATGCCCTGACAATATTTCATAGTTTTCTCAGTAGAATATGGTTTCAACAGATGTTGAACCCCAATAAACATCCATCACCCTAAGTTCTACTTCAGTATCTGTTTATGGAGAACATAAACTCACACACTGGGTTTCTGGCATAAAAATCAGTAAATAATGAGCAAATTTGGTATTTTAATCTAGGAAACATACAGATTATACATTAATGTACATACAAGATAGATCATAAAGAAAATTTGTAAATCCACAGGTTGGTTCTTTGAAAAGCAATAATAAAGTTGATAAACTCCTAATGAAACTGATCAAAGATAATGGTAAAATATATGTATTTACATAAGACTAACAAAATATAGCATCATCGGGAGTTCTGATAACATTAGAAAAGCAGTAAGATAATATTGTGAACACTTTCATATCAAAATAATAGGTCACAATTGAAACACAATTGAAACAATTCACCTATATTGATAGAAAAACATAAAGTGCAAATACTACATTTATGAAAGCAACTTAACTTGTTGTGCCAATCATCTTCATTTAAAAAAAAAGAACTTGGGGTAGGTGTTTGGGATGGTGGTTATGACATCACTTGGGAGGCCCACATCCCAGATCAGAGTGTCTGGCTTCAATCCCAGTTAGTCCAGCTAATGCATACCTTGGTAGTTGCAGATGATGGCTTGAGTTCCTAGGTCCCTGAACCCATGTGCAACATTAAGGTTGAGTTCTGGGCTCCTGGCTTACCCTGCCCAAGCCTTGGCTATTGCTAGCATTTGGGAATGAATCAGTAGACAGAAGATAATATTCCTCTGTTCCTCTCCATGACTCTTTGCTTTTCAAATAATAGTAAAAAAGAAAATAAATAAAACCTTTAAAACACTTCCACACTCAGATGATTTCTTGCTGAGTTTTGTGAAATACGAAGGTAGAAGTAATTTCAATCTTAACCTCTTTCATAAAAAGAGAAGAAAACATTTTATTTGTGAGGATAGCATATTGTTGATGCTACAAGACCCTGGGGCTGGTGCTGTGGTGTAGTGGGTAAAGCCAATGCCTGCAGTGCTGGCATTCCATATGGGTGCTTGTTCTAGTCCCAGCTGCTCCTCTTCCCATCCAGCTCTCTGCCATGGCTTGGGATAGCAGTAGAAGATGGCCCAAGTCCTTGGGCCCCTGCACCCGCGTGGGGGACCTGGAAGAAGCTCCTGGCTCCTGGCTTCAGATCGGCGCAGCTCCAGCCATTGCAGCCATCTGGGGAGTGAACCAGCGGATGGAGGATTTCTCTCTCTGTCTCTGTCTCTCTCCATAACTCTGTCTTTCAAATAAATAAAATAGATCTTTTTTAAAAAAGGAATTGTGAGTGCTTGTAAATAAATAGACAAAAATGAATCTGAATAGACTTACAAATAGAGCTACACCAATGCAATAAATTGAATTTGTGGTTTCTACTCGGTACAACATCCTTGCTAATTATATTGATGGTGCATGCTAAGGGAGGACTCTATAGCTTTGGGGAGACACATTGAGATGGAGACATAAAAGGATAAATACATTAGCTTCCAGTTTAGCTCTTGGATGATAAATTGATTTAAAAAATTATATCACAGTGATACCATACCATGTATTACAATAGAAAGCACAGCTCTTAAATACATAAAATTTGATTAAAGGTAGATACTATATCTAAATATAAAAACTAAACCATGTTTTCTAACATAAAACATAGAATATTTTCCTAGACTCAAAATAAGGCAAATATTTCTTAGAATTAAAAATCAGTAAGAACACATGAAAAAATAAGTTAGATTTCATCCCAGTTTGAAAAAAAGCACAGAATTTGGGGCATCTGTTTGGCACAAGGTTTGAGATGCAGTGTTTGATGCTCTCATCCCATGGTACCTTGGTTTGAGTCCCAATTCCAACCTCTTACTAATGAACACGCTGGGAGGCAACAGGTGATGACTCAAGTAGTTGACTGGGTTCCTGCCACCCACATGAAAAACACTGATTGAGTTCTTGGGTCTCATTCTGATCCAGCCTTGGATGTTGCAAGCATTTGTGGAGTGAAGCACTGGACAGCATTTCTCTGTCTCAATGTTTATCTGAAATTTGAAAATAAATAACAAGTAAAAAATAAAATTTCCCTTCAAAGGCACCCTTAAATATGTAAATGGGCAGTGTGTGAGAAAATTATTTGCAAAATATGAATTTGAAAAAAACACAAGCATTCAGAATATACAATGGATCCCTGAAAATCCACAATAATAAAAAAATGGAGGGAGAAGCTTGATTGATATTTTATAAGCATACATATGAATGGCCAATAAAATCCCAAAAAAAAGGCTCATCATCAACTGTCTTAAAAAATCTCCATTATGGGGCCAGTGCTGCAGTATAGAGGGCTAAACCTCCACCTGTAGTGCCGGCATTCCATATGGGCACCTCTTCTGTCCCAGCTCCCTGCTATGGCCTGGGAAAGCAGTAGAAAATGGCCCAGTGCTTTGGCCCCTGCACCTACATGGAAGAAGTTCTGGAAGTTCCTGGAAGAAGTTCCTGGCTCCTGGCTTCAGATCAGTATAGCTCCTGCCATTGCAGCCATTTGGGGAGTGAATCAGAGGATGGAAGACCTCTCTTTGCCTCTGCCTCTGCCTCTCTGTAACTCTACCTCTCAAATAAGTAAATAAATATTTTAAAAAATCTGCATTAAAACATCAATGAAGTAGCACTGAATTCCCACTGAAATGACTAAAATAAAAGTACTTTGCAATAACAATTATTGGTGAATAAGCTGAGTAATAAGAATTGTTAAATGTTGTTGCTAAGTGTATACATTTTCCCATCTTGAAAAAAAAAATCTGTGGAAGTTTCTTATGAAGTTAGAACATATATCTTTTCTTTGATACAATAATTCCACCCCCTAGTTATCTAAGAGCAATGTAAATTTATGACCACAATAAAAGACTTGTAAAAAATTGCTTATAGCATCTTTGTTCATAGTAGATCCAAACTGGAAACCATTAAAGGGTCCATCAATAGTAGAATAGATTTAAACAAATTGTGGGTTATTTATAAGTGCAACACTGCTCAGAAATTTTATAGATCTTTTGAATTACAGAAGACTTTTGAAAAAAAACACAAGCCTTCAGAATATACAATGGATCCCTAAAAGTCCACAATAATAAAAAAGGAGGGGGAGAAGCTTGATTGACATTTTGTAAGCATACATACGAATGGCCAATGAAGTCCCAAAAAAAAGCTCATCATCAACTGTCTTAAAAAATCTACATTATGGGGCCAGAATTGTAGAATTACAGAAGACTTTGTAATTGTAGAATTACAGAAGACTTTTTGAATTACAGAAGCTGGACATAAAGCAAATAAAGACATACTGTGTTATTTTATTTACATAAAGCATATAATATAAAACCAAATCCATGGTAAAATATAATGATAAAATGTTGTTTCTAGTGGAAAGAATGGGCAAAGGCAAGAAAGAACTTTCTGGTATGATAGAAATAACAATTTTTTTAAAAATATTTATTTATTTGTAAGGGATAGTGACAGGAAAGAGAGAGGAATCTTCCTTTTTTTTTAAAGATTTATTTATTTATTTGAAAGTCGGAGTTACACAGAGAGAGAAGGAGAGGCAGAGAGAGAGAGAGAGAGAGAGAAAGATCTTCCATCTGCTGTTTCTCTCCCCAATTGGCTGCAACGGCCAAAGCTGCGCCAATCCGAAGGCAGAGCCATGACCTTTCTCCAGGAGCCCAAGGACTGGGGCCATCTTCTGCTTTCCTAGGCCATAGCAGACAGATGGATCAGAAGTAAAGCAGCTGGGACATGAACCGGCGCCCATATGGCCCACTATGCCATAGTGTCAGCACCTGAGAGGAATCTTTCATATACAGGTTCACCCCCTACATGTCTGGAATAACTAGTGCTGGGCCAGGCCAAAGCAAAGAGCCGGGATTTCCATCCAGGTCTCGCTCTGGAGACAAGATCCCAAGTACTTGAGCCATTATCCACTACTACCCAGGTGCATTAACAAGAACCTGGATCAAAAGCGGAGGCAAGGGCCAGTGCCGCGGCTCACTAGGCTAATCCTCCGCCTAGCGGCGCTGGCACACCGGGTTCTAGTCCCGGTCGGGGTGCCGGATTCTGTCCCGGTTGCCCCCTCTTCCAGTCCAGCTTTCTGCTGTGGCCAGGGAGTGCAGTGGAGGATGGCCCAAGCACTTGGGCCCTGCACCCCATGGGAGACCAGGAAAAGCACCTGGCTCCTGGCTCCTGCCATCAGATCAGCGCAGTGCGCCGGCCGCAGCGTGCCGGCCACGGCGGCCATTGGAGGGTGAACCAACGGCAAAGGAAGACCTTTCTCTCTGTCTCTCTCTCTCTCTTACTGTCCACTCTGCCTGTCCAAAAAAAAAAAAAAAAAAAAAAAAGCGGAAGCAATACTGGTATATCCAATTGTCAGTGTTGCATACTTGGATCTATACATTTATATGGAGATAAGTTACCTACAAAAGGGATATACAAATGGGTAATGATTTGAAGTGTGCACAATCACAATCCAATAAGAATGTATGTATACTACAAATTACTGAAGTTGGGTGGTGATTATATTGTATGGTTTATTAATACTGCTCTTCCCACTTTATATTTCAAATTTTTATGATATTTTTTCTTTTTTTTAAAGATTTTATTTATTTATTTGAGAGGTTAGAGTTAAAGACAGTGAGTGGGAGAGACAGAGAGAAAAGTTTTCCTTCCATTGGTTCATTCCCCAGATGGCCACAACAGCCAGAGCTGCGCTGATCCAAAGCCGGGAGCCAGAAGCTTCCTCCCAGTTTCCCATGTGGGTGCAGGGGCCCAAGGACTTGGGCCATTTTCTACTGCTTTCCCAGGCTATAGCAGAGAGCTGGATTGGAAGAGGAGCAGCCGGGACTGGAACCGGTGCCCACATGGGATGCCGGTGCAGCAGGCGGAGGATTAACCCACTGCGCCACGGAGCCGGCCCCCAAGTTTTTTCTACCTAACATTGCATAACTTACCTGTATTGTGTGCTGGTCTGCCACTCTATGTCGTGGTCCTTTTGTTGGATTTCTCTGTGGTAGTAAGTGGGTGTAGAGGAGAGAAATTGGAGAAAGGAGGATTTGGAATTTATACTCTTTTTGAGGAAGATCTCATGAGATTAACAAGTTGAGGAAAGCCAGTTCACTTATATGTACAGAAACATTTTTAATACATATTTCCAGTTCTTTGTGTAGGAGTAAATGAATGAAGTTGTTGGAAAACATTCTTTTTGTGCATACTTGCGTATGCCCATGCATACTGACGCCCTCTACAAAGACATTTAGTAATAGCTTTCACCTCATTCAAACTTCTTAGAGAAGGGGAATTGTATGGAATCTGAATCTTGCTGGGTATACTATGTATGTGTGATACTCTAGTCTATATCTTCCTAATTTGCTTCAGAAGAGGCTCAGTTTTCCAGATGAATCGTTGTTTTAAGCCAGTCTCTTGTGCCAAATCACTTTGTGAGTTCTATCACTCAGATCTGGAATGGGCTGCATGTCCGTAGCAGCCAGCTAGGGGCAAAGCTCTCAGGATGCTCACCTTTCGTGGGCACATCATCCTGCTCATCAGCATAGGATATCCATTGTTCTGGAGGACCAAGTCTGCCTTGAGAAGTTAGAGAATCCTGGACATCCATCAGCATTACTGATGTGCTGCGAGCTCCTGAGTTTGGCTGAAATATCGTTTTTACTCAAATATATCAAACTTAAGATAAATTGATTTTTATTCCTGATGCAATTCTCCAATTACAAATGTAGTACAAAGATTAAATCTCATTATCTCGGTCTAGTCTTGTCCATGGTGTTTAAGAAATTTGAGAGACAGTCATTTGGTGTATTGGTTATTTCACTACCTGGGACACCACATCCTATACTTGAGAAGTGCTTAGTTTGAGACCCAGTTACCCTGCTCTTGACCCACCTTCTTGTTAATGCACACTCTGGGAGGCAGAAGTTACTGACTCACATTCACAGGTGCTTTGAGGCTCTGATAGAGTTCCCAGCTCCTATTTTTTGTCTGGCCCAGCCATGGCTGTGGCATGCATTTGGAGAGGGAGCCAGCAGATGGATGATATCACTCTCTCGCTCTCTCTCCCTCTCTGCCTCTCAAATAAAATGAAAATAAACAGCTACAATTTGAAATAAAAGAGAACTTTGGGCTTGAATGTTCTCAGGATGACACTGTGAGCTCTCCAGTTTACCATAGCGTGGCTGTCCTTTTCCATCCAAATTCTTCCATGCACTCTCCTACTTCATTTAAGGATTCTGCTGACATTCCCTGAAGAAAGACTCTTGAGTTTGATGCTAAACCAAGAAGAAGTCTGAAAATTCAGAAGCAAATGAATGGAACACTGTAACTATGGTAAGTATTGGAATCAGTTCATGCAGTGGTATCTGCAGTCTGAAATATGAGATAGAAAGAAAGTTATGGTATGTTTAAAAATGTAATAATAATGCTGATAATGGAATACATTGTTTATGAAAATAGTTTTATTTGCTATTTTTACAGCAGATTCATGGCTGCATTAGTGACCAATGATGTACATAAAACTATGCATATTTTGTGCCAAAGTGCTTTTGAATTTTACTAATGTCTATAATAATGGATTGTTTTGCTATAACCATACATTTTAATCAATGTTGATTTGCTTTATTATGAACAATCCAATGATATTAAAGGAAGTTTTTAGAATTCATCTGTTTAGAAGCTATATTGTTATTGTTTATCAATAACTTACCAACAACAGTGTGAGTCATATATATTATTATTATAGCCTTTTGATATCAAATATTGCTGAAGTTAATATTATGAAAAATGCACAAGCTGCATGGTAATTTATGTCTCTTAGCCCATATAAGGCCTTGGAAGATAATTTTTAACAAGTTTTGTACCTTATATATGGTTTGAAATGTGAAAATTTTCAAGAACCATTTTTTTTTTCAGATTCAGGTGAAGAATGTAGCATGATTATTAGATTGATTATTTCTGAACCCAAGTTTTAATTTTGAGTTTTAAATCCAGAGATTTATATTTTAGTAGTTCTCACCAACACATTCTTCCCTTACAAAAATCAGAATTTTAAATTTATCAAGATGCTATTTTTTTGGTTGATACACAAAAGCATAGGAAAGATAGTAAAATATTTATTCTTTTAAAATGACTTTTGTCTTTTATAAATTACTCAAAATAAAATGAATTTCAGAATCAGAGGCACATCTCTTCTTTTTCTGAGATTAAACTGTAATACAAAATAAAGTATGATAAGTACCCATGGAATCCATTCATTGGACATATGAGAGACTACTTTTTTATGATCAAGGTAGGCATTTTGAAGAGCTATGCAATTCAATGATTGTTGTAATACAGTTTACTAGGTAGGCTGAATTTGGTCTGATGGTTCTAGAGTTTTCTTCACTAGAACTTCCCCTGCTCAGCTAAGCCCAGCCTCCCATTCTCTTTTAATATGTTCTTCCTAATTCAATGTGAACCAAAATAATGAGGTTTCTACCCTACAAGCCTTTTAAAAATTGACCCTAAAATTAGTTCTAAGTGAAGGCCTGGGGAATACATAGGACAAAGGGGCATAGATGTATATATGTTGACTGTTTAGAGGCCCTCTTGACTCATAGATTCCCATTTAGTCTCAAATAACACGTCACATGAATGATCTCTAAGTCTTGTTTCCATTAAATCACAATAAAGTATTGAAACAAAAAGAGCTATGTGAATGTTTAGGTCAATAATTTACAAACAGAACTCTGAATAAGGAAAGAACTGAAGTGATCAGTTTTACAATAGTCAGACTTTGGCCATATATGCAGAGGGAATCAATGTGATCACACCTATGCCTCCATTTTAGATTTATTCATCACAAGATGCATTGCATTCTCCATAGCTGTTTATGTACAGAACAATAAGAATACCACTTGGATCATCAGAAATCCAAACACATGCCAAAAAATCCACAGCATTCTTCCATTTAGTATCTACTAGGAAGAATCAAGATTTCTATTTTTTAAAAGCTAAGAAAAGTTTGGACAAGTAGAAGTCGCTTCAAATATAATTTTTAGAAGATTTTATTTATTTATTTGAGAGGTAGAGAAAGTGAGAGGCAGAGACAGAGAGAAAGGTCTTCTGCCCGCTGGTTCACTCCCCAAATGGTTACAACGGTCAGAGCTGCACCGATCTGAAGCCAGGAGACAGGTGCTTCCTCCCGGTCTCCCATTCCAGGGCAGGGGTCCAAGGACTTGGTTCATCTTCTACTGCTTTCCCAGGCCATAGCAGAGAGCTGGATTGGAAGAGGAGCAGCCGGGATGAGAACTGGGGCACATATGGGATGCCAGCGCAGCAGGCAGAGGATTAACCTATTGCGCCATGGCGCCAGCCCCCAGATATAATTTTTCTTTGTGGGTGGCTCCAATCGAAAAGGAAACAAAGTTGCTAAGCCTTTGCTCCAGTTTGCCACACTTCCGTATCACAGTGACTCAGCGTTTCCAACAATCCAAGATGGCCCCCGGGGGAGGTACCTAGCCTGACAGGAGACTTCAGTATTTGTGAACAGTAGGTGTCCTCAGCTGTGATTGGCCCTTGAGGGCATGCCCGGCTCGTGTCCTGCCTTACCTTTCTGCTGGTTGGCTCGGTTCCCTTGTGCCCAGGACAGCCCCCTTTCTGTGTCTATAAAAGCTCTTCCCCTCCCAATAAAGTTGAGAACCCAGCTGCGCCCTGGGCGTTGACTGATCTTCTGGCTCTGGTGTGGTTCCTTTGCTGCCGACACTCATCATCCCTCTTGGCCCCTGAGCTCCCCAGGCTGGCCCTGAGGAGCTCTATCGGACCTGCTGCCCCGTGACAAGAGCAGCATTTCTTAAGGTAAAATTAGTCTCTTAACGGATGAATTGGTGGTACTTAAAATTTCCTTTACCTGTGTAACCTGTGGAGTGGCAGTAAAGTCTGCAGAAACACCACAAAGAAAATAAGACAGAAAGAAATATAGAAAAAAGAAAATAGGTTGCTACCTAAAATCCAAATTTTTTATTGATTCAGAAAAATCTTAAAATGGAGCTGCAAACCGCCCAGTTACCAAATGACATCTTAAAGCAAAAAAACAGAAAAGATTCGAATTAGAAAGAAATTTTTGGTGAAAAGGGTGGAACATTCCATTGGGTTAAGGCTTCCAGATGCACCCAACTCCTCTAATTATCTATGAACAGGCACTGAGATCTATGATGCCATTCTTGACCTGAAAAGTCTTGGTCCAGAAGCTGAGTTGTTTTCTTTACCTTACTAGAACTTTCTCTGGTCAAGAGTATCACCGTCTAATGATGATACAATGTTATAAGCAATAAATACTTGAATTGTGTGCTAAATATTTAGCATACAAAGTGGATTCTCATTTTAAAAAATATTTATTTATTTGAAAGAGTTACACAGAAAGAAGGAGAGACAGAGAGATCTTCCAAACTCTGTTTCACTCCCCAAGTGGCTGCAATGAAGCCAGGAGCAAACATCTTCAGCCGAATCTCCCAACTAGGAAGCAGGAGCCCAAGTGCTCAACTCATCTTCTGCTGCTTTTCCCAAACCCTTGGCAGGGAGCTGGATCGGAAGTGGAGCAGGAGGTCTAGAACTGGTGCCCCTATGGGATGCTGCTGTCGCAGGCGACAGCTTTACCTACTAAGCCACAACTCCAGCCCCCATAAATATGATTCTAAAAAATGAGGGTCCATGGCTGCCATTGTGTTGTAGCAGGTACAAGTGTTGGCATTCCATAAGGGCACCAATTCATGTCCCAGCTGCTCCAGTTCCACTCAGCTCCCTGCTAATGCCCCCAGGAAAGCAGCAGAGGATGACCCACGTCCTGGACACCTGCACCCACGTGGGAGACCTGAAGAAAGCTCTGAGCTCCTGGCTTCAGCGTGGCCTAGCCCCAGACATTGCAGCCATTTGGGGAGTGAACCAGAGGATGCAAAATTCTCTCTCGCCTCCTCTCTGCAACTCTGCTTTTCAATTAAATAAAAATAGAATTATTTCTTTTTAAAAGAATCATATTTGTGAATTTGCCTACCTAGGAAAATGTGTTATCCCAAACCAACAATCACTGCAGGTTCTAGGTTATTTGCAGGCATTCAAGGATACATTTGAAAACAGTGAAAAGATTGACTCACCAACACATATGTCCACAGCTGTGAAGTGATACTCTGTGGTTTTCTTTCAGCATTCATTCTGTCAATAAATATTCTTCCCAAAGCTCACTCAATGCCATGCATATTTCCTCCCTCCCTTCCTTCATTCCTCCTTCCCTCCCTCCCTCCCTCTCTCCTCTCTCTCTTCCTCCCTCCCCTTGTCCCCCCTGCTCCTCTTCTTCTTCTTCTCTTCCTCCTTCTCTTCCTCTTCCCCCTTCTCTTCCTCTTCTCCCCGCCCCTCTTCCCCTTCACTTTTCCCTTTCGCTCTCTCTCTCCCTATCCCTTCCTCCCTCCCTCTCTCTCTCCCTATCCCTCCCTCCCTCCCTCCCTCCCTATCCCTCCCTACCTCCCTCTCTCTCTCCATATCCCTCTCTCCCTCCATCCCTCCCTTTGCTTTTACTTGATGATCTCCTTGTATAAAATGGTCCCAAATGCAGCACTGAGGGGCTGTCTAGTGTTCCCAAGGATAAGAGGCTGTAATGTGCCTTGCAGAGAAAAATCTCTCCTAGATAAAATTCCTTTAGGCATGGGTTATAGTACATGGGTTATAGTACTGTTGGCTTTGAGTTTAATGCCAGTGAATCATGTTATATATTAAATGGGGTGATTTAAAACTGAAACACACATTAAACAAGGTTAGGTATTGATTATTTGAGGCAAAAATTGTGACCAGAGGCTTTTAGGAACATAACCCATCATTTCCTCAAAGAGTGATGGTTTAGGCTAATTCAGTGTTCACAATAAACTTATAGAACATGACTACTGCAAATTAGGGGAATTGATTTTCTTTAATCATCACAACTCATTCAGTTAACCTACTCCTTTCCAATGCTTTCTTTCCTTTTTTGTGCCCATCTATCTGTTCAGGGATGGGACTATCATCAGGATCAGGGGCAGATATAACCCTATCCTCACTGCCTTTACAGTGAAAACAGACATAACTCACCCATTAGGTGGTTATCCAATTGCTTAAAAGGTCCACTATGAAGAAGTTACAGCAATCTCTGGGAGCATAAATATAGAGACCATTTTTCTGAAGACAGGTTTCCATAAAGAAGTGGGAACTGTACTGTGAAAGCAATTAGTTGGATATAGGAAAAAGGAGGAGGCAGAGAGCTCTACTCCTCTTATTTCTTTAAATGTTTAAAGAGATGGAAATACTAACTACTTGATTTAATCTTCACACATTTAATACACATGTTGATATATCATACTGCAACTCATCACTATGTACAATTAAAATAGTAACAAAATTAATTAATTTAAAAGTACAGATCCATAAGGCAGAAGGAACAATACCTGTATTGTTTGTTAAAGAAATTATTATTTAAGAGGGAGAGGAAGAAGAGAGTGAGAGAGACAGCACATGTGCTGCTATTCTCTGGTCCACTCCTCAGATGTCTGCTGCCATGGATGGAGTTTGGCCAGGCTGAAGCTGGGATCTGGCAGGACAATCTAGGTTTCTCATGTGGGTGGCAGAGAACCAAGTACTTGAGCCATCACCTGCTGTCTACAAGGGTGCACATTTGAAGAAGCTAGAATCAGGTCCAAAGCTGGCACTCGAAGATAGGCACTGTGATACAAGATGTGGGCATACCAGGCTATATCTTGACTGCTGGACAGATAACTGGCCCAACAATGCCTTTTTAAAGGTTCTATTAACAGAATACAGTGATGCTTCAGGGTAATGGGTGGGTGATATTTGTCCATATTTAAAGATGAGGGAAAGGCTAACATTGTGGTGCAATGTGTTAACCCATCATTTTCAACACTGTCATGCCATATCTAAGTGCTATTTGGAGTCCCAGCTATTCAGCTTCATATCTACCTTCCTGATAATGCACCTGTGAAAGCAACAACAGATTGGCCCATTTGGAAGACGTGGATGGAGCTCCTGGCTCCTGGCTTCAGCCCAGCCCTGGCCATTGGGGCAATTCAGGTGGTGAACCAGTAGAAAGAAGACCTCTCTCTCCTCTCTCTCTCTCTCTCTCTCTCTCTCCCTCCTCTTTGCCTTTTAAATGAATAAAAATACCTCCTTCCCTTTTTAAAAAAAATGATAAGGAAATAGAGATTGGGAAATGAAGCAATTGCTAAAAAATCATATATTCATATTGATTCACTGCTGGATAGATGTGGCTTTTTTACTGAAACCCCTGGTATTATTAACTTAATTCTCCCATTCTCTGCCATTCCCCATCCATCTGCACTACAACTTTCAACCACAGTGTCTTTTCAGTTGAATATTATTTTCTATTCAAGAGAGAATAAGTGGTTTCTTTATCCAAGCCTACCCTGAAGTCTTAATTTTTCTGTTCCAAGAAAACTAGCACCTGACCATCATCTTAAGCAGATCCACAAAAAAACAGCCATATGCCTTTCAGGCTTAAATGCCCAGGAAACCTCATGAATTAATTGCATTTTGTATCATTAACCTCCAGGTTGGATTAGGTCACCTCGATTATAAGCTGATGTCTGAAAGATTGAAATGGGTGAAAAAAATGTTCTGTCACACTAAGACAACATTTCCATTCTCAGTAACATTAACCCCCAATGCCTTGGGACATAAACAAAAATGCCCATCAGTCTGATTTATTTAAAAATCTTTTCACAGCTTTCCTACACACATGCTCATGGATATGCATTTCCATCCTTTGTTTGCATAAAGTTACTTTCAAAAATTGTTTGCTGCTGTGACAAGATTCTATTGCTGGCATTTTTGTTGCTTGTTTATTTGTTTGTTTTGAATTAACAGATACTTACAAACACATGCCCATTGATTTTTAACATGTGTGATATCACAAAAACCTAAAATTGTTAAATCATTGTAAATGATTGAGTCTACTTGGCCAACCAGAGTCTGCTACAGTTTGCCATGTAAATAAATTTCCCACTATGCCTCTGATATCAGATCCTTGCAGACAGGCAGTCTCTGACTTCTGATGGCTCAGCTTATGATTGCTCAACTTTATAGTGGGGCAAAAGAGACATGCATTCAGAGCTGTACTGCCAATTTTGAATTTTGGTCATTTCTTGGGGTAGGGATGTATGGTATAATACTTCCTGCTAATCTGAGCAGCAGCAACAAGTGGAAAGAAGCCCCCAGTCAGCCCTACCATCACCAGGGGAAACAGCTGATATTCTACATCATACTGTGTTGCTAAGCTGTCACATTCTGTAGGGTAAATATATTAAATTCTTTTTTGCACTTACTCATCATGTAGGATCTCTGTCTTTAATGTGTTGTACAATGCAAATTAACGCTATAACTAGTACTCAAACAGTATTTTACACTTTGTGTTTCAGTGTGGGTGCAAACTTGAATTCTTTACTTAATTCATACTAATTGATCTTCTGTATATAAAGATAATTGAAAATGAATCTTGATGGGAATGGAATGGGAGAGGGAGCGGGAGATGGTTGGGGTGCGGGTGGGAGGGAAGTTATGGGGGGGAAAGCCATTGTAATCCATAAGCTGTACTTTGGAAATTTATATTTATTAAATAAAAGTTAAAAAAATAAAAAAAATCTTTTTTGACTAATGATGTTTTCCATTTATGATGGTGTTATTGCAATATTATTGCATCTTTGATAACCTATGTGAAATTATCATGTGACATGCTGATCCTTACTTCAGCTTTGAATGAAATATCCTGACTTACTTCTACTTACTGTTGTATATATGTGCAGAGAGGAACAGCAGTTTTAAAGTAGGATTTTCTATGCTTTGCCTTCTCTATGGAAGCTTCATGAGTCATTTTGCTTTGGAACAAATGAAGGCAGTTTCAAAAGTAAACTAAAAATTTTCAGCATAGCTCTATATCCTAAATCAGTTCAAAGAATGCTATCGTCCTAGATTTCTTTCTCCAATTCTTCTTTATAATCGAGTCCAGCCTCCTCTGGTTTTCTTCACACTTTACCTACAGCCTCAAAGTTGTCTTGTTTTCGAGTCTTGGTGTTGCAATTACTCTCCTGGTGGAAACAAAAACAAATTCACTACAATATAGGTCAAAATATTTACTTATACAATGTTACTTGAAAGATACCTGTAAAAATCCTAACCTACTTTCCCTCAGAATTTTTCTGCAAAATTGTGCAAACTGCACCATCATAAAATAAATTTTCAAGCAGTCTCATGTATGCTTAAAAGATTGGTAAGTTGGGGCCAGCGCCATGGCTCAATAGGCTAATCCTCTGCCAGCGGTGCCAGCACCTTGGGTTCTAGTCCCAGTCGGGGCGCCGGATTCTGTCCCGGTTGCTCCTCTTCCAGTCCAGCTCTATGCTGTGGCCCGGGAGTGCAGTGGAGGGTGGCCCAAGTCCTTGGGCCCTGCACCCTCATGGGAGACCAGGAGAAGCACCTGGCTCCTGGCTTTGGATTAGCGCAGTGTGCAGGCTGCAGTGCGCCATCCGCAGTGGCCATTGGGGGGTGAACCAATGGAAGGAAGACCTTTCTCTCTGTCTCTCTCTCTCACTGTCTACTCTGCCTGTCAAAAAAAAAAAAAAAAAAAAAAAAGGATTGGTAAGTTGGGAATTTAGCCTAGCTATTAAAATACCCAGTTAAAAAGCTCATGCACATCTCAGAGAACTTAGGTTCCATTCCTTGTTCTTGCTCCTGACTCCAAGTTCCTTCTAATGCAGACTCTTGGAGGAAGTGTTATTGTTTCCCAGCCACTTGTGTGAGACACCTGGAATGAGTTCTTGATTTATAGCTATTGCATATATTTGAGTAGTAAAACAGCAGTTAGGATTCTCTCTCTCTCTGCTAGGATTCTCTCTCTTTCTCTCTCCCTCTCTACCCCATCTCTCTGCCTTTCAGATAAATGCTTAAAATAAAATAAAATAGGGTTGTGGCATATGCTGATCCATTCCCCATCCACATCTCTTGCTTCCCTTGCTGTATCTCAATATTGAGCACCAAAATGGTTACTCACTTCTCCAGTCTTCCTTGCAGCAAAATGCAATCTTGTGACCCTTATTTGGCCAAGGAGATACATTAAACTCATGCTAGATAAGGAGATTTTCTGGGAAAATACTTCCTTTTGCAATGGAAGTAGTAGCCAGTGTCACTAATAGGGCACAGTCATTGGGATAAGGGACACTGATAGGCATAAGATTATGTAAGTAGGAGGGCAAGAAATAACAATACTAAGAACAACCAATGAGGGGCTGGCACTGTGGTGCAGTGGGTTAAAGTCCTGGCCTGAAGCTCCCACATCCCATATGGGCACCGATTCTAGTCTCGGCTGCCCCTCTTCTGATCCAGCTCTCTTCTGTGGCCTGGAAAAACAGTAGAAGATGGCCCAAGTGCTTGGGCCCCTGCACCTGCACAGGAGACCTGGAAGAAGCTCCTGGTCCCTGACCCCTGGCTTCAGATCGGCGCAGCTCCGGCCATTGCGGCCATCTTGGGAGTGAACCCGGATGGAAGATCTCTCTCTCTATCTCTACCTCTCTCTGTAACTCTGTCATTCAAATAAATAATAAATCTTAAAACAGAAGAACAACAGAATGGAGAGACAGTCAAATATTCATAATATTCTGAGTAGTACAAAACTTGAGTACTTGTTATGTTAGAATAATTAAATATTTTACTTCCTCGAAAACACACACACACACATCCACACACACACACGTCCTTGCATTTGAATACAACTCTAATCAATTCATTGTGGAAAACTCTGTTGGAAGCTGAGAGATAAGTAAAAAGACTCATGCCTTCTCTGATATTCAGCATGATGAAGCCAAAAAAAAAAAAAAAAAGTATTGGCAAGAAGAATTTGCCTTTCCCATGCCAGTTCTCACTGCCCCACACAGTATTCAAGCTTAGCTGACATGAAATCTTTCATCTCTAAAATGATCATGCTAATCCCTGCTTCGTAGACTTGTTATATAAGATAAAAGAAAGGTTAAACATAGTGCTAGGGGTCCTTCCCATCCATCCAGAAAATGATGTCCCTACATTCCTCTCTGCTTGGCAATCTGGTACAGAATAAAGAATTAGCCCAAAAGTCAGCAACATAAAAGGACCTGCCTGTTATCTCTCCCAGTTTCTGAGGTCCTGACTAGTAATGGCATTTCATCAAAGACTTGACTGGTGAGGACCTGCTTCCAACCCCACTTAAGTGGTTGTTGGCCAAACACAGGTCCTTGATAGCTTTGGCCTAAGTCTTTAGTTTCTTTTCCTTTTTTTTTTCTTTTGATTAAAAATTATTTGAAGGGCAGAGCTACAGAGAGAGGTAGAGACAGAGAGAGAGAGAGAGGCAGAGAGAGAAAGAGAGAGAGAAAGTCTTCCATCTGCTGGCTCACTCCCCAACTGGCTGCAAAGGCAGGAGCTGGACCGATCTGAAGCTAAGAGCCAAGAGCTTCTTTGGGTCTCCCACATGAATGCAGGAACCCAAGGACTTGGGCTATTCTTTGCTGCTTTCCCAGGTATGTTAGCAGGGAGCTAGATTGGAAGTGGAGCAGCCAGGACTCGAATCAGTGCCCATATGGGATGCTAGTGCTGCAGGCCGGGGTTTTAACAAGCTGTGCCACAGCATCAGCCCCAAAGAATTTTGTTTCTTTTCACTTGAATCTCTTCATAAGCTGCTAGAGTGTCCCTAGACACTGCAGCTGGTTTCCCCTAAAGCAAGTTATGGGATAGACAGACAGACAGAAAGAGGGGAGAAAGGAATGGAAGAGAGAGGTAGACAAGGGCGATAGAGAGGGCATCCGAGTTGGAAGCAGCAGTATTTTTATTCCTGATGTTCCGTAACTCCTGCAATTTGCTCTTGATCAGACCTGGTATAAGTGTGAGTACCAGGAGGTAGGGCTCATTGAGGACTGCATTAGTCAGCTCTGCACTGCTGTAACAAAATAACTGAAGCAAGCTACTTATAAAACAAAGGTAGGCTTATTTAGCTCATGGTTTTGGATTCAAAGCCATGGTGCCCACATTGACTCAGCTCTGGTGAAGACTACATGTGAATGGCAGATGGAGATGACTGGCTTGTGAGCAAGCAGTCCTATATGAAGCTAAGAAAGAGAAAGA